>NW_026526810.1:70832403-71552403 GCF_024362965.1 Panthera pardus | reverse complement strand
ACATCTGTGCAGATCTGGAGGATCTTGGAAGGATGGGTCTGAGAATGGGAAATGGACTAAGGAAACATATTTTTGAGTACAGAGGCTCAAGAACAAAACTAAAAGCAGGGACTGTAGACACGACCCTCGGAGCAGTGGCCGTGCTCTTGAATTAAGATTCCTTTGAAACATTAAGGTCTCATTTTTGGTATGGGAGACTGGAGGACCTCAGTTAAGGATGATAATGTTTCTTTACTGGTAAAGAGACTTTAATAATATGAAAATGCTGTCTCTGAAATAAAAGTATTTTCTGCTTTTATGCACCAGAGGTTCCTGGACTTTATTCCATAAAACTATGGATAAAGAATTTTCATTGAAAAAGGCACTCCTAGGATAATTCCGCTGGATTTGGATAATTCCTAGCTTAACCTCCTACTCAGATAAGCATACTTGAATGAAAGTGTAAATGGTATTCTCCTTTTAAAAAATCTGATATTGTTATAGATAAATATATTTTATTAATAAAAATATAACAAGAGAAAATTTTATGGAGAAAGTGGAACAGAAATACAAGTTTAAGGAGATAAAAAGAATAAAGAAAAGTTTCTCACTTCTAATGACAAGCTTTCTCATGTATTTTTTTATTTATTCTTGGCAAATAGAAATTTTATATATTTAAGGTATACAACATGATGTTTTGATATACATATACATTGTGAATGATTGTCCAAATCAAACTAATTCATACATCCATCACTTCACATACCTGCCTTTTATCGTTTTTTGACTCCTGTGTGTGTGTGTGTGTGTGTGTGTGTGTGGTAAGAACACTCGAGATCACTTTAAATATACATTATTATCATTATCATCTTGAATTTATTTTTCCAGTTTTATTGAGTTATAACTGACATATAACATTGTGTAGGTTTAAGGTGTGATGGTTTGATACACATATATATTGCAAATGATTACCATAATAAGTTCAGTGAACACAATAGTCACGATGCTATTCTTTAGATCTCCAAAGGTGTCTGTCTTCTATCTAAAAGTTTGTACCCTTTGATCACTATCCCATCCCCTGCCACCAGCCTCTGGTAACACCATTCTACATTCAAAATGCTCTTCTTATAGAACTGACCTTGAATCATCTCTATGTTTTAAGTTAAATTATTCATAAATGATTGGTAGAAAAGGTTTGAGATTTGAACTCCTGGCTTCTCCATTTCTAGCTGGGACATTGGGCAAGGTATTTAACTTCCCTGTGCCTCAGATTCTCCATCTATGGAAAGAGATTAATGAGAGTAACTACTTATAAGATTGTTTGAAGGATAAAATGAGTGATCTCATATAAAGGTCTGGACATATAAGGCTTCAAAAAAGGTCTTTGCAACAACTACCTTACCAGTCCTCTCACATGTGTTTTGTATACATCCACATGGAATTGAGAACCACTACTCCAGAACCCTGCATTTTCAAATGTTTGACATAGTACCTATTTCACAAAGTCATGGAATTATATAAGGCAGATGGAAAAGTTATGTAACAAATTGGCTCTGCAAATACAGAGATCCTTTGTGATAATACAATTTCAGGATCCTTTTCCAGACTTTCTTTCACTATTCCATATGACAAGGCTTTTACATCCCATGAGCTACTCTGGATGTGGGGGCCATTTGCATCAGTTTGAGGTGTGGCTCTGGATGACCCGGATTGTGCATAGGTATCACAGTGCTGATACCACAGCAGAGTTGGTTGGTCAGTGACTCACAATCTTTAAAATGGATCAAATAAAATTGGAGTTGCTTCTGTAAATATTTCTTTATTAAGGGCCAAGTATGAATGACTTACTTTTTCTTTTCTTTTTTTTTCTTTCTCTCTCTCATTTTTCTTTTCTATTTCTAGTCACTCCTTTAATTTTAAGGCTGAATTCCTCTTTTTTTATTTACACACTTCAAATGTTCGCAGATGTTGGTCTATTTAATATGGATTTTCACTTACCCAGATCAACGTCTCTAGTCCCTCATCCTAACCCCATTACTCTTGTCCTTTACTATGGCTTGATGCGGTGGTGTTGTCTTCTCCCTTTATTTTGTCTTCCAATTAATTTTTTTGTTTGGGGGTTCCAAAGAACCTACAAATAAGAGAAGTATTTCCATTAAAATGTCCTCAATTCCTAGCTCCCTTTTTATAAAGAAAAACAGTTTCTTCTGTATTCCACATCAGCATGCCTTTCTCTATGCAGTTCAAAATAGCTTTGACCTTTACGGCTGTGCTGTCACACTGTAAACTCATATAATAATATTGAACTTGGATCTAGCACTCTATGTTTTCATAGCATTTTACGATTATTGATTGGTTATTTCACACAATATCCAAGCAAAGCGGTCTGGATAGGTCTGGACAATAGTAAGTTCATTGATGAGGAAACTGACAGAGACACTACCATTTTGTCTATCGGCAACTTAGTGGCAGAAAGCACAGGGACATGCCAAGCAGTGCTGCATCCCACTGAGTGAGTTATTTATGAGGGAGGCTTTGCCAATGACCATGAAGACCTTTTGTATGTGTGGAAGACAGATGAGATAAAAATGTACATTCTAGAGCCGGATGACGTAAGTTCAAACCCAGGCTTCACCACTTCCTAATTGGGTCATCTTGTTCAAGTCACTTAAGCTTTCTGTGCCTCAGTTTCCTAATCTGTAAAATGAAGGCAGCCGCCTCATTCTCTGGTTATGAGAAATAAAAGAATGGTAATGTCCTCAGATTAGCTCCTGGAAAAGAAGTACACATAAAAAAATGCTAGTTATTTTTCTGTGTTACCTGCTTCTTTCGTTCTCTTTTCTTCTTAATTTCCTCAGTAGAGTGATGCTAGTGTTTGGCGTCTTTGCATTTTTCAAAACTAAAACGCAATAAGATAGGGGTACCTAGGCAGTTCAGTCAGTTGAGCATCTAATTCTTGATTTCAGCTCAGGTCATGACCTTGGGATCAGACCTGCAGGCTAGAGCCATGCTCAGCATGGAGCTTGCTTGGGATTCTCTCTGTCTCTGTCTCTGTCTCTCTCTCTCTCTCTCTGTCCCTTTTAAAAGAATTTAGCCAATATATCTCTGTTCCTGCTGGCACTTAAAGCCAGCCTTTGTTCTCTTGTTATTGTTCTTGCATCCTAGGGAGTCGGCCATGATACTGCCCACCTTCTACCAGCCACTCTCTCTTCATAGGCTATAGGGAGGGTACAGATTCATGTATTCATCAAAAACATATTTAATGAGCCCCTGTATGGGCTACATTTGTTCACCATACGGGACACAGCACTGAACAGGATAGACAAAAGTGCCTGTTTCTTGGAGGTTTTGATCTACTGAGATTATATCATTTCTTTATAACTCTGAAGTGCGTATCAAGAACTTCAGCTACCTCAAAAGTCTCTTATAGCAGGCACTTCAAATACCTGGTTGGAAAAAATACTTGTGTACTGCGATTTCTGCCTAGAAATGCTGGGGAGTGTTCCAGGCCTAGTGCACCTTAGATCTAGATCCTAAGACTATACCTATACCTATATATTTCTTTTGAGAGGCATATTATCCAAATTGGTTAAGACTAATCAATAGAAGTTTATATTGTATCCTAAAAGCCGTTCTATGTGCAGTGAAATGTCATTGGATCTCAATGAAAAATTGATTACAGATCATTCATAATATTCTTTAAGGTTATTAATACTGATCTCTCAGAAACACAGTTGTGTGTTTTATCTTCTCGTTAACATATATTTATTGTAATATTCTGATGTAAATTCTACAACAGCATAAATTATTTCTGTTTTTATCACACACACGCATACACACACACACAGCATTTTTGCCAGTGTCTACAGGACACCCTAAACATTGTAGTTTTTCACAATGTAGTTTTTAAAGATACTAGATCAAGATCAAAAGACTTTTCATAGAGCTTATCTTCAATTCTTGTAATATTGTACCTTCTTTGTTATTTTGGTTTGGAAGTGAGTGACTAGAAGTTTGAATAATAAGCCATATCTTCATTGAGAGACTGAGTATATAAGATGATTTATTCTCTGAAGGCATGTTTATAGTATTTTATTATGGTGGTTAGTAAATGATGCTTGATTATTTCTTTACTATGTCAACTGTTTTCATCAAGATTTTACATAAATGATCTTTTCACAGTAATGCTGAGGTAAACACTCCTATTAATTTTATTTTATAAAGAAGGAAGGTAAGGTCATCTGTAGGTGGTGGAATGATTACTTGACTCCAGATCTGTTTAACATTATAGTTTTTACTTCTAACCACAATACCACATAGCCTCTCAACTGATCTATTTTGAAACGTATCTGATTTTTTTTTTTTGCTCTTAGCAATGTATAACAATAGCTACAAAACTTTTCTGAGTCATTCAAGAAGGTTTTTTGTATGTATAAGTAGAGGTGAGATTAGAATTTACAGTTTCTGGTTTTCCAATTTGCAAACAACTCTACAGATATTAAGGAGGTGGGCAAGAAGTAAAGGAATGAGATTGCAGTCCATAACTGGGAAATTTGAATTGGAATATGTATTTCCATCAGAATTCATATGACTAAAACTTATGAGAAAAAATTACTTTTGTGACTATATCCTATAGTTCTATGTTTGAACGATGACTAAAATAAAACTAGGGTATATCTATTTCTTAAATTGTATGACTTGGCTAATTTAGCTTAAAGCAAAAACAATTGAAGATGGACATCTCTTTTTTTTAAAGATTTTATTTATTTGTTTATTTATTTATTTATTTATTTATTTACGTATGTATGTGTGTATGTAGACAGTGTACAATGGAAAGGGGTAGAGAGAGATAAAGAGAGAGAATCTTAAGCAGGTTTCATGTCCAGTGCAGAGCCCAACATGTGGCTTGATGTCACAGTTATCCGATCGTGACCTGAGCCAAGTTCAGGAGTCTGATATTTAACTGACTAAGCCACCCAGGTGCTCCTCAAAGATGGACATTTCTGTCAGTTGATTACTAATGCAAAGATCTTGCAAAAAGATAACTTCATCAGCCCAGAACTTAACTATAGATATAATTGATACTGGTAATGCTCTGTGGAAATAGCAGGGAAGATTTGATGTACAGTAAAACCTTGGTCTGTGAGCATAATTCGTTCTGGAAACGTGTTTGTGATCCAAAGCACTTGTGTATCAAAACGAATTTCCCTATAAGAAATAATTGAAACTCAGATGATTTGCTTCACAACCCAAAAATATTCATATAAAATGATTGCAATACTGTAATATAATACAAAATAATAAAGAAAATAGAAAATATAAAGAAAAATAAATTAACCTGTACTTACCCTTGAAAACATTTGTGCCTAGTATGAGGAGACAAGTGAGAAGATAATTATGTAAGACAATTTTCACTATCTTTAACAGAATCACTGCTATCTATTGGCTCAGTAGAATCTTGTGTGTATGTGTGTGTGTGTGTGTGTGTGTGTGTGTGTGCAACTTTTTAACAATGAACCTATCCAATGATGCTTGCTTTTGCCTCCTTTAGAGGATTCATGGAAATGTGACATTGCATTGTCGTTAAACAGATTCCTTGCTACTTATTCATCGAATAAGGCACTACTACAGCCTTATTTGGGTGGTGCTTTTCTACAGAATTTTGCACTGTTTCCCACATTTTACACATCTCCCTAGTTTCATTTGAAGTGAGGGATTCCTCTGCCTTTTTCTCCTCTGCAAAGGAGATGCAGATGTAGACTTATAAAATCTTGCAATTTCAGCCACTCGCATACTTTGTTCGTACTTCTTGATGATTTCCTTCTTAACTTCCACCATACTTCTCTCCTTACCACCTTGATTTCAACCTTTTTCTACTTGGGGGCCATTGTATACGCTCGCATGGATGTTGACTACAGTACAGTGTTAATACACTCTTGTCATATACTGTATTTAATGTAACTGTCAATATGTCAGCAGAGGAAAGGATCTGTATCTGCAGGCAGCCTGACCTAGAATGAAACAAAGCAAAGGACTCTTGTATGGAAGCTTACTCTTGTATGGAAAAGCAAAGGGCTGTCCATAGGTGCTTTGAAGGTGCTTAGTGCCAGGTCTGGGCACTTTCCAAAATTCTGAAAAATCACTGATTTCTGCCAAACACTGTGGCCTGAGGCTAAGCATCTGAGCATGGAAGATGATCACCCACAATCTTGCAGTGAGAGAGAGAGAGAGAGAGAGAGAGAGAGAGAGAGAGAAGAACCTTTGGCTCAGTTGTTATCATATGACATTTGGTGCCATGCACTACTCATATTGCAAGACATCACTCATTTATCAAGTTAAATGTATTATAAATGTTTGCTTGTTTTGCAGAACACCCACAGAACAAGTTACTTGCAATCCAAGGTTTTATTGTATAATAATCTAAGCTCACTATAGTCCCTAGCATATTAAACAGTGCAAAGGTTGATTATTTCAGCATTCATCATTTAAAAACAATTATTTGCATTTATAATCTGTGTTCCAAAACCTAGGAACCTTGAGAAGGTGGAATACCCAAAGCTGTTACTTAGTCTTGACCTTACCTCTTAGGTCTCCCATTGAGTAAATATATGCCATCAGAGCTGAAATCTCTCATTTCTCATCCCAAAGCTATATCAGTTGTACCCATCCTCACTTCCCTCCTTCTCCATGGATAAAATATCCTTCCCTCTATACAAGGCAATTCCCCTCACATCCCTCCTGTCCCTCAGACTCTACTCTATCACTTCTCTTTACTGCCTTTGCCACCACACTGGTAAGATTAAGCATACCTATCTAGAAGTTGAAAAAAATGACTAAACCCTTTTTAAACTCTCTTCACACTGTAACCATAGCCTTGTCTTTCTCCTTTATTTTTCTAAACAGGGTTTCAAACAGTCTAGACATGCTTCAACTCCTAAACCTATTTGCTTCACAACTCTCATAATTGGCCTTCTTTCCTCACCACCCCACAGTTAGTAGTTTCCCTAAAAGAATCACCTCCCAGTTGATAAAGTCAGTGGATGATTTTCAGTCCTCATCTGTCTTACCTTTATAAGGCTTTTAGCACTAGTGGTCACTCTTTCCTTTATTTTCTGTCTTTCCTTAGCTTATGTGACCTACTTCTCCTGATACTCGTCACTTTCTATCACTTGTGAAATCTTTCCCTAACTACCGTCTAGGGGCCTTTGTGTAGTGTTCCATCTTCTCCCTTCGTGTTTCAAATACTTTCGCTGGGTATCTTACTGTTTGAGATTACTTTAATGACCATTTATATTCTAAAGTCTCCCAGATTTCTTTTTGTTTTTACTTTATTTTATTTTGAGAGAGAGAGAAAGAGGAAGAGAGAGAGAGAGAGAGCACATGTCCATGTGCACACTAGCTGGGGAAGGGTAGAGAGGGGGGAGAGAGAATCCAAGTAGGCTCTGCACTGTCAGTGCAGAGACTGATATGGGGCTCAGTCTCACAAACCGTGAGATCTTGACCTGAGCCGAGATCAAGAGTCAGATGCTTAACGATTGAGCCACCCAAGCACTTCTCCCAAGTTTCTTATTGTGGCCCCCCAAACTGTCTCCAAAATTCCAGACCCACTTCAAACTACACCAGACTGAGACAGAACCCATTATTTCTCCATCTCTCCCCTTGTATCTTAACCATGTTTTATGACATGAGTCACTACTGACTCAAGTTGGAAGTGAAGGAGTCATTGTAATTATACCCTATTCTTCATCCCACATGCCAATGAATGATCAAGTCCCACATTACTTACCTTTTAAATAACTCTAAAATATGTCCTTTCCTGTCTATCCTGATTATTACTGGGTATTTTGTACCCTTTTCAACACTCACTGGAAACTCTGCCTTATAAATTTTTACTCACCTCTATTACATCCCTTCAGAATCATCATTTACATTGCTGCCAACACAGTCTGTGCAAAATGATGCCACTCCTCTGCTAATATTCTGCCAGTAACTCCCTACTACCAAATGAACAAAAGTGAAATTTCTTGGTGATGTCTTAAGGAAGGATCTGGCAAATCCAGGACCCTGGAGTCTATTTAGCGAGAGGAGGTACTAAGAACTGGCCATTAAGAACTTTTAAACACAGTGGTGATCTAGACTGAATGAGGGATGAGAAGAATGTAATGGTGGAAGCACAGGACTCCTCCTGCCAAAGGAAAAAGCACAGGAAACTGAAGGTCAGCTTCAGAAAGAATCAAGGAAGCAAGAGTAGTGACGAGCTCCCCAAACACCCAAGCTGAATGGGTAGAGAAACCTTGCTTCCTAGAAGATCCAATAACCCCCTTTCTGTGTGATTTTCTTTTTTTTTTTTTTAATGTAGCCTTCTTTGTTAAGACCTAGCTAGGGATTGTTTTCTTATAAATTCCATTGTCTAAAGAGAAAAATCAAAACTTCCCTTTGATCTTTTGGAACAGATATCCCAGAAATTGAGGATGAAAGCTATCTATAGGACTTTTATCAACGTGGACTGATGCAATATGGTACAAGGAAAAGATCCATGAATGTTAAAAGTTGCACTAGCCAAAAAAATCATTTACTTGACAAGCTGATCCCTTCATAACACAAATGCAAAAGGTATAATAATAACAAGATAATAAATAAGTGAAAGGGCCTGAATAGCCATAATATATGTTCCAAGACAATGCATAAAGGTCATGGCATGTAACTAATCAGAGTCTCTTAAAGACTTAACTTTAACTTATTATATTCATAATAATTCTAGGTCTTGATTATCTATTTTCACAGCTCATAGCATAATAACAGAAGATCACTAGAGGGAGAAACTCTCTGAGGCAGGCTGCAGCAAGAAGTGACATTAGAGAACAAAGGCTAGGATAGAACACTAATTAGACATTGGAACTCAAGCACTGTAAACTGGGAATGCTAGTGTAGAGGCAAATAACCCCAGTAAGCCTTGAATCTTTGAAAGTGAAGAGTTTCCAACATGGCATAATAGAAAAAGCAATAGATTAGGGTTAGAAAGGTCTCTACTCTGGGCCTAACTCCATCACTTACCAGTAGTGAGGTCTTGAGTCTTGACATATAATCTGTCAGTGCTCAATTTTCCCATCCATACAGTGGTAAGAATAGACTCCTATGAATACTTAACACATTTTAGTTTACTAATATGTGTATGACAGAATATAAAAAAGCATCTTGTAAAAAGTGGCATTTTACTTCATGATCATAATTACTCTTAATCATCTATTGTCTTTTAAATTAAGTGTGTTGTTTAAAGAACTCTGCCATCCTTTTCTCTCTCCTACGGATAACTTTCTCCCTAGATAACTCATTCAGTACCATGGTTTGAAATATTAAATATCTGCCATAGTCATGACTCAAAAATTTTTATATACTGATCCTGTCTTTCCAAATGTCATAGCCAGCTGCCTATTTAACATGTTCACTTTGTACTCAGATGGAATTTTCCTAAAACAGAACTCTTAATTGCACCCTCACTACTGCTTTCCCTCCTACCTTCCCAAATTGTTCAATACCACCCTTTGTTGTTCAAGCTAATAATGGAAGACTCATCCTTGATCTCACTCTTAACCCCATACTGCATTCCCAGTTCATCAGCATGGCTTGTTAGCTCCATCTTTGAAAGTTATTTTGAGTTCATCAACTTCTGTCCACTTCCATTCCTACCACCCTAGCAAGCCAGTGTCATTTTTCACCAATACTACCACAAGGGCCTCCTAAATGCTAGCTTGGCCCCTTGGTGATGGTTTCAAAACCATAAATTAGATCATGCCACATTTCTATCTGCCTAGCCCCTGGTTTCCCATTATACTTAGATAAAATCAAAGCTTTTTACTCTGGTGCATAAGACAACAGTCTGGCTTTTGCCTGTCTCTACAACCTCATTTCCTATCACCTTGCCCTTGATTATGCTCCATTTACACTGGTCTTCTTTCTCTTCCTCAAACACATGTGACCTCAAACACATTATTCTGATTGGTCTACATGAGTGACCTACCTGCTCTATAAAGGAAAGATTAGGCCAAGTGATTTACAGAGCCACCAGAATCAAATAGAATGGGAGAAACAGTAATAAAAAGAAGGGACATAAGCCACAAACTCAAAAAGCCCGATGTCTATTGCAGTACTAACCTGATGGATTTGTTACCATCAGTATGACCTGTGCCACCAAATACTACTTAAATGTTCAAGGGAAAGAGAGCCAATTAAAAATTACATGGTTAAAATTACATTCTGATTCAAAATCAATAGATGCAGGCTCAGCCAACATAAGCTTCTAATTAGATACTTAAGTGGGCTAATACAGCCCTGTGGAATTAGAGTACTTAGTTGTGTCCAAGGAGCATCTAATCATTGTTGACCAGTAAAACATGTCTGTTTTGTTTTGATCTTTGTGAAAAGTTCCCAAGATTGCAGTCCTGTAGTTTTGAAACACAAAAAGAAGCATCAGGGTTGTTTACAGCACTTGAATTTTTTAAAAAAAATTTGCTGGTTATTCCAAGGGACCTAGCTACTTGTTCCTTGACTTTAGTTATTTTATTATTAATCTTTTTATGATTTGTATGTCTTTCTCTAAGGATTAGCTATCCCTACATTTCACCAACAAGATTATTTTCTTTAAATGAAAATTTCAGTAACTCTTTCTTTTCATAGAAAGCTACATTCACATCTTGAATTTCAAACATTTGAAACCCAAGTAAGTAATAAATAGGAAGAGCTACTAATGAAAAGTGTTATTTTTAAATGATAAATTCAAAGATCAAAATAAAATGATTATTCATTGTACTATACAAATAGCCCATCTTTGTACCAAAAAACCCTTTCATCTTCACAACTAAATTGACTAAAAGGCATGGTTTCCTAGCAACATTCATTGTGTTTATGACCTTTCCTCCAATCTGAGCACACAGATGTGGTTCTGAAGCTAATAAATATACATTATCCAACCTAGACTATTCCAGTTTCCCTAGAACAGTTTGGGGAAAATAGCAAACCAAATATGAGATCTAAGAAAATAAACATCTTCAAAACAATTCTGAACATTTTGATATGGATGAGTATATTTAGCTGAGGTTAATAAGTCAAAGTATAATCAAGTAGTATTTTATTGCGGCATTCTGACATACAATTAGAATACAGCATGTTTAGAACAAGTTATGATACAATGGAGAGGTTTTCTCTATGTCAAAAAATATGTATACTCCATCAATGTACGTCTATAATTTAGGATTTTAAGCAGACTTGAGAATCTGTACGTCTGTACACCATTAGAATTTGGAAAATGCTTGATAAAACAATGTGTTACATGTGTTTGAAGCATTCTCCCAAGAAAATCATATCAGAATAAGATTCATAGCTACTATTCAAGATTTATACTGGCAAAAATTCTATGTAATACCTCCTATCTGTGTATCTGATATTTGCATCATCTTATTACCTGTTTTCTTCTACAGAGAATCAGAGATGGCAAAGACATCAAGAAAAATACTCTCATCTTTAAAACTTTCCTATATGTCAATTTCTATGTATTAAACACCCCAGCAAAACTGTAGCTGAAAAAATTTCAAGAAGCACTGTATAATCTATGTAAACTTTTGAAGAGAAAAAGGCCTTCCCTGGTGGCTAATTCACCAAAAGTACAGGAGTTAAATGGCGTTGTGCCATTGGTGCATTTTCTTCAGCATTATCTAATGAATTCCTCCAAATTTATATGTTTTGTGTATCACCACCACAGATGCAGGGTTTAGTGAGTTTTGCTTATGCAAAATGAAAATAATTACAGGGAAGCTTTTAAGCCAGATGTTGGAAATCGCTAGAGACGTGTTTGGGTCAGCATGTTTGACAGAGTTTACACAAGTGGCTACTCTAACTGGCAATTGACTGCCCAGTAGACAATTAGTAATATATCTTTTTTGTTTGCTAAGTATATATTTATTTCATTTTAAATAATTGTGTCTGAGGTTAGGATGGCAGTAAGAGTGATAAATTCCCTACCTTAAATCTTTTAATAGGTATGAGTACATTTTAGCCAAAACAGTAACTGTTTAAAAAAGAAATACTTTATTTATTCTGACATCCATATAAGATTTGTTTTGTTTACAAGTGAAAGGGATGATTTTTCTAACTGCCAAATCTTTGATCTCAACTTAAGAGTTAAAATTCCAGCTGTGTTCTTTATAACTCTCATTTTCATTGTCAACAGTGATGAAAAGTCTACAGTTAGGACACAGCTGAAAGTTTGTTCTCTCTCTGTCTCTCTCTCTCTCTCTCTCTCTCTCCTATTTTTGTTAACATCAACTTACTCAGCTCAGTTTCTTTTTGATGAGAAAGTCCTTGGCTAATAAGTACATAAATTATTCTTAGCCTTATTAGTAGTTTGTAGTTACCAAAATCATCCTAGAATTAAAGGCTATAATTTTAGGAACATACTTAGGTAATTGACTTTTCTTTTTTTTTTTTTTTTGACTTTTCTATTATTGTATTGGTCACTTAAAAATCAACTTCATAATGAAGTTTTCCATTACTAACGATCTGAAAATCTCTTTTATACTCTCCAGGCCCCAATCATCCTGTGAGATCTCAACCATCAAATTGGAAGGGTCAGAAAACCAGAGGAATGAGTCCTTGGCTAGCTAATTTCTTAGTTCTTATTCATGATACTCAACTGCCTTATACACTGTCTTCCCCTTTCCTCATTTTATTGAGCTCACTTCTTCACTGCAATCATAGCCCTACATCACTTACACTAAAAGGGAGAAGGTCAGGCTCAGTATTTATTTCAGGCTATTTTATGTTCTTGACATGGGTCTTGGTCGTTTTACTTGTAAATCTGAAGAGCTGAATAACATAATTTTCTCAATTCTTTCTAGTCCTGAAATACGACAACTCTTAGAATAAAATGAAGTTTCATCACCCTAATGATGAATATTCTACCATCTCAGTACACCATATCACTTGAGAGTTCTTCTAACACATAATTCTTCCCTCTTGCCTAGTCACACAAAGGCCTTCACACTCTACCTGTGCCATTCCAATAAACCAATTCCCATGAAACCATTGTCCATGAAGTGTACGTTCCTGACATATTTCAATTCTCATGCCTCCCAGGACAGGTCAGAAACATTATTGAATAATCATGGAAAGAGCAAGTGTTTTGAAGCAAAACAAATCAAAAACAATAAAAATCCAGCTTTTTCACTTGCAGCTCTAGGAACTTGGGTAAATGACTTAGAGCCTTGGATTCTACATCTGTAAAATGATATATTGGTACGTATGACAAGGGTTGTGAAGATTAAATAAGATGACATACATAACTCTAAGTGACAGCCATTATTATTATTAATTTCTCTATACTTTTTTTCCTTCTCCTTTACCCCCAATTTCTTCAGTTAGAAAAAAATGAACTTAACCTTTAAGATTCATTACAAATGTCACCTACTTAAGGATATTTCTTGACTTCTACCAACTTTAGTTAGTGGAATTCCTGTATTCCCATAGTCTTAAAAAATGGTGTATTTTTTTCAGAGTTTATGTGTTTATCTGCCTCACAACTATGACTTAGACCTTCTGATGTTAGATTGATACTTTAACATTTCTGCTTAGCTCAGAGCTTTGATTATAGGAGAGACTCATTAAATATATAAATGTTTGATGGGATCAATCATTAATGAATAAAATACAAAATGTGTTCTTCATACCTTCCTGTACATGCCTCCTTCTGGAGCAACTTAACTTCCACATGAAACAGCAGAGTTCCTCTAATATATGCAATTAGTCCTGTCCCAGTCAGTGGAAAATAAAGGACTTCTGGTTTAGGAAATCTGTCTCAGGTCCAGCTTGCTACTGGTTCCCCTTAATGATGAGCGTCAGTTCTAGCTTCCCTTATTCCTGTGACTAAGTCCCTATCTTAAACCACAATTTCAATGGTGAAGTACCTGTACTGTTTTAGCTAAGCTGTGGCCTAAGATCTTGTATGGGTCACCTGCGTTGTACTGCATTTCTTCTATGTGGGGAACTCTGCCTAATTACTTCAATTCTAATTAGAGATGGAGTCCTACTAATCTTGGTATCCCAGAACAGTGCTGTGTCCTCTCTGCCTGTAAGCCATTTTGTATGCTGCCAGTGCTTGAGCCTCTGATTCTCTCTGCCTGGAAGAACCCTACTGTAAATGTGGCTGCTTAACTGGTTTGCCTGGTATTATACAGACTTCTTCCCAGCTCCTAGAATTCACTTTGTTTCCAACTACCTGTCTCATTCCAACGAATATATCTGGTTTCTAGTCCAGAGTTCCTGGACTCATTCTCTCCATTTTTTTCTTGTTCCTCTCCTCGTTCATTTTATTCTGCTTTTGGAAATGTCTTTCTCAGGCATATTCACACATTCTCTCTTTCCTTCTCTCTTTTTTTTTTCTTCCAATCTAAGGCCACTTAGGCCAGGAAAAGATTCTTTTCTTTCTTTTTTTTTTCTTTTATATATGAGTCAAGACAGATGGTAATCATGTCTGCTAAACATCTATTGCAACATTTGAAGTGAAATTAGACATACAGATGAATCACTTCACTGCTATCTATTTAAATGCCCTTGGAAGTGCCAAGGAGTCTCTTTCCAGATCCAGGGGTAGCCATCTTTATAGTTAAAATTCTCAAACCCACTTTTCTTCAAGAAGTTAGAAGGAGATGCTTATCTAAATCCTGATTACATTCCTATTCACCTCAAACCTTTCAAGACAGGATCCGTAACTGAATGTTTTGTCGTCACATTTGCTCAGGGATACCTCAATTCTCCGATCTCTAGATGCAAGACTGAGGTGTCCTCATTAGTAACTCTTGGGAAGATTATGCACAAACAGCTTTAAACTTCTTCCTTTAGCAGAGAGGAGCCAGTGAAACTGATTTTTCTCCTTGGTAATATCACAGTCACTGCTGGAGAAAAACCAAACTATAACAAAACAAGTGTGGTCAGGAAGCTGTTAAGTAAATGCAGATTCACATGGTTAAAAAGTAGATGTAGAAAATGAAGAGTTCTCTCTACATGATGAGGTCACATTGTTTTGGGAAGGGAGAATAAGATATTCTTAATAGGAAAACCTAGCAAATAGATGAGAAATAACATGATGGTTGTCTTGCACTGTGTTGACATTAGCTCACATTCACATCACCTATTTAAAAGGGAAAAAAAGAACAACAGTCAACTGGTTTTGCTTTGAATGATTAGTCATACCAACAAGAACTCCTGCCTAATCAATGTGTCAGTATTTTGGGACTGAATTTAAATTCCTCATGTATTTGGGCCATATTTATTTTACTCATTTGTGTATATTTAGCTCAGCACCCCATAGAGATAGTTTTTGAGGCTCTTCAAAATGATAATGTGGATTAAACATGTTAGAAAATTTTATTTCACTCTGCAAAATCAGGTCACTGAATCACTTCTGTATGGAATATTTAGTCTCAGTTAATCTGGAAGAATCAAAAAGTTTAAATAGCTTTACAACAAACTCCACAATGGGTATTTAGGTCCTAGCCCCCCAAAGTATGATTGTTTTGTTTATTATTTGAATAAGTCACATTGTGAGCCCACAAGGACTAGGATTGGGGGTATTCTGTCATTTTACTTTCTAGTGCTAAGCAGGAAATTGCCCCAGACAGAAGGTAAGTCAACATTTAAACTGTAAAGTTAAATGAAGGTAAAAACTAGAAAGTTTTGATTCTTCAAAGTTAGGTGTAGTCAATCATACTTTAAGTTTATATTATTTATTATTAAGGTAGATAAACTATAAACATCTTACATAGAAACTGTTCAATCCATTATAATTTATGCTTTTTGTTCAATAAAAGTCCAATTTAAAATAAATTGGATTAAAATGACTGCTGACAGGAGCAAAGTAGACTAATCCCTCAACCCTTGTTTGGTGACAATAATAGACTGAATATTGGTGATACCAGTAATACTGCATTTTGTGTTTCAGTCCTAATTTTTGAGGTAATTCTAAATATAAGCTTCAGAAACAGTGCAACTTGATTATAGTAAGAATAATTTACAGAAAAAAAAGTAAGTTTAGGAACTATAGCTATTTTGTTTCTGAACAAGAATAAGATAATGGGGAGCCTGGGTGGCTCAGTTGGTTGAGGGTCCAACGTCAGCTCAGGTCATGATCTCACAGTTCCTGAGTTCGAGCCCTGAATTGGGCTCTCTGTTCAGATTCTCTGTCCCCCTACCTCTCTACCCCTCTCCCACTCATGATTGCGTTCCCTCAAAAAATGAATAAACATTTAAAAAAAGAATAATAAATAAAGTAAACTCTGCTGTTTTAAAATGCATTTAACATTTGTGTAAGATATATAATTTTTTTGTTTTGTTTTATTTTTTAAAGTTTATTTATTTTGAGAGAGATAGAGAGCAAGCAGGAGAGAGGCAGAGAGAGAAGGAGAATTCCAAGTAGTCTCTGCACTGTCAGCGTGGAGCCTCATGCAGTGCTCAAGCTCACAAACCATGAGATCATAACCTGAGCCAAAATCAAGAGTTGGACACTTAACTGATTGAGCAACCCAAGTGCCTCTATATATAGGTTTTTTTAATTAACTTATTAAATGGATGAATCCATTATTCTACATACAGACAAAGAACGTTTGCTCATATTAAAAATCTAATCACTATCTAGTGGATATCTCTTTTAACAATAACAACATAAAAATGGCACCTAGAATTTACCAAAATGACTGCATTAAATGTCACAGATGGTCATTGGAATGTGTGTCCATTGTTTCCTTTTATTTGGGGGGGTGATTTGCCTATTAACCTTTAACATCAGATTGTATATTTCACTCTTTAATCATTAAATGGTCCAAATCAAGGGCGCCTGGGTGACTTAGTCAGTTAAGCGTCGCACTTCAGCTCAGGTCATGATCTTGCGGTTTGTGAGTTCGAGCCCTGCATCAGGCTCTGTGTTGACACAGAGCCTGGAGCCTTCTTCAGATTCTGTGTCTCCCTCTCTCCCTGCCCTTCTCCCACTTGCATTCTGTCTGTCTCTCTCTCTCAGAAATAAACATTAAAAAAATTTTTTTAATGGTCAAATCATTAGAATCAGATGGTCTTGATGAGTTCTTGATGAATCCTTTGACTAAACGAAATATTACAGGAGGGAGTCTATTTAATCTTTAAACATCTTCAGATATTAACATTTCATCACTTCCCATGTTATCTAATACTGATATTTATGCACAATGAATTTAAGGCAACACAGTTAAAACTGCAATAACTTTTTCTCATTTCTGTGCATCTTCCTTATCATTTTAGTCTAGTTCCATTATTTCAGTCATCATTTGTATGAGGCCAAACTCTAGATACTTTGTCCTGATAAGCTCCATATTCTCATTTCTGGGTGGCCACAGAGCATCTCCAATTAGATGCCCCATAAACACCTCTAACTCAGTATGACTTGAATCCAATAGATTATTTTCCATCCTCAAATATTTCCCCTTCTCCTATGTTTATGATTTATCTTAAAGAAATCACCTTATTCTAAGATAAGGAAGCACAAAATACAGTATGGTCAATCAGCAATCAAATCTCTCTGACAACCATCTCCACCTCTTGTTAGACACAGGTATAATCTAATATGTAGTTCCTGCTTCCTCATATTAATGCAACTGCATTTCTCTATCACCTAGTTCCAACCATCTCTACCCTACTGTCATATTAAACTTCCAAAAGCACAGCTCTGATCACTTCACAGTACTGTTCCAACACTTTAAAAGTCTCTCCGGGGAAGTAGCATATGAGATTGACCTCTGAAGATAAGGTTTTCTTAGAGAAGGTGAGGGCATTCCATACATTAATGTGAACTGAACTCTAAAGGAGCATAGCGTATTTAGGTACCGGTTATATAGTCTGATGTCTCTAGAGGGTAGACCAGAGAAAGTGGTTGGGGGGCGGGGAGAGCAAGAGAGAGAGAGCACAAACAGAATGCATAGGATTTTCCTCTTGTTATTTCCTTTTCTGCAAATCATTTTATTTTCCATATCCGTGTGTCCCATGTAGCTCGAATGCCACCTTCTCCAAGATACTTTCTCTTGTGCTACCAATTGGAAATAATTATTCCTTTCTCCAAACATATACTGAATCCCTGCATACTCTGTGATAGATATTGTGTACAGACGTCATGATCATAATGGTGCAAAAAGCTTTCTATTGGGGAAACATGTGTCAGGTTCATTTGTTCATCCCCAAAAGTACCTTTGTAAATTAAAAAAAAATGCAATCATTGAAATTATACAATGAATGACTGTCACCCTTGTAGGAAAAAAATTAACAAACATATAAGTCTCCCCTAAAATGAACTTGGACTTTAAAAAACTCAAAATATTTTCAGCAAAATTTTTTAAATTTACATATTACATTTTAGTTTTGCAATTTTGAAATTTTTCTATTTATAGTTTTACACTTTAGTTTTACCTGAAAACTTTGTAGAAATTATACATTTCAGTAATAAAGCCATTAGAAACTTTTCTTCAGATTTCCATTGATCATCATTTATTACAAGCTGTTGAATAAACCTTTAAGGAATTAAATTCATATTAGAAAAGAAAGAAACATTTCTGAGTACAGAATTCAATCTAATGTAATAATGATTATCATTATATACAAAGTATGAAATGTTATCGTTTGCATTACTTTTCATTCCATTTTTGCATTTGGATTTGCCTTGTGTAATAAGTTGGTTTCAATTTTTGAATTGCTTTGTAATAGAATGTTCTTGCTGGGTTAAAATAGTCCTCTCATTATGCTGCAGAGTAATTCAACATCAGGAGTCTGGACTTGGAATGTGAGGCTGTAACTTATTTTCCGAGTATAATCAACCCTTAGTTATCTCATACTGGACTATTCACACTTCTGGGAATTGTGGTTCAACATGTATCAACAACACTTGCAGTGTATGGTCCGCTGAAAGCACATATCCAGCTTTATTATTTTTTTGGTTGATCCAATCTCTCTTCCTATTTTTACTATATATTCAGTCTTTATCACAGTATGAATATAATATAATGACTTAAACAAATGTTCTTGCCACAGAAAGTTGCAAGAGAACAGAAGTCTAATTTTAAGTGCTGCTCTGCTTCATATAGTGAGTTTAGCAGTTTCCAGAACATTCCAGATAATGAAAAGTTATCAATGTACTAAGCTTCTTTTTCCCAAGCTGAAATAAGTCTTTATGATGGTAGAGTTCCAAGTAGTATTCATTATACTGCAGGCCCCATGCTGTTCCTGCAGAGCCTGATGCAGGGCTTGATCTAACAGACCATGAGATCATGACCTGAGCCAAAACCAAGAGTTGGACATTCAACTGCTAAGGATCATACTTACATATTTGAAACTGTAAATCTTCACTTGAGTAACTCATGAATGCTCCAAATTCATTACTGAAAAATTCAACTGTTAGGAAGAATCAAGCCCTTGTTAAAAAGAATTTGAAGAAAACTTAAGAATAACTTAGTTAAAACCTTTAACATTATAGTTGATTAAACTGAAACTCAGAATTTCTAGTAGCATTTATTATGCCTTATAGCTAGCACTGTTAAAGTGATGACTTATTAATCACTTAGCTAACAAAAGTTCTGATCTAAAGTGAAATGGTAATGTGTCTTTGGCTACTTTTAATTATTTACAATAATACTCACATTCTTGAAGTCTTAATCCACACAATAATTCCGTGGGGCATACTGGTCTAGTGATAACATCTTATTTACAAATTAGGAAAGGAAGACTTATTTAATGAGTAGCAAAGACAAGAGTTAATATGGAGTAAAGCATCTTAAAATTATGACCTGATAGTTAGAAATACATGAAATGCCAAAATTGGTCCAAGAAAAAAATATAAAGGTGTCAATACCATATAAAATGCTACTAAGCAAATGAAATCAGTAGTCAAAGATGCGCTCTCTTAAGATCACAAAGTTCTATATGTTATTATAGATCAATTCTACAAAATGTTAAACAGTAGGTCATATGATAGTTTATTCCTGATTGGATAAGGTTGTTCTAATACATAAAAAAGAATAAAAAATGTCAGGTCAATTTTTAAATCTCATTTATATTGATACAAAACTATATGGGGAAATTACAAAGAAAGGAGATATAAGGTAATTTGGATCAAGACCTTTGATGTAAAAATGCTAAATAAAATACTAGTAAATGAACACATAATTTTAAAAAATTATGAATCATGAATAGGTAGCATTAATCCAAGGAATGTATGGTTGGTTTAACATCAGAAAATGTATCAATGTAATTTATTATACAAATCACTTAAAAGAGAAAAATCAGATAATTATCTCCTTAGTGCAGGAAAGAAGACATTTAATATGGTTCAGCAATTATTTATAACAACACCTAGCAGGCTAAAAATAACAAAGAACTTTTTCAAAATGTTAAACATTATGTGCCAAAATTCTACAATCAATTTATATTTACTGGAGAAACTCCAGTAGAAGTTTTCCTGTCAGGTTAGCTCTAGAGGTCAGGGTCAGTGCAATTAAAAAAAAAAAAGACAAGGGATTTAAGAATTGGAAGACAAGTGAAAATATAGACCTTATTTGGGAATGATATAATCACCTACCTACCAAAAAAGTTTAAAACACTAGAAAAAATATTAGAAAAATATCAAACATACAAATATCAGTCACATTCATCTCAAGTAGCAGTAATTGAGTGAAAAATATAATAAATACAATGTAACATTCATAATAACAAAAATATAAAGTACATGATAATTAACTTAGGCAAAAATAAAACAAGGGGTACCTGGGTGGCTCAGTCAGTTAAGTGTCCAACTTCTGCTTAGGTCATGCTTAGGTCATGATCTCATGGTTCATGAGTTTGAGCCCCACATCAGGCTCTGTGCTGACAGCTTGAAGCCTGGAGCCTGCTTCAAATTCTGTGCCTCCCTCTCTCTGCTCCTCATGTTCTCTCTCTCTCTCTCTCTCTCTTTCAAAAAGTAGATAAACATTTTAAATATTTTTAAAAATAAAACAAAATGTAATAAAGAAAAATTTAGCATGGGATACAAGAAAAGCTAAATATATTAAAGGTAGTCCATGTTCTTCAACAGTTCCTATTCTTCCATTTATATAAAGATATAAATTCTCCAAAACTTCAGTGAAATTCTAATGAAAACTCCAATTAACAATTCTTAAGAACTCTACATATTTACTTAAATTTTAACTAATTTTAAAATTTTATAATAAAATTTAAAAACAAAAAAATTTAAAATAAAATATTTGAATTGAATCTTTAATTCAACATTAAAAAGAGAGAATGTGACTTTCCTACCACATAGTAGGACTCATTTCAAAGATTTGGTCTGAAAATTATACATAACATGGTTGCAAAATATTAAAAATCCAGTGGACAAACTATAGACCTTAAAAGCAAATGTGTCTATTGAATTAAATATTCAATAAAAGTAAAGTCACAAATCAACCAGGGAGTATGGATTGTTGAGTACATGGTGTTCAGTGCTTGAAGAAAAACATAACCAGATCCCTTACCAAGATCATACACAAAGGTCAACTTGGTTATATTAAAAACCTATACTGTTACAAAACACTGATAAAAGAAATAAAATATATACATATAAATGGATAGATGTTCCATGTTCATGGATGGAGGATTCAATATTAAGATGCCAATTCTTTCAAACTCAATCTATTCATTCAACACATCTCAAAAAATCTCTGCAAGCTATTTTATAGATATCGACAAAATTATTCTAAAGTTTGTGTAGAAAGTCAGAAGAATTAGACTATCAAACACAATATAATGAAGAAAAAGTTGGAGACTCCCCCTACTTAAGACTTACTATAAATCTACAGTAATGAAGACAGCATGTTATTGGAGAATAGACACATTAATCAATGGATGATAAACAGCCCAGAAATAGACCCACACAAATGTAGCCAACTGATATTTGTCAAAGATTCAAAGGCAATTCAATGGTGAAAGGATAACCCTTTGAACAAATGGTCCTGGACATTTAGGTGTCCATCTGCAAAAAAAAAAAAAAAAAAAAAAAAAGACTCTAGATACAGACCTATACCCTTTAGAAACATTAACTCAAAATAGAACCATATGCAAAAGAGAAAAATATAAAACTTTTAGAAGAAAATATAAAAATAAATCTACATGACTTTGTGGTTGGTAATAAACTTTTAGGGAAAACATCAAAAGCATGATCCATGAAAGCAAAAAATTATAAGTTGCACTTCAGTAAATTAAAAACTTTGGCTCCTTGTAAAATACTTTTAAGAGAATGAAAAGATGCACCATGAACTGGGAGAAAATATTTGGAAAACACTTATCTGATAGAGGACTTGTATCCAAAGTATATAAAGACCTCTTAAAAGTCAACAATAAAAAAAACAAACAACCCAATTAAAAAAATGAATAAAACATTTGAACAGACACCTCACCAAAAAAGATATACAGATGGAAAATAAGTGTATGAAAATGTTTCCAGCATTATTTGTCATTAGGGAAATGCAAATTAAGGCAACAATGGGATACAACTAAACATGCATTAGAATGGCTAAAATCCAACAAAGACTGACAATATCAATTGCTGGCAAAGATGCTGAGATGGAAACTCATTCATTGCTATGGGGAATGCAAAATAGTACATTCACTTTCGAAGACAATTTGGCAGTGTCTTATAAAGCTAAATATTGTCTTACCATATGATCTAGCAATTTCTGGATTTGATTTGAAACTTATGTCCACACAAAAAATCAGCCCATGAATGTTCACATCAACTTTATGAACAAGTACCAAAAACTGGAAGCAATCAAGTTGTCCTTCAAAAAGGTGAATGGCTAAACCATGGTACATTCAGACAATGGAAAACTATACAGCAAAAAAAAAAAAAAAAAAAAAAAAGGAATAAGCTATCATCATACAAAGACATGAATGAATCTTATGTGCATATTGCCAAGTGAAATAATCCATTTTGAAAAGGCTTTATGCTGCATAATTCTATTAATTTGGCATTCTGGAAAGACAAAAAAATTGGGGCAGAAAAAATCAGTGGTTGTCAAAAGATCAGGAGTAGGGGTAGGGGAGAGGATTGTATAGGGAATTATTTATGGCAGTAAAATTGTTTTGTATGATAACATAGTGGGGGATTCATGGCATTATGTATGTCATAGAATGTCATATCCCGAAGAATTAACCTTAATACATGCAAATTTTAAGAAGTTTAAGAGGTCAGGATGAAATGCAAAATATAATAAAATAACATAACTGTATACAAAAGTTTGAAACTATCCCCCTGGAGGTGGGTAAGAAGGTGTTGACCTAAGTAACTTTGGAAATTAATGGAGTATTTAAGACTAAAGAAAAACCTAAGTGTAATTAAGCACTGTAGTCTAGTTGATAAACTTGTTTTCCATGGACCTACAAGCTAACCATTCTGAAGCATAAACATATTTACCAGAATTTAATAGTTAAATGGACAGTGGATGATAAGTTATTATTGGAGTGGGAAGTTACAGATAAGAAAGGAGGCTTGGAATGATGCTTGCAGTATTTGATTGGAGTTGGAGACATCAGTGTGCACTCATGTTTAGCCTAGTATAGGTACAGATGGTTATATATAGAAATACTTATAGATTTGCATGTATGTGGAGATTTCCATTATATGTGGAGATTATAATATATATTTATAACATGATTTTATTTCCTTGTTTTGTCAGCTGAGAGGGCCTAAAACCCATAACACACCAGCAGCAATGAGTATATCTAGTGCTAAGATCTTGATTTCTAATACCATTTTCCTGTAAAAGAAACCAAGACTCTTTGGACAAATGGCTGATTCTGGGATTAGGGCAGAAAATACACAAGATATGCCTGGCACATCTTGCAGTGGCAGAAAATATGGAAGTACTCAAAGAATTCATGATGATTGGAATATGTCCAAGGGGTGTAAAAGCCAACTGAAAGAGTTCCCAAAGACCAAAGCTGGCAGAATTTGAGTATCACAATAAATAAAGTAGTAATGGATTTACCCAATATGTAAATAAATATCCATGAGTCCATACTACTATACATAAATGATTGAATAAACAAATAATAAGAGGAGTAGACAAATCTCTATAGATGAATTCCAACTAATTTTTGTAGATACTTCACCCTCAATAAGATTGAGTATAATTCTCTACTTCTTAGTGGACTGAGCACAGTGGCCTCCTTTAAAAGGTAGTACAGTATGGATAGGGGGTGGGAAACAGTAAACTATTCAGTGGAGAAACATGATCAACACTGTATCAGCCAGGTGATTAGGCCAATCTCAACATTGATAAATCATGTTGAAACTCTATACCCTTGATAGGATATGGTGAAAATGGCACTTTACCTCTGCAATCGTCTTCTCCAAAACCCAAAACCCCAGCCTAAGCCTGAGAAAAACATCAGAAAAATCCCAGTAGAGGATCATTTTACAAAATATCTGACCAGCATTCCTCCAAATTGTCAGGGTCATCAAAAACAAGAAATGTCTGAAAAAGTGTCTCAGCCAAAAGAAGCCTAAGGAGAAGTGGGATGGGATCCTGGAAGAGAAAAGGGACACTTGGTAAAAATTAAAGAAATCTGAATCAATCAAAAACTTTACTAATCACATATCAATTTTGTTCATTAATGGCATCACATAACATACTAACATAAACAATAGAAAATACTGGGTGTGGGATATATTGGAACTCTGTGAACTAGTTTCACAATTTTTCTTTAAGTCTAAAATATTTTGAAACCAAAAAAGTTAATTAAAACCACCCATATTTCTAAGGGAAAATTATAAAGTTAATAGAGTAAGATGTGGGCAAATATCTTTGAGAGCCAAGGTCAGCAAATGACTTAAAGAACAAAAAAACAAAACTTAAAGCCGAAACCATGTGGATGAGGAAGAGATGAATTTTATTAAATCATTATTAAGGCTTTCTGTTCAATTATGGTAACTTTAGATGAAGTTAATATACAGAAGACAGGGGTGCCTGGGTGGCTCCGACGGTTAAGCGTCCGACTTCGGCTCAGGTCATGATCTCACGGTCCGTGGGTTCGAGCCCCGCGTCGGGCTCTGAGCTGACAGCTCAGAGCCTGGAGCCTGTTTCAGATTCTGTGTCTCCCTCTCTCTGTGACCCTCCCCCGTTCATGCTCTGTCTCTCTCTGTCTCAAAAATAAATAAACGTTAAAAAAATATATACAGAAGACAAAATTGAGAATACATTTTGCAATGTACAACATTTACAAAGGGTTTGTTGTCATGTATAAGGAATTCCTACAAATTAACAAGAGATAGAGAGCAACTATTATAGAAAAGCAAGCGAAGATCATGACCAGGCAATTTGCATGAAAGGAAACCCCAAAATCTAACACACACATGAAGAAATGTTCAAAGCCATGAATAATCAAATAAACATAATTTTCAATTAAAGTATTATTATTTCATAGCTAAAGCACCAACAAAACCAGAAAACTGATGATACCTCTGTTGCTGCTGGTAAACTGGAGTATTCATTGAGTAGAGATTGCTGACATAGTTTAGTTAATTATAGAAGATGAATATCCTATAATTCTGAATTTTTGCTCCATGGTATGTATCCCAAAGAAATTGCTGATGTGCCCTACATGCTTAGGCAAATAAGTGTCCGTGTTTATTTATGAAGATGTCGTAGTAGCATCATTTATGTGGTGAGAGTTGAAGATCACTTGGATGTGCATCACTGGGAGAGCTAGTATCAGGGAATGAACACAGGTAGAATATGTGGATAATGTTTGGTAAATAGAACTACTCAAAAACAGAATGCTGGGGCGCCTGGGTGGCTCAGTCAGTTAAGCGGCCGACTTCGGCTCAGGTCATGATCTCGCGGTTCGTGAGTTCGAGCCTGGCGTCGGGCTCTGTGCTGACAGCTCAGAGCCTGGAGCCTGTTTCAGATTCTGTGTCTCCCTCTCTCTGACCCTCCCCCGTTCATGCTCTGTCTCTCTCTGTCTCAAAAATAAATAAACATTAAAAAAATTTAAAAAAAAAACAGAATGCTTAGTGAAAAATAAAACATAATGAAATTCATAATTCTATACCATTTAAATGAATTTAAAGTCGCTAGGGGAAAAAAAGTACTCATTTAGCATAAACACATACAAACTAAATAAATCAATAAAAATAAGAGGGCCTGTATGCACCAATGATGATAAGGTACCATTAACTATGAAATTTAATAATTCAAAAAATAATACAATTGAATAATCAACAAGGACAAGTCACTAGGAACCATTACTTTGAATGAGGAAAAATCATGGAGTACCTGGGTGGCTCAGTCGGTTGAGCATCTGGACTTTGCACTCACAGCAGGAAGCCTTCTTGGGATTCTTTCTCTCTCTCTCCCTCTCTCTCTGCCCCTCCCCTGCTCATCCCCTCTCTTTCTCCATTTCTCTCTCTCTCTCAAAAATAAATAAATAAATAAACATTTTTAAAAATCAAAGGAGGAGAAATCAGTCTGTGGTAAGTAAGTCAAGCACATACTAAGTGAATACATGGTTAATATATTTTAGTATTATTTTCATTTGAAGTTTTAATCGTGTTAGTGAAAATGAATACCACCTGGACATTCAAATTATTCTCATCAATTATTTGTATCAATATGACACATGGTAATTTGCTTAATTAGATTAAGAAGATAAAAGAGACCTTCTTTTTATTCCTGACTTTTTAAGTCGCATACAGAATCAACAGTCTTAGGATTATTGGGAGAATGCAGGTTGCAGATAAATTAAAAATATATATATATATATAAACATAGTCTTAGCCATGAGAGCCAGCAATTGTGCTCCTACTTATTAAAAAGAAAATGTAGGGGCCCCTGGGTGTATCAGTCGGTTCAGCCTCTGACTCCTGATTTTGGCTCAGGTCATGATCTTACGGTTTTGTGGCTTCAAGCCCTGTGTGTACGATTTAGTTTATTAGCTACTTTTTCTGTTAATGTTTGGTAAATAGAACTACTTCTAACAGTTAGCTTGGTCCTGCATGTTTTTTTTCAATAAAAGAAGTATAGCATATTTTCCATGTAGCTAGAGGGAGAAAAGAGCACAAAACAAGTTTCTATGGCTGTTCATAGCCTTGGAGATAAAATGCAAATTCTGTAAGATTAAGACTTGATAATTCGGTAAGACCTTTGATGATCCAGCCAATACTTGCCTAACTTTCATCTAGAATTTCTCAACCTTCCCCTTGATATTTTTGGCCACATAATACTTCGCTATGGGGTGTGCATTATAGAATTATAGTAGTATCCCCGGCCTTTACCTACTAGATGCCAGTAGCAAACATGTCCCGATCTTCCTCAACCACTCTACCCCTTGTCCCAGTAGTGACAAACAAAAATGTCTCTATTTTTTGCCAAATTCCCCCCCCCCCCAGGAGCAATATTAGGTACAGTTGAGAATCACTGCTTCTACCGTCATTTTTCACAATTACTCCTGTTTTGTTTTCTATTGCTGCCATAACAAATTACCACAATTTAGAGGTTGAACACCAACCTCTAATAACACCAACTTATTAACTCACAGTTCCGAAGATTAGAAGTCAGACTAGGCTGGCTTCTCTGTTCCTGGTTTCACAAAAATAAAAATAAAGTCTTAGCTAGTTGGGCTTTTATTGGGAGGCTCTAAGAAGAATCAACTTCCAGGATCATTCAAATTGGCCAAATTCGGTTCCTTGCTTTTTTAGAACTGAGGTCCTGATTTCCTTGCTGGCCTTAAGCTGGCAGTCATTTTCAGCTTCCAGAGTCCATCCACATTCTCTGCTGTCTCTCTTCTTCAGAGCCATCAACAGCAGGTCAACTACTTATCACGCATCCCGTGTCTTACTTTCCCTTCTTCCTCTTTGCTTGGCTGCATCTCTCTGACTCCAGGTGGAGAAATTGCCCTGCTTTGAATGACTCCGGTGATTAGATTTACCCCACCCAATAACCCAAGATAATTTCTCCCTTTTCAGTAACTTAATTACATCTACAAAGTCTTTTCAAGCAGCCCTGAGATCAGGGCTTGATTTAATAACTAAGGTAAACAAATCTTGATGGGACACCTTTAAAATACTGCCTTTAACAACCTTCCCCCACCTTAGATACTAAGAGCCAACAACTGAATGACTTATGATTCTGTGAACACGTTTTCTCAAGCTTCTAAGTTACCATACCTCCTGACCCCATACTTATTTGCACTTGACTCCCTTCAATGTGGTGCTCAGAAATAGGCTCCAGGGAACCTCTTCTGAACATACCATGAGGGGATGATCATATGTGCATCCTGAGATTCCTGCTCTTATCTGGATCATAGCACTTGACACATGACACTGAACTTATCTACCTAATTAGCACATAGTGAGAAGTTAATAAACTTTTAAAAAGTCAATAAACAGAAGAGAAGTCTGTCTACATGACGGCTTGCCAGAAACCAAGAACATTTAAAGGAAGAATTAAAGATAAAAAATTTCCTATGCACTTTGAAGAGTATTTCAAATATTGTCAATATTTTCAAGTACTGTTTACTTTCATCTAAAACCATTGTTAGGGTATTAAAATCTCTATATATGGGATCTGAAGAAGGTAGAGCTATTTAGAATCTACCTGGACCTCAAGATTTAGGCCATCAGAACTGAACAGTCTAAGTTTTGACCCTTTCTACTGATAGTTTATATCTTGTCTTTACTTTCCTGGGTACCCTCTAATCCTATGTATGATTTCATTGAAACAAGTTTCTTCACTCTATATGCTTCTCTTTGGTCCAATCCGAGGCTGAAACTAAAGGTAATATTGTTTTGTTAGCATATCCCAACCCTGATAGTTGTTTTGTTGGTATTTAAAACTATAGTTGTGGAATAGATCTAAACCTACTTTCCTGCAGGAGACTTGTTCTCAAAGGACCAATTTTTAAAAATCCTTCTGAATACTTATAAATGATTTTAATACGTAAAAACAAGTTGGACTTAACAAAAAGCTTTTTCCTGTTTTTCCTTTTCCTTCCCTCTGTAAGAAAATTCAGTCCAAAAGCCATCAGGTAGGTCCAAGGGTAAAGAGTCAAGACAGGGACTGTGGTAGCCCAACATTAAATGTCTAGATCAAGTGTGTTGTGGGAATGACCCCCATAGGGTGCAAACCACGTTGAATTGACAGAGCCCAATCGGTGGGGAAGGTATACACGTGGAAAAGTGTCTGTGCACAAGGCATTGATACCATCTACACTCCTAAAAATACAATCAGGCTAAAAATAACTGTGGTGAAACAAATAAATCACATAAAGGCAACATACCTGAGACAGACAGCAAGACAGTCTTATTTGCTTGGTAATTGGGAAAGATGTATAAATGTTTCAAAGCCAGGGGTTCCCCTAGGACAAAATGCCTAAAGAGTTAATTTCCTTACTCTCCCTAGTAGCTACTTGCATGAGAAAACGCAGACCAAGGGTGGGTCTGGAGGAACTACCCCATTGGCACTACCCTGGAGAGGACTCTGATTCTAGATTTCAGGACTGACATAAAGACATGATGCCAGCCATACAATCAAAGCATTGGGACTTTCCTCTGCCTCGGTGTTAATGTGCTACCTGATTATTCCAACATGGTATTATACCATAAAATGAAGGAAAAGGGAAACAGTGTGTCTATCTTAGAAAATTCAACAATACATGATTTATATGTCTTGAGAGGTATCTAACCTCCTATCATTTTCTGACCACACCTCAGAATTTAAATGACTTTTAAAGACAGTCTTCTGACAACAGCTAAGTATCACTTTAGGGACCCATCACGCCCTTTCCTTATTTTCACCTAGGAAACAAGAGGATCTCTTCAGTAATCAAACATTTCGATGCACAGGGAATCAGGAAATAAGCAATGGACACTTGCTGTGGCT
Organism: Panthera pardus; assembly: GCF_024362965.1. Lineage (NCBI taxonomy): Eukaryota > Metazoa > Chordata > Mammalia > Carnivora > Felidae > Panthera > Panthera pardus. The sequence continues at coordinate 71,522,455 of NW_026526810.1, read as the reverse complement.
GAATTCAAGCCACTGCTCTTCTGAAGTTGGCCTAAAATACCAAGCATTGCAATATAATTTTAGTGTTTACCCATATGTTCTTATGCATCTATGCATTCATGTGCTTCCCAGAGTATCTAAACCGTTCTAATGAAGTAGAAGACTCTTAACAAGTGCTTGTTATATTAATTGAAGTGAACTGAACTCAAGGGTTTTTTGTTTGTTTGTTTTTTAATTTTCTTGTGGAAGCGCTGCTATTTAGCTTGTAAGAGGAAAGAGTAATCTTGTATCTCTCGCTCTGAAATGGACACTAGCATTATTTGCACCTCAAACTTCATCTTGGGAAAACATAGCTAGTACTGAAACATTCCTCTTATGGTATGTTCTATCATATAATACCAGGTTCCAAAGATTAGGCTTCCTTTATCTTTTGGTATTTTTCTCTTATCTATTATTCAATTAACACTGATATGAATGATACCTTCAGAAATCATACCACACAAACTAGAGCTATTGCCTCATTTGAAAGCCAGATTGGCTTGGTAAATGGTAACATGCATATAAAAATGATTTATGCATCTGAAGAAAATAAAACTTAGATGTTTTAATATCTCAACAGAATTTTAAAATGTGGCAATTTTTACTGTGCATTATCAGTCAATAGGAACAACAGCAGATTCTGGAAGTGAATTCTACAGAGTGGTATGACAATTACTGTTATATATCTCAGCAATCTTCTAATAAATAATATGAGTCTTGTTTGCATTTATCAGAGTGATCCTTAAGCAAATACCCATGTGAGAAAGAAAGCTTGCATATTTATAAGAGTAAATTTACATATAACTACACATAAAATATTCCGTTCCTTTGTAAAATACTTCTTTATAATTTCCATTAAAATCATCATGTAATTATACCAGAGATACAAACCTAACAAAAATTATGCCAAGCATTATTAGAGGGAGTGCTTTTCAATTGCAAGGGCATCTGTTCTGTGAGAATTTTCTGGTTTCAATTTCTGTTACATCAAAAAAATAAAATAAAATAAAAAGGAGAGAGAGAAAATAAGGGCTTTGTCCCTTGCAAAGGACTCCGTTCAAAGGTCACCCATCAAATTTATTTTTAAACAGTGATGAAAGTGATTATAATAAAGTATTAAATTGTATATTTTATAAACAATAAACAGATCTACAGTAAGAAGGAGGTTCTATTACAGCCCAAGTGTATAAAAAGAACTATACCATAAACACATAGCTTTGCTGATGCTTCGGCAAATAGTCTTCCACTCAGCAAGCCTTTGTACTGAGTGTCTCCTATATTTCAGCACCTATGGTGGGCACTAGGGCTATGAAGGCAAAGGCCCGAATGCCCTAGACTGCACTCCAAGAAAACTGCACAAATGAGACTGAAAAGTAAATAAACAATTATTTCATAGCATATGGTTTTTAATTCAAGGACTTAGCCAAGTGAAGACTGAGTCTTGAAGGACTAATTAGAATGGTCAAGAACATGATAGAGGAGACTATTCTAGGCAGAGGGAAAAGTTTATTATAAAGTGGCTACGTAGAGTAATAGCATGTTACCCGTGAACCACAGATGGTTGGGTGTGTCAGGAGCGTAGGGTCAACATGGAAGAGATGCAAAGATAAAGATGGAGGAATAGACCTAGACGCCATTGCAAGGAGCTTGGCTTTTTCTTTGAAGGATCTAGGTGCAATGCTAACGTAGTTTCAGCAAATGCTTGTCATATTGAAATTTAGGTTTTAGAAAAATAATTCTTCTGAGCAATGGTTCTCCAAGTGTGGAGTCCAGATCATCAGCATCAGCATCATCTGGAAACTTGTTAGAAGAGCAATTCTCAGGTGCCACCGCAGACCTACTATGGACCCAATAAACCATGTTTTAGCAAGATCTTCACCTAACTTGGATGTAAATGAGTGTAGAGAATGGAATGGTCGGGGCTGTTTCAGTAGTAATAGTTCTCAGCTTCCAGAAATTGAATATCTGAGCAACGGTAGTATAAATAAGAAAGGAGCTTATTTATGTTCAGTAATAAGAATCCCCATGAAGGGCAGTCTAGGGACGGCACAGTGGCCACATGATGCTGCCAGGAACCCAGGCTCCTTCTAGCTTTCTAGTTCATCATTCTCAGGATGTGACTTTTGTTCTTAGGGTTATATACTGGCTGTTCCACTTCCAAGCTCCATGCTGCCATCCCCACAGTAAGGAAGCTGGGACAGGGCAATGAAACAAAAACGGAAGCCTCTTCAGGAACTTATGCCCACTTCCTATTGTGAGCACAATATCACATGCCTCTCCGGTTACAAAGTTGCAGGTGTGGTAAACTGGAATGAGTGTCCAGCTAGTAAGCTCTCCTATAAAAAGTTCTCCTTTATTGGGTACATGTTTTTTCCTCAGCTAAGAGCTCGGGGAAGTACAAAAATTTCAAGTTGTCTTTTGTGGTAAAAGAAAACCAAAACTTGGATAGTGAAGCCTTAATGTCCTTGCTAAATCCTTAGCAATCCTCAAATATTAACCACTTGATGACAGGATTCTCCTGTCAGATCCCTACGAAGGGATCTTAGAGAGCTTCTAAATATGTATATGGCATTTCACTAGAATGTGAATTCATTCTTAGAAACTTGAAATGATGGGGCGCCTGGGTGGCTCAGTCGGTTAAGCGGCCGACTTCGGCTCAGGTCACAATCTCGCAGTCCGTGGGTTCGAGCCCCGCGTCGGGCTCTGTGCTGACCCTCAGAGCCCGGAGCCTGTTTCGGATTCTGTGTCTCCCTCTCTCTGACCCTCCCCCGTTCATGCTCTGTCTCTCTCTGTCTCAAAAATAAATAAACATTAAATAAATAAATAAATAAATAAATAAAAGAAACTTGAAATGACAACCTGAAATTACTTTCAGCATTCCAGCAACCATCTCTGGGGTCATTCATGGAGAACCTCTTAAGGGAGAATGTCTCCCTTTGTATCACCTTTGGGATTCACTGAAATCCAGCAATTTTCTCTCCATCAAGGCAGGATGTCCCGCTTTTGTCCTGAAGGTTGACAAATATACACAAATACAAACACAGACTTGAATCAATTTTTCTTTACCTGTTTCTCTCCAGCCCTTTGCATGACCTTCAGCATCAGTTTCAAGTATGAGACAAGGACAATTATCTTCATTTATTAGCTAGAGAAGCTGTTGTGATGAACAATGAAAATCACTTACTCTTAGACTTTGACATTTGTAAACTAAGCCATTTGCATAGTGGGGGAAAGTGAGAATCCCAACTCTTTTCTTTCCACATTTCCCTCCAAAGCATAATGTGAGCAATGAGAATTTAAGTTACTTAATTTTAGCTGAAGGCTTCCAGGAAGAAAATTCCACAGACCTGTGGGTCCATCCTGCATCTATCATGGGCTATGATCATGGCTGCTCCTGGCTTAGGAATCAGGAAAAGGAGAGATAGGAGGCTCTGAGTAAACACTATTTAATCAAGAAAACAAGCAACATCATGAATAGTCTCTGGTGAATAAATGCAAATACCTTCAGAAATATGTTGTCCTGGACAAAATTCAAAAGCATTTGGGAGACTAAAACCTTACATGTTCTAATTACACACATACACTGACAGGCGGGATGAACATAAACAACAGCACTAACCATTGCTCTTTAATTGAAATGAAGACAATTTAAAAACTTCATATCGCTGAGCAAAAGGCAAGAGTACCAACTTCAATTTCGAGATCATTATCAATAGTGTATAACACATTGTCAAACAAAAGCACTTCTCTTGCTGTGCGGTCTGTTCTTATTGGCATTTGGCAGTCTGAACACACAGTCATGCTATCTAATGCTCATATTTTCCAAACATAACAAAAGGAGAAAAAAACCTCTGAAGATTATTAGAAAATATTAGCAAGCATGAATATCAGTGGATATACTTTAGTGAGTCTGGACGAGACAAGCTGGAGGTGACTTCTTTAATCATTTTTATACTAATATATATATATATTCAGTGAGATACGCTTTAACCGGATGTTGTGCTTAGTGGAAAGATAAGGAGTTTTGAAAGAATAATTTCATATGCAAATAAGCAAGTATTTTATATGCAAAATTTTGAGAAGAAAACAAAAGAAGAAAGGAAAAAATATTATGGATAATTACCTAATCAAATTTGAACCTCTGCTATGTGTCAGAAACCATATAAATTTGCTGATATTTGACCATTTGGGTCTTCAAAAATTATGACTTTTTTATGGCTTAGGCTATAACTATGTGCATTCACATTTACTAGTTTGCTGGCAGAAATGTATATGACTACCCATAGCTTTGTGGAAGAGGAAATTGAGTTTGACCAAATCATAGAATTTGTGTGTAGTGATGCCAGATCTAAATTACAGACTATTTCGGGTTTTTTTTTTCATTTTAGTGGGGTTTCCCCCAAAATCTCCCAAACAATTCTCAGAAACAAAATGATGAGTGATTTACCTTTTCCATGGAGCACACTCCTGGTTCTTCTTCCCTAAGGCTTTATAAAAGGGGCCCCTCATGCATGATCAGACACCAGTTAATATGCCACCTTTAGTCTGACACATTAGAAATGATACTAAATTTCTTCTTAGCATCCAGGTGAGGGTAGAAAAAAAAAGTTTTTGAAGGGGTTTAAGCAATAGATAGAAAATGTCTCTTAGATGAGTTCAAAAGCAAAAGAACTCAGGTGTCCAAATTCCTTAGTCCAGAAGTTAAGGAAACCCTTTTAAAAAGAAGAAAAACAAGAAGGAGCTGAAATGCTGCTCTTTGCACACTGTGTTTTATGACTTTAAATTCGAGAGCTCATCTATGCTCTCCAGCATTATTGTAAGCAGCAGGTCCTACTCTTTCCTATGACAGAGAGGATAGGAATAGGAAGCAAGAGAATGAGGAAAACGAAGCCACAGAAAGTCTGTAAGTGTCATTTGCCGAGTGCTGTTTGCTCATGGATGTTAGAAAGCACTTACAGAAATCCGTGTAGTGCTGATCTGGGAACTGGAGAGACATATGGATTCCTCTGGACTGGGCCACACTTGATAGCGATTAGTAAAGTCGTGCTACGTGAGTGTTTGAAATGATTCAATTTTGACATTAAACTAATTGACAAAAAAAAAAAAAAAAAAGTTTTACTTGGCACGAATACTGCCCTGGTTGCTGTTATTTAGCGTTTATGTGGCATGTTTTTCTTGTGTATTTCTCCATGGAGTTCTTTCTTTCTTCTTTCTTTCTTTCTTTCTTTCTTTCTTTCTTTCTTTTACCATTTATGGATTAAGATTTAAATGCTTTCCTGCAATTAAAAAGCCCAAGTCTTTTACCAAACCAGATAGTGCATTTAGCATTTTCGGAGATTAAGGCATTTATTCCATTTCCTATTTTAGGAGCCAGCCAGAATGACTAGTTCATTCAACTCTACTGTTCTTAAATCTGCTGCAACTCTTGAAGGCCATACATTTGTTTTGCTAATGACACAATGCTTTTTCATCATTCCATATGTATCTTAGGGTGCTTTTTGAGTGACATATAAGGGAAAGGGGAAAAGATAAATTTTCAAGTGGTATTTCCCTAAAATTGGTCAGATTCTCCCCCATGAGGACCTTGAAGACTATGTGTTTCACTTGCAATACTTACTTCTGGGTGCTTCCAGATTCATGTTCCAGGGTCTAACAAGCTAACACTATATTTCACCCATGTAAAAAAGTGCAAAATGTCTCCTACTCTCAACCTTTTTATCTAGAAATCTCTAAGAACCTTTTTGTCTTGTGATTTCCTTCATTTTTCCTATACATAAACTGCATTTCAAGATTTCTAATCTAATAAGGAAAATCCTTTGCTTTGCCCTTTGGGTTGCAATATCAGAATCTAATTAGATTATAAGTAGTTTGGTATAGCTCTCATTTCATGGTTTCTATTTTAGTTTGAAATATAGGATTAGTAATCCAGAATGGGCATCCAGGTTACTGCTCTGAGGCTGGCATGTAAAACTTACTCTCTTAGGATAGAGCCAGCAGTGCAATGAATTCTCTAGAGAGCTCTTCAATTCTACCCACTCCAAGTCTTATTTTGTAATTTGTTGATAGCCAGAGAATGCGTCAAAGACACTAAAGGATTTTGTCAGTCATGGAGAGGCAACCTCCATCCCAACAAAAGGACTGTGGACTCTTGTCATAATCCTAACCATAAATTGATCATCTCATTAAAAGAAATACCACAAACACAAGGCATCTAATAAAACAAACAGATTCCTTAGTCCCTAGGAAACTTCTTCTTAACGGAGCAATGTGAAAACAGCACAGTATGAATATCAGAATTTGTCCTTGACAATTGTATAAATAGTTTAGGAAACATAGCCCTGAAAGTAAATGGTGGGTAGCAATTTGGGCAAGAAGGACTAAAAAAATAGGGCACCTGGGTGGCTCAGTTGGTTAAGCATCCAGTTTCGGCTGAGGTCATGATCTTGCAGTCTGTGAGTTTGAGCCCCATGTCAGGTTCTGTCCTGACAGCTTAGATTCAGATTCTGTGTCTCCCTCTCTCTCTGCCCCTCCCCAGCTTGTGCTCTGTCTCTCTCTCTAACATAAATAAACTTTAAAAAAAAATTTAAAAAGGAAAGAAAAACTAAAAGAATAAACTCTGTTGATCCAGCAAGCTTTCTATTCTAATGGTAGCTAGTTCTGTGCCTCACTAGAGTTCCCACAATTTTTAAATGATAATCAGTAAAGATTATTATTTTTTTAAATTTTTTCAAAATTGAAAATTTATTTTGAGAGAGAGAGAGAGAATGCACAAGCTGGGGAGGGAGAGAGAAAGAATCCCAAGCAGAATCCTTGCTGTCATTGCAGAGCCGCATGTGGCACTCGAACCCATGAACCATGAGATTGTGACCTGAGCCAAGATTGGAACATCGCATGCTTAACCAACTGAGCTACCCAGGCACCTCTGCCAGTAGAGATTATTAAGAAAACATGTTTTCGAAATGCCATCTTGGGTAACTAGAAGGATTTCATCTTATTTGTTAGCATCAAAAACCATATTTACTATACTTTCCCTTCCAAAATAATGTGAGGGAAATACATAAAACATGGAAAAAGCCATGAAGAAATCATTAAGTACAACAACAGTTCAGCAACATATTTTATTATGGGATTTCAATGTCTTGTTAGCCTAAACTGAATTGAATGGTTTAAAAATCTCCCTAAAGTGGGCATATTTGTTTAATTATGCCTTAAAAATAAAACTGTAACCCAACTACTGTGTGGGAAAAAAATGTGAAATTTTCAAATACGCTTCTTGGACTCTTCCTCTAGGAGATAGAAAAAATATTTTTAACTCAGCAGTTTTAGTGTTTTATGGTTAATAATCTTTGACCTTGCGAGATGACATTATTTTTACTGCTGAAGAGAAAATCACAGATGTAGAATTTATCAATTTAACTGTATCTACCTGATTCGCATCCTGATTTTGAGAAATGAAACATTATATTATGGTGTCAAAATGAAAGGAAATAAAAAGGCAGCCTTAAGTGCATTTGGATAACTTAACTATAAGTCACTACAGTCAAAGCTGCTAAGATTTTGTAATTTTTTTTTAAGTTGGTAGATTTTTTTTTGCACTTTACTATCTTTCCTAGCTTCACATAAGTACATAAGTGAGAAAAAAAACTATCCATTACAGAACCTCTCAAAAAATCATGTTTTGTTCATCTGCCAGACTTTTTCAGCAAATGTGTCTATGATGAATTTCCCTCTCCCCCTATCCCTCTCTTTTATTCTATCTCTATTTGAGAAAATACAGTTGTAGGATTCGCCTTAAAGAATTTTTTTTTTTTGGGGTATACTGAGAGATCTGGAAGGCCAGATGAAACATACTTATTACTACTTAAACTGTGTAGGAAGAGGAAAATTTGGGAGAAGATGACATTTATTAAGACCAAATATGACATTCCCTTTTATTATATTTTTCTACTCATTTTTTGTAATGAGTGGTTTATTTTCCAAATTCCTTTCATAGGCTATTTTTATGTATGATATTGATACATATGAGAGTCTTCTCTATAGTCCTATGGAAATAATTTTTAAAAGTAAATTTTGTAAACCCAGAAATTATACTCTTGGGCCACAACCTCTAATTTTTTCATTCTTCCCTTTCCACTAATCCAACCGGATCTCCTCTTCACCATCACCAAGGCCCTGTCCACAAATCTTCCACATTCTCTTTATTCAATTAAAGTAATCTGTCTTTATTTTCCCCTTTGTGCCACAGCCTGAAATTAGGTCTATTAATCCTTCTACTGCAATCTTTCCTTCTAAACCTTGTATTCTTCCCCTTACCAATCATTTCAATGCTCAGCTCTGCATTAACCCAAACTCTTTCTTTTTGTTGGTTACTGTGTGAAGAATCAAAGAAAACTGTATAAGCAAGATAATTCACAGCATTTCAAATACATTATTACTAACAACACTGGTCTTTGTAGTCACCTCTTCAGAACTATCCTTTCAACGTTACCTAAGCAGATCAAGTAGTCTCCAAATCTTCATCTGACTATACCCGAATTCCCAGAGGAACTATAAAATCAATATGACCATGATCCAAACAAACTTATTCTTTTCTCAAATAAAAGATAGCCACTGCTTCTTCTCTCACTTTCTCATGAAAGACCTGTGTACTATCAACTAGAACATGTCTAAGTTGGAAACTTTAGAGTTACTCTCCAGCATCTCCTTCTTACTCAATATCCAAGCCCACCTGTCACCCAATAATTCTTGTTGAAACTACTTTGGAAAAAAAAATGTGTCTTGAGTGATCTCCTTATTAATCTTCAGTGACAATGCCTTAAATTGTGTTCTTTTCATTTCTTGCCTAGAGTATTGCGATAGGTGCCTAATTCTTCTCCATGCTCCTATTCTTCTTTGTCTTCATTCTTTCCCCCACATAACCAGCATGTTAAATTTTCTATAACCTACCCACTTAAATTTTTGGTGATTTCCTATTTTATACAGCAGGGGTATACAAATTTGGGGGCTGTGCACCCCATTAGTAAAAAATTTTGAACAGGCACTACAAGGGTATGTATAGATAATTTACTAATTCTAAATTGCAGGTATATACTGTATGTGCTACAAAACATACTTTCAAATTTTTCTTTAAATGAGATAAAACAAGTATAAAATGTTAATATTTTCTTTTTGCACTCTAATGTGCTGTCTTTTATCACCTGTCAAGTTCCAGTATCCCATTTTGGACACCACTGGTGCAGTCCAGGATTCCTCAATCTTTGACAACGGAAATTTTAGCTGGAAAATCTCTTTTTGGTGGTGAGAGCGTTGTCCTGTTCATCATAGAATTTTTAGCAGCATCCCTGGTTTCTCACTAGACGTAGTAACACCTATTCCCAAGATATTTGGCTCCAGACATTACCAAGTGTCCCCGAGAGGCAAAATTGCCTCCAGTTGAGAACTGGTCTACATAGTGGATAAAATAAAAACAAATCAGCCCAGTTTATAAACCCATGCATGGTGTCACACAACCTATCCATCTTTGTTTCACACTATACCCTCCAGATATATACCCTCCATTACACATTTTCACACCCTCCATTTTTATTCATATTATTACTTCCATGTACATGCAGAAACCACTCTCTTCTTTCTTTGAACAACAAATAACATCTTTCCTCTGTATGTTACTTGGAGTGAAATTGTACTACTGTCTATCTATCTATCATCTATCTGTCTATCTATCTATCTATCTAATCTATCCGGGTTCCCTCTGGAATGACTAAGTTTAGTAATTTTTGATCTCTGGAGCATAGGAGCTGTCCTTTAGTTATCTGTCCCCTGGTCCTGGGGCAATTGATGTTGCTGCTTGGTGGTCCTGGTATGTGGGAGCCCCCAAAAGGAAGTTGTCGGGTTATGGACTTAATCAATTGCTTGAGGGAAACTGTCTTCCAGCTAAGGCTTCCAGCTGGGAGAAGACAGCATTTCAAAACAAAAACAACACAAAACCAAAAACTCCACCAGACTATATTATTAGGGAGATAACGTATTGACTTCAAGTGTTAATAAACTACAAATACAAATATTTTGCTACTGGAGGGAAAGAACACTACAAAAACATGTTTGGATTGGGTATATGTCTGATAAAGAAAAGAGAAAAACACTATCACTGTTATGAAAATATCAGAAATGGGAAGCTGAAAAAGCAAGGAAAAGTTTACTACCTTTCAGCTTTGCCTAGAATTAACTCAAACCAGGAGTTTTTTCTCATAAATAAGTGAAATATTCTTAAAGATATTAAACTAAAATCTTTGATCTCTACCTCATCTTTATGGTCTATTATTCTCAAAATGATTATTATTAGAAATAAGAATAATTCTTAAATTTTATTGAACAGGTACTATATGCCAAGCAAGGTGCAAAGCCCTTTGCATGAGTTATCTCGTTCAATCTTCATAATCATTCATTTCCCTAATGAAATGAATATTGTTAATTCCTGGTTTAACTGATAAGATAATTAGACTAGGATAATTAGACTAGGAAAAGTAATTAATTTAACTAAAGGCAGTGCCTTCAAACTCAGGTTTGCCGGAATCCAAAGTCCATATTCTTAAACACTATGACATGGGTTGCATAAATAGATGATTAATAGATGATTAGTAGATAAATTGATAGATATATTATTAATTAATAGATTAATAAACATATAGACATATTAAAGGAGGGAAACACATTAAAAGTTTTGTATTTCATTTCATCCAGCCATTCAGTACGATGATGGGAGGGAAGTGGTAAGCAAATACTTGTCTGTAGCTACTGTGAACATTCAGAAAAAGAAAAAAAGAAATACTTATGATTTAAAATAAATTCCTAAAAATCATCTGCATGTGTTATATTTGGTTCATCAACAGGAGAAAAAATAGACACATGCATTGAAAATGAAATATCTATGCTAAATGTCTTTGATATCCTGCCAGATTTACCCACAGAAGGTCTTGACTATAAACAAACAGCTACTTACACATGTATGACCCTGGAAAGAAGACTGAGTGGGCACAAAATGGTGTCTGTTTTATCTTGAGTTTTTGCTTCATTTTGAGCTGTCAAATTTTCACCTCCTTTCAAGGAAAAGAAAAACAGGAACTGCGATTCCGCTTTTAGCATTGAAAGAAAGAGTTGCGTAACCATATCTAAGTAGCTGACTTATACCTTTCCTAATGGAGAGTTATTTTCAAGGGTGAAACAGCATTTTGTGGCAGAGATGGCAGTGTGACAACTACCACTTGAATGAATATAGACACTTCCTACACTTGGTTTTAATCACATCTCAGTCAGATCATAATATTTATTAACTATTCAGAACACCTCCTAAATCTTTGGGATTCTAATGCTTTTTGGTTTCTCTTTTATTCTGAGAGGGATTGTGTTTTCTTGAAAATGGTTTTAAAGAGCTGAGTATCAGTTTATATGGGGCTGCAAATAAAAACCTGGTTTTTATTTCCCTTAAAAACAGACCCCATATTCTCTATTCCTTCAATATCTCTTCAGCCCCAAGCCAAAAAAACCACTTGTTCAGTATTAAGAATATAACAGATGGTCAATAAATGTTGGTTGATTGATTACAGTCATAATGAATTTTTCCCCAAATAAAGATTTAGATCCTTTAATTATAATGACACAAATATCTAGCTACAATACAGTGTCAGTCAATATTCTATCATCTACTTTCAGTAGAAACATTTGTGTTTGCACTACTTTGCATGGAAATTTAAAAAAGAAAAAGCTGCTTATATAAAACAAACAAACAAACTGATCTTTAATGTTTTCTCTAACTCCAAATGATTGTTTTTTTGAGAACAGATTTATCGATTGCTCAGAATTGCATCTTAAGTAGAATTTACTTCAGTATAGTAGGAAAATTGAACTATTAAATATCCTAATTCCGTTAGTTTGTTTTTTGGAGGGAGGGTCATTATGTAGCATTCTGAAATTGAAGTATAGAGTTTTTTCATCAGTGTAATTGATTTTCACTTTTGTAAGCCTAATGAAGAAAAAGGAAAAAATAAGGAATTAAGACAGGCATTTTAGGATATACTTAAATTATTAGATTTCAAAAAAATATGTTTGGGTTAAATGCTCTTATTTGGTACAACGTGAAATATATTTTAAAAACTAAAGAATGTTATACATATAAAAGTTCATCACCTATTAAGTCGATAATCAATTTAGTAAAGCAGATTCTAAAATGACCCTCAAAGCTGCCAAGGAAAGGAATGTATACACATGGGACTCAATTTAGAAACTTACTGTCTTTGATTTAACACCCAGAATTCATTAAGACGTTCTGACTGACAGCTATTTCTGGTTCAGTGACTGCTCTATGAAGACAGCTATGGAAATGGAAGACACCAGTATTTTAAACTTCTCTCATTATGAGATTTGTGATTATGCATATAAAAAAGCTGAGTTATTTAAACCTATAGGCCAGTGTGATTTAGCTGTTACACGTGTAGCTATAAAACAGTCAACCAATCAGCAAATATTAAGGCATGTATACCACACACCTAGCATAATACCTTTGATCTCCAGCTTAACTCTCACTGCAATTTCTTTCTTTATCAGTTTGTCTTTGTGAAATGGGAATAATGAATTGTCTTATTCTAATTCACAACATGATTTGAGATTAAATAACATCGTATTATTTATGTATGATATGATCACTTTGTCCCTTACTTTTAAAAGAGACATAAAAGGCAATTACTCTCACCATCTTTGTTGGAAAGAATTATACTATTTAAAAATAAAACAATATTTTTCTTCTCTTTTTTTTTTTAATTTTTTTTTAAATTTTTTTTAACGTTTATTTATTTTTGGGACAGAGAGAGACAGAGCATGAACGCGGGAGGGGCAGAGAGAGAGGGAGACACAGAATCAGAAGCAGGCTCCAGGCTCTGAGCCATCAGCCCAGGGCCTGACGCGGGGCTCGAACTCACGGACTGCGAGATCGTGACCCCAGCTGAAGTCGGACGCTTAACCGACTGAGCCACCCAGGAGCCCCAATATTTTTGCAGATTTAAAAGTGGAGGCATTTTATTTCCAGAAATCCTACCTAGTGATCTACATTTTGAGCTCCTTGCTAACACTTTAGACATTAATTCTTTCCGGAAGTTTTAGCATGGTAGTATAATCCCCCAAATTAATCCATAATATCATTGTAATTCATGTTATTGTTTATCTGTGTTAGCTTCCTGAAAATACCTGCTTTGAAAAGTCTTCTAGTCCCTAATCATCTTTGTCAGCTTTACATGGCAAAATCTGGGAGACTAAAGAAACCAAAAGATGAGGTGTTGGAGAACCCCCAGTGGTTTATTGAGATAAGCTCTCCAATTTTTCTGCAGGCCACTGTGAAACCCACTTCTAGGTACATTTGACTTTTGTATGTTTTAGGGACCATTTTCAAAACCCTCCTAAATTTTCCTGAAAGAATGCCAACTCTTTCATATACTCCTCAAATTTCCAAAGCCTATGTAGATTCACCCTAAAGCAACAACTCAGAAGAGACTCCAAAGGAGAATGAGTCTTCAGTGCATACGCCCCATGTACTTTCATGGTCACGCTGGGCAACCCGGCTGACAGTCACAATCCACATACGTGTGCTGGCTCACCTGGCCCCGCCCGGCCCCATTCCAGACTTGGATTCTGCTTTTATTTTCGTTTTTTCCTAGTCCTACCTCTTTACCTTATTTATATTGCCTTATTATTCTGTTATATGTATAAACTGTTTGAAATCATTTGTGAAAGAAGGCAGAGCATAAACAAACAAGACCCAGTGATATTACACGTGGAGATATTTTGAATCCTTTCACGAAAAGGTGCAATTTAAAGTTCAAGATAGTATTACAGGCAGGCTACAAATAAATGAGTTATGTTCCCAAACCATGTTTGTAAGCAGTGTGTCGAGATTCAGACTTTTTTTTTATTAATGAAAACAGAGCTCTAGAAATATATTTTCCGATGTAAACAGTTGCCAGTTATCACACAACCTATTTAACCTGTGATATGACTTAGTAAACTTTATTGGCCCTAAAAAAAAAAAAAAATTAAAAAGTACACCCACAATAAATGTGATTAAATAAACCGAGTTGAAAAGGGAGTCCTTGTGTAACGTATTTGTTTTTCTAATCTTTTAGGCAGGAATTGTAACCTGGCTTCTTACCGCATTTCCACTGGGTAACAGTGTGAGTGCATAGCGCTGACCACATGCTCCCTGAGCAAAGAGAAGAATAAGTACAAGCAGGAAAATAGTTATTTGAATCATGTAAGAGATTCTGGGCATAATCAGAGTCACAGAAACCAATGACACCGATTCTGTTTTGTCTCACTGGAACACCAGACTTCTATTTCCTTGACTCTGGAAACTCTGGGTTTTGTTTGCATAGGTGGGAGGGTGGGGATGAAGAGGTGAAGGTTGAAGAGAAAAGAGAAAGAGAGTTTTCTTCGGTGAGAATTCAAGATCTGGGGGGGGAGGGTGGAAGACGGTGAAATAAGATACTTACCAAGATACATGTGTTTATATGATAAAAAGATTTCATAAAACTGAATTTAGAAGTAAATTATAAAGCAATAAGTGGGAGTATGTCTTTTATATCATTCCTTGGAGGAGAAGAAAGGCAACAGTAGTGAAGACTTTGATCATGTAATGTCCCATATTGGCCACAATGAAATAGTATCATCACAGCAATAGTTAGGTACAAAAAATTTGTGTGAAGACTACAAGTAGAGAATAAATTTAAGATGATAGAAAAGAGAGGAGGCTATGTCATATGGCTGTCCGAGTTCATTAGGTATTAATGAGGATGTGTTCCTATCGCCATATTTGTTATTATAGAAAAGGAAATTTTATTATCATCTGCTTTTCACTTTCACAAAAGGTGTTTTAATTTTCTTTTTAATGTTTATTTACTTTTGAGACAGAGAGAGACAGAGTGTGAGCGAGGGAGGGGCAGAGAGAGAGGGAGACACAGGATCCGAAACAGGCTCCAGGCTCTGAGCGGGCAGCACAGAACCCCATGCGGGGCTCAAACCCACCAACCGTGAGATCATGATGTGAGCCGAGGTCGGACGCTCAACCAACTGAGCCACCCAGGTGCCCCAAAAGTGTTTTATATATAAACCATGTTTTTCTTACAGCAGGAAAAAACAGAGTCATTAAAAATAACTTTCATTTCATACTGATATTATTTGAAGCCTAAAAAGGGGACATTTTTACAAAGACTTACCTGGGGTCTGTCAAACTGGTCCAAAGGTCAAGATTAGAAGGCTCATGAATGTCCAGGCTGTGAAATTAGGTACTGTCATTGGGTCTTGTATTCCTGCTCCTTCAACCTTTTGGCATCTCTCCTTCTCCCACTGCCAAGTGCACACTCTGCAATTATGACTGTGCCAGAGAACCTATTCCGAATCTTCAAATCTATGTTACAAAAGTCTACATTTGCAATATTTATACATTTTAAAATAGAGACACTAAGTCATTTTCCTAAAATACACTGTTAGTGACAGAAGTAGGGCTAGTCCTCTAGATTCCTTAGAATCTTATTTAACACTTCTAAAATTACAAATAATTGATAAGCTACCCTATATTAAATAAATGTTGAAATAATCTTTCCAAACAAGAATAATTTTTAATTTGTTATTTTTAGCAATTTGCCTGCCCTGTGAAGTGAGCTACTTATAAAATGAGTTGTTTATTTCACATTCAATGCCAAAAGTTAAAAATATTTATAACTAAGATGGATGAGTTAAAGAGACGAGCTCTCCACTTACTTTTAGCTTTTACTGTGAAAAATTTTAACTTAAACAACCATGAGTACTTCTTTGTGTGGGTAATTGAAATAGTCTAATACTGGTGTAAGACAAATATAGAGAAGATGAGGGGCACCTGGGTGGCTCAGTCGGTTAAGTGTCCAACTCTTGGTTTTCATTTAGGTCATGGTCTCAGGGCTCCTGGGTTCGAGCCCCGCATTGGACTCTGTACTTACAGTAAGGAGTCTGCTTGGGATTCTCTCTCTCTCTTCCTCTCTGTCTGCCCCTCCTCTGCTACTGCTTATGCTATCTCTCTCTCAAATTAAATAAACTTTATAAAAAATTAAAGACCAATATAGAGATGATGAAAAATTTAAGAAAATATTGAAACTTTGGTATGTTCATATTAACATTATCCTTTAATTCAGAGAAATGAAAGGTAAACATTTCATCCACTCCACAAACTATTGCTATGAAGACCTTCTCAAGATATGCACCCCCTTTGGTGTGCCGTACATATTCCTAGTTGGGGTTTAAAAAAAAATTAGCATGTTCCCCTGTAGCAAGTCATTGAATCTTTCGATATTTTTAAAGCATTTATTTTTCTCTTTTTATAATATCATTTAAGATCATTGTAATAGTTCTGCACACCTGACCTGACCTGGGATAAATGGCACCTATGCTATGAACAGAGGAGAGGGCAAGATCAGTCTTTCCTTTGTGGGTTGATAACAAAACAAAAGAATAGAGAACAGTAGACAATTGAAGAGATAATACAAGGGTGATAAGTGACTTGATGACTTCATTTGTGTTGCTAGTTAAGAACAATTATTTTTGGCAAAACAGAAGGGCAAAAACATTTAGAGCAATGCATTGCATAGATAAAAAAATAACAGATGATGGCCTTTCTTGAATGAACAATTATATTAAATGGAAAGAAAGGCAACAACAATAATAGTCTGTGTCCTAAACATCTGACTTATACCTCAGTGTCTAAAGTCTCTAATGTAATGACAGTACATCACTGAAGCTATCGCTGATTTAACTTTTAAAAATCAACAATTTGCTATTACAATCATTTCAAGGTACTGAAAAGATGGGACCTGAATAGAATAGATAATACAGAGAAAAAATATGCATATAGGTCTTTGAGAAGTTAGCACGGTAAGGTAGAAAAAAAATTGTTTATGATATAAAACTTGTCCAGAATATTGAGTTAATATGATATCATTTTGCAGCATCTTTGCTTGTTTCAGAGCACTTGTGAAAACTCTTTGGTTTATGCTTTTCTTACTTCCTGTGTCTCTTCTAAGCAGAAAAAAGGGCCTATGTGGTCTATGTCTTTATTTCTCAAGTACTCCTTTTGAAAAACATATCATCAAAAAGAGAAACATTGGAGAAAAAAATCACAATTATGTTTTATATATGTAAATAACATTTTTGCTAGCTTTGCTTTTGGTTACAGAGTTGAATATTAAGTGCAGACTAAATATAAATATGCTATAATGATTCCTTAGTGCTTTATAATATAGAATTCCCTAATGCTTTATAGTGATTATAATATATAGAGAGAATATAGTGCTTTATGTAGAGCCATATGTAAGGTCTATTTCTACATTTCCTATTCTATTTTTTTCCTATCTTATCTTTGAATTGTCTTCCATTGTGCAGAGAAAGATACAAAACTATTGAAATACAAGACATGAAAAAAATAATGTAATTGTAGCCAAGAAGTTTATTTTTACTGTTTCCGCAAGAAAACAATTCTACATTTGTTGTTTTCTTTCTATTCTCTTACAACCCTGTTTTTATAAATTCTAAGGCTTGTCTTAATGTATTGTCCCTGTCTTTGTCCTCTGATAGATAAGAAATAAGCATTGATTTGTAAGGCATATTTAAAAGTTGGTTCATGTAGTGTCATATAGTGTTAAAATGGAAACATATACTTCGATATGATTTATGGTATAAATCATAGCATGGTCAGAATTATGGTATTTAGGAAAAAAAAAACAGAACTTAGTGTTGGTTGGTAAAGCCAAATAAGAGAGCAATTTGGCCATTTCTACAGAAATTGAATTTGCTCTGCCCTATGACCCGAAAGTTCACATCTGGATGTATAAAGATAACAGAGGGAAGCAGCTGCAGAAGTACAGCAGAAATCACGTAAAGGAGTATTCATTTGCAGTCTAGTCTATAATAGTGAAAACTCCCAGATCTAAATATCCATTAATAGAAATATAAATATATAAATTTGCTCAATGGACTATTAGGCAGCAGGTAAAATGAATGAACTATTTGTGCAAATGCAACCACCTGGAAATACCTAAGTTGACATATAACATTTTGTAAATTTAAGGTGTGTAAAGTGATGATTTGATACATGCACATATATGGAAAAATGATTATCACAATAAGGTTAATTAACATATCCATCACTTACATAATTACCTCCTTTTTCTTTTTGTGGAACAAACATTTAAGATTTATTCTTTTAGGGGAGCCTGGGTGGCTCAGTCAGTTAAGCCCGACTTGGGCTCAGGTCATGATCCTGTTGTCTGTGAGTTCGAGCCCCGCATCGGGCTATGTGTTGACAACTTAAAGCCTGGAGCCTGCTTCAGATTCTGTGTCTCCCTCTCTCTCTGTCCCTCCCCTGCTCATGCTCTCGTTCTCTCTCTCTCTCTCTCTCTCTCTCTCAAAAATAAATAAATATTTAAAAAACTTTTTAAATATTTACTTTTTAGCAACTTTTGAGTATCCAGTATGGTATTGTTAACTGTAATCACCATGCTCTGCGTTAGATTTGCTAAAAAATACTGGAGGTAACAAGTGCTGGTGAGGATGTGGAGAAAAAGGAACACTACTTGTGGACTGTTGGTGGTAATCTAAATTGGTGCAGCCGCAATGGAAAACACTATGAAGGTTCTTCTAGAAATTAAAAACAGGACCACCATATAATCCAGGAATTCCACTTCTAGGTATTTATCTAAGGGAAATGAAATCACTATATCAAGAGATTCCTGAATTCTGATGTGTATTGTAGCATTATTCACAATAGCCATGACCTAAAAACAACCTGTTTGTTCAGTGATGGATAAATGGGTAAAGAGAATGTACTAAGTATTATTATAAGCATATATATATAGTGGGACACAAGACAAATGGAAAAAATTAGTTCTCCAAAATGCAGTTCTCATTAATATGGTTCAAATGCTAGAAATAAAAAACATTATTGTGGCATGTCTGCATTCTGTCCCTAACCATGGGACGTGGGATAATGCAACATAAGCACTTTTACATTTATAATCGAAATGGTGATGTTTTATTTTTTTTTAATGGAGACTCTCTAGCAAAGGGTGTTATATATCTTGAATGTTTAAACATATAAACACTATCAAAACACTTTCTATCACCATGTGTGTATGTACCAAATTTTTTATTTTGTGCATACAAATCCTGTAATTCAGTGAATAGACTTAAACATGGGGGTCCTTTATCTGTAATTTAAATATTTTCAGATCACTTTTCTAAGAGTATATGCAACCTTTTTAAAAAATATAAATCTACTTATGTTCCATCTCTAAGAAATTACGGTGATCGTTTATTAAAAATTCTCTTAGATGGCCAGGCTACATTTACTTTCTAAGGGTAGATACAAAAAGAGGAAGCAGACCATGTGAACATGAACCCCTGGAGTTAGTTCTAGTCTGTATTTCTAAATGGTAACCTTCTTCGGCTTTGAGAGACATTATATACAATTTCTACCACTGCAATGCACAGTGCACAAGTTAATTGGATATAATGTCATCAATTATTTTCCCTTGATAATAAAGGTAAAAAGACGCAAAAACTTTTTAAAAATATGTTTTTCTTAAATCCAAAGATAAGAATATACTGTCTAAAGACTAAGGAATTAATGGAATGTATTGATCATAATAAAAAAAATTTCTTCAACTGTCTGGTATTCATAATAATAAAAAGTAAATAAATAAGTAGCTATTCTAACGTATGTGGGGTGAAACTTATTGTGATTTTGATTGGTATTTCCCCAATGATTATTCCCTGATGATTTTGACTCCCTGATGTTGACTACCTTTCCATGTGCTTGGTGGCCATTTGTGTGTCTTCTTTAGAAAAATGTCTATTCAGGGCCTTTATCCATTTTTAATTGGACTGTCTGGGGTTTTTGCTATAGAGTTGAATAAGTTCCTTACACATTTTGAATATTAACTCTTTATCAGTTATATGGTTTGCAAATATTTTCTCTCATTCCTTAGGTTGACTTTCAATTCTGTTGATTGTTTCCTTTGCTGTGCATAAGCTTCTTAATTTGATGTAACCCAACTTGTTGATTTTGCTTTTGTTGCTTTGCTTTAGATGTCATACCAAAGGAAAAATCTTAATTAAAGTAGAAATTGTGCTGAATATATCAACAGAGATAAATCACAATAATATGAAGTCTGAAATGTATGATACCATGCATATATATTTAAAATATATACATGTATGTGATTTATGTTTTAAAATGCTAAGTGTAAATGTATAAAATATGCCTGTGGAGGATAAACACCAAATCTGTGAGAGTGGTTACCTTTGGGGGAGAAATGAGAGAGAATTTGATTGGAAAAGTGTATGCAAGGAGCTTTGATTATAAGGCGTGTAGACAAAAAACAAAACAAAACAAAACAATGCAATATAGCAATGTTTGAGACTTGATAAAGATGGGGAGGGGTCACATGGGTTTTACGTATATTATTATCTAATTCATTATGTATTTTATACATGTTATAGTAAGGTAACTTTTAGAAAGCATGTAAGAATTTATTTGGAATTGGAGGAACTAGTTCTATCTCTAAGTTAACTGACTATATATACTCCCCAGTAATGATGTTTCCTATTACGGGAAAAATGTTAACACAACAAAGATTCATGGGGATTAAATGTTTGGTAGGCGTAACTGCCCTGTGTCAGCTAGACAGTGTAGGTTTCAAATGTTACATATGTAGACAGGTAAGGATAGATTTTAGATGTAGGTGCTTTTTCTACAGTTTCAGACAGTGTTAGAAACATCTTTGCTGCCACAGGAATTTCATGATAGTACCAAATACAATGCTATGCAATCTTAAACTAATTTATGATAAATATGTAAGTACAAATAAATATATTTATCCCGGGTGTTATGCTGCAATCCAGTTGCATTTGTAGAGCTTTGTAAAGACAGGGGATTCAGCACTTGACATATTCATGTGTGTTATTTACTCTTAGAGTATATTTTTATTTAGGTAAACAAAAAAGCCAATAACTGATAGCATTTACTTGGCAAATGGATTGTACAATTTATAATGAAAGGAAAATGGATTTTAGTTAACCATAGCTCTATATGAGTACTACTATTTGGGGGGAAAAACATGATCTTAGAATTAATTATGGGGCCTGTTATGTGATTTGGGGATTCAGAGTCATCACTCTGTTATACAAATCTGCCAGGTTGTGTGGAAGCAGTGTGCCTCTGGCTTTCTGTATATTAGCCTGTAAAATGATAATTGGAGATATAAGGATTGGATTGGACTTTCTTTTCATTACCTTTAAAATATTTTCTGACTCAAATCTAATATTCTATTAAAAGCATAATATCCAGATTACAAGAATGGATGTTATGCTGTGCTCTGTAATGTTCAGAGTCTGTTTCAAGTTTTGTATTTAATTATAAATGTCCCATTTTTAAGAAATATTGAAAATTGAGATCATCTTTAAAAAGAGAATAATCAAGATGATCTGAAACTGTAAAATTCAGTTATATAAATTCAACACAGTACCATACGTCTTTTTCTTGTGCCCTCCTTGTACATCTCTCCCTCTTCCAATGTGCCTTGTCTTGGCACCTCTTTCATTTCCCTCCTACTCTGCCAGCCCCCACACCCCCCTTGCCATCCCTTGACTATGGTCCTTGGCATGACTGGCAGTCAATATGTGCTCTGTTAGTTTCCACTACTGGATGGGAGCTGGAGAGGATAGATGAAGAGCTAAGAATAGGTCATGTGGTCTTCATGGTAGTATAAGATCAATTTGCAGTATTCAACTATCAGATCTTTCACATTTTGAATTTCATTCCCCTGCTTGTGTATCTTCCATACTTGATTACTCCAGAAGACTATCTCTTTGAAATATAGTTCAAAATGTCCTATTCCCTGACTTTAGCTTGAGAAATCTCCAGACTTCAAGAATCAGGTGGTGAGGACTAGGGGAAAAAAAAAAAAAAAAAAAAAAAAAAAGCTAGTCTGCATACTAACTCCCCACTCCAACATTTTGAGTCCTCAAATGCAGGTGCTGCTCCTGGTACATGACCCTCAGTTGTAAAGACAACTTGGGTGTCTAAATCCGTATCACTCCACTCATAGAAAGTGTCCCCCACCCGGATGAGTCTTTTTCATTAAAACTAACTCAGTGTTAGGAGATATCCCATGCCTTCTGAGCAGAGCCAATGTTTTCTCTTGTTTGAAGTTATCTCTTTCTCAATCTTCATCATTGTTTGTAGTATCAAGCAGGGTCTAATGAACTTAAAAACTTATTGCTTCATGATGAATTTTCACTTTCATGTGCCCACCTTTATTTCTGGTTAAAGCCTTCTCAGTCTACTGATCTTATCTCACCTCTCTCTAACAAATTCTGACTTGAGACTTAGTGTTTGGGTCTCAGCAGACCTCTCCCCTCCATGATGGGATCTTCTCTGAACTCTGATTGTAGTTTATAAACTGATAGGCACCTGATTCACCACAGAATACTGGATCATTTTTAGTGGTTGACTATTTCATGGACACCCATTATTTTAATATTTTGTAGAAATACCCTATCTCTATTTTGTTGTTTTTTGATGTAGCCCTTAGGGTGTGCGAGATTATTTTCCCTCACTAGACTATCTGAGACAATAATATTAGCTAACATTTATTGACTATTTACTATGTGACAGGCACAGATTTGAGTGTTTTGCATGTATTAACTCATTTAGTGAGCTGAAACTTAATAAGGTAGGTATTCTTATTACTCATTTTACAGATGAAGAAACTGACACATGAGGAAGTTGAATACACACTATTGATTCAATCTCAGCTAAACTATCTTCCCTTGCATTCTTAACCACTACTTAATATTTACATAGTAGCCAATTGATAAGCCATTTTGGATTTATCCTTCAGTTTATGGTCATATGAGATGAAACTCTCTTCTTTCTTCCCTTTACTTCACAAAATATGAGAGCATAGATGGTGGGGGCACCCACTTAAACATATAAAAATAAGAGATGAATCCTTATTGAATGATGCTATTTCCAGTAGCATGATATGTAGAGTCTAAGAAACCCATACATTGGCTCCACTGTTTTTTCTCTCCAGAGAGAATGTCTAGCATGTCTGAGTTTCTTCTTAAATATTTTGAGTTGGTACCTGATCTAATTCTGTTCTTCTGCAGCTTTCTTCTAAGACTTTGGCTGCCCTGTTGAAGTATCATTTGGTTCGATGCTATAGTGTAATTTGATTTAGGCACAACTGGTTCCTGCCATGATACAATAATCTCTTACAGCCCATTTGCTAGGCCTTAATCATGTACAGGAAAGAACAGTAGTATATTAACTAGGATATTTGTTTAGTTGCTTCAATAGATATCAATATTGAGAAAAATTTGACCTGGCAGGTAGTACAGTGAGGTAGAATGGCTCCATGAAACCACTTATGTTACTTCTCTGTCACCGTCTTAGGTCTTCCCTGCCCTATGTCTGAGTCTGTGGCAAGGATGAAAGACGAATTAGAAGGCAAGATGTTTCTTTAAGGGCACAGCTAAGAAGTCGCACAGGTTTCTTCTGCTTACATCTCATTGGGCAGAACTCAATCATGTGGCCATAACTAGCTGCAAAGGAGACAGGAAAATGTGATCTCAGCCTGGTCAACAATGTGCCCTGCTAAAATTTTATTTTATTTCTATTACAAAGGACTATATTACTAAGAGTCCAGGATGACTCTTAGGGATATCATTAGCGACCTCAGCCACTACCTGTGACAACATGAATGTACTCTCACTGTTGATTGGTCAAGCACATTCAGAGTTCAGAAGAAGTTATCACCAGTGCATTATTTCAGATTTAAGCTGCAAAAGCCAAACAGATTCCATAAAGGTATAAAGTTTCATAGTAGAATTTCTACTCTGTTTAGTTTAATCCTGTGGCCCATCCATGGATAGTGATGTAGTTCATCCTGGACTCAGAGTAAACCACATGTGTGTTCTCCAGTCCTTTTCTCTTGTTCTCTCCTTTTGACTCTTTTCCTCATTCATGACACCTTGAACCTGTTGACCACCTTCGCTACCCCTTCCCAGGGTTAACCTTTCTTTCTCTCTGGTTTGTAGCATGACAAGCCTCTTGCTTTTTCAACTCTGCTACTGAAAAAAACAAATGAAGTGCTCGTATTCTGAAAGTGGAAGAGGCAGACAAGGAGGACCCATGATGATTTGGCTGTGGTATACTATCTAAAAGACAGGAAGATTGGGGCACCAGGGTGGCTCACTTGGTTAAGCATCAGACTCTTGATTTCAACAGATCATGAGATCAAGCTCCATGTCAAGCTTCATGCAGACAGAACAGATCCTACTTTGGATTTCCTATTTCCCTCTCCCTGCCCCTCTCCCCAATTTGTGCTCTCTCTCTCTCTCTCTCTCTCAAAATAAATAAACTTAAAAAAATAAAAGTCAGGAAGACCTTTTCACTTAAGTAGCTATCCTGCTAGCCATCAAGAGTAACTTTTTATGCTAAACAATTACATGTCTTTCTCATCATCTTGAGTTATTTCAAAAGGTTCATTTCTATTATATTAGTCTTCATGGGAACTAACATTTAGGAAGAGGGTGGGAGGATTATAATCTCTGGTCTTTCAGTAATCAGATGACCCTAAGAGATTCTATTTGTCCTTATTTTGTTAACAAGCCTTCAGCTCAGACTTGAGATACTATCAGACTACACAAGGCCTATTGAAACCAGTTTTTTGGTATTTTTGCCTCTTTTCAGTATTTGTCATTTTTTCATGTAGCTTTTCCTCTCTAATTTTTGTTTGTTTTTCAATGTTCCTCTTTTCACCTTCTTTGTTTAAAGTATACCTTTGTATTCAATCGCTCTTCTAGTATTGTCTTTATTTCAAAGTTGATTTTTTCTCTTATTTCTAATTACTTCCTGAGTTCAGTCACATTTCTAAATCTGATTTATGCTTTTCTTTTAAGTATTGTGACATGTTCTTGATGTCTTCTAGCTCATTTTTTAAGTGACTTCCACACTCAATGTGGGGCCTGAAATTAGAACCCCAAGATCAAGGCCCTGATGACTACCGTGTGGTTTCTCTATTCTCAGAAACCCAATTGCCTCCTTGCTTATCCTGCTGTCATGTCTTGTGGCTGTTAATGGTTTGTCTCTGTGCATTTGCTCAGGGCTGTGGAATATTTTTCCATCTTGTTTTATTTGCTTTTCTATGTTTTAATTTTATTACTTTTCTGCATCTTTACCCACCACCTCTGACTCTATTCTCCTTTCTCTCCCCTTTCTGTAACCTCTTTAAGACTTGGTAAATAGAAATCAAACCTAAATACTATGAACCCTGTCCCCTCACAAGAGTGTTGTAAGGAGTGCAAGGAATCATGTCTATGAAAGCACTATGTGAACTTGAAATTTTTAGATAAGTGCAAGAAAAATAATTTTGTGGAATTCTAAAAGAGAGAAAACTGCTAGAACAGTAGAATCAAGAAACATTGGTACAGGGCTTTCTATACTTTAGATGCCTGTTTCCTTTTCTCCTCAAATGTATGTATCTGTCAAAAACACTGGTTAACTATAAAACAATGAAAGCTTCATAAGAATAAGATTTTGAAGGTAACGTTTAAATTCCTCTCTCTCTAAGCACATACACATGTGTACACACACACACAAACACATACCCAGGTTGTTCATAAGATATTAAAAGTGACATTTTTTTCCAGTGGCAAAGTAAACTAAATACACACGCAGTAAATTGGCATGGAAGAAAATCAGAAAACTTAGCATAGCATCCAAATACCTTCTTAATAATATTGATTACTTACCTTGGTTTTGCCACAGTGAAGACCATGCACAATTATCTTAAGGTATGACATTTTGTAACCATAATTTAATTTTAATTTAGTTCTGTTAAAAATTAATTGTAATAAAGCCCTTCCTTCTTTGTGAAAAGGTTGAAAAAAATCAAACGAGTGGCACAATTTAAGAACCATTAGGCATCTATAATGTTTAAAATCACTTTGTGGGTGCCTGGGTGGCTGAGTCAGTTAAGTGTCTGACTCTTGACTTCAGCTCAGGTCATGATCCCAGGGTCATGCGATCAAGCCCTGACAGCGTGGAGCCTTCTTCAGTTTCTCTCTTTCGCTGTTTCTCCGCCCCCCCTGCCTCACAATAAATAAATATTAAAAAAACAAATTAAAAAAATAAAATAAAATAATTTTGTAATTTGTGAGATTGCCACTTCATTTCAGCCCTGCCCCTGCTTAATTTTGGGTGCAAGAAAGCAAAGAAGTTAACCGTGTTTCAGTTAGGTAAAATTTTTATGAAGCAGATTCCATCAACAGCCCCAGAAGTCCAAGCCCTCTTATTTACCTGATAAAATTTTCAGAGAATAAACTCCCCTTGAGTTTTTCCATAGGAACCCAAGGACAGATGACAAAAACATGAGTCAATGCTCCATTGAAGCTTCAGCTTAATCAGTGAGACATGACTTTATGTCCCAACACTTTTAAGGCACAAGTTCACCTTAGGGGTTCATATCATTTTGTCTAATGAGAGCTGTGAACCAATGTTGTTCTTCTATATTCTATTTTATGTGTCTCATAAACTGACCCTGTGTTAAATGTAACAGCAGCAGGGAGACATGGAAAACAGTATCTTGGTCCATTTCTAATACAAATTGTTACTTTTCTTTTTTAAGAGAATACAAAAAGTATTTTATTTTCTTATAAAAGGTTTTTTTGTTTGTTTGTTTTTCAATATGTAACCCCATTTAAAATTATTTAGGAAAAATCTTTCTTTTATTCATTTCTATAGTGTTCATGGAAAGCCAGTTACAAATCATTGAAAAATTTGGGATGTTGACTCTAATTGTACAATTCTCAGAGAATTTATATTTGTGGTTATACATTTAGAATATATCTGAAACACAAAAATGTTAAAATTTAAAGTGTATTGAATGTCAGAGAGATAAGGGAGTCAAAAATAGTGAGTATGTATATCAGCAATGTGTGTGTTTTAAAGCATTTCAAATCATTTAATAGAGACCAGATGATGTATTACTCATATCTGTATTACAAAAAGTGATCATATCATAGAGGTAGCACACACACTATGAGATTTGGTGGTTGCCATAGTAACTATGTTTTTTTTTTTTTTCCTGAACAGAAGAATAAATAGCTACACACATTCCTTGCAATTTATTAAGCTGGTAATTTACAGTAGCTTTAAAGATAGTGTGCATTTTATTCTCATTTTGTTTAATCCAAATTGGCATATACCCATTTTCATTCTTTTGAGTTTAATGAAACAAAATAATTTGCTTTGAACTTATTTGTTTGTTTGTTTTTATTGGTTGTTCTGAAGCATTAGAAAAAAATGTATAGTATTTCTAAGTTGCTTTTTCATACTTGGGGATGAAAAGTTGTTTTTTAAAAATTTTCAATATCCCAGGCTACTGAAAAGTATTTATATAACACATACTTAAATAGTGCTTATTCTGTGCCAGACTATTTTCTAAGAACATTATAAATCTTAATTTATTTAATCCTAACTCATACAATTGTAACATCTTCCTTGCAGTGTGCTTCTTTCTGGCAGTTAGGTCAATAGCAATAGCCTAAGTGAAAGAGAAAAAGAAAAGTCAAATCATTTGATACCTCTTTTTGGGTCATTAATTCTCTAGCTAGTAGTGGATTATTAAATTTGAGGGGCATTTGGGTGGCTCAGTTTGTTAAGTGTTTGACTCTTGGTTTTGGCTCATGTCATGATCTCACGGCTCATGAGTTCAAGCCCCCTGTCGGGCTCTGTGCTGCCAGCGAGGAGATTGCTTAGGATTTTCTCTCTCCCTCTCTGCCCCTCCCCCATTCGTGCTTGCTTTCATGAACTCTTTGTCAAAATAAATAAATAAACTAAAAAAAAAAAGAATATTGATTTTGAAAGAAACAAAAAGTGTATTTGTTTCCTCTGAAAAACACACTCATTTTCATCCCTCTTTCCACTGACTTCATTATTCTTCTTAATATCTATTAATTCCATTTTAAGAGATTTGAACAAATATTTTTTTTCTACACAGCTTTTGGTCCCCCTCCTTCACCTAGTGCATTTTTAAAAGCTTATATTAGGCCTTATGTACTTTTTCTGGCAGTTGGTATTCTCCTAAACCCTGAGAATTATTTTTCTTCAGTGACTCTTACTTGTATTTTATTACTTTTATTTTAAAAATCTTGAAAATACAGAAAATTTGAAAGGGTAAGTAGAACTAGTTGTGTCATATCCTAAGCAAAAAAGTATGTCTCTATTTTAATTTCATTTTATTTTTTTAAGTTTATTTATTTTGAGACAGAGAGCGTATGCCTGAGCAGGGAAGGGGCAGAGAGAGAGGGAGAGAGAGAACCCCAATCAGGCTCTGTGCACTGGGTCTCACTAATCCTGAGATCATTACCTGAGCTGAAACCAAGAGTCAATGCCTAACCCCCTGAGCCACCCAGGAGCCTATTAAATTTCATTTTAAATAAGTGCGTTTATTTACATACTATTATAAATTGTGCTGCATATGTAACCTATCTTACTTTACTCAATTACTATATTACTTAATTTTTTATGTCTCCATAAACAATGCTAATGACTCCATAGTGTCTTCTTATCACTGTCTACTTATCCATTCTCTTATGGCTGAAAATTGTAATTTCTTCAAATTCTGTTCTAATCATAGAGTCCTAGGGATAGAATTTAAGGATTCAGAATATCTGAATCTTAAGTCCAGAGTTCTTTGAGATCATAACTTATATTCTAGAGCTTGGAGAGAAATAAGAGGTATTAAAGCTCAATTTTTAGCTCAGACTTTATGCTCCCTTACTGTCCACACAGCATATGTTCTAAACGGAAAGCCCAGAAATAAGAGACAACATTAAGAGAACTTGGACAAAGATTTTGTTTACTGGGTCCACCCCGCTGTCCAGTAAAGCTCATCTGCAAATGGGAAAATCTGTTTTGAGCACAGAATTGTTGCGAGCATGAATGAGATAACGAAAATGAAATCTGCAGTTCTAGGTAGTTTCAAGTTAGCATCTATGCCACAAGCATTTTTGCTGCATAACTGATTGGCCACAAGGCAATTTTGTTGTAAAAGATAAAAAAAAAACAAAAACAAAACAAACAAAAAAAAACAACTGATTGACAATATGGTTTGAGAGTTTGTTGGTTTCAACTGGCTGACAGTTTGATTTCATTTATCCATTGGTATAGTACTCCCATTTTTATATTATATAAATCTTAACCCTTATAATGGTCTACACAGTGGTGCAGAGTTTTGAACTCACCTTTTTCAAAGAAATTTGGAACATCTATGAACGGACACATGAGACAATATGCCAAGAACAAACAATAGTTTTAGAAAGCTTTCATGACAAAATGCAAAGCTCAGTTACAAATATGCATCCTAGTGTTTGGAAGCTGATATTTCTCTTAAGGAAAGAAGACATTCTACCAAAAAAAGAAACAGTGTAGTGCTGAACAAGAAAAAGAATCAACAGGCAGAAAAGCAAAAACAAAACCAAAGAAACACAAAACACAAACAAAACAAAACAAAGATGTATAATACCATGAATGAAAGAGTTTGAAGACAAGCATTTAGGTATAATCCACAAAATAAAATCAATTATTTGCACAGTATTGCCACGAATCTACACACATTTAAAAAGTATTCAAATATTTTGTATTTCGCAATAAAGTGTTTATAATTCTGTTACTCTTTTTTTTTATGTTTCACTCTATGTTTTTTTAATGAATGTCCGTCTTTGATTTTTCATGAGTTTAACTTTTATGGCAAAATTGCCTTACAGCCAATTAGTTTTGCAGCAAGGAAGCTTGCCACAAAGATGCCTATGGTAAAAATACCAGCCCTGGAAAATTGCAAAAGAACTCTAGAGGGAAAATTCAGAGACCAGGTAGGTAGCAGAATAAGGGGAAAAATAGAAAAAGTTGTGGAAATTTTGATCAATGAGGAAACGTAAAGCCCAGAATAAAAGCATCAAAATGAACATACACGATCTGGGCTACCAACTTGCACCCTTGATTTAATGTGATGTTTCTATCTTTCACTTTTCTCACTTGCCCTTCCGGCTTCCTTTTCCAGCCTGAAACCTGTGCTTTTCCTCCAACAACAGCACTCATCCCCAGTGGCACATATTTCTTGAACTCCCCCTGAGTCATGAAGGCAAGGCTAGGAGTAAAATTCCTTGAGTTGCTATGTAACTTATGTAATATTGTGCTGTGATTATCACAGCCATCCATTATTTCTTATCACTATTCAGAAATGCTTCACTTTCTTCTTTAAATTTTTTTTTAATGTTTAGTTATTTTTGAAAGGGAGGGGGGTCAGAATAGAGAGAGGGAGACATAGAATCTGAAGCAGGCTCCAGGCTCTGAGCTGTCAGCACAGAGCCCAATGGGGGGGCTAGAACTCATGAACTGCAAGATTATGACCTGAGCCAATGTTAGATGCTGAACTGACTGAACCACCCAGGTGTCCCTAAAAATGCTTAACTTTCTAACCTGGCTCTCTCATTACTTATTTTTAGTAAATGTAGTATATGGTCATCATAGAAACTGAAAACATAACACAGTGTGCAAATGAAATTAAAGGTCAAAACTCCTCCTCTTAGTTAAGGTTCCAATCTGTGTGGCTAAAACCTAAATCTCAGCAAAAGATCTTGTTTTCTTTTAAGAATAATAGAGAAACTTCCAGGTTAGTTTCCTCTGTACTTCAAATGTTTCTAGAGCATTCATGCATAATGATCAATGATCTACGACAATTCAAAAATATATATTTAGGTGAACAAGTTCTTTGTTTTATTTTCCAAATTAGTCTCTCCTCCTCCCCAACCATTTAGAAATTTTGAGCAAATGTTTCTCTTTTCTTCCATTAAAAATCACATTCCTTCCTCTGAAATGCTTCTTTCTCCCAGCCTATATACACATCAGACTTCTAATATCTTATACATCCTACAGTGGCCTTGATCTCATTTAAGGCATTAGTGTTTTCTTTTTTCCCTACTTTCTTATTCCTTGAAAAAAAAATTCTATCGGTTTTTATTTCAGCATCATCCTTTCCCTCATTAATGGGGTAATAATATTTCCCTCTCTTTGTAGAAATTTGTTCCCCTGTTGGCGTGGTTTTGGTGAAGTTACCAATCAAAGAGGAGGGCACCTAACATAACCTGAAAAATAACGCACAAACAGAAATTAATCCAAGAGTGGGCGGGTGAACCAACCAGAGTGAATCAGAGTTTTCTGTGAAATTCATTTATGGCTGCTGGGATATTATGAGCTTAAGGTTGTATGAAGCCTTTCTCTCATCTAGAGACAGAAAGACACAGACACACCAGACACACACACAGAAAGAGAGAGAGAGGGAGAGAGAGAGAGAAATCATCAGAAATAAGTCCAAGAGTTCAGGGTGAAGAGAGGAAAGGAGAGAGATTTAATGAATTTATTTATGTCCCTTAGAATTAGGGTGTGCCTCAACCCAGGTGTCGCACATATCTTTTTTTGCACAAGTTCGTTTTCTTTAACTTGTAATCAACATTTTTCTGAGTTATATTCTTTAATTCCTGATGACTGCCTGATGACTGGGTCTGTGCTCCCATTAGTGTGCTGAAATACTCTCTAGATATTTGAATTGGCCTTCAAAATTCTTCTGGTTTTGTTTTAATGCTTTATTTTTGAGAGAGAGAGACAGAGTGGGAGCGGGGGAGGGCAGAGAGAGAGGGAGACACAGAATCTGAAGCAGGCTCCAGGCTCCAAGCTGTCAACACACAACCCTACGTGGGGCTGGAACTCACCAACGGGGAGATGATGACCTGAGCCCAAGTGGGATGCTTAATGGACTGAGCCACCCAGGCACCCCCAAAGTTCTCTTAATAGTCATGATCTTAAACCTTCAGTGTTTGACCATGTTGCCTATGTTTCCGTATTACTTTAGGTATTTCAAGCTGAAAAGGATTTCTTCTGGGGAGTTAAAGTTAAACTTGTTGGAAGTCCTGGTGAAATAGGATTCAGGAGGCTGCCTGGGCATCATAAAGGTTGCCTGTGCATCAAAGTCATGCTGCTATGATGCAGCCGGCAGGAATCTGCAGCTGCTACTCCTGCTCCTGCCGCTGCTGCTGCTGCTGCTGCTGCTGCTGCTGCTGCAAAGACCTCCCACCGGCAAGGCTGTCAACTAGACACTGGAGGGTGGAGTCTGCCCACAGTGTATTAGCCACTAGTTACTGCAAGATGACCTCTGTCTCTCTTCTGCCTTTTATTGCGCAAGAGCATCTAATAGAATGCAAGCCACATCCAGAAGTGCAGTTGCCAGGGAATTTAGGAAATAGAGATTTTTAAATCCTTAGCCTTTCTGTAGAATTAGGGCAAAATGGACATTGAAAGATCCAATCCAAGAATTTATTGAATTTTCTTTCTGAAGGTTGCCTGCTTCCTGTTAACGTATGGTGCGATCTTTTCTGTCCCCCTTCTGCTCAGATGCTTCCTTAGTCTACTTTACAGTTTAAATTTTTTACATCCTATAAAATAAGGGATTTCCAGAGCCATCACTCTTGAATTTCTCCTCTTTCCCCCATATATGGTCTGCATATACTCCATACACTTTGGTTTCAAATGTTATTTTTCTGCATATTTCTCTTACTTTGACTAAAGTCCATACTCCAGGATGAGTCATAGGTCAAAAGTGATGGAATTAACTGAAAAAGTAGAGGCTACTGAATAAAGGGATCTGAAACTTATGATTGGTAAACTCTTCAAAAGAATCAGCTCTATGCTTGTACTCCTAAATTCAGATTAGTACAATGAAAAATAAATACAAAGAAAGCATGGATGAAGATATAGAAGACATATTTATTGTATCAGTTGGAATTCTTTGGGCTCTTCCATTCTTTCACTTTTGGTCTATCAACGTTGTCTGCCTTTCTGGTTGCAAGACAGCTGTAACACTTCCAGGTATCCTGTGCAGGCACGACCATGCCCATTGAATTTTTATGGAGCAAAACCTTTCCTCAAAGCCTTTAGGAGACATCCAATGGTCAAATTCCATATTTATGGCCTACTAAAATTACATGTCTATGACCCATCACACTTCCATGCATCACCCTGTGCTTATCACAAGTGTCCTCCTCAATCCCATCACCAATTTAACCCACTCCCCACCTCCCTCTCCTGTGGTAACCATAAGTTTTTTCTCTATAGTTAAGAGTCTGTTTCTTGGTTTATTCCCCCCTCTCTTTTTTCCCCCTTTGCTTGTGTATTTTGTTTCTTAAATACACATGAGTGAAATCATGTGGTATTTGTCTTACTCCTGCTGACTTATTTCCCTTAGTATAATACTCACTAGCTCCATCCATGTTGTTGCAAATGACAAGATTTCATTCTTCTTTATGGCTGAGAAATATTCCATTGTATACATATATCACATCTTCTTTATCCATTCATCAGTCCATGAGCACTTGGGTTGTTTCTGTAATTTGGCTATTGTAGATAATGCTGCTGTAAACAGGGTGCAGGTATCTCTTTGAATTAGTATTTTTGAATTACTTGGGCAAATACCTAGTAGTGTAATTGCTGGATTTTAGGATAACTCTATTTTTAGTGATCTGAGGAACCTCTGTACTATTTCCAGAGTGGCTGCACCAGTTTGCATTCCCACTAACAGTTCAAGCAGGCTCCCCTTTCCTACATCCTCGCCAACACCTGTTGTTTCCTGTGTTGTTGATTTTAGTCATTCTGACAGGTGTCAGATGATATCTCATTGTAGTTTTGATTTGTATTTCCTGATGATCAGTGATGTTGGGCATCTTTTCATTTGTCTGTTGGCCATCTGGATGTCTTCTTTGGAAAACTGTCTATTCTTGTCTTCTGCCCATTTTTTAGTTTGATTATTCATTTTATTTTGGTGTTGAGTTTTATGAGTTCTTTATAGATTTGGATACATATACTTGTAAGATATTTGCAAGATACTGCATAGATTGCCTCTTAGTTTTGTTGATAGTTTCCTTCACTGTGCAGAAGCTTTGAATTTTGATGAAGTCCCAATAGTTTATTTGTACATAAATTGGCTCTCTTCAGTTTCCTCTATTCATTTTAATACTGCATTGTTTTCTTTTTTTCTGGAAATAAAGGTGAGGTGTTTCCATTACAGGGATGACAGTGACAGTCAAAAGAGATTATTACTGCTGTGCTCTGAATTTCTGACAAAATAAAACCAGAAATTTTGAGCTTCAGTGAATGAAAATATCAACAAATCTGTATATAATCTTTCTTTAAATTTTACTCCATTAGCTATTTTATTGCATTTCTATGTATTATCCTTCCTTTAGTTAGGTATATCCAATATGTGTTACATTTTAAACAGCCAATTTTATTGTTACAAAGCCAATATTTATAAAGTAAGAATGCCTATGACATTGGCCCTCTGTGAGCTTAGGTGTGGAAGAAAAGCAGGCTAAATATAAATAAGCAACTAAGAAGTAAAAGACAATGGGAAAGAGAGAGAGAAACTTCCTTCAAGGGCAAGGTATGGATTTTTAGTAGATGTTTTGTAGACTAATGGATTCCAAAATAGGTTCTCTCAAGACTGAGTTCTCTCTGAGACATGTGAAGTTCTCCATGACAATGAAAACATTGCATTTATCACTACATATCTTGCCATTGGCCTGAGCTACTGATAGATGCATCCTTCAGAGTACTGGTTCTCAACAGGAGTGATTTTTGCCCCCAAGGGGACATCTGGCAATGTCTAGAGAAATTTTTAGTTATAACAACTGGGGAGGGGGGACGCTACTGGCATCTAGTGGGTGCAGGCAAGGATTGCTGCTAAACAAATACATAGGACAACTCCTCACAACAGAATTATCTGGCTCAAATGTTGGTAGTGCCCAGGAGAAGGGACAAATCTTTAAAATAGGACATTGTTTCTAATGTTGTGTAAGTGTTAGAGGATATTAGTTACACTAAAAAGAAAGCCTCTTTGTGTTTATAACAATTTTCTAACATTCCCTAATATCATAATTGTTATTGGAGAGTATTACATTAGACTTGCATCATGTAGAACTTGACATAATTTATTGTCTTTCTCCTGTCACTTAAATATAACCTCTTTAAGTGTGGATCTTTTTGTTATTGTTATTTTTTAACGATGGCACATAATAGGCACTCCATAAGCATTTACTTTTTTAAATAAATACCGAGATAGGGTTAAGTTATTCAAGTTTTAAAAAATCATTTTGCTCTAGATAAATTTTTTCTGTCCTTCTTTTCTTCCTCCATTCCTTCAAAAAATTTCATAGATGACTTGGTATGCCAGCCAGTTGTTAGGATTTCTGTTACTGTAAACAATATAAATATAAATTTTTTTAATGTTTATTTATTTTTGAGAGAGAGAGTGAGACAAAGTGTGAGCGGGGAGGGCCAGAGAAAGGGAGACACAGAATCGGAAGCAGGCTCCAGGCTCTGAGCTGTCAGCAGAGCCCAACGTGGGGCTTGAACCCACGGACCACGAGATCATGACCTGAGCTGAAGTTGGACGCCCAGCCGACTGAGCCACCCAGGTGCCCCTAAACAATACAGATATATACACACACCAAAAATTTTTATTCAATTTAAGAAATTCACAGACATCATAAAGACACTCATAAAATCTCAAGATCCTTAGGTCTCAACTGAAAAAATTCAGGAAAAATGTGAAACCAGAGGTGCTATAGTTAGCCAAATATCCTGCTGCTTTTAATTGTGGTAAACCTATGAAATTTAGAAAAAAACAAAATGATCCTCACCAAAGTCCATCAACACACTACCCAAAGTGTCAAACTTTATACCTATGGAAAGGATCTTACTGAATCAAAAATTCCTTATAGAGACATCAAGTACATTTCATTTAGTAGGTATTGCTTCTGAGTCCTTAAACACTCTATAAGTTGAGAAAGATATTATCCCAGTTAACATTTTAATCTATTTATAACAAAGATCTTACATAAGATCTTTTATATCAACTCGGTTAATTAGAAGGTTCAACCAGACTTTCCTTATTTATAACCTATTTGCAAGGAAAAGGCAAAAAAGAGTGCAATATTTCTTGAGGGGGATTATTTTCTATTGATGGGTGTCTGTTGACAGAATCCTTATCATTTCTTGCCAATTTTCTCAAAGAACATTGTGACAACTGCTCACAGCAGGCAGAGTCAGACTCCAGAATTGATTTTGGCAATCTGTATTGATCATATTGTTGATGATCTTTAAAACATCTTGCTATCCCAGACTTTACTTATGTCAAGGAGAATTAACAAATCTATCTGATATTGGTATGTTCATGCCTCTACCAAATCTTGAATTCTGAAAAAAAAAAGCATAGGAAGTAGATTATAATTGTCATCAATATTTAAGAGTCATCTCTAGCCAAAAAGCATCAACAAGCTAATAGAACATTTTTCAAAGATGCTGCTCCCACTTTATTCAACTGCATAATGACTTCAGGGGTTCATAAATGAAAATCATAGGAAAGCATATTTATCTCTAAGCTTTCTATTTTGCCTTTGTTCTTTGTGTAAGAAAACAGAAAGCTTTTTGAAGGCCACAATGGAGGAAATGTGAAAGGAAAGGAAAAGAAGGAAGTAAGAGACAAAGAAAGAAAGGAATAGAGAAGTTTTTAATGTTTGCCATAGTTTTTCTGCTAAAATATGAGAAAAGAGATGTCAAAAAACTAATAATAGGAAAACGAAAATTTGGAAACCAAGGAGAGAGTGATTTAAATAAATAGATATAGCTGCATGTGTAGGAACGTGTACGTGTGTGTATGTGTGTGTGTGTGTGTGTATTTGTATTTGCGTTACGCGGTGGTACTTTCCAGAAAACAAGAAAATATGTTTGCATATATTTTATTTGTCTTTTTACATAATTTTCATCTTACACAGGTGGAAAATAAAGTGCAGAAAGAGTAAGTGATGAATAAGAAGTCACCCAGTTGGTGGGAAAAATGGAGACTATCTAGTTCATTTGAGATTCGATCAATGATCTGTCCATTCAATTATTTTAGGACCTAAGAGATATATGTATTGAAACATAAGGCAGTGCCAGGAATCTGATGGTTTTATTTCACTTAAAAATGAATTAACCTAAAGGGATTATTTCACTTTGAAATCCAAATTTATTGGCAAAATGTCTTGCTAGTGTCCATTTCAAAGACAGGTTTGGAGCCTAGACTTAGATCATTGGTTCATTTGTCCATTCTCTGGGTATATTAGTTTGAGTCAAGAAT
The DNA here is from genome assembly GCF_024362965.1 of Panthera pardus. NCBI lineage: Eukaryota > Metazoa > Chordata > Mammalia > Carnivora > Felidae > Panthera > Panthera pardus. The sequence continues at coordinate 71,485,073 of NW_026526810.1, read as the reverse complement.
GTCTTCAGCATGTGTACATTAAATCAGACTTGTAAAGTATATCTTGAACATTAGAGTTTTATGTTATTTCTTTTTTTTTCAAATGAATTTGGCCTAAAATGTTAACAAAATTGGAAACAGCTGTGTTAAGAAACTACTTTCTTTTCCATTTATAGTCTTGTCGACCAATATAAACTTCATCATTTTAGTGGAGCTTCTCCCCCACATCCAGATGTTATGGATTTCTCAATAATCCTCAGCAAAAATTGCCAAAACCAACAAGAAGTTTTAACATGTAAATTCAACACATTGTTTCATGCTCATCATGGCCTTTTCTCCATCAGCCCCATCCTCATCAGATTTCAGATGCTCGGCAGTTGACACAGCTACAGCAAAGGACTCTGAGTCATCATCTCATTGTGGGATGGGTTCCTTTTAAATTTTTTTTTGTCTGATTCATGAACTGCTTTTTGAAAATCTAAAAATGGTTCATGAATTGCTTGGGAGTTGGCAAAAATTAATAATAATGAGCCCATTTTGAGTACACTGAAATGAACTGATTATCACTGCAAGCTGTTGCTAATTTGGATTCTTGATGGCAAGAAAGGGTCCTACAGGAGCCTTGTCACTTGCAAGTAGGACAGATTTCATGGTGTGGCAGAGAAAACACTTTTGTAACCTTTACCTCTATGTCTCCTTTTAGGATTATGGGATATACAGGAATAACAGGGCTGTTATTGAAACTGGATTTGGGGTTTTGAGTCTAATCATACTGGGAAAATGATATAACCAACAGCCCATTCTAAATAAGTGGTAAAATGCAGACATGTCACTTAATCCAAGAATAGAGCTTGGGTGTTTTTGTAAATGTTAGGAGATTATGTTCTGCAGAATAAGCATGGATAAATCTGGTTATTTTATCCTAATTTATTGCCCTGATATTGTTAGTTTTGCTCCTATCAGTTTCTAATCATTTTCTCCTAAACTTTCAGAGCTATTGGCTTCAGCATCATCCTTCAGTTGACTGTTTCACTGGGTAAAGTATATGTTACACAGAAAGTGAGAATTTCTCTTGCTTATGTTTCATGAAAAAAGATGTAGGGCAAAGTACAGATTATGCCACAGATATTATTGAAATATTATAAATGGCATTTATTATAATATCAGAAAGTATTTTTGGCCTTATTGGGGAAAATTTAAGTGAAGCAATCAGAAAACCAAACAAAATGAAAATTTTGCCTTCTCATGAATTTGTGAAATCAAATATTTAAAAATCTTCTTTTCATAGTAATCATGTACATGTAACCATGTTTTCTGTTTTGAAACCAAGTAAGTAACCTTAGAAAGTAATAACCTATGAGGGACACCTGGGTGGCTCAGTCGGTTAAGCATCCGACTTCACCCCAGGTCATGACCTAGTGGTTCATGGGTTCGAGCCCTGCATCTGACTCTGGGCTGACAGCTTGGAACTTGGAGCCTGCTTTGGATTCTGTCTGCCTCTCTATCTCTGCCCCTCCTCTGCTCATGCTCTGTCTCTCTCTTTCAAAAATAAATAAACATTAAAAAATTTTAAGAAAGTAATAATCTATGAATACAAAATAGTTATGAAAGACAGAAATTTGACCTCATCTGCTTGAAAATACAATGGGATGGATTACTTTAATTTGGATTGAATTGTAATGTGCAAAATACTTCCAAGTAATTAAATAAACTTCGCACTCAGAGAAATCATACTATCCTTCAGCATGTTTTAGCTATAGAAAAATTAAATCTTTTGATCAAAACTATTCTTTTTCCAGCTACATATGGAAGGCAATGGAAATCTTTTGCAGTGTGGCTGCAGAGTTCTGTTTAATATTGCATTCAGAGCATTGCTTCATTGTATAGCTTAAAATTCTCTGAATCATTCTTGAAATTTTATTTGGATATTATTTTAGTCAAAGTCAAGAACGATAAAGCTTTGAAAATAGTAAATCACCTTTGACACTGTGCAGAATAGCCACAGTTTAACCATAATTTAAAATTTTTGAATCAATACTTAGCAACAAAAATTCTCAGATATCATATTAAGAAAAACTAGAAAAAATACATTAAGTAAAACAAGAAACGCCTGTGGAAAATGTCAATGTGCTAGAAGATGGCAGAGTGAAGTTCTTGGATTAGAAATGGTACCTTTATTTGGTGTTGAGTAAAAATAGACATATGAATCTTAGCCTTGGCAAGGCAATTTCAAAATCTTTATTTTATTTTTTCTGGTATCTGAGGCTTTACTATATCCAGAAACCCTCCTAGAAATCACAATTTAAAGCAGGTAGTGTTTCACTCTCTCCTACAGGATGTATAAATGCCAAATCATGTTACAGTTTAATGCAGAAAACTGTTTTATTCTCAATGAGAGCTTTAAGTGTGAAAGAGAACCAGAAATATCACATTGCACACACAGAAATTTAAATAATTTTACAGTATTTCTAAAAAATTGATTTAATAATTTTTAAAAACCTCTAGGGCCATGAGTTTAGGTGTAAATTTGTAAAACCTGAATATATTGTACCATCAAACCTAAGGACAAAGTGACCCATCTTTATTTCTATGTACTAGATTTTATTATGAGAAAATTGGGGGCATGGGTGGAGGGCAAAGATAGAGAAGGATCTGTAATTTGGGTCTCTATTTCTACTCTCTGCCACCTGCCAGATACAACACTCCAAATCTGTTTTCTTCAACTTGTTTTTTCTTCTTTTCTCCCCTTAAGGCAGAATAATAGTAAGGGAAAGAAGAGAGTATGGGAATTGAGGGGTTAGATAGAAAGAAATGTTTGATATTTAAAAGAGAATTCTGCTTTAGTCTCTGACTTAAAAGTTTCTGAGGGAGAGACAGAGAGAGAGAGAGAAAGAGACAGACAGAGAGAGGGAGAGAGAGAGGGAGAGAATCCCAACCAGGTCCAACATGGGGCTTGATCTCATGACTGTGAGATCATGACCTGACCTGAGCAGAAATCAAAAGTCAGACACCCAACTGACTGAGGCATCCAGGAATCCCAAAGTTTTTTTAAATATGATGTTAAATGTCTAGGTCCTCTGGGAAAAGGAAGAATGATATTTGCCATCTGCTGAGAGCTAAGAATCATAGCTTTTACAGCTGTATCTAGTTGATTTTTGTACCTAAGAGGTTGCTGAAAGAAAGGAAATGTGAAGCCAACTACAATATTTGGTCCTCAAATCACAAATGGTAGTCTAGCAGATCCCTCAAGTGCATGAGATAGAGTTTGAGACTTCTGGGAAGCAAGAAAAGTATAATGCCATGGAAATCTCTATGATACTCTGAGTCACTCTTTTATAGGGAAAACTATATATTTGCAAAGAATTCTTTCCCTTTGGCTCCCTTCCTTTCCATGCCATCTCCCTCTCTTCACAGCTATGTTTTCATAATCTTCCTATCTCTTTGATTCTGACTCTACCTCTAGTCCTCTGGATATGGTCATTCTTTATCATGATATGAAGCTGTTGACTTGCCATTCTAGTGCAGGAGTCTGCAGACTATGGCCTACAGGCAAATTTGACTCAACGGTAGTATGAATGAGTTCTATATTTTAAAAGGCTGAAAAAATGAAAACAAGACTAGTATTTTCTGACATGTGAAAATTATATTAAAATTTGAATTACAGGGTCCATACATAAAGTTTTATTGGAACACAGCCATGCTCATTCCCTTAGGTGTCATTTGGGGATGCTTTTGCATTACAGTGACAGAGTTGAGTAGCTGCTACAGAGACTGTAAGGCCTGCAGCGTCTAAAATATTTATTCTCTAGTCCTGAATAGAAAACAACAGCAGGAACAACCACTGCTCCTGACACTTGCGGGGGTGAAAACAAAAGACTGCAGTTTCTATTACCTCTCCTCAACAATGTTGCCTCCACATTTCTTTGATTCAGGAAATGGGATCTACAGGCTTTTCATAATTTAGGATGGAAATCACACCGTTTCTCTCTTTAAGAGTTTTTAACCAGTATTCCTTTTCTTGGTTACAGTATGTCTAGTTTTCAATCCCCTACTGCTCCAGAGGAAGAAGGAATCAATAAAACAACCATTTTCCCTTTAATTTACCATGAGTTTAAAAAGTTGAGAAGCACTCCACACATATCATTTGGCTGTCCACCCACTCCCCTAAAAAATTATTTATGAGTTTCCTGGGAATCTACAATTCACTTTAGATATGAAGACACACATTGACCAAAAATAAAGGGGTGGAAATATACGTACTATGATACCACTAAACAAAGGAAACCTGAAGTGGCTGTATTAACATCAGCCAAGGTAGATGTCAGAACATGGATATGAACAAGGATAAAGAGAGTAATAATGATAAAGTGATTGATTCATTTAGACAGTATAACAATCCTTGGTGTATATATCTAATAACTGAGCTTCAAAATGCATGAAGCCAAAACTAATGGACTTGGAAACAGAAATAGACAAATCCACAATTATGGTCATAAACTTAACAAGTCTCTCTCAATAATTGATATAAGTAGAAAGGAATCAACAAGTGTAAAGAAGGCTTGATCAACCAACCAGAAAAATGCTATCAACCAACCAGAACTAACTGGCATGTACAGAACAATACACTCAACAACACAAGAATTTTTTCAGGCACATGTGGAACATTTATTAAGTTCATATGCTGGGCCATAAAATCAGTTTCATTAACATTTAAGAGGAGTCCGATCATGCAAAGTGTGCTCTGTGGCCACATTGTTATGAAATTAAAAATCAATACAAAAAAGATATCTGGACAATCCTCAAATATTCACAAACAAAACACTTTGAAATAATCTACTGGTCAAGGAAAAATTATGAAATGGAATTAAATGAAAACGAAAACAGCCTGTCAAAATTGGGATGCAGGTAAAATAATTTTCAGAAGGAGAGAATGATGGGCTAAAAACAATGACAATCCCACCTTTTGAAACTAGAAAAAGAAGACCAAATTAAACTCCAAACAAGCAAATGAAAGAAAATAAGAAAACGAAGAGATGAAGTGAATGAAACAGAAAATAGAAAAGACATAAAGAAAAACACATGAAATCAAAAGCTGCTTTTTGAGATGGTCAGTAAAACCCTAAGCCTTGAAACTCCAGGAAAAGAATTAGCCAATGACAAAAAAAGAAAATGGAAATTAGCAATTGTCAGGAATAAGAAAAGTTGGCAGCTACCACTACAGATATTAAAAGAATAATAAAATATGAACAACTTTATGCCAATAAATTTTAAAAGTTGTGTGAAATTGATAAATTGCTTTAAAGACACACTACCAAAGTTCATTCAAGAGAGAGCTCCAAAAGACTTATATCTATTTTTAAAAATTAAATTTGTAGACAAACCCTTCTAATAAATGAATAAATAATAAATAAATAAATAAGTATGTAAATAACCAAGTCCCAATGGCTTTACTTTTTAATTCTACCAAGGAAGAAATAAAATCAATTCTACACAAATTCTTCCAAAAAATTGAGAAGGAATAAATACTTTCCAACACATTTGGCTGGGAGCATAAGGCTTATTAGAAAAATGGAAAAAAATATATTACAAGAAAGAAGACTACATTCTAATATTCTTCATGAATATGGACATAACAAACTCTTTATAAAATCTTAGCAAATGGAATCCAAAAATACACCTGGTGGGATGTATCTCAGGAAAATCAGGTTGGTATAACTGATTTAAAAATCAATTAATGTAATTTACTATAGTAACATTAGAAAAGGAAAATCATATGATAATCTTAAAAGAAGCAGAAAAAAAAGTGGCAAAAATCTCTCATCCATTACTGATTAAGAGCCACAACAATAAAATCTCTCAGCAATCTAGAAATAGGAAGAAATTTTTTCCACCTGTTGATGTATGTCTAACAAACATCATACTTAATGGTGAAAGAATGACTACATTTCCCCCTTAGATCAGGAACAAGACAAGGATATTGCTCTCATCACTGCTGTGCAACATTGTACTCTTGACTCTAGCTAGGGCAATTAACCTAGGAAGAGAAATAAAAGACATCCAGATGGTAAAGTAAGAAGTAAAATTGTCTTCATTCACATATGACATGTGGGAAATATGTGACTTTTTAGAGCCAGATGATGGCCTTTTGTAGATCATATTTTCCAAAGAAGATAGTATCTCCTATGACACATATTTGTCCTACATTGTAACCTTCACACTTTTCCCATGGAGAGGTGAAATCTATACCTCCTTTCACTGAATCTAGATATAACAATTACAAGATTACAAACTACAAGACATAAACTACAAGATTACAGCCCAGAGTGATGTTGCATGACTTCCAAGACTAGGTCACAAAAGGTGAAGCAGCTTTCACCTTGTTTGCTAGAACAATTGCGCTTGGACCCCTGAATCCCAGTTACTTTGAGACTGCCATACTGGAGAAGGCCATGTAGATGCTCCTGTTGACAGTCCAACTGGCCCTGCAGCCACTAGCCAGCATTAACCATCAAATCATTGGCCATTGTAGACTTCTAGACCAGTTTAGTCTTTCAGATGACTAAATTCCAACCAACATTTGGCTGCAAGAGGATGAGAGAATCTCTTTGACAGGTAAATCACGTATCTGTTTCATTAAGTTTGTTTGTTTGTTTGTTTGTTTGTTTGTTTGTTTGTTTTTACTCAGGTTTTATCTTGTTCTTTTGTTTGGAACATTCTCTTCTGTTCCTTTATTTTGCTTGACTCTCTGTGTTGTTTTTTATTCTTCAAATGAAACAGCCATTTCTCCCAGTCTTAGAGTGGCCTTGTATAAGACATGAATCTTAGGGTTCAACCCTGTCCTAGCTCTTGGTTGTCTCTCAAGCCTTTGTAATTGTCAAAGCAGCCTACTTTATCTTTAATTGTTCCCAGCAGTTGAGGATGTGCCAAGACTAGTCAGTGTCTCAAAGGGGAGGATCTCAGTCAGAATCTAGATTCAGGCCATTGGAAGTCAGAGTCTCAGGCAGCAGCTTTTAAGGAATGCAAATACGATTAAGAGTACACTTAACCTTGATAAGCACAAAGAAATGTAAAGAATTGTTGGATCGTTATATTGTACACCTGAAACTAATAGAACACTATATGTTAATTATACTTGAATTAAAATTTATTTAAATAAAACATGCAAATACATACAGTCCTGTGGGACCACAAGTGTAAGCCCCAATGGCGACCAGAACCAGGAAATCTGGAGGCATGCCTTGGGCAGCAGTCACACAATTGGGGCTCCACACCAGTATATAGGCTCCTGTCTGGGAGACACTCACAAGCTGTAGGTGAAGAGGGAGAGTGCTCTCTTGCTGGAGGGATGCACATGGGGAGTGCAAAGATAGCACCTGCCAGGAAAGAGAAAAGGGGAAAAAAGTTGGTGCCTGTTAGCTTCAGCAAGGCAGATTGGTAGGGCAAAGCCGACGCCCACCAGCCTCCTTCCTCAGAGAGTATCGCCTGCCCCTCAGTCTGATGCTTTAAAGTCACCAAATGAGCCGATTTCACATAAAGTCTGAATGCTTTTCAAAAAAATTGCTTTGCGCTGAGCCCTGGGGCCTGTGAGTCTGGGCGCGTGGGCCCTTTAAGAGCCGCCCCTCAGTTCACCACAGACCACAGGTCTCTGGGGCACCAGCCCTGTTGGTCTTCAAAGCCAGACAGTTTGGGGGCTGCGTCGTCTCAGGTGCAGGTCTTAAAGACCACAGGGCGGGGTGGAGGAAATTATGGTAAGGTTGTTTCTCAGCCTTTCCTATCTGCTTCAAACGCGGTTTTCTTCACATTTCTTCTGAATGAAGGAGTCACTCTGCTAGTTTTTAAGTTTTGGTAGCGCTTCGTTTTGTTTTGTTTCGTTTCGTTTCATTTTTAGAGGAAGGTGTTCCAAATGGAGCTGTAGTTGTGTTCCTGGGAGGAGATGAGTTCAGAGACTTCCCACATCAGCCATCTTCGACTTGAACCCATGTCTGCTTCTTAACCTGCTTCTTAACATTCCCTGGATATGGTGATTAGGTAGATGCTAAGTTTTCTCCAGTTCACCAATCAAATGGTCATCCTACTTATGTAATAGAAAGGTAAGAGCTACTGCTTGTTTTGCCAAATCTCTTTTGATTCAGCTATGTTGCCTGTATTTCTTACAAGTACTGAGTGAGAGAAGTACACTTTATTGCTTTGTAACCAGAAAATTACTGAGGGGATAAAATATATTCCTTTGCCTCTAAATGAAAATAGAGATAAAAAATTGATGTGGGAAGAGAAAATACACCCCTTGAATTGTTGCGAACAATACAGCCAGAATTAAAAACAAAACAAACCACCTACTGGTGAAAGGCACAGAATTTGTACCCTAAAAATAAAGATGCACACCTGAGGACAAAGTTCCATCTCGAATAATAGTTTGAGAAAAAGCCACCTCCTCCGTTTGTCACAAGGGAAACTATTGTTTGAGCATCAAAGGAAGATTTCCTATTAGGGTAATATTAAGCTTGAAGCTCCATGTTAGAGAATTCATCACGGAGTCCTCTCTCCAGAGTCAAGGGTCAATGAGAATAATTTACAGATGTTTTTAACTGTGAAGAAAGAAAAAAAGAAACAATGTAGATGTAAAACGAAAAATCTTGTTACTGCTCAGAATGGATTGCATTAATTTAGAAATTAATTTTGAAGAAAAATAACATTTTAAAATAAACCGTCTTCTAATTCAAGCAGTAATAGGCATTGTTGTTCCTATTTAAAATTTTATATGTATTTATAAGTTTAAATAGAAGAGGTAGATAAATTCTCACTGTAAAAAAATAGCAACAATGCACATCCAGTGAAAGGCCCCTTGAATCCCACTTAGTTCTAGTCCTCTCTTTGAACATAACATTTGTCATCTATCTGAATGGGATATATTGTCTCAGAACTCTCTATATATTTACCTACATATGTTTGTATATATGAAATATACAGTTTTATTTTAAATAAATGATATTATGCCTTAGATATTATATTTTGATTTTTTTTAATGTTTATTTTTGAGAGAAAGAGACAGAGTGTGAGCAGGGGAGGGACAGAGAGAGAGGGAGACACAGACTCTGAAGCAGACTCTAGGCTCTGAGCTATCAGCACAGAGTCCAATGTGGGGCTCAAACTCACGAACCAGGACATCATGACCTGGGCCAAGGTCAGACGGTTAACCTACTGAGCCACCCAGGTGCCCTTATATTTTGATTTTTAATTTACTGTGTCTTTGGGAACATTCACATAGAATATATAACGTAACCAAATTCTTTCTAGCTGCTACATATTTCCTAATGTGGATGCGTTGTAGTTTAAGTCATCATTCTCCTACTTGTTTCTCTTCATTTTTTTTCTGTTACCAAATATTAGTATAATGGACACAGGCCACAACTGGATTTTAATTTTTACCCTATATGAGGTCTTTTGTTATAGTTGATGTGTTTTCTATTAGTCATCTTATCTGGTGGCCTTTATTTATAATGGTTTCTTGATGTTTCTGTATTTGCTAATAAGGATCACTCTTCTTTTGTTTTCCTCTACTGAAAAATATACATCTTTTTTCCTAATTGTTCTACAACTACAAACAAATCAGTAATTATCAATGGCAAGAATAAGATGATTTCTGTGTCCCAGCATTATTTATAATGACAAAAATAGTTGAAATGCTATAAATTTTCTTGAATTCTTTATAATGGATGAAAAAGAAGAGTTTATGAAGGGAGGGAAGAGATATCTTTTTTTGGATCACATTGCCAAAGGAGAGTAGAATTCCAAATAGGTTTGGGTTTATTTTTTAAACTTATGTACTATCTTGGAAGACTGTAAAGGCGGAGGTGTTTTGAATATGAGCCACAGCAAAGAATTCAATAGGTAACTTTGAGCTCAGTAAAGAAAATCTAATTAGGAACCTGTGTGGGGTGTGTGTGTGCACGCACGTGTGTGATTTTTTAAAGGTCTAAATACAAATATACCTACTTGGTAAGAGCACTTTTACTGTTTGGGGGAAAAATAATGAGTCATTAGCTAGGCCAAAAGAGGGCAGTGGGAAGTAAAATACTATTACTGATTGACCAAGATTGAACAATAAAAATAAAAACTGTTTTATGATTGAATGAATGGATAATAAATGGTAAGGAGTAGACTTCCTTAGGTACTGAAATTTCTGTTAACTGATATTTTGGTTTCCTAGATTGAAATATAAAGTGAGAGAGGGGCTGAGACTTACAGCTTGCAGAGTAAGAATATACTTTAGGCCTCTATCTGTGATAAGAAGATTCTCACTGACAAAGAGTTGAGCCTGGGACACAGATCTTGTGGGGATTGGACCGTGGAATTTAGGAACAGATATCTACATGGAGTATAGGGTTTCGTTTTGGTGTTATCATTCTTTTATGAAACCCACAGTAAATTTTACTAAGCCCTTACTAAAATCCTTAGTAAATTTTATTAGTCATTATATTTGAGTAATAATCTTGTTTTGGCAAAAGCTTGGGAAATAAAACAATTATATTTATATTTTGAAATAAATCAGGTTGTCAACTTCTGGGATACCATGAAGATATGGTAAAGAGATGGCAAGAGCTACTGTTCAAAGGGAGTAATGTAATAAAACAGATCCTTTGGATCCCAAGAAATATTTGGGAAAACATTATCTTCCCTCCATGCTCTTTGGATCGAGTCTCCAAAAATATTTAGTTGAGTATTAATAGGAAGGGCAATCTTAAAGTTTAAAATATACAGGACTTGGGGATACTGGTTATATTGATTCATCGTTAGTTTGGCTGAATTGCACTTTTGAAAAATATTTTTAGGAAGTCTATGGATAGAAAGCTTTCTGAGTCTTATATATGGTAGTGTATGTTTGTGTTGACTTCACATACTAATCACAACTTGGCCGGGTTTAGGAATCTTGAACCATAACTCTTTTCCTCAAAACTATTTTTATATTGCTCTACTGTTTTCTGACATTTACTATTGGAGAGGGAAGTCTAAGTCGCTGGATAATCTGTTTTTCTCTTATTTGATGCTTATACATTCTTTCTTTATTCTTGAGACATAAAATATCACCAGGTTATTTCAAACACTAATCTATTTTTACTGATTCTGGTTATAACTTGATTAATTCTTTTGAAATGATTTGGATCTTTCTTGCACTTGGAATATTTTCGGTTATTGTTAGAGTCTATGTGTTCTGGTCTCCTTTTAAGAAAAAGCATCAGAAATGTGTTGGATAACTGTTACCTACCCTCTATATCAACCTTCTTCTCTGTCATTGTTTTAAACTTGTGCCATTTTCTCAATCTGCAATAGTACTTCAAGTTTGTTCACATTATTGATTGGCCTTATCCAGCTTGTAGATTTTTCTTTTTATTATTTAAATGCAGTTTCTGATTTTGTTACATTGCAGTTTCTGATTTTGTGCATTTTATCTTCTCCACAATATTTTCCAATATTTTCCTAGCTCTATTTTTAAATTATCTCTGACTTATATCTAGCTGTCTTTTCATCTAAGTCTTATATAAGTAGCAGTTAACAAATTATATTTTTAAAAACCCTACTCAGGGGCACTTGGGTGGGTGAGTCAGTTCAGCATCTGACTCGATTTCAGCTCAGGTCATTATCTCACGGTTTGTGGGTTCGAGCCCCATGTCGGGCTCTGTGCTGACAACTCAGAGCCTGGAGCCTGCTTCAGATTCTGTGTCTCCTTCTCTCTTTGCCCCTCCCCTGCTTGCCCATGAATGCACTCACTCTTTCTCTCTCTCTCCCTCTTTCAAAATAAATAAATAAACTTAAAAATAAAAATTAAAAACCCTACCCAAACTTTTAAAAATCTATTGACTGCATGTAGTCTTCCATTCAACAGGTATTTAGTGAAAGGCTCAAGAGCCTTATTTCTTTCCTGTCCTCCAATAGCATCACCTTCATCCAAAGATGACTCCTAATTAAGGTTCAGTACTTCCCAGTATTTCTGCAGCTACATATCCAGGAAAAGAGAAGTTGTGTCTCTTCTAGAAACACTCAGAAGGTAAAGAAACATTTTTCTCTTTCTAGAGGCTCTCAGCAAACTTTATGTATGATCTTCTTGACCCAAATTGGATTACACGCTTCCCTACCCAATGCTGGATGTGTAATTTGTGGGGCTCAATGCAAAATGCAAATGAAGAGTTTAAAAATCAGTATAAAAATGCTATTAAGTGTGGTAAAATATAAATCTTTTTCATTTTTTCTATGGTCCCTTATTTGATTTGTCATGGTGTTTTATATTTGCTGTTGTATATGATTCTAAGTAAATAAAGATAAAAATTTTAAATTACTAGCAAGCAGTTTTACCATTTACCTGTATATTGTACAATGCCAGTCTTAAATGCAAATGGAACGGCATTTAACACACTTGCAGAATCACCAAAGCTGTATAACCCTCAGGTAGTACTTGCATATATATGTTATTCTTACCACTACTGTCAAAACCTGCACAAAACCAATTTATGTTTTTATTTTATTTCTTTTTAAAAATTTTTAAAATCTGTTTTATTGTAGCTCCAGTATAGTTAACTAACGGTGTTAATGTTAGTTTCAGGTGTACAATACCGTGATTCAGCAATGCCATACATCACCCAGTGCTCATCACAAGTGCCCTCCTTAATCCTCATCACCTATTCTACCCATCCCCACTACCCACCTCCCCTCTGGGGACCATCAGTTTGTTCTCTAGAGTTAACTGTCTGTTTCTTGGTTTGTCTCTCTCTTTTCTTTCCCTTGCTCTACGGACACTCTACCAACGCTCTATCTTCAGTGTATTCATAAGGAAGGAAAGGACTGAAAAGGTTGTTCTATTTTTTCTAATTTTTTTTCTGTATCATCATTTTCGATGTAAGTGGTTAGCTAATAGGAAAAGTTACATGAGTGAGAAAAGAGATGATGGGTTCCTTAACCATTTAAAACTCTACTGACTTCTTTCTGTTTGAAGCAAAGTCTGGTTTAAATGGAAATCGTGGCCTCCTGAAACTGTTAGTGCTCTCCTCGGTCATAGATAGAAAACACCTTGTACAAATTTTGAAACTTTGCTGAACTCCCACACACCATGGAGCCACTGGCATTCTGTGCTTAGCTCATGAAACACAGCAAATGCTAAATGTGACTAGTGGCAGACACACTGAGAGCAGGTACCTCCTCTGCTTGTGCACATGCTTCCTTGTCTAATTGACTTGACTTGCAAAACCCAAGTTCCAATATAGAATTAAGAACTTCAAGATGGCTGGGGTGCCTGGATGGCTCAGGTCAGGATCTCATGGTTCATGAGTTTGAGCCCTGCATGGGGCTCTGTGCTGACAGCTCAGAGCCTGGAGCCTGCTTCAGGTTCTGTGTCTCCCTCTCTCTGTGCCCCTCCCCCAGTCACACTTGCTTTCTCTCTTAAAAATAAATAAAATGTTAAAAAATTAAAAAAAAAGAATTTCAAGATGGCAACAGCAGAGCATTAAACCAAGTGTAGGTCCCTTCTGAATACAGGGATCCTATGTAACCATATAGGTTGCCCCCTATGATGCCAGCCCTGAGCCTACCCAAATCAATATCTATAATGTGGACATAAGATTGTTTTGGTAAAGCTAGGCCTGAAGCCTCTTCCACTTGCCTCTACTCAAGGATAGAATGAAAAGGAAATGGCTGAGTGGAGGTGAGAATGAAGAAACATGGAGACAAATGGACTTGTAGCTATCAAGAACAGATGGCTGCAAGGGAAACAAGTGTGCAGTTCAACTCCATTTCCTTATCCTCTCAACTTGGCCTTATTTCATCAGGCTGTGTTTTCTTGATATTTTTTACAGAAAGCAAAATTTTTAATACCAAATGTTCTTCTCCTTCCTATACTAAGTATTTTTAGGAAGTATTTCCCTACTGTAACCTGAATGCCATATTTACCTTAACTTATTTTGCAGATTTTTTTTTTATAGACACCACATTCTTTCCTGTTTTTGTTTACTCACTTTTATTAAAGTAGAAATATACACAGTCCTAATATGTGCCTACGGATAAAGTGCGAGCGGCTTCCTTTATTACCCTTATGGTCAATGGAAATATTTTCACTTGATCTTGGCCATGAATCTGCATGATGAGAATTAGCATGACTAAATCTGCTGCCTTGGAAGCCAACCTACAACCACCAAGTAGCGCAAAAGTGAACATTAGCAACCGGGCTCTTCAGTGTGTCCCTTCTGTTTTGTCCCATTGATGATGATAATGATAAGCCTACTGTATGTCCTAAGTTCTACCCATAATTATATTTGGCCTGTTCCACCAAAACAGACCCAAAAAGTGGCTTTTTCACAGGAACCTTTCTGGTTTTGCTCTTCACAACACTGCTTTCTCTTTGGGTAACCAAGGGATAGGTATGGAACAAAATCTTTGACATGCTACTGATACAATATCAGCCAAAAATAGTTACCTAAATAGTGTGGTCTCCTTCTGCCTCAGTGCCTCCTCTCACTTCTAAGCCCTACCTGTATACATTACAATAAGCTAGAGGTATCCGTTTGCAGGTTTTAGGATGTAGATAGCTGCTGTGTGAACACAGGTCTGTGTTAGTGCTGGTTTCGTAAGAGCTTATTTAAGGAGCAGAAAATGCACACAGAATAGTCAGGCCCACTGTGTCCCCAGTCCTTACTCCTCCTGATCAACAGATTTATTTTCTTTTCCTCAAGGCAGCCTTTTCTATCTGTCTAATGAACCATATAAATTTTAGCAAGGAGAGGTCTTAAATGTCCTTGATAATCACATTTTAAGTAGACCCACATGTACTAGATTTAAAAGAATTTCTTAGGGTTATTTGGGTCATATAGATAGTGTCCTTCCTCATCTGTGACATTCCTTGTCATAGATCTTCTCCCATGTGAATATTCTAGATAATTTCAATGGAAAAGGAGGGATAAAACTTGTCCTTTCATCTCTGTACATCCCCTGAAGTGCTCCCATCTATTTAGTGAACAAAAGAACTCAAAATAAGATAAAATAAAAGTCATTTATTTTGTAAGTTATCTTAAATCTCTTTGGAAAAAAGAGAGACAAATAATGAATAGACCCTATGATATGAGATAAAGCTTATATGTCAACTTGTACTATAAGGCAGAATGTGTCTAATTCAGTTATTAGTGTTAAAATTTCACTTCTCTTGCTTACTCTCCATTTCAATATCATTTGTTTTGTTGCTGTTGTTGTTGTTGTTTTAGAGAGAGAGAGAGAGAGAGAGAGAGCGAGCATCCACGTGTTGGGGAGAAGGGCAGAAGGACAGAGAGATAATCTTAAGCACACTCACTGTGGAGCCTGATGAAGAGCTTAATCCCATGACCCTGGGTTCATGACCTGAGCAGAAATTGAGTCAGATGCACAACTGACTGAGCAACTGAGCCACCAAGGTACCCCTCAATCTCATTTTTTAATCCAAGAAAAGCGTATTTGAATATAGAGAAAGTATCAAAATACTGTAAAGATAAACTTGTAGATATTTCTGAAGTCAGATATTTCTGGCCGAGTGAATTTTTTTTTGGAAAATGGAACAACATTAATAAGATAAACAGGTAAGATAGCATGTTTAGGGAGTCTCACTGACATTGGGTTCAGTGGAAGATTGAACTAGAAAGGAAACTTATGTCAGTGACTCAGTACCTTGCTCACAAGTTTGACATTATTAGGCAGGTGGTAAGGAGCCTACAAATTATCTTTTATTTCAAAAGGCAGAGATCTAGGCTAGATATGCCTCTAAGTATACTGTTACTGTTCTTTATTTTTATTCTCCTTTACTTAACTGTTAGCCATTGTTTGTTTTTTTTTTTTAAGTTTATTTATTTATTTTGAGAGAGCGCAAGTGGGAGAGGAGCCGAGAGAGAAAGTGAGAGAGAGAGAGAGAAAGAGAAGAAATCCCAAGCAGGCTCTGCACTCACAGTGCAGAGACCAACACGGGGCTCGAATCCATGAACTGTGAGATCATGACCTGAGCCAAAGTCATCAGATGCTCAACCCACTGAGCCACCCATGTGCTCCTCATACTTGATTGTTTTTAGCCAAATCCCATCATATATATATATAAGTATGAGTGATAAAGCTGACAATGTTAAACTGATACCATAATTTAAAAATTCTGTTCCTAAGTTCAATATATACAATCAAATAATCGGTAACTGAAGAGAAGAAATATATATATATATAGTTTATGCTATAAAAGTGGTTTAGTGCTCACAGTGAGAAAAAAGTATCTTCTATGTAGTACGATGTGTTTTTCAAATGAAGGCCATATATAACTCAAATAAATAGGAAATTGATAGGTAGAGGCCACATGCATGACAATCTGAAAGTTGAGACGGATTGTAGGCAAAATGAACTCCACCCACATTACAGCAGTGTCCCTGCAAGGCAAAGAAACAAGTATTATGGAGGACAATTAGCACGTTGATATAGATAGTATCTAAGACAGAGTGGTCATGAAATAGAGTTGATGATAGAAAGTCTTCTAATGAAGTCAAAGCACATTAAGGGAAATTTTAGAAGTGTGAAACCTGAAAGGGAAGTTTTATCAAAGTATGAGTGATAAAGCTGACAATGTTAAACTGATACCATAATTTAAAAATTCTGTTCCTAAGTTCAATATATACAATCAAATAATCGGTAACTGAAGAGAAGAAATAAGAAAAATATTTTCGATCTAAAGATAATTGGTTTCGTAAGAAAATTGGAAGGATTTAAATAGGTCTAGTTAATTTTAGTTGAATGATTTCTAGAGAGATATTTAAAGGTTAAATATTTACAAAACTTAACATGAAAGAGGGCAAATCTAAAGTAAGAAAATTTATGTAAAAATTATATCCATACCTACCATATAAATATTCATACATGTATACATACACACATATTCACAAAAGGAAGGTGGATGAAAGAGAATAAAACATAAAATGCACCTAGTATGTTGTACCATTTTTGTTTCTTTTTTCTTCAACTTTATTTATTTAGTTAGTTTCAAATTTTTATTTAAATTCTAGTTAATTAAAATATGGGGTAATGTTGGTTTCAGAGTCTTCAACTTTACATAGAATTTAATCAACAAAATAGCAAATTAATCAGAATATAAAATGAACGCTACCCCTTTTAATGTAAGCATCTGGGACACGATAGGTATTCCAATTGTGTTGTCAGTGTTTTGTGTTTAAATAAAGATGAATAAGTCACAAGAATAAAAGGCCCAGACTACATAAATTTTAAAGAGTAAAGACCTCCTCTTTCCTGGGATAGCTGGTTAGTGTCCAACTATTTGCAGTGAGGGTGGGTTTGGATTTTGGAAACAATGAAATGATTTAGAGCAAAGTCAGCTGAAGGCAAGGAGCCAATGTGTCTTTGGAAATCACCTAGCTAACCTCCGTTTGGAAATGAAAGAAACTCTAGAGTTTAGTTAGGGCACTTTTGATTGCAAGTGATGGAAGTAGATTGTAAATTGACGTAAACAGCAAAGGGAATTATTGGAAAGAAACTGAAGCACAGCAAAGACTCGAATACCTTCCAGAATCTTGCCAATCTGGGGGACTTTGGGGATTTACAGTGGGACCTCTATGGTGGTCTTCTTCATTTTCTGACTTTTTTCATATAGTAGAGCCATGGCTGTCTGCAGTTTTGTGATGATGACTTTATTGCTTTAGTGATAAAGTAGGGAGAAGGTACTCTTTCCTTTTGGCTATAGTGAAAAATTAGGAAGGATCTGATGATCTGATTACTTCTGTCTGCATCATTGTCCTTATTTGTACCAGAATTTGGTGGTAGGAATATGATTTTTAAAAATTATTTCAACTTACTGTGTTCTTACCCAATAAGCAGAAAAGTAGGATCTGTTACCAGGAGAGGAAGAAGAGGTTGATTCGACAAAAACAATAGCCATCCCAGTCATGTTTGTCAACACACCTCACATAAGATATCCCATTATTAGTTGAAAATGTTTAGATGTCTTAACAGCATACCTAAAAACAAGCTTGTAATTTTCTTGTCTTTCCCCACAGGATGCATCTTCCATATTCCCTAGAGTGATCTTTCAAACAAAAAAATTGAACCTCAGCAATTTGTCTTTTTGAGCTTCAGTTTTCTTGTCTACAAAATGGGAAGAATAATAGTTCCCTACAAGCAAGGGGTTTTCTCATTAATAACAGTTGGAGGGCATTGAGGAAGTGAGTTTTGAAAAGCATCTAGTTAAATGTCTGCCATAGAACAGGGATTAATTAAAATTTAGTTCTCTTTTACTCCTTTCCCCACTTAAACAATCAATGCTTTTTCATAGGATGTACAAAAATCCTTCCATTACTTGACTGTCATCTGCCTTTTCCAGTTTAAACTTTCTCTACTCACTTGAATTTATTTGGAACTACTTGCAGTTCCCTTAAAGGCACCAGGCTTCCACATCTTGGTGGGTGTTGTCTTCTCTGTCGGGGATTCCATCCCTGCCACACACCACGTCCTCCTGTCCTTACCCATTGGACAAAGTTCTATTCAACAGAGCTAAAACAGCACATCCTGTGTGAAGCATTCTCTGATTTACCCACTAAGTCAGAGTTAGGAGCCCCTTGTTCTTTATTCCCCTGGTACTATGTGCATGCTGCTATTAATGTCTCATCACTTTTTTTGCATTATTACTGTTGATTACTTAGTCTCCAACTTAAAACTTTGAAGGGACAATAATATATGCCAATTGTTGTATTCCATGCTGGGGGGTAACAAGGTATTACACAGCATGGGACACAGCTCTTGGCATTCAGTAGTTGTCCAGTAAATATTTGATGGATGCTTAAATTTCACATGGGTGTCTAGATTCAAGTGCAAAGTATACTGATTCTTTAAAAACATATACTTTGCTAAAATGGATTTATCTTTTTGCTAAGGAGTTTAGATATATTGTTTCTGTCATTTGTTGGATTTGCTCTTCTGCAGAGTTCATTGTTATCTGTGCTATCATCTATCTCATCAATATATATCATAGCTAAGGAAGGCACAGATAGAGGGCCCAATAACAGGTTACAGGAGGTACTTTTTTCTAGTTATGAATCCACTTATTACATTATCATTTTACCCAAATATCCTTCTCCCCTTAATAAGCCCAGTATGGTAGAGACTGTCCAACATCGTGAAAAAAGGCAATTCTGATCAATCAACCTAGCAACCCTATCAGGAAAGGAAATGAAACTTGTTTGACATCGTTTCTTTTAAGCTAACATCCCCTGACTACCGACATATGATTTAGAAACTCTCTGCTTATTGGGGCACTTGGGTAGCTCAGTCAGTAAAGCATCCTGCTTTGGCTCAGGTCATGATCTCATGGTTTGTGACTTTGAGCTCCATATTGGGTGAGCTGGAGCCCCGCTTCAGGCTCTGCACTGATGGCACAGAGACTGCGTGTCTCCCACTTGCTGCAACTTCACTCACTCGTGCCCTCTCTCTGGTAAATAAATAAATACATACATACATAAATACTTTTTTTCAAATAAAAAGAAACTCTCTGCCTATAACATAATCCATATTTTACCTGTGATTGATATCAAATTGATTAGTCCATATTCTATCATGGACACCATCTTGGTTATTGCAAAGATGTTGGCAATCTCACCCAGCCTCAATTTTCTGGAGCTCCTGATATTTAGTGCTGATTCAAAGAATCCCAACAGTTGCCCAGCAATTTCTCTACAAGTGTTTTCATGATACTAAGTTGTAAAAAGCTTTTGTGGCTGGCAGTTACAAAACTATGATTTTTGAAATATTTTGAGCACTGTTTCCTTTATTGAGTGATACATCTCATCCCTAGAGTGAGCATTTGGCCTCCCAAGGTGAGTGCTTTAAAGATAATCTATTCATATGGACTCTAAGTTGTTGAATTTATTTTTTTTTAAACAATCGTTATATCCACATCTAAGAATTAAATTTCATATTCATTTTCTCTGAGGTGGAGAGTACCTTAACAATCAGCTCGCTAATTTTATGGATCAAGAATCATATACCCTAAGATAAAATGTAAAGTGCTGATTGATGATCACATATCTCATTAGTGGTAAAACTAGGACTAGATGCTTTATCTCCTAATCACCTACATCAGAGGCTATCCATGTGAAATCCATGTATGAATTTAGAGAAGCTTCTGAATTCACTGGATTGTGTGGAAAATTCTGTTCACATGGACAGTACATTACTTATTGTTAACTGGTTTACAACTTTCATTATGTTCTAAAAGCAGTTAATGAACCAGAAACGTTAAGAACCGTTGATCTAAATCAAGTTGATAACTATAATTTTAAAGATTAGATGAAGTAGTAAAGTATAAAGGTAGTTTAAATGAGTCTTAGAAATGTATTGTCATCCTTATGAACTACAGAGAGAAACAAAAACGAGAAAAAAAGTTCTAAGTTTTCACTATATTAGCATTAGGTCATACTCTTAAAATCTTATGCATTCATCAGAATTGCTCCTGAGTATAATGATAGCCTAATCATCACTAGAGTGCAAGTTGGTTTATGAGGATTTGCATATTTGTTTTGTAAATGTTTCATGGGTGAAATTATTAATTAGCATCTAATTAATATTTGTGTTGCTGAGAACATATTTTTTAAACCCCAGAATCAAGAAAATAGAGAATAGTTAATTACCCATCACTGATCTCTTCTTTAAAATTCCTCATTGCTAAACTCAACAGCACAAAGGAGAGATTAATAAAAATAAATCTCAAGTAACTTAATCGCATTCTTTTCATTTTGCCCAATTATTGAGATTCTTTAACGATATCTTCATCCAACCTAAAGCATTACTAAATAAATATTTTGTAAGCATTTAATAATCTTAGAAAAGATAATAATTGTTAGTACTTGAGAATTACACTAAAGAATTACCCAAAAATGTTGGAATGATGAAAAATGTAATTTAAACTATGGAAACAACACCTAGGTGAAATGTGACCAGCCCCAAAAGCACTGGGTTAAAAGTATAACGCAAAATAAGTGTTTCTTTTAATCAGATGATATGGGGGTGCTTCTACACTTGATAATACAGGAGTTTGCTCCAGTTTCTGCTTTATGGGCTTAGATTCAGAAAAGCCTGTGCTTGAATGCTGAGTTCTATCACTTACTCACTTTGAAAAATGAGCAATTTACTTATCCCTATATTTTTTGGCTTTCTCATCTTAAAACTTGGAAGTATAATATTACATGAAGTAATTCCTGACAGTTGAGAAGCAGTCAGTAAATTGTAAGCATCTTTACTAGGCAAGCCATCAGTATTAAAGATGTGATCCAGATAACAGTGTTAAATTATACAGATAAAGAGATGGAAATGAAAATATCCACGAAGATAAACAGAGGAGTACAAACAGACAAGGGGGAAATAGGTAAAGAACTTCGCTGCTACACAGAGGAGCAGTTTGCACTGTCCAGAGGAGGAGGAATCTTCTTTGGAAGAGTATTCTCATCTAGTGGCTCCATTAGAAGAGTTCTTCTAGCTATCTTCACTGATAACTTTGGATGAGATCCTCTAAATTTCTTCTGATTGTAATTTGGCTTGTCACATAGTTGGTTACCTTGGAAGAGACGATGCTAACTATATTGATTTTAATAGTCTGGCCTTTGTGACAACTGTCATTTCTCACTGTAAACAAATGCATCAGCATTCTGGGGTCAATGTCATTCTCAAGACTTGGGCCTGTTTTAGTCCTCTTTAGTCAGTCTCTGGTCACCTTCGAAATCTAACAAGAGCAAGTCTTATTTATAGTCCTAGTAGAGGGCTATCTAGATCCAAAAGGGTTTCTTGATTTTTAATCCAGAGTACCTGACATTTTAATGTTCATACGAATCACCTGGAAACTTTGTGAACATCAGATTCTGATTCAGTAAAATTTCTGGTGAGGTCTCAGATTTTGCATTTCTAAGAAGCTCCCAGGTAAGGCAGAATCACCTGGAAACTTCATGAACATCAGATTCTGATTCAGTAAATCTCTGGTGAGGTCTCAGATTATGCATTTCTAAGATCTCAGGGAAGGCCCTTGCTGCTAGGGTGTGAAGCACCTTGTGAATAATTAAGGCCTTGGACCAGTGGTTCTAAATTAGAATCACCTAAGGACATTTTAAAGTAGCATTCTAGGAATTACTTCTAGCCTACTGAACTGGAATCACCAAAATGGAGCATAGTTTTAAAACCCATGTGATTCATGGCACTTGGGTTGTTCAGTCAGTTAAGCCTCCAATTTTGGCTCAGGTCATGATCTCTTGGTTCCTGCTTTGGAGCCCCGCGTTGGGCTCTGTGCTGACAGCTCAGAGCCTGTGTTGAATTCTCTGTTTCCCTCTCTCTCTCTCTCTCTCTCTGTCCCTCCCCAGCTTGTGCTCTGTCTCTGTCTCTCTCAAAAATAAATAAACATTAAACATTAAAAATAAATAAATGAATAAAACCCAGGTGATTCTAATGGACAGCCAGGTTCAGGATGCATTGTCTTAAGTGGCTTTGCTAACAAATGTCCTCCAATTTCTACAAATAAAACAAACAAAAAACCCTGAAGTGCTTGCGATACCATTCAGAGTGAGATCTTTTCATAAGAATGCTATGTGACTCTCACTGAGAAACAAGTTAATATCTATTTAAAAAAATACTTCTTCTTTGTCCATCCTGTTTTTTATTTTTATAGTTCTATACCCTGAGGTGTAAAAAGAGAGGAAAATGAAAAGGAGAAAAAAGTAGGAAAAATGACAATTATTTAACATAACTTGAATGAATAGTACATTGAAAAGACCATCAGATAATAATGATAAATTATTAATTTCTAGTGTTATTAATTGGAAACTTCTATGGGAGAGGTTAAAAATTGGTGGACTATATTTTTTAAAATGTATTTTCTTTTGGATCTGAGTTAAAATAAGCTACATTAATTTCACTTGAAAAAAGAAATGAAACTTCAGAGTCCTGAGTAAATATTTACAAATCCTGTATTTTTAAAATCTCAGGTAACATTTCCTATGTGTTCAAATATATTTGTTATAATCCAAATGTGTTAACACTCAAGTACAGAAACACAGCAGTGCCTCATTTCTTCTGCAAACTATCGTTTACAAAAACACGCTTTGTCCACTGTTAGATATAATCAGTTGTCCTTTCATTTTCTTTAAGAGCAGTCATATTTAATGAACCAGTCTTGAAATAATCACTTATTTATTCCTGAACTGTCTCTGATCTAAGTGAATCTCCCAGAAAATAATACATCAGGATCTAAAAGCTTTATTTTTGCTCAAAATAAACACAAGTTAGACCTTGCATACCAATTAAACCTTAACATTGTATCATCAAGTCTTAGGTATGTCATGGAAAAAGTAGAAAGGCAAAATCTGATGTTACTGTTCAAAGCCACATGTGTTTTGCAGGATATGTGAACTCATCATTTTCTGAACTTGTCATTTTCAAAGTAACTTGTCTTGCTGCCTTGAAAAAATATGATTTTGGTGAAATTATAGTTTTTTATTTGGTGTTTACAGCTCAGACTAGGACTTTTTTAAGCTTATTATTATTAATGAAACAGGTGTCATTTCAAGAAGCTTTTGAAAATTGCATATAAACTTTGTTTAGTTTATGATGAAATGATAGTTTTAACAACTCATACAACCTTCTACTGACAAGAAAATTGTGCACAAAAATCCCCAAACTACAATGTCAGCCTCCTAAAAATGTTTTGTATCTAAACCTGAAATATTGAGATGTTGCTTATAACATATGCAGAATAAAAGCATTCTTAATTTTTAAAATGACAAGACTTTTTAGTTAAACCATGTCACATTTATGACAAGAGAAAAACTACTTATTTTGGCAGCTTGTGACTTAATGAAGCATTTAAGTATCAATACAAGGCTTCATTAAATGGAAACATATGGCAAAGCGTATCATTATTTAGTTATTCAAATGTTGAAGAACTGTTAAAGTTTAACAATGTAAATAATACCTCATACATGTATCACTTCACTGCTAAGTTTCAGAATATATTTTAATAGATCATTATATATCTTGCCACTGCATTTACAACTATTATACGAGTAATTTTAGTGGTCATCATATCTCATTCACTAAACTAAGATGTGAATAATAGATTTAAAAAAGAGAAGGGCCCTCAGCAGAAAGTGGGTTTCCTGGACTGCCATTACTTGGAATAAATCACATACATTGATCAGATTTATTACTGATAAGTTATAAATCTCAAATTTAAGAGAAAAATTCTTACATTGCTAGACTCTGTTCTAAGTTGTTTATGAATGAATAATGTTAAAAAACAAACTTCAACTGAGTAGAGTGTAAGATCTTATTGGCTTTATTCAATGATTCATGAATTGGTTAGCATCCAATTTGGCAGATAAAAAAGAAGCTCCGAGGAGATGTACAAAATGTAAGACTTTTACAATTAGAAGGAAGCATAAATAAGGAAGTTATACTAGACAAAATAATTGGGTTGGTTATTGCAAGGTCACTTTCTTTCAGAGGATGGCAATGGTCCACCAGGCAACCTTTGACGTAACTAGCACTGATCAGGCAATTCCTGATTGACTGGTATTGGGTAGGAAGAATATCTTCTGCCCTTCAAGATCTTTCTAGCTGGACTAAGAATCATAAGACGGGTTATTAGAAAATCAAATTTAACTTTGTATTTACAGGGAATCCACACAGATGTGAAAATTCCAATGACAATCAGGCAAATTAGGTATATATGTCATCTTGACCTGAAGAATAGGGGATAAGGGTCTGGGGCTTCAAAGGGCAGGAATACAATTAACAGAAATAGAGAAAAGGTAAATGTTTGGTAAACAAATGTTCGCTGGGCCACTCAGAAAGGGGATATAGAGGATTTCCATCAAGCAGGTGTTGCTAGGTTCCATGCTGTCCACCATACTTAGTTCATAGTATAGTGTAGTTACCTATGCAGATAGTTCTTTTCCTGGAATAGATCTCCTATCTAAATTCTTTCTAGGCAGCTGAGCAGGAGATAAGGAGATTTTCCTGAATCTGCTGGGTTTCAATTGCTTTTAACTCAAAATAATCTTCATGCCAAAGTGGCCCATCTTGGGGCAGCCTGCCCTTAGCCCCTACACTGGTTTAAGATTCCTTCTCTAGGAGAGCCAAAGTGTAATTAAGTCTTCATTTGGTGATGTGGGGCTTAGCATAAGCTACTCAATTCTAAGCCTGTTTTATTTTTTTAGCAATATGTATTAGAATATCAGAGGAGATAGGTCTTATGTTTTCACACCGCGATCCTCTACTCTGTCTCTATTTTGATATTGCAATTTGTATGTATCAATATGTATTTGGTCTTTGTCCAAGGTTCCTGGCTCACAGTTCATAAAACCCTTGGAATTTCCTGTGATACGAGTTATAAGGTGTTTTTGTTAGGTTAATGAGGTGACTTTTGTATCCCACCTAAATATGAAGGCTGGTTGCCAGGAGAGCACCTTGTCCCATTACCCACCCACTGGGAAGAAAGAGCCTGAGCCTGGAGGTTGAATCAATCACCAATGGCCAATAATTTAATCAACCCTGAAGATGTAATGAAGCCTCCATAAATCCCAAAGTATGGAGTTGGAGAGCTTCCAGGTTGGTGAACACATGCAGATGCTGGAAGAGGGGCACACCTGGAGAGGGCATGGAAACGCCACAGCCTTTCCCCATAACTTGTCCAGTTACCTCTTCCATTGCACTATTCCTGAATTACATCCTTGCATAATAAACTGGTGATCTATTAAGTAAAATGTTTTCCTGGTATCTGTGAGCCACTCTAGAAATTAACTGAACCTGAGGAAGAGGTTGTGGGAACCTGTGATTTGTAAACAGTCAGTCAGAAGTACAGGTAACTTGCAAGTGGTGTCTGAAGTAAGGTGGGAGTGTGTGTCAGTCTTATGGAACTGAGCTTTAACCAGTGGAATCCGATGCTATCTCTGGATAATTAAGTTGAATTCTCAGGGTGTCTGAGAATTGCTTGATGTTATGTGGGAGGCCCTGCCCCCTACCATGTTGGAACTGGGTCCAAGAACCCAAAAGATCTACACACTTAACAAATATCCAATTATAAATCTCATGTTGTGATTCTCCAAAGAGGGATGTGGGTAGTTCAATAAGAGTAATAAATTAATTAGGTTATTTGGGGACATTTGTATAGCTCTGATATATGTGTCCTATCTGTTTTTTGCCATTATCCTGGGCACACTTTCCAAAGTCTAATTAAAATATTTTTTAAATGTTTTGCTTTCCTCAAGGTAAACTCTTCAGATATACTCTGAAATGTCTATAATTGCCAGTTATTTGTTATTTATAGTAACAAAATGTCAACCAAAGTTCCTTATTATTCTACAAACAGTTATTAAATCTTAACGAAGCTATGCTTTATGATATAGTCATTAATATAGCTGAGTTGCCTTTAGACAATTTATATACAAAATGAAGAAAAACTTGGATGGAGTCCAGAAACAAATGATTATATTCTACTTACTGTTTTTTCAAATAGAACAATTTTATTTTGTATTGAATCTTTCATACAAATTATGTTAAAACACCTTATAAAATAACTAAATAATTCAAGGGAATTATTAAATAATGGAAAATGAGAGAAAATTTAAACAGTGCAATCAAATGAAGGAATTTTCAGCTAAGGATTGAAATGAGAATGAGCCTTTTTATTTTGAATCTTGGGATTGGCAAGGATTATCTTAAATAGTCACAAAAAATCGTAAAAGAAAAGAAATAACTTCACATTAAAATAAATAGCTTCTATATGGCAAGGCCATCATAATTAAAGTGAAAAGACAAGCCAGAATCTGAAAGTTATATTTTTTTAAGGTTTATTTATTATTGAGAGACAGAGACAGACAGAGCATGAGCATGGGAGGGGCAGAAAGAGAAGGAGACACAGAATCTGAAGCAGGCTCCAGGCTCTGAGCTGTCAGCACAGAGCCCTCCGATGCTTGGCTCATACTCAAAACGCGTGAGATCATGACCTGAGCTGAAGTCGGACGCTCAACCGACTGAGCCACCCAGGTGCCCCTGAAAGTTGGATTTTTAACACATATGACTGACAAACTGTTATATCCAACATAAAAAAAAAAATCTTAGAAGTTAAAGAACAGCCCATTTGGAAAATGGACTTCAGAAAATTCACAGAAGCAGAATAGAATATGGTAAAACTGTACAAATTTACTATACCTCACCAGTAATTGAAAAAGTGAGAAGTCAGATGAAAGTAGACCATTCACCATTAATCCTCCCACATGAACTATTTGGAAGTAATAGAAATTTGGAGGAAAGTGGAAAATGGATCTCTTATATATATAGTGATGGAAAGGTAAATTATTATAGTCTAAGATGTATAGACCCTAGACCCAGCAACCAATACTAAGTGTCTCCTTTTGAGAAACTTCCATACACGTACCTAAAGACAAATCCAGTAGTGTTCATTGCAGCCCTGTTTGTACAGTAATAGAAAAGTAACAGCCTTATTGTCCTGATTTATGCATACAGTGAAATTGTGGAATCTGGAAGTTTAGATGAATGGACTTTTATCTACATATAGGAACATGAATATGCCTCAACAATGCAATGTAAATAAGGAATGAAATTGTAAATTCAGATTGATACCACTCATGAATAATATTATACACAAAAAACCATTAGAATGTGTGGTTTAGAAATGCATATACATTCAAAAAATACTTTTAAAACATGTCTTGGAGTGTTCAGTTTTGAGACAATGTGTGTCTCCTAGGAGGTGGGGAGGGGACAGAATGGGAGAGAGAGGGCTGTAACTTTATGTGTCCTTTATCTCTTTTTTATTATAAAAAAATGACTCAAGTAAATATCACCAGATATGGCCAAATGTTAGTATAGATATCTGTTGTATAACTTTTAGTAGTTTTCTTTTTGTATGAAATACCTCAGAATGAAAATAAAAAGTTTTTAATAGGAAGGAAAATTTCTTTCACAGTTCATTTGGCTACTCCTAAGGGAAATGATATATAGTTTTGAATGGCAAAAATATGTGTTACATTTTAATTATTTATATGCTTGAAAGGAGCTGTTCATATCGAGAAACTTTCTTCCGTGCCTTAAACAGGATTTTATGGCTTTTTCAGATTACTTCCCTAAAATGCTGGAAATGATAAGTACAAAGCAGCAGTAACCAAATTTCAACTAATAGGAAAAGTGGACAGCTTAGAAAGAGGCAACAAAAGGCAAAATTCCCTCTGACAAAGTGAAACTCTTCCATTCTCTGGCAGTCTAACTAAAGATAGAGAAAACCATCTAGGTTTCTTCCATACATTGCTTATTCAATATTATTATAATTTATGCCTTCATATCAAAAATTTATGCCTTTAGACAGGTGGCCTACAAATAATGTTTAAGGTTCTGATGTGAATTATCATCAGAATTGCAAACTTTCAGTTCTCTCTACTCATCAAATTCTGTTCTTAGTTTGTAAAATCTGGTTTTGCAACCAGTGCCAGCCAGTGTTGTTTCAGTTTTGGAATGCTTCAAATCTAGGTTCTACTACGTAATCATAAAATAAAAGTCATTCTTTAAAACTAATAATTGTTCCCATATTCTCATAGCCTTTGAGTGTCAGGCACTATGCTTTAATGGTACTATCTCTTTTTCTTACAATCCCAAATAATTATTTTGTGGCTGAGGATACTGAGGATTAAGCAGTGTTGCCCAGGGCACATCATTAATATGTAGCACTCTATCTATTCAAATCCAGTGAGCAGGAGCAAGCAATACAAAGTGCGGCTGTATTTAGTAAATAGTTGGTATGTTTGTTAAGTAGATCAAAAGTTAAGTGGAAGGTTGATGGGTAGGTGGATTGAAGGATGAGGGACTATCTAGGACCAAATAATAGCTCCTTTTTTTACTGCACCACATTGTTTTTCTCACAATTAGCTCCTCATTTATGAGTATATAGTATTTGTGACTTGTTATCTATTCAGAAGGATAATTAAATTATGAGTACATTTTTAATCAGATTTTAAACTGTATGAGAATCTTAGTGGGTGAACTGACATGTCTATATACCTCAAACTGAAAAAGTTTGTATCAATTTATCAGATAATTCCATCTAAATATAAACATAAGATTTTCACTTATTTACCAACTAAGGCATGTGACTCTTAGAATGTATTGTCTTGTTTTGTTCCATAGGTATTTTTTTTTCTTTTTGGTAGTATTTACTAAATATCATATACAGACAGATATAGTTGCTTAATACATGTTTTAAATTGATTTGTTGAAAACTCAATAAATATGTAGTAGACATCGATCTCCAACATAGGCCATTCCACTCAATGTTTTTATTCATTTATTTACTGAACAAATACATATTAAACCTCAAGGTATTCTACTAGCGAACTATGTAGACTGTGGTGAAGCTCCAAAAAGATACCATTTTGTTCCCACAAAACTTACAGGCTAGTGAGGAAAATAAACAAAAAAATAGGCAAAGAAATAAAACAGTTAATAATTACAAATAATGTTGAGTTCCTTGAAGAAAATAAATATTATGGAATGATTAGAAAATAAGGGTGTTTACTCAGATAAGGTGGTCAGGAATTGGCTCTTCTGAGGAGGTACCATCGAAACTGACGCAAGTATAGTAGCCACACCCACCCAGTTAGCCGGGGCCACTGGATTAACATCAACAGGAAGTATGTTTAATAACCTGAGAGTTTCTTAGACTTATTGATAGAGTTTAAAGGTTGATCTTAACCTAGAATCCGTAAGATTCTGCCAAACGCCAAAATGCCACGTTCATTAAATAAGCCAGATGGGGAGCTATAGTGAATGTCTTGCAAGATTAAATACTAGAAAAGGATAAAAATCTTTGTAAGTATAATTTAATATCTGTGTAAGCTTAATTGTGAATTGAACGACTAAAATTAGAGAGATTAAAATATTTCTACGACTAATATAAAAACCAAATTATTATGTGTTATACCTGACACTAATATAATGTTATATATCAATTCTATCTCAAAATAAGGGGAAAATTAATAAACACACTTAGGGGAAATAAAAACAAATACGATGTAGCAAAGCCTGTATAGGAATTAGGTGAAACACCAAGAAGAGCAGGCAAAGACCCAAAAAATAGAATAATAAACAGAGGAATGGATCTGAAAGTGTTTAAGAGCCATCCCCATTGTTTAATCTCGCTAAGTGAGGAGAAACTTAAATTTCATTGTAGAACTTTATTTTGTTTGCATTATTTTGTATTAAATATATCTTAATTATCCCCCAAAATGTTAATTGACCATTTTGTTAACTTTTTGAGTCTTAAATTGAACCTGTCAGGTTTTGCCATCATAAAATGGCTGAAGAACTCCAGGTAAAATGGTTCTAATAATCCCTTTTCCATATTCTTATGGAAATAATCTAGGGAATGAAATTTTTAAAATGTGTACGATTATTGGAAACAAGCAGAGTGTGACCATACATTACAAATTCGGATATATTTCTTCTGATACAGAGGAAACCGTGAAGGGAGAGATGGGAGACAAACCCTCAGCTCTATTTCCTAAGAAAACATCACAGTATCAGTTAAGATGAAACTCAGGCAAAAGACTTAAAGTGACCCCTATTAAGATAAATGGGGGCTTAGGACAAGGGTAGACCATTGATAGACTGAGCAGTGTTAAAAATTATACCTTTCACAACAGCAAACCAAAAAACGCAAAACATGCACACGGAAAGGTCTCAGGTTCTCACAGAGGAGAAATGGGGGAAAAACCTGCAGTGTAGAGGACTTCTGTTTAATATAGCAGGATTTTTTGGTGGACATAAGTGCCAGGAAGAAGGGCAGGTGGAGCCATATTTTGTAACTTGTGTCGAGCTAAAAGCAAATAGGAAGCGAGATATGTATCTCAACTTATAGTTGTCTATCAAATAAGATATAATCCATGTGGAAACTCTTGAAACTTCTGATCCATCCATCCTTTTTGAAAAGCTATCATGGTGGCACCATGACACCACACCTTTTTGATACGGTTATCATTTTGATCAATCTTCTTTGATCACTGTTAACTTGCTGCCTGTCCCTGCAATCTTGATGTCCTCTCCTAGGACCTCATATCTTCTTGATTCCCACATTCTTCTTTGGCGAATAATATCCGTAAGGATTCAGTTGTTTGACACGTGGAAATCTAGACATCTTTCCAGAGCCACTGCACTTCTACTTACACGAGCACACACATACACACACCCTTGAATATCAATAAGTCAATATCAAATTCCTCAGTCTTTGTGTTATTTCCACTCATGTACCTCTTGAATGCTACCTTCCATTCTGAATTATTTTAATTTCCCCCAATAGTAGGCCCTCTGGCCTTTGGGTCTTTGAATGTATTTTTCTCAATGCACTCAGAGTTTCCTCTGCCCCTCCCTCAGACTTTTACTCATTGCTGAATACTTAGCTTGTTACCTCTGCACGATACCTTCTCTTACACCCCACCCCCTTCCCATCAAAGCAGGTGCTTTGTGTGCCTGTCATCCACAAGCAGACTACCTGTCATTATGCTCTACTCACGATGTATTATCATTGCTGTAGACACTTTCTCCCTGGAAAAGTGAGTTCCATTGATGCTGACTTGTTCACAGTTGTTTCACTAGTGTGCAACAAATTTCTGGTTATAAGTACTCAATATATATTTGTTGAATGAATGGATGGACAAATAAATAGACATAAAACAAAGGAAATCACAATGAAACCTTCAAGAAAAAGTTAGAATAAAATGACCATTATGAACAAACATCAAGTATGGCAATGGATATATATTAATATCCTCCACAAAATGGTTAAAAACCTTAGGTTAGATTGAAAAATTAATTCTAACTACATGTTGTATAATCTACACCCAAAATAAGGTAACACAGTAAAATTGGTGAAGTTATATTAGCATTAGAGAAAACAACTTAAGGAAAAAGGTTAAATGAGACAGTACGTTTCAAAAAGGTATAATCTACAATGAATATGTAACTACATTAATATTTGCATTCCAAATTACATATCAACAAAATATTTTTAAATGTATCAATATGTGGAAAAACAGTTTTAGAAGATATTATTAAGTATGCACATATGCGTATATCTTAGATAAACTAGGCATAGTATATATAACATAATTAATAACTTATATATGATTATAATTTACTATAACAAAGAAAATAAACCTTTTCTCAGGCAGCCATAATTATTTATTAAAGTAATCATATATTAAGCCACAAAGATAACTTTTTAAGTTTATTTATTTATTTTCAGAGGGAGAGACCACAGTGTCAGCGTGGAGCCCAATGTGGGGCTTGAACCCACAAACTGTGAGATCATGACCCTATCATGACCCAACCCTAAATCAGACACTTAACCAAATGAGCCACCCAGGCACCCCACCACAAAGATAATTTTAATGCATTAAAAAGGTCAATAATAAATGGCCACATTTTTAAGAACTAAAAAGGAGATTGCAAAGTAATAACAAAAGTTTAAAATCAACTTGGAAATCAATAAAACTTACTGTAGTCCTTGGATCAAGTGACCAATTAATACTACAAAGTGAATATTTCAAAAATAAAGAAAAAAAGGAAACTACACAGCAGAAATTAAATACAACTACAGAGGTAAATTCACAACCTTAAATGCTTTCATTATTAGGCAAAAAAAGAATGTAAATAAGTTAAAATTTTATTGCGAGATTTAGATATATTAAGTTTTTAAGAAAAAATTAATAAAAAACCAAGTAATAAACTAAAAAGCAGAATTGATAAAAATATTTAGGAATTGGTTGTAAATAATATAGAACAACTGTAGTTAGGCAAAACAAAAAAGTTTAAAGAGAGAAATACACATTGAAAAAATTTAAATGAGATGATATAATCATAACCACCGAGAGGATTAATATGCTAAATCAAACTCTATGATGGCAAATTTTAACATGTAGATGAAATAGAAAACTATCTAGAAAAATATGACATACTAAAGATTATGAATGTAGAAAATCTGAAGAATTCAATAATTATTTAGGCTATCATACACACTGTTTCTTTTTTTAAAAGGCACAAGATATAGATAATTTTATTGGTGAATTCCTCATGTTTCCGGTTTCAAAGATGGGATGATTGTCACTCCTGCCTATAAAATGTTTCAAAACACATAATATTTACAAACCTTTCTAAATGAACTGAAGGTAGTATGTTACAATATCAAAGTCATTACTAGCTCCTAAAAACACTACCTTCTAAAATTATCTATCAATATAGGGGCACTTGGGTGGCTCAGTTGATTAAGCGTCCAACTCTTGATTTCAGATCAGATCATGATCTCACTGTTCATGGGATCAAGCCCCGCATCGGGCTCTGTGCTCTCTCTCTCTCGCTCTCTCTCTCTCTCTCTCTCTCTCAAAAATAGATGAATACTTATAAAATAAAATAAAATGAGATAAAATAAAATAAGATAAAATAAAATAAAATAAAATAATCCACCAATATTTAGAAATAAGAAAATTATATCAAATTAAGTACAATGCTATTTTAAAAATTATTTCATTACCAGAAAGTTTTAGATTACAACTGCAATTCTATACTAGCAAATATATTAATAATATGTTTCAATATGTCAAGATGTAATAGAATTACCTCAATATATGCTGAAAAGGAATTTGGGTCTGTGCTGTGTCAGCTGGCTTAAAAAAAAAAAAAAAAGAATTTGGACTTTGATCCTAAAATTTTTTTACAAAGAGCAGTTTGATGAAAAAATATATATATATGAAAATGCATATCTAAAGCCAATGGTTAAAATTGTGATGAATGGTGAAAACACTAAAGTCATGTTGGGTATGAATAGTAAAAGAAGAAGGATGAGGCAACCACCATTATTTAAAACCTCCTCATCTATCAAGAGCAATGACAAACACTGGTGCGCACACACAGACACACACATCTAAATAAGAAATGAACAAAAACCACTCATAGCAAGACACATAATTGTTAAGGTCTAGGTAATTAATAATAATATTAATTATTTATCATTACTAAAGATAAAGAGAAATGATTAAAGTAAGAGGTGAATAGAGTTACAAATTACCTACAAAGGATTAATGATTTTAGGCTGATATCAAGCTTCTAATGACAACTCCTGCTAACAGCTGTTAAAACTTTTGAAGTTTAAAGAGAATTGCTTTTAATCTTAGGTATTCCACCCAGTCAAATGGGCAACCAATATGAAAGCAAAATTAAACCATTTTCAAATCCAAGGTAACTTAAAAATC
This sequence comes from Panthera pardus, assembly GCF_024362965.1. Classification (NCBI taxonomy): domain Eukaryota; kingdom Metazoa; phylum Chordata; class Mammalia; order Carnivora; family Felidae; genus Panthera; species Panthera pardus. The sequence goes on along the minus strand of NW_026526810.1, from coordinate 71,450,757 downwards.
CAATTGTATATACCCATTTGGAGAAGAAAAGCAAAGTAAGTGGAAAACACTGAGAAAAGATAAAATAGAAAGAATAGAACTCATCTCTATATCAGGTCTAGAAAGCCATTAATCCATTATGGTAAGACTTGCAGATGGGGTCTAAGAATAATGATGTCAGAAAGAAAAATAAATGGAATAGATTGATTATGGAGGTGGATAGTGTTAGATATATTAATTAGAAACTGAAAACTGGGTGCCTGGGTGGCTCATTTGGTTGAGTGCTGGCCTCTTGATTTTGGCTCCTAGAGTCGTGAGATCCAGCCCCATGTAGGACTCTGTGCTGAAAGTGGAGCCTGCTTAAGACTCTCTTCCTCTCTCTCTCTCTTTTTCTCTCTCTATGCATCTCTCCCCCATTTGTTCTCTTTCTCTGTCTCAAAAATAAAATAAAATAAAATGAAATAAAATAAAATAAAAACAAAAAACAAAACAACCTTGGGGAACACATAAAAAATGGAATCAAAAGACTCGTCCAAAAGTCCAAATATGGAACAAACTAAAGAAAATTTGAGTTTGAACAATTGGAGTAATGTAAGAAAAGACCATCAAGCATTGATTCCAGGACCATTCTATTTTTAGCAGTGAAGCCATGTCATCAAACCCATGAGAAAGGAAATGAAACAAAAGCATACATGTAAACAGTATTTATGAAACCATATGATGTCAGTGCTGAGTAGCAGCTTTTGGTATTGACCTAGAAAAAGCAAAAAAAAAATCTTAATTATGATTATAAAACAATGTAAATGACATGCATTTTGGTGACAGAAAATTAAGAATATAGCTGATAAAATGTTAGAGATGGGATAGGAAGAAAGGAAATGGGGGGGGGGGAATGTGCTAACATTCCCTTTTTTAAAAAATGGGAAGGTAATAAGTACAACTTAAAACTAATGAAATAATATTTGATACTATATAAATAAGATATATTTATGATATGTGTATTGTATATAATATATGATTATATTATTTTAAAATTTTAAAATACTAAAGAAATTTAAGACAGAACCTAAGGTGATGGGAAAGGAGATATACATGAGTTAAATCTTTATCTGTCATGTCCAGAAGCAATAGCTGATGTCACAGTTAATACATCAAGAATTGGTCATTAAAGTTTATTATTCAGAGCCATGACTGACTCTACACAGAAATGGTTAAAACTATCTCTGGGAATCAGACTGAAGATAGAAAAATGTACGAAGAGACTCATTTATCATTAGCCTACTATACTATTTTAAAAACTATATTCATGTATTAGTCTGATCATTTCTTTAGAGATTATTGGACCAGATGGACATCAAATGAAAATTGCAGAGCATATATGCACGCATTACCATGGTACCCAGTTTGGATGGACTAAATAAACAGAACCCCTTACAAAATGATGCCTTGTAAAGGTGTATTGCCATACATTAGTTCCCTCAAGCATTCACAAGGTCCATGTGAATAAAGGGTTAAAAATGGTCTTACAGTCACAGGTTTACAATCACGAGGGAGATCGTAGAATAGCAATTTAACAACCCTCTAAGATCAGCACTCAAGCAAACCGTGAATTAGGCTCTTGTGTAATGCTATTATTCATTTTTGTTTTCTGAAACTAAAATGTGACAAAGATATGGGAAGCTGGAGAAACTAGTGCCGAATAAAGAAGTTTAATAATTAGTTGAACACTGCAGTGTGAAGCAGTAGGGGGAAAAAACCAATAACCCCTAAAAATTTATTTTCTCTTCTTTCTTAAGAACAGGTCATGTCAGATAAACAAAGGCTCAAATCAATGCCCATATGACCGACTCACAGAAGGACTGAACGTGAATTACAGTCTCTCATCTCCAGCTTTTAGTGACACCTCCATATGGTTTATCCTTCAGTGAGACCATGGAGTTCTGTTAATGAGCTTGCAAGAGTTGGCTGGTTAGTTGGCAAGAGTTACCTGCCATTAGCTATTTAGAGTTTTGTAAATCAAATTACAGTTTCGGAGACCCCTCCCCCTTCACCCCAAAACGTGAGTGAGTCATTCTCTCATTAAGCCTGCTTTCAGCAATTCGTAATTACAGATTGTGCCTCTGTTAATCGCTTGACAAATGATACTTCTCTGCCAACAGGTTTGCTGAACTTAGTTTATTTTGAAATCATGTCAGATGAATCTGGTGTAGAACTTTGATTTTGATTGCCTACTTTAGTCTTCCAGATATGTAACCTGAATTTTAACTTTTTGTTTCCTTCAGAAGGAATCCAATATAACTTGCATTTCGCAAGTAATTTCACTCTGGGAACATACTCTTTGAGGTACGCTTAGATGCACATTACTGTACATTGGTTCATGTCAGTGTTTTTATGGCTAAGAGAACATTTGACAAGATTCTGTCCATAAATTGCTTTAAAGTGTTTTCAGTTTCATAATTTATATCTCTTTCTCGAACCTTGTGCCCCTCCCCCTACACCCAAGAGGGGAGGGGTGGGGTAGTGAAGTAAAAAATACTGTGTGCTACAAAAAAATGTCTTTTAGTAAGCCTGGCAGCACCCTCAATTTTTCCAGGCAGGCCTTCATTTCAAACAAAAGACCAGAAATTATGGCTGTCTGATAACCTAAGAACAAGAGTAATAGAATGTATGCCTCAGCTTTATAAATAAGGAAAGCACTATATAGTTCATAAGCAACAGCACTCACAAAGCTCTGGTCTCTTTGCTCTGCTGGAGACTATGTGACATCATATGATTCCAACACCTATTTTGCCTCCCTACCCCACCCATATATGGTAGCTTCTTGGATGCTGAAACAGTGAGTCTAAATTAAGCACATGCACTAACTTTGCAAAGAAACTGTCAAGGTTCTAGTATGTATTTTAGCAGAGAAATAGACACACACTTAATCCCTGTTGTTTTAGTCCAGGTTGTCAGCCTTAGAGGCTTCCCCCCCAACGCTCTCTGCTTTTTATTCCATTTGTATTTTTATCTCAGAGGATTTTAATATCTAAGGCCCCATCCTTCCAATGACGAAATCTCATAGGGCATCACCATTGTGAAGAAGAAAATAAATGACTTGCCTCTTGTTCCCCTTCACTGCAGAGCAATTTAGATTGAGCAAAAAACCAACTAATATCAAAAGAATAGAAGGTCAAGGCACTATCACCTAAAAATGTATGATGGCATCCCTTTTTCATGTAAGTAATGGCATGCAGTTTTATCGCTATCTTCACTTAGAGTGGTCCCAAATAACACAAACTTGTCACATATCAAGCATAATGTCTATAGGGCAGAAAGTATTTAAAGATCAAAACTTCAATTTCTTAAAATCAATCTGATATCTGACAATCACTGAGTCATAATATAGGCAGAAGTTCCTTGTCTTAGTGTGCAGTGTTAGAAAATAGATAGCTTATTTCTCGACAAAGTACAAGGTGGGAGGAAATAAAAAAAGAACGAGTGACTCCTCTGAAAAGGAGAATTAATCTAGACTACATGTTGCAAACATACGCATTAACATATTGACGTTGTCTGAGCTTTTATCCATTGGTCAAACTTTTCTATACTCAAGTGTGAAATGGCCAAAATTGACCAGTATGACAAACACATGGGTCTAAAGTCCCTATATATTTTAATGAATTGAATATAATAACTTTTGTCAAATAGGTTCAAAATATTGCATTTCCCAAAGTTGGACTATCTTAATAGCATATTTCTTAGCCAACAGGCCTCAAAGAACCTCTCTCATTGTTTGAAAACCATTTTGAACAAACATTTTTGAAATAGCTTCGTTTAGCTCACCTCTAAGGCATCTAATTCTGTTTCTCATTCTCTTCTTTTTGATAGTTCCAGGGTAGGGTTTGGGGATTTTTATTAGACTAAATTAATCACCTCACTCTCAGATTATTGCTAGATTGGTGTGTATGAAATTTGTCCCTTTTATTTTCTTCATCTGCTTGCATTCAAACCTCCGAAGGAAATTTGTACTACAAATAAAGGAAACCTGGCAGCACCCTCAGGGACTGAGGGAGATTTACGGAATAAATCCTCAAGGACCATTTGATATCATTGACTTGAAGGTAGACAGGCAGGTGATAACATTTCATCTAATTTTCTAGGCTGGAATGGATGGGGAGGAACCAGATAGCTGCGTCTAATATGTTTCCTGACTCAGGACTCTGTTTTCATACCACTTGCTCCTAGAGGTGTTTCCTGATCCTATTATTTAAAAAGAGAGGTCTCCTTCTCCCCTTCCTGTATTCTTTTTCTCAATCTGCTTCATTTTACTTTTTAGCTCTTAACACCAGCCGACATTGTTGTTTATTTGTTTATTATTTGTCCTTTCATTTGAACTGAAACTCAATGAGGGCAGAGACTTGGGTCCTTTGTGGTTTGCCATGAAGTCACTAGGGCCCAGAACAGCATGTGTTCCGTTCATTTGTTCAATGAGTGGATGTGTGTAGTTCATTTGGACATGTAAGTTCAATGTGCATCATTTTGGACAGTCACATACAACTCTGCAGGATGTCTAGTGACCATTCTTTCTGTTTTGAACACCTAGATCTGCTACTGGATACGTACATACATGTAGGTGGTGAATAAAAGCATGATCTAACACACCATCACCTTTTATAAATACCATAGAAGAAATTTATTTTAGGACTGATATCAGGAATATTCTCCTGAGTAACAGATGTATTTTTGTTTGAGTAATTGATAAAAAGTTTACCTTTTCTTTTAATTGGCTGCTGAAAAATGGTATACTATGTGTAGGGCTTTATTTTTTTATTATTCTTTTATGTGTAAACAACTTTACTCTTACAGTTAAGTAGTGATACCACTTGTACATTGTAAATATCATTCCTTATCAGTACTTCACAATTAAGGACACTGAGGCACATTTCACTTAAGCAACTAGCCTATGGTCACTTACACCTATTAAGTGTCAGAGCGATGATTTGAGATCAGGCAGCTGGCTTCCTTGTCCACGCTCTTGACCATAAACTGTGTAGGGCTTTATTACATGCATTTTTAATTAGCCTAATTAAGAACTCCATTTTATGACCTCAACTGTTTATTTCTTATCACCTTCTCCAATTTTTGTTTCTCTCTGTTAGGCATTCAGTTAGAATCATGGCCAAGTATACTAGCTCTGGAACCAGCTCGCTGAGGCCAATTCCAAGTTTGCTTTTCACTAGCCACCTGACTTTGGGCAAGTTAGTGAACACCTAGGCACCTCCATTTCTTCACCTGCAAAATAGGGATACTTTAGGACCTACATGATAAATGATAAACTCACTTATCCGCAGTGCACTGAAAGAAGTTAAAATGTGTGAGTCACTTTAACAGTGCCTGGTACAACTTAAAGGCACAGTGATGTTAGCTATTGTTTTTTTTTAAGATTTTAGTTCCAAGCAATCTCTACACCCAATGTGGGGTTCGAACACACAACCCCAAGATTAAGAGTCACATGCTCTACCAAGCCAGCCAGGCACCCCATAGCTGTGATTTTTATCAAGCACTTTCTGGAACAAAGTGAGGCAGTATAAATTTTTAAAATGCTAAACATCTTCTGATGAACCAGGCACTTCGTGAAGGGCCAAGGAAATAGAGGTTAATAAAGCAAACACTTAAAGACATTTTGTATGTGGTATGGGGGACACTGAGGGAGACGCGACTATAGACAAGGATATCACAGAAAGGGTGGCCTCTGGACTGAAGAACGAGGGGAAGAGAGAGGAGACCGCAACGTACTCGTGCCCAGGGGAGCATGGCCGGCCGTTTATCCAAAGTCGGAATGTGCCTGGAGAGTAGGGAGGGCCGGTGGTGTAAGGAGATCAGAGATGTGGCTGACATGGTACAGCTGGACCAGTTCCCAAGAGACTGCTGAATTTTAGTTCCTGCATATTCGGATAGTCTTCCCCTTTCTGGATCGAGAAGAACCTTTCATCATTCACCCCCTTTCCTTAAAGCCAGAGGCCAACTCCATTAGGAAGGTAGCTCCTGTGATTCAGTCTGACTTGTTTCCAGGGTATTTGAGAAACCTTTCCCTTAAAATAGACTTGCGTCGTAGCTGGTGCTCCTGCTAAGTGCACGAGGTGCCATTTCAATAAGAGGTGGAGCCTTAACACTTTGCTTTGTGAGTGTGCCTTTCTAGCACTCTAACCCGCTGCCTCCAGAAACAAATCCAGGTGTTTCTTAAACTCTTTGAATCATCGTCTGTAGTAATTTATTCCATATGTTTATTGCTCTGTGTGTGAAATAATTTCATCAGGTTTCTTTTTTTTTTTTTTTTTTTTTCCTTTGTCACTGCATTCAAATCAGCCAGCAGTAGAATCCCGATCTAGGAGTAACACTTTTTAAAACACCAACTCCCGTGCTGAGGGAAGCCAAGGGATGTGGTAGCACATGAGCAGAACAGGAGAAAAGAACAACAAGCAATTGGGACTTGATGACATTAGCTGAAGAGGAAAAGAGAATTTCAGGAATACCTAGCAGGGGTTGGAGGAGCTGCTTTGCTGAAGTTCTTACCCTATTTTGCATTTCCCCAGGGTGTCAATTTTATGAAACAAAGTGACGGGATGATTTCTATCACTTGAGAAGCTGTGTTAAAAAAATTTGATGCACTGGCAACAGCAAAAATTGTTATGGTAGGAATCAAATTGGTGCTTCCTTGCTGGAAATGAACGAAGTACGAGCGCCTGTCAGTTTATTTCTGAGCTCTGCTTTTCAAACTTTAATTTGAGAGGGTGGGAGGAGGTTTAATGGAAATCTGAATCACTGTTAGAGGAGGACTATATTTTAAACTTTGATTTCATAGTTGTCTCTCTGTTCAGAAGAAAATGATTCTTTATACTTCGAAGTGAAAGCCCTGTCAGTTCTGAATCTATTGATGAGGGGGAAAGGAGAGGGGAAAGACAGGGTGCAGTGTGTACAAAATGAATGGATTTTGTAATTAGTAAATAAAACTGTTATTCCTAAATCTATGTACTGCCTATACTACAACATGTGGCATAAAAAATCTTACATGATTTTCCTCTTACAACTTTGTAATCACCTTCTGCAGTTAACATGCTCATGTCGAAGTGAGGTTGAAATTTATTAACAAACATTTCACCTGACCCTTTTGTCAAGGAAACTCCTGTTAAAATAATGGTCATTGTCATTTTTTCCCCTACTGTTCTCCCCTCCTGGGAGAGAGGATACCCATGCCACAGAAGTGATGGTAATCACTGGATTTATTTTGTGTATGGAAAATTGAAAAAATGCTCAGATGTCAGTTTGCTGTTGGAAAACTCACAAAACATTTTACAAAGGGTTGATGATTAAAATTTTTAATCACTATGACAACAATTATACTTAATCTGTTGAGCATTAGTTAGGAGCCAGTTACCACGCTTAGCACTGTATATACATAGAGCTGTTTCAAATCACTGTGATGTCATTTTAATTATTACCCCCATTTTACAGATAGGAAAACTAAGGCACAAAGTAAAAAAGGCAATAAGTGGACAACTAGCCACTGCGATTCCATCTGCATCTAGGGTTTAAACTCATAGTTATTTTAAGTTGTGTTCGAGGTATATTCCAATAATAATATTTCAGAGATGATTCTTATACAAATAATTGAATCTGGCTCATAACTTTCTTAAAATGTTCCTTTGAGGCTGAAATTTTCTATACTTGGTGTCCATCCAACTGTGTGGTAGCAGGAGGCAAAGAAAATACAGCAAGTTCTGGTGGAGGCAGGAACAGATTTTAGGATTCTGTTTGGATTTTGAGACAGGCTGGAGCCTGGACCGGAATCCAAAGCCTGTTGAAGCAGAGTTGTCTCTTCCTAACAGCATGGAGTAAGAATTTCCATAGAAACTTAACTCAAGCACAAAACTTGACCTGAAAGTAAATGAATAAGTAAATAAACAGACACAATTTATGCCTATCGTTGGGTCCACATTGACGTTTAGACGATAGCCGTGATTGTGTTTGTTTTCTCCATCCTGTGAGCAGTGAGCTAGAGCTCTCTAATCCTAGGGCAAGGATGAGCATTTACTCTCTCTTCTGTAACTACCAGTGGACCCTTGCTCTGTGTGTTACTTGTAGATTACTCCTGGAAGGCCATGGGGTGCCAGTCAGTGCTGACGTCTACCCTGTAGAGCCTTGATATGGCATAACCTGAGCTCCCTACAGAGGCAGGAGGGTTGTTTCTCTCTCATTTCTGTTCCTCTTCTCCTTCAACGGTGGTACCCTATCCTGATCTGCACGTTAGTTCTGAGATGTTCATGTGCTTGTGTCCCAAGCTTGGCCTAAATGGAGCTGGAACACTCAAAGAACAGAGTGGCTGAGGAGCCCCTGCATTCAGATAACAAAATCGTAGACCCTCCCATGTGTTTCCGGGTCTCAAGAGTTACTTTGACGGTACTGAGATCCTGCTGTAACCTCAGCAGTGTCCAACTTTTGGCTGAATCACTCTCTTGCTTGTCACTTCTATATGCTGTGTTGAGATAACTCTATACACTGTGTTGAGAACAGACAGATGGAGGCAAGGGTAGAAGCAAGGAAAATGATTAGGAAAGAAAAGATGGTGGCTTGGGAGTGAGGGTGGTGCCAGTGGAAGTGATACAAGTAGTAGGATTCTGAATGTATCTCACAAGTTACGTTCTTATATTGGTGGGCCATGTGCAAATAAACATGTCTGTAACCTACCATATCAGTAAGGACTATGAACTTTGAGTTAAAACTCATGGCTAAAAGGAAACAATTAACATGGGAGGTGTTTTTTTAAATAAATCACTCCTTATTGTATAGGAACCTAAAACCACATCTTCAGGCAAAACAGCTCTAGGGTTTGGGGGAAAAAACAAAAAACAAACAAACAAACAAACAAAAAAAAAATATATATATATATATATATAATAAATATTTATAAATATTTGGGGAAATATATATATATTTATATATTTATATATATATATTTATACTCATCACACACACATACATATGTGACCATTGACATAAGCACATAGATGTTTACACATATACATACATCTGTGTGCACATACACACACACACCTATGTAGGGCCATATATATATAGAAAAACCAAACAAGATAATCCACACATAAAAAGTGCTTTATTATTCTTCTGGTTTTGTGAGTGCCTCCCGTTAAGTGAAATTGATCAAAGCACTGGACCCCTAAGCACGGGACAGGGTAATTTTTCGTGACAGCCTATATTGCCTCACCTGGGAGGAAGCACAGAGATTTATTTCTGAGCATCAAAGAATAAGATAAGGCGGTTTCAGTAGGAGATGGACAAATAAACCCCAAGGGAACCAGCCTGGGAGAAGCAGAAGAACGGGCACTGCTGGGCACCACACTACGTCCAGGAGTGTCTAGCCAGGCTTGAGAGCTGAGGTGGGAGGGGGCTAAACATGAACCTCACCTGCCTGCCTGTAGAGTTCAGATCATCTATGGAGAGGTGTGTTAGTGGAGACAGGCTATCAGAGCATGGTTTGCTTTAAAAAATTCCTTGGCTGGAGAGACCTGAGTTAACCTACATGGGTGGAAGCTGTGCTCTGAAACCAGGCAGAAATTGAGTGTTTGACAAATTTGTGGTAGTTTGACTATTAAAATCCCTAGTCATGGATAACAATGCAAAGCTCCTTGGAGGGCAAAATGAAAAGCTATCAGAATAATATTTGCTTTCATCTGCTCAGATATAATGCCGAAAGCACCCGCTTGTTTGTGGTTTCTTCCTGGGGTGCATTCTGAATCCCATCAATTTCAGTTCCAGGGAGAGCACAGTAGAGCAGTGCTGAGGTGGGAAAAAAAAAAGAGCCCAAATTTCTCTTGTCTGATTTAAAAACTGTACCCCACAGTGAGCTTCTCTGTTTGTTAAAATCTCTAATTGGTGTTTTCTCAACTTGCTGCTTGGCTGGTTTCTTTTTATTGATTTCATTTTGGGTTTGTAAGGCTGTATTTGGAGCCCTTTCCAGAGTTTGTTTGGAAGCTCATTTTTAATTTTAATGAAAATGCATTTTTTAAAATGTATATTACACCACCCTGCCGATTTTGCTCAAATAAACCTGCTACTGTTTTCAGTGATTTCCAACCATTTTAGTGCCCTTAGTCTCACTTGCTAAAGGGACCCCTGTGCTATTCCTGGCAAAGTAACAAAATCAAGTAGAAAAATGAATGTTCTTCACTGCTTTTGAAGGCTCTTACACAACAAAGGAAAAAGATTCATTCAGGAGACTGCCTTGGGGAATAATACATCAGGATTCAAAATGGAGAGGGTTTTCCCCCCATTTCAGTTCTGAACAGCTTTTGTTTCCCAAACAGAATTCTTTTTATCATTCTGAAGAATCCAGGTCCAGAGCAGTCAGCTGAAGAAGAAATTTAAAAGTCCGTGATTGATATTAGATTTAGACTTAAAATAGTATATACCCATAGTTCATTAAATTTGGTAACTGGGAAAAGGTCAAAACTAACATGTCCTGTATTTATCTTTTGAGACTTAGTGAGAGAGTTAAGCCCAATGAGATAGAATCGAATGTCTGCATGATTCTGATAGCAGTACAAAGGGTCCATTTTAAAACATGTTGAAGAGCTCTGGGATTTACCTCCAGTTCTGCCATTTTCTTGACCTCAAAGTTACCCTGTCATAAGAATCTCCATTAGGTCAGATGTCTAAGCTGGACACCATGGAATCAGCTTCAATTCTATCATTTGTCAAGTGGCCCTGAGTCCTGGACATTATGTGAAATATCTCTGTAATATAACCTCCTCTCTGTCCTGCCACCACTACCTTCGATCAAGCCCTTACCATCTCTCCTATAGATTATCACAGGAGTTTCTCAACAATCTTTTTCTTTTCAAATCTATCTTTAATGCTGCCATTATTGTCTTTCTTAAACAAAATCTGATAACATCTCTCCCTTGGCTTTAAAAAAGCTTAACAGAGAAAGAGAGTTTATACTCTCCATTGTAAGTAAATCAGGTTCAAATTCCCTAGCATAAAGATTCTTCATGAGCTCACCCTAACCTCCTCTCAAGCTTCTTTTCTGTAAAGCTTTCTCCTGTGAGCTCCTTTCCCCAGCTACATTGAATGGGTATAGGTCCTCAGAACATTCACTGCCCTTTCAAAACTCTGTGAATTTTTAATACATGCAGTTCTTTTTTGGAATGCAATATGATGTTGTGAGGAAAAAAATGGCCTTGGAACAAGATCTGGTCCATAATTTCAGGTCTACCACTAATTAGCTGCTAAAAGCCCTGCATTAATCTTGAGTCTTGATTTCTTCAGCTATAAAATGGGGAAAATAATACCAGGACTATTGAAAGGAGTTCAGTGAAGTGATGTATGCAGACTGACCTAATAGAATTGCCTCAGTGTATTAGGCATTCATATATTTTGACTTCCCTTATTCTAACAAAATTTAAGTTAAATGAAACAAAACAAAACAACAACAACAAAAGAAAACAAAGAAAGAAGACAAAAGAAAAAAAAAAGAAACAAAAAAGAAATTATCACTGTAAATAAAAGGGAGTGTGTAATTGAAGCCAAGGACAAGAATGAAGGTTGGTCTCAGTAATACAGTGGCCTCAGGTGGGCACTTGAACACTGTGAGAATCGTTTTTTCACCTCATGTTTTCTGTTTTCTGGGTAAATCTTTATTGTTTTCTCTTGGGTGCTTCTGTGGTTCAGTTTAAATGACAGGACATGGCTTACTGTCGCTTCCAAATTATATATGCTTCACTCCAGACAATTAAAACTTTCAGAGTGCACATGCCTGGAGAACTCTTTTATCCATCTTGGGTTAGGTGGTACAAAAAAAGGCAGCAGATCGATTCTGAAGTGGTGGGCATGGGGAAGGGTCACTTTTTAGAAACATTGCTCACAGGTGATATCATGCATTGCACATTTGTAAATGTTCTTTCCCTCCCCTTTTCCTTCAACTGTCTATTTATGCTATATCTTCGATATCAAGCTCAAATAACATCTCCCCTGAGACGTTTTGTTTAGTTCTCTCCAGTGCCCCAGCCATTTTCTGATATAGCCACTGAACCTCATAGCACTTTTCAGAACGTTTACATGAAGAAATAACCACTCTATAAAATGATGTCGGTCTCACCCTTGGGGCAGTAAACACCTTGAAGGCAAATATGTCATCTTGTTTATTTTTCCATCATGAACACCTGGATGATTCCTGGTTCACAGTCATTCTCCAGTCACGTTTGTTGAATGGACCTGCCGTGTGTACAAGTAGTAGCTGTGCTGCCTTTGCTCAGAGAGCGACATTGTCCCTTTGTTTTTAAAGTCAGAAGAGGCTCTGGTGTTTCAACGGTGATACTGATCAAATTGCTGCTTAGAAAAATTGGACTTCGGAAGTAAAAATTTAATGCATTTTCCTTAAAACTATTTTCTTTATACCTTCTCCTTATCTCCTTCATTGATATTGCTATTATCTCATCAGGAAAGCTTGGAATTTTGGAGTCATATTTGATGAGAGCTTTTTCTTTATTCCTTCTATAACAGGATTCTCGCACAGAGAGACTGGACATGGAGGCTTTCTTTGTCCAGGAAGCAAATCTATTCATCATGCTGGCATGGGCTCAGTGGGTTCCTACCAGAAAACTGAGCCCCGAGGGCAGTGGGGTGTGGTCTTTTATGCAATTTCTACTTGTCTCCTCTATATGGGGACACATATAGTCTGATTGGACACAGTCCAAGTTACAGAGTCCTGTCAGCGTTCTGCGTAGGTGTATGGGAGGTGATTGGGCCACATTGCCTTCCTTGGTTCTGAGGAGGCCTCCACCATATTCCTTAGGGAAGGGCTCTACCTCTATGGCACTTCTATCCACTAATCAGATTCCATCTAATTTTTCCCTAAAAATTCATCCCATTTCCTATATTTACTTTTCTTTCTCTCATCAGCATGCATCCATTGTATCCTTGTCTATGTATAGCACAGCTCCAGGCTGTAGAATACAAAGGCGTGGGGAATCCCAAGGGGATCACAATCTGGTTGTTTTGTGACAAATCTTCATATGAGGTGGCCTGTGCCTGGACTGAACCTTTACTTTCCCTTTCAGGAATGTTTCAATAGCACAGCTCCCTCATCCTCTCCTCTGTTATGTACATAGCCAGACATGGTCTCTTTCCAGAGCACATCGCTCTTCTTAAAAAAATCTTCACAGGCTCCCAGTTTTCTGTCGAATCAAGCCTAAACTCTTCTACCTGGCATTCCAGGGCCATTTTAATCTTCTAGTCCACCTGTTCCTCTTCTGCTCACGTATTTCTTTCCACTCCTTGATCTTGGTCTTCTCCTTTTTCAGATGTCACCCCACTTACTCCAGCCTACATATTCCACTGGCCATATTTTTCTTAAGTTTATTTATTTTTTAGAGAGAGAACACAAGTAGGGGAGGGGCAGAGATACAGGGAGACAGAGGATCCATCCGAAGCCGGCTCCAAGTTGACAGCAACGAGCCAGATGCGGGGCTTGAATTCACAAACCATGAGATCATGACCTGAACCAAAGTCCGATACTCAATCAACTGAGCCACCCAGGCACCCCCACATTCCTTTTTCTGTCATGCCCTGCTGACTCCCCTAGCTGATCTGTACTATCTCCAGTCTCCTTCTTCCAGGTTTCACTGGCTTCCTACATTCTGATATTGCATTAAAAGTCCATATCACAACATTTAGCTCTTGAATCCTTACTGTTGTGTATCACTCAAGAATTATTTCCTTTGATAGTTCTATCTAAATAACTAGTTCCAGGCTGATAGATCATTGGCCCAAACCTTGACCTCTGTGAATTTAACTTCAGCTTAACTTTACAAATTGTATTTCCTTAACATAATACAAAATTTGGTCCAAGAGCATCAGAAATGAAAAAACTATGTCAACTTAAGTATTCAGCCTCTTGATTTTCTTGTAGATTATCCTGATGTTGTTGCAAAAACTAAGACAGAATTTCTCTTGCCTCATCACTATAGTTACCACTATCTTGGGGTTGAATTTTTATTGTTTTCTACTACTTCTAAATTTCTGTCATACACATTTTTAGTCCTTTTTTTATATATGTGTTAGCTGATCTCAGGGATGGAAATGATTTTGTTATTGTTACTGTATTTTTTTTAAACCTTTATATTAAATAGACTCTCAAATTTTGAAAATAATATCTGTTTCTCGTAACAAGTCCAACTGCACATATATACCTGTATGTATATACTATATATATAACACAAGGAATATGTATGTATAATAACTTCCTAGTCTCTCCATCTCTCCACTTATATCTACCTCTCTTCCTCACCTAGTTATTCCTTCCACACCTATCTCTATGCTTATACAAATGTGTACAGATATTTATACAAATATGCACATATGTATATATACATATAGGTATGTATATACAAATATATGAAATTTTCTCTTTGTTTCTTTTTTCCTTTTTTTAAATAAAATGAAATCATATATGCACATTGATCTACAACTTTACTTTTCTCTCTTTATAATAAAACGCGAACACATTCCAGAGTAGTAGACAGATCTGATGCATTCTTTTAGTGTCTTTCATCATTGCATAAGATTATGGACACAGCATAATTTATTCAATTACTCCCCATGGGTGATCATTCAAATTGTTTCTAATTTTTTGGCATTGCAAAAGAAAATACTGTGATAAACATTGTTTGTAGGTCGATACATACTGATAATTTCGTTTCTGTGGAAAAGATTTCTCATCTTTCTATCACAAGTAACTAGTGGGATTTCTAGGTGTGATGTTGTGATTTATAATGAGAAATGTATGCATTTGGTCTTTGACCTCATTTCTGGGACAGAGCTCCTAAAACCCTTGGAATTTCCTGTGATAAGAGCTATAAAGGTGTCTTTTGTTTTGTTAATGAGGTAACTTTTGGAAAGCCCTTGGGTGTGTCCTGTATGGGAGCTGGTTGCTGGGGAACCAACCACATGATTAGAGGGTTGTAATTTTCAGTACCCTCACACCCACACCTACACGTATCCACCCCCCTCCCACACACACATGCTTAATATCCAGAGAGAGGAGAGGGGCTAGAAGTTGAGTCAATCACCAGTGGCCAATGATTTAATGAATCATGCTAATGTAATGAAGTCTCCATAAAAATCTAAAAGGACAAAATTTGGAGAATTTCCCAGTTGGTGAACCCGTGGAGGTATGGGGGAGAGTGGCATGCCTAGAAAGGGCATAGAAGCTCCTTGCCCTTTCCCTGTATCTTGCCCTATCTATGCATCTCTTCCATCTGGCTGTTCCCATGTTGTATATTTTATGATAAACTGGTTATCTAGGAAGTAACATGTTTCTCTGCATTCTGTGAACTACTCTGGCATATTAATTGAACCTAAGGAGGAGGTTGTTTGAAACTAACAATTTGGTCAAAAGTACAGGTAACAATCTGGGCTTGGAATTGGCATCCTGAGGTTGTTGGAACCTTCAATTTGTAGCTAGTTTGTCAGAAGCACGAGCAACAGTTTGGATGTGACTGGCACTTGAAGTGGAATGGGAAGTGGGGGCAATCTTGTGGGACTGAACCCTGAAACTGTGAAATCGGACACTATATCCAGGTAGATAGTGTCAGTCAAAATTGAGTTGAATTTTCACCACCCTGTTGATGTCCTTGGAATTGGTTGGTGTTGTATGGGAAGCTCCCCCACCCCCAACATACACATTGAAATCGAGTGTAGGAACTAAAGACTAGGTTAAAGTATATTCATATTTTTTGTTTTGTTTATTTATTTATTTTGAGAGAGGACGAGTGGGGAAGGGCAGAGAGGCAGTTCAGAGCCTGACATGAGGCTCAAACCCACGAACCAAGAGATGATGACGTGAGATGAAATCAAGACCACCTGGATGCCCCTGTTATTTCTTTAAGTTTATTTATTAATTTTTTGAGAGAGAGAGAGAGAGCACCCAAGCAGGTAAGGGGCAGAAAGAGGGAGAGAGAGAATCCCAAGCAAGCTCTGTGCTATTAGCTAGGAGCCTCCTGACTTGGGGCTTGAACTGTGAGATCATGACCTGAACCAAAAGCAAGAGTCTGTTGCTCAGCCAACTGAACCATGCAGGCACCCTTACCAGAATACTATTCTAAAAAATATCCCAGTGGTTTATAGTTCCCACAACCTAAATGCACTTTCCCTTTAAAATTTTGCTAATTTGATGGGCACCTTTAATCATCATTCTACCAGTGAAGTTGAACTAAGGATTTGGCCTCAATCTGCATATCATAAAGTGCATGTCGGGGTACCTCTCTGGTGGCTTATTCGGTTGAATGTCTGACTTTGGCTCAGTTCATGATCTCACAGATTGTGAGTTCCAGCCCCATGTCAGGCTCTGTGCTGACAGCTCAGAGCCTGGAGCCTGCTTCAGATCCTGTGTTTTCCTCTGTCTGTGCCCCTTGCCTGCTCATGCTCTGTCTCTCTCTCTCAAAAAATAAATAAACATTGAAAAAAAAATTTTTTTTTAGTTCATGCCAGGTGCTATTTCCTGTTGTATGCCTGTAACTGCCAACTGACTCAACCTTATTATTTGTTGAGAATTTTGTAATTTAGGATTTAAAACTCAATGCTATTATAGTGGTTCCCTGGTGATGAATCCATGTTCCCAGACTTAACACCGCAAAAGGGATTATGAAGAAGTTATGTATCTTATTTAATAAGAGGCACTTTCTTTTGTATGTTTAGAAAAACACACATACCAGTAACTTTCTCTTGAGAGCATTTGGGGTTCTCTAACTTTTACCACAAATCCTAATGGAATCCTACGAATCCTATGTCTATAAGATAAAGTATTGAAATTATTAGAGTGAGGAAGACTTATATTAGCTCAGTATGAATCTGATATCTGATGAAGTTCTCTGACAACCAATTCCACATGTGATTCTTCTCAATGTGTTCCCACAGAGTTGATACCCAGTCCACTAAGGTTGGTTATGCCAGTTAGTATTTCCAGCAGCTTTGCATCATGACAGTAAGCCTGTGACAGGTGCTCCTAGTGCTAATCGGGATTGTCAAGAAATTTCTAGGAAAAAAAATACTGCATTTTATTTCTTCAAATACAGAATGGGAATGACCACATTTACTTTCCACACTAAAACATGTAGGGATTTCCTAAATGAGATGGTTTCATGATTCCCTGATAAAAAATGATATGTAGACAGATAATCTCCTGTTGTTAAGAACATTGAAAATATTGCATGAAAATCCTGTACATGTTTTCTATACACACCCTCTAAAATAGTAAAATCTATATAAAATATCCCATTAAAATAATTGATAATTTTGAAAGTGATTAAAATAATGAATATGCTTATATTTTTATATTATTAAATTTAATATAATTAGATTCTTAAATGTAATTTATGATTATTAATAAATTTAATAAGACATTAAAATAGCCAGGATAGATACCAATATTGGCTCAATAAGAAATATATTGATACAGAAAACTAAAGTACACCCTAAAAATAAACAACAAAAAATAATTCGTCAGAAATACTTTCTTGGCTTCTAAGATAACCTCTCATGGGAAAACTTTAATCAAAAGTGTTAGTATTCCATTTGTATAAAAAAATACAAATATTTTCTTTCATTCATTTATTTTTTTTATTTTTTTATTTATTTAGTTTTTTTTTTTAATTTTTTTTTAACGTTTATTTATTTTTGAGACAGAGAGAGACACAGCATGAACGGTGGAGGGGCAGAGAGACAGGGAGACACAGAATCGGAAGCAAGCTCCAGGCTCTGAGCCATCAGCCCAGAGCCTGACGCGGGGCTCGACTCGCGGACCGCGAGATCGTGACCTGAGCTGAAGTCAGACGCTTAACCGACTGAGCCACCCAGGCGCCCCTTTCATTCATTTATTTAAGCAAATATTATTGAATAACTTCTATGTGCCAGGCCTGGAGGAACTTGTAAGAGTCCAGTTGAGGAAAACAAATTCACAGATATAACTGTAGTAAAATGCTATTTGTGGAATAAAAGTATTGCATGGAAGGTACTGTGGCACCACCAAAGAGGTTTACTGTCATGGTGACACTCAACCTGGGTACTGGGCAAACAGAAAGTAGGAAAGTAGGGAGAAAACCACTCCAGAGAATGGTATGTGCAAAACTCTATTTTGTAGAGAATGACAAATTATCTGGATGGGACTGGAACAATGGGTCTCAATTGGCTGTTATTTGCCCCAGGGGATATTTGACAATTTCTAGTGACATTTTGGGTTGTTGCAACTCAGGGAAAGAGTGCTATGAACATGTACTGGGCAGAGGCCTGGGTTATTGCTAAACATCTTACAATACACAAAGACAGTCCCACACAACAAAAATAATTACCCAGCCCAGAAATGCCCATTTCCAGTGGAGGTAATGAAACCCTGGCCTGAAATATGGGATGCAATGAATAGTATGATGCCTAGAGGCAGGTTGAGTTTGAGATGCTTAAGAAACATTAGGTAGATAGGTCCTGAGGGAATTGTAACTTGTATTTGGAGCTGATGATACAGAATATACCTAGAGATGTAGCTTTGGCCTCATTGCTGACTCCTTCTTCCTTGAGAAACCATATACCCCCTTCCATGACACTGGAGTCGTTAGTCCATCAATCTCTGTCTTCTTCCTGGACTTTTTTCTATCTTATTCCCACATATACTGACTGGGGTGTTTCCAGGGGCACTGTCCTTGATCTACTAATTATATCACTTCACATGCTGTCCCTGACTGATGCCAGTACCTTTCATTGACTCATTTACCGCAAATATGTGGAAACCAGTTTGGTAGAGTAGTTGAGAACATGGATGCTAGAACCAGGGATTCACCTCCTGGTTCCAATATCTTATCACCTTCTAAAATGGTTCATGTCCAGGAGTGAACACCTTATGTGTCTTGTGCCCTTCCCCAGTGATGCTATAAATAAACTTTTAATTCCTGTATTGGTGGTACCACAAATATTAAGGAGACCTAGCCGATTCCCCAGATGGTCTGTTTTCCTCATGTCTTATCAAATCAACTGTTAGATTCTGTTGCTTTTATCTGCTGTATACTCCTTGAAACTGTTCCCTTCTCTCCATCCCACTATCACAGATCTATTAAGTCAGCCTTTATTGTCTTTCATGTTAACTATCAAGCAGCAGCATCCTAATAAATCCCTGGCTCTAGTATTGCCCCCTTCTAATCATTCCTTTGCATACCTGGTGGAGTGATCAGCACTTCATTGGCTCCTCATGACCCATAAGATAAAATCTCAGCTTCTTAACAAGTCCTACAAGGCTCTGCTTCATCTGAACCCCACCTTCTTTACAACTTGCCACTCTCTATCCTGCCTGAATCCTGATAAGGATAAAATTCAAGGCATAGAGTGGTTCTACTCTTCCCTTATCTCCTCTGCCAGGAATGGATCTCTTTGCTTAACTAACTTCTACCCATCCTGTATCCCTTACAAAACATAATTTTTGTCTGTCATCGCATCACATCTTGCTATTGAGCTTTTCCCACTTGTCTTTAAAGTGAATAGCAGTTTATTCCTTGAGGAAAGAGGCTAGATTTATTTATCGCAAAATCCTAGCATGTAGCATAGAGCTTAGCACAAGATAAGTGCTTAGAAAGTATTTGTTGAAAGATGTCTAACTGGAGTCATCACCAGATACATAATGATTAGTAACAACGAAGTGAATGAAATAGCTTGGCCAACTAAGAAGGGGCTGGGGAAGAAACCTAACCACGAAAAAAGCAGCATTTAAGGAGAGAGATAATGAGGAGAAGGCAACGTGGAACCTTGAGGAAAAAGTTGTCTGAGGAGTAGGATAATAACCATGAAAGAATAATGACATCGAAGCCAGAGGAAAACAGAGTTCGAGAAGAGTAAATGGTCAACCATATCAAATGCCACAGGCAGGTATGGAAAAGGTCTATAAAGCACCCATGAGATTAGGCAATTCCTGAAATAGTTAAAATATAATGGTGTATTCAGAAATCTAACTGATGTGTATTTAGAAATAAGTGACAGGTAAGGTTATAGAGAAAGCAAAAATAAGTTGCATTTTGGGACACCTGGGTGGCTCAGTCGTTTAAGTGTCAGACTCTTAACTCTGGCTCAGGTCACAATCTCACGGTTCCTGGGTTTGAGCCTTGCATCAGGCTCCATACTTACAGTGTGAAGCCCGCTTGGGATTCTCTCTCTCCTTCTTCTCTGCTCCTACCCCTCTCATGCACTTCCACAGCTCGTGCGTGCAGGTGCATGTGGTCACAGATATGCATGCACTGTCTCTCAAATAAGTAAACTTTTTTTTTAAAGAGTAAGTTGCCTTTAAATATAAGGCAGCAAAATTAAAGTGAAACAGATAAACTCAATTATTTTTACATACATTAATTCCATTAAGTGGTAACTTTTTATAATGGTAATCAACAGTCATATACATTATTATCTTTAAAACATTCAATATGTGACCAAACCTTCTCTGCCACTGTCTTATTTGGGAACTCTAAGCTTTTCTTTCTTGATCTCTTTTAATTTTGTTGTATCCAGTCTCTAGAGTCTCACTCTGAACTCCAGTCCAAAAGAACACTCAGAATTACTGCCTTTAAAACATCAAAGGTAAACTTGTCATTCTCAAATTTTAAAATCACCAGCGGCTGCAAGATAACTAGGATATAATCTAAATTTGTAGTTTGTGCTAATATCTTAAGACTTAGAACAGATATCACTCCTTATAGGAAGTTTCCAGAGCTTCCCCCAATGGAGTTAATGGTTCAAACGTCTCTACTCCATGCGCTTTAACAATACGGGATGTTTTATTGTCTTTTCAAAAACCTCCTCCATTGAGATTAGAGCTCCTATAGTATCCATAGCACTCAATGCCTGATAAGTACTCATTTATTGACTGTGTAAATGAATGAATGAGTGGGTACAAGCTGCTGGAATCAAAGGTAGAAAAACTCAGTTGTCTCTATGTACACGGAACTGTTAGATACATAAAATATGTTATAGCTTTATATTTTTTATTAGATTGCTTCCCTAGTTGAAAAAAGAACTAACTTCAGTTAAAGGGTGTGTGTGTGTGTGTGTGTGTGTGTGTGTGTGTGTGTGTGTCTGTGTGTAAATCTCCATGGCGTAGCCGGACTGTCTGTTCCTATCTCTCTGACTGGGAACCCAGGAAAGTGGTGTCGCTTATCAATCAATGAAGAAAAATGCCAGTCTCAAAGTGCTGACTCCGCATGTAGGAGGGCAGCCAGACTGACAGAACCCGTTAGAGGATTCACAATGTTCATTTAATCTTGGGAAAGTCTTTGAGATGAGGATGTAAATGAATAGAATAAGGAAAATCTCAACTAGAAAGCACAGGAGTCCAGGTTTTAAATCACAGCATCTAACCAGATGGTAAAGATAACAATTTATTATTTATCTTTTCCAACAGAAGGTATATGTTTAGAAATACTGCTTAAAAATTGTTCTTGCCCACAAAACTTTATGTTAACTAGGGATTTGTAGAAGGTTGAGCAGACACCTGAATATTCATAAGTGTTCTTTACCTGTTTGAACAAATTTTATACCTTTCCATGGGGCAGATTCTCTGAATCAGTTCAGGTCTACTTCTTGGCATCTGCATAATTAAGAAATAGAAATGATAAATCTTCAAGTGTCAAGACTTTGCTATTTACAATAAGAATTCAAAATGGAAGATTTACTGTGTTGTGTTATGAACTGGAAGCCCTTTTGATGTTTCTGTTCTATGTGAGGTTAGCCTCATTCTAGTTTGGTGCAGTTTAAGATGAAACCCCAAAGCCTAGTGCCTTCTGTTGGGTTCACGGGGCCTCTAGAGTGTTGTGTGACTTACTGCTCTGAGCCCTGACTCTGGGAAGCATGTGAAGGAGTTCTCCTAAGCTACTGGTGGTGTTGTCCAGTTCTTTTAAGAAATTTCATCAAAATTTTCTACTTATCCTAAGGCATCAAAATGATAGAATTCATAATATTTTAATGTATATAGCTTCTTGTTGGAAATATTTTGTAGTCCTCTGAAGAAACATAACATAGGTTCAGCTGTTATTTTTGTGACAGTTGAATCTGTGCCTTCAAAGTACTATGGGAACTCACTGAGTAGAAGATAAAAATGAACAGTTACTGTTTTTATATTTATTTCTTTACTATATTTGTGCACTCTACAGGTCTATGTTAAACAGTGGAACTCTGTAGTTATCAAGATCTGTCTAACATTATGGCTTGTCCCCCTTTACTGTTTCTCAAAATATCCCTATAAACTTGTACTTGTGTCAGGATTTATTCCAAAGCTCCCTAAGGAGGGTCCTATAGTCATAGTTCCCAAACGATGAGCTCTAGATGCCACAGACAGAGCATAGAGTGTTGTCAAGAGACAATGAGTCAAACTTCTTCACTGTTATTAGTAGACAGAACAAAAAATGTCTCCTATTCATTTCATACATACATTTATTGAGTTGCATCTATGTGCCACACAGTAAACCTCACAACAGCCTATAAGATAGGATATGTTTTATGCCCCCTTGAACAGGTGAGCAAACTGGGGCACAGAGAGGTTAAATAACTTGCCCAAAGTAATTCAGGCAGTAATTAGCAAATGTTAATGTGGCATGATTTGAACATAGGCCATCTTAATTCAGACTGCATGTCTATATATAGATTCCATTAGATAAGCAAAAATGAAATTTATATTTAAGTATTTCTGAATTATTGGAAGTTTTTCACTGCCATCTTTTGACATCACAAAACTCTTACCATACCCCAATGGTGTAAGTCTGGTATAGAGCCCATAGCTTCTGAGAAATACCTGAATTCCTAAAGATGTCAGTAATAGCTGCAAAGTACTTACTCTCTGAGTGACCCTCCCTACCACTGTCATCAGGCACCAAATCACATGTGCAAAATAAACTCATGAGACAGCCTGGATATTTTATAATTCTCCAAGGGAAATTATGAACTAAGCCTTAAAGATCTTGGGGAATGATAGAAATGGCCAAATGAGGGTGTTACATGAAGATACATTAGATTGGACCAGACCTGAGTTCTCCCTTAGACAGTATCTGTTGTCTCTCATCGCTATTAAATTTAGAGAGTATAAAAACATAACACTTAAATCAGACTACTTGCCAGGACCTGCATGGATTCCTATTGCTCATGTTTCTATTTTTTTGTAATGCCCTTTACTTCTCTCTCTCTCTCTCTCTCTCTCTTTTTTTTTTTTTATGACTCTTTATCTTTCAACATAATTCTGGGGGAAATTTCACTTTGATTTGCATTTCCGTCTTTTTCTAAATATAAAACATCCTGATCTCTTTGGAGGAAAGGTGCTATAGGACTGTAATATAGGGATAGACTAAAATTAGAAATATCATCACATTAACATCTTTTTCCCAATAGTTTGGTACTTTTGACAATGTACTATTTTAGTGAATCATGGGGTTTCACAGTGATTGTAAATTAAAGCTTTCCTTATGAAGACTGAAAATATGCCTGGCTTGGTAAATTCTCGACTTTCTGAGAACTCCATTTAAGGGAATCAATGTTCACTGTCTGTTTTTTTCTCTAACCTTGATATGTTAATGACTGAAGTGCACACTAGAAAAGATTTAAGCGTAAACAGCAGGCGAGTTCACCATACCAGGTAAACACAATAAAGTTTGGGACCATCAGCTCAAACTATTGTTTTTAGGCATGGAGTTTGTTTCAGACCTAAGAACTGAGGTGATGCAGACAAGTCCATGCCTTTTTCTCACCCTCCCCAACACCTTGCATCTAAATGGCAGCTAAAGAACAGAAGCTCTCTACTTTCTATTACATCTCATCAGTAAAAATGGTCATCACATGGATCATGCAAGAACCTTTTTTTCTGTGCGTGTATGTTTGTTTTTCTGCCTACTTGAAGTGATCCATTTTACTTAAAATTAGCAATACATTCTTTGACTTTCAAACTTCCAAATTGGCATTTGGAAACATAAAATTGTTTATTGGCCTGCTTTGCAGGATAAATAAATGTCTGTTCAGCCCCATTAGTTTTAAACCCATGATTTAGGATTCTTTTAAATGTGCTAAAATTAACAAGACTTAACTCTGTGGGTACAGAAAATGACAATACGAAATAATAAGTCATGCTGAGAATTGGACATTTGACAGGATTTCAATTTTATTCTGGCCTCCCAGTTTGGGTGATCCTTCCTTTGTGGCAACAGATCAGAAAATATTTGCTTGTCAATAAATGTAGGCAGTTGCTACACCACAGCAGACCTGGGTAAGCCTGAAATTTAGAAGGTAATGCCAAGCCAGAAGAATAGCTGGAAAGAATATGGTTTGATTTTCTAAACTACCGAGTGATTTGGTAATTGTAGTTTATATTGGCAACTGAATTCAAGATGTCACAGTTTAGTACACGGCTAAGGTCAGTTATTACTTCATTATAATTATCTAGGGGCATCATTATACTATTTTTGACTGAGTTTTTTCCTTCTAAGAGCTAAAAAATTATAAATCTTTCCCAATCTGTATTATACACATATTTATGTTAAGTTACCTAAAAGAAAATGCTAATTGGAATCCTTATTATATGGAATTTAAAGTAATTCACAATAAAGTGAGCTTGGAGTCTCTGTGTGTGAATTATCTTAAACAAGTTTGTAGAGAAAATTCATAATGTAATTAATAATTTTAGAGAAATGTTTATCTAAATAAGAGAATAAATCACCTCCAAGACCTTTACACCTAGCATTTATATTCAGCCAGTTAATATAATAATTAGAACTCATTGGTATGTATTAGTTAATACTGAACCATTTGGAGTTACTATTTCAAAAGTATATGCCTTTCTTTTTAAAATATCTTTATTTTAGGGGGCACCTGGGTGGCTCAGTTGATTAAGCATCTGACTTCAGCTTAGGTCATGATCTCGTGGTTCGAGAGTTCTAGCCCCATGTCGGGGCTCTGTGCTGACAGCTCAGAACCTAGAGCCTGCTTCAGATCCTCTGCCCCCCTCTCTCTCTGCCCCTCACCTACTTGTGCTCTGTCTCTCAAAAATAAATAAAAACATTTAAAAATTTAAATACCTTTATTTTTTAACAAATTATATAGGATATTTCTATTTATAGAAGTATCATATTGTATAGATACCTAACTGGATTAGCAGATTGTTATTAATATTATGTAACTAATTTCCCTCATCAGTTTAGATAACATTGTGACTGATTGCCAATAAATAGTCTGTGGTATGAAGAGAATGAGATTTTTCTCAGAGCAGGGAGTTCACAAATATAATTCTGGTCAATAGTGTAAAGGATTTTTTTTTTTTTTTTACCAACCACTTCAATACCATTTCTGGTAATTTGCAAGACTGACTATCAATAGGGCATCATAGAACACTGCTTGTGGGTTGTGAACTCTGGAGCCAGAGAGCCTGGGTTCAAATCCTGACTCATGCTGTCACCTTTGTGGTTATTGTGTCTTAGCTCTGTTGGTTGGGTCTTCACCCATTCTTGCTAGGAATGCCAAGTCTCTGGAAATGTCACTGTTTCAGAAATATTTCATTACTACATAGAGAACCCCATTTTATTTAAGCTTTGCAGTAATTTGTCTGACTTTTAAACTTCCAAGTTAGTATAAAATTACTTATTGGCTCATTTTACAGAACAAAATAATTGTCTTTTCAGTCTGTCCTGATAGTTTAGGAATCTACCACTTAATAGCTTTCTGCATCTAGACTATCAGAACTGAGTTTTATTGTCTATAAAATGAGGAATATAGTACACCCAATACATGTTATACACTGTAAATAGTATTTTATGTTTTGTTTTCCTTTCTAAAAATGTCCTGACTTTTGTGATAGATTTGTGAGAGGACAATAAATAGTCAAAGGCAGAAAGAAAAATGTTAAAGACTGTACTTGAGAAATCTGAAGTTAGGAGATCACCTCTTGAACAACCACAATTTGTACAGTGGCCAATTTCAAATATAAAGATGAATAATGCACTCAGGCTTCAAATATGGAAATATTTTCATTTTGTTAATATTAATTATTTTAAAATCACATTTACTGGAAGACATACAAGCATATTTTAAATCACCCAAAAAGAAAGAGATTAAAGATATTTAGGCGATAAGTATATTGTGTTTATTTACCATATTCAGTCTTTGAAACTGGGTATATCACACATTATATATAATAAATCTCAGTTAAGCCAAATATAGCATTTACTTAATCAGAGTAGCTTGTGTTCCAACCGTTTGGAGGAAAATGAATTTTAATATTTTGTAAATTCAAAACAGTGAGATTCTATATTTAAAAATATATATGTACATATAAACTTATATGTGTATATGTATATAAATGTGCATGTATATTATATACCTATATATTTATAGTTAAAATGTTGTAAGACTATTATGATTGAGATAGTGAGAAATAGAGCAAAATAAAACAAAGTCCAACTTTTATTTTATTGTCAGATATAATAAAGTCTAACTCACCAAGTTTCCTTCTTTGATAGTATTTTCCATATACCTACCATTTGGACAAAATGTCCTTTTAGTTATATTTGCTTTTGTGTTTTGGACTTTCCTTTTCCTGGCTCTGTGAGTCTGTCCATACCCTTTCCTGCTGGGAATGAGATGTCTCTGGAAATACTGTCATTCCCTCAGAATTTCATGACAATAAAAACATTTGGATTTCCTTGGAATTTCTTTTTCTTTTTAAAATGTTTATTCATTTTTTGACAGAGAGAGAGAGAGAGAGAGAGAGAGAGAGAGAAGACAGAGCATGAGTGGAGGAGGGGCAGAGAGAGAGGGAGACACAGAATCTGAAGCAGGCTCCAGGCTGAGCTGTCAGCACAGAGCCCAATGCGGAGCTCGAACCCATGAACTGTGAGATCATGACCTGAGCCGAAGTTGGATGCTTTACCGAGTGAGCCACCCAAGTGCCCCAAATTTCCGTGGAATTTCTTAAGCAGTCCTTGTCCTATGTGTTATACTTGAGTCACATCTACACACATACAAAAACATGTATAACTTTCATTTAAATTTAACACTGCTTGGTTGTCCCAATACCAACTGTAGGAGAAATAATTGAACTCATCCATGAGGAATCTTAAGCAGCACTAATTTTAACCTTCAGAATTTCTGTTTGAGAATAATAGTGAACACTGAAAACCATAATCCTTTATAAAGTATGTTTTAGTATATTTCAGTCCACCTCCCCTAAATGCTACTTTAAAAGTTCTCTTCTAGTATGTCAGTGTATAGCTTAGACTCATAGCTAGGAGTAAAAACACAATTTCTAATAGTTTTAGTGACTAAGATCCTTGTTCTGGGGAAGCTGATGCTCTTGGGTAATCATTTGCATTGCCATGGTCTGCTAACAATTCTCCATGCAGAATACCCCCACCCATTGAAAGATAAAAGAATGTCTCACTTTCTGTGACCATCAGACAACTTGTATGACTCTTGTCCATTCAGCCTCTCCTCTGTAAGTGGCCTGAATCTCCCACAGGAAACTCCGTGGACTCCAGAGGGAGATTACACCCTGCAATTTTGGCAATCTGGGAGCATATCAATTTCTAGAAGCCCTGAATAGGGGGCAGTTCTCACCATATGTGCCTAAGTGTACCCCTTTCACCACATCCTCCTCAGTGATTGTCAGGGCTGTCATCATATGTTTCCCTGTGATTATTCGATATTAGAAACACTGACTGTAGGGTGAGCTCAGGATCTAAGAGCAGTTTTATTCCATATTCAGGAATATATAGAGTAACTTTTGCCTTTAATTCTGCCACCATATTCAGCATACAAGAAGTATTGCACTTCTTAGGAGAAATGTGATTTTGGAAAGGGTCTACATTTAATACATCCCTTCTTAGCAGCAGTTATGAATTACACTGAATTAAGTTCTGCTCATAGTTTCTGGAATAACTAGAAACAAAAAGGACAAATAATGGAAGAAACCTACATAATTTGAGGCGGTCATCGTTTTGCAAGCATTCATAGATTTTTTTTTTATCAGAGTTAATAAAAATCAGAAATAGCAACACTATTTGACATTTAGATGTTAGTTTGAATCTACTAATGTGAGATGTATTTCAAATAAGTTACACTTCTGCATAAATTCAAAATGATGTTTTTCAGAAATAGACAGGATCTGGATGTTTTGAAATGGAAATTTTAGGATCATTAACATTTTTTGTCTACATTTGTGTCTGTTCTCAGGTGTTGAAAGTAATAATACTGAGGAAACATGGAAGAAAAAGAGCCCTATCAATCTGTCGCATTGCTATCATCTTTTAATAATCTTCATCATGATAAGAATTTTCAACCTTATAGTTGTGAGTGATTTCTAGAAAATATCCTGACCATGCTAATTGCATACGTTCCTGCAGTTATTTACACACAGACTCATATTCTGAACATAGTGCTCTATTTCTTTTTAAAGTTTTGATTTAAATTCTAGTTAGTTAACATACAGTGTGATATTAGTTTCAGGTGTACCATTTAGTGATTTAACACTTACATTCAACACCTGGAACTTAAAGACTCACAGTCTGACCATAGCGCTCTCTGTATTTTTTTTTTTTTTTTAATTTCATACTCTATTATCACTTGATTATCTCTATTGTAAAGTCAGGGTTACTATGGAGAAGGAAAGGCACTATTCATTCAACATATATTTGCTGAGCCTATATATATATATCATATATATCATATATCATATACATATATCATATATACATATAACATATTGCAGGAGTTTGGACAGCTATAGAAATTCTTCTGGGATCAAGGCCAAGATAGTCAGGTCCTTACCGTCATCTTCTTTACATCTGGCAGGGGACACACACAGACAAGTCTCCAGGAAATTAAATGTTGTGTGATATAAAGTGTTATGGTGTATCAGGTGCCTGGGTGGCTCAGTCAGTTTAGTGTCTGACTCTTGATTTCAGCTCAGGTCATGATCTCATGGTCGTGAGATTGAGCCCCACATCAGGTTCCATGCTGGGCATGGAGCCTGCTTGAGATTCTCTCTCTCCCGCTCGCTCTCTCTCTCTCTCTCTCTCTCAAAAATAAATAAATACACATTTTTAAAAACAGTGTCATGGTGGAAGTACAGGTTACTCTGTCCTCATTGTCAGGGAAAGAGGGAAAGAACTCAACCAGGGCATCAAGTAGAATAGGAAGATGACCTGAAAGAAATAAGTTGACACCTGAAGGGACAGTAGAGATGTGCTGAGTGCAATGATAAGGGGATGAGGAAGAATATAGTATTGGGGCCAGGGGGAGGATGAGGAGAGGAGAGAATTTTACAGGAATGGGCTAAAGATGAGGCTGGAGAATGGAGAAATGTAGGGATTTGGAATCACATTAAAGAACTTGCATTTCATCTTGAGGACAATGGGAGACACTGAATTAAAGATGGTTACTTAATTGGTATTTAAAAAATACCACTTGGCCTGCTGTGAAAGGATCATAACCCAGGAGAGAAAAATAGGGTGAGGCCAGTAAGAGGTGGCTGCAGTAGGCCAGGTCAGAGATGACAGCACCCTGAACTAAGGGGTGCCGGCTGAGGTGGATAGAAACATTATCAAAACATTTGTAGGACTTGGCTGGATGCAAAGTGTAAGTGGGGGGATTATCTAATATGGCACGCAGGTTTCTGTTTGAGCACTGGGTGTTCGAGAAAGGAGAAAATAAGATCCAGGGAAGGCTTAGAAGATTTCTTCATTAGCTCATGTTTGTTTAGTGGTTACTATTTGCCACTTAATTACTGGACTAAGTGCTGGGAATATAGCATTATAATAAAAAAGACAAAATTTTCTGTCCTCAAGGAAGTTCACCATATTAAATGAGTTGAATGTTAAGGAGGGGGAAAAAAGTAGGAAAGAAAGATGGGAAATGTGAACAGTAACAGAGAGGAGGCATTACAATTTTGCATAGGATAGCCGAGAAAAGCTTCACTGACAGGGTGAAAGCTAAATAAAGATGGTGAGGGAGACAGCCATGGGGGCTCCGGAGGCATGGCATTCTAGAGAGAGACCAGAAAGAACAAGGCTCTGCTAAATACTTCTTAAAGTAGTCAGATTTATCTCTATGTTTATCTTAAAGTTTGTGCCCTATATAAAAGTTAGTTTCCTTGGGGCGCCTGGGTGGCTCAGTCAGTTCAGCGTCCACTTCGGCTCAGGTCATGATCTCATGGTTCATGAGTTCAAGCCCCGCGTCAGGCTCTGTGCTGATGGCTCAGAGCCTGGAGCCTGTTTCAGAGTCTGTCTCCTTCTCTCTCTGACCCTCCCCCGTTCGTGCTCTGTCTCTCTCTGTCTCAAAACCAAATAAACATTAAAAAAAATTAAAAACAAAAATAAAAATTAGTTTCCAACACCAAGGTTATTAAAATATTTTTGTATGTTATCTTCTAAATGCTCTATTGTTTTGCTCTAACATTGGATCTATAAATTATCTGAATTTGATTTTTATGTATGGTATAAGGAAGGAATTACTTTTATTTTCTTCTGCACATTTATAATTCATGTACTCTCTATATAATTATATTTCACAATTATAAAAGATTTATAATTTTTATAACTTTAAAAACTTTTGTGATAATTGTAGAGTCGCATGAAGTTGTAAGAAATAACACAGAAAGATCTGTGTATCCTTCACCCAGTTTTCACTCTCCCCTGCCCCATAACATCATGTAATAGTACAATATCACAACTAGGAAATTGATCTTAATACCATGCACTGATGTTATTTAGATTCCTCCAAGTTTATATGGATTTGTGTGTGTACAATGAGTTCTATGCAGTTTTGTCATGTGTGTGGGAATAAATAGCTCCACAGTAAAGATGTAGAACAAACAGTTCCATTACCAGGAAGATCCTCATGCTTCCTTTTCATAACCAAACCCGCCTCCCTCCTGTTATCTCTCCCATTCTAACCTCTTGTGGTCATTAATCTGTTCTCCACCTTTATAATTTTGAATGACTTAAGAATTTTTGAATAACTTAAGAATGTTGTGTAAATGGAATTATGCAGTATATAACCTTTACGATTGACATTTTTCACTCAACATGATCCCCTTGAGATTTATCCAAGTGGTTGCTTTTATCAATAATTTGCTACTTTATTCTTTCCGAGTAATTTTCTGTGTATGGATGTACCACACTCCATTTAACCATTCATTCATCCCATGAACAAAGCTGCTGTGAACACTCATGTACCACTTTTTGTGTGAACCTAAATTTTTATGTCTCTTGACTTAATGCTCAAGGGAGTAACTGCTGGACTCCTGTATGGTTTTATAAAAGCAAACAAACAAAAACCCTGCCAAACCATACCATTTTACGTTCCTACCAGAAACGTAGGAGTGATCCAGTTTCTCTGCATCTTTGCCAGCATGTGGTACTGTCACTATAACTTATTTAACCATTCTGTAGATGTATGGCGCTATGTCACTATGGTTCAATTTGTAATTCCCTAATAGGTAGAGATGTGGTACAACTTTTCATGTGCTTATTTGCCATCTGTATGTAAGGCGTTTTTTGTTGTTGTTTTTTTTTTGAAGTTTTGAGGTGAAGGTTTGGCTAGCATGTTTTAGGAGAGCCAGTGTGGCTAGAAGAGAGAATGAGGAGTAAAGTAATAGGAAATGAAGTTAGAGAATTACTGTGGCTTTTATTCTAAGAGCTGATGAGTGGCATAAGCTGAACTATCTTTTTCACTGGATTGTTGTATGTTGAGCATAACCAAAGAGAGGTAAGGCATAAAGATGGAGACCATTTGTGAAGCTATTACATTTAGCCATTTGAATCATAGTGGTGGCTTAGATGGGAAGAATAGCAGTACACGTAGTGAAAAGTGGTCAAATTCAGTATATATTTCAAAAGTAAAGTCAAAGGAATTTCCTTTTTTTTTCAAGTTCATTTAGTTTTGAGAGAGAGGGAGAGGGAGGAGCAAAGAGAAAGGGAGACAGAGAATCCCAAGCAGGCTCCACGCTGTCATTGCAGAGCCCAATGCAGGGCTTGAACCCACAAACTGTGAGATCATGACTGAGCCAAAATCAAGAGTTGGATTGGGGCGCCTGGGTGGCGCAGTCGGTTGGGCGTCCGACTTCAGCCAGGTCACGATCTCGCAGTCCGTGAGTTCGAGCCCCGCGTCAGGCTCTGGGCTGATGGCTCAGAGCCTGGAGCCTGTTTCCGATTCTGTGTCTCCCTCTCTCTCTGCCCCTCCCCCGTTCATGCTCTGTCTCTCTCTGTCCCAAAAATAAATAAATGTTGAAAAAAAAAATTTAAAAAAAAAAAAAAAAAAAAAAAAGAGTTGGACATTCAGTTGACTGAGCCACCCAGTGCCCCCAGAGGAATTTCCTAATAGAGTAAAAATGGGTATAGAAAGGACTCAAGGATGACTCAAACGTTTTGGAGAATCTTATGGGACATCTAAGTGGCAGTATCTATGTAACCAACAGAATATTTCAACAGCTCTCAGAAGAATTTAATATATTTCACCCAATTGGCTATTGTCTTATTCTTAGAACATTCTCTTCTCTGCATTTCCAAGAGGGATGACTCTACTAATTTTCTCTACTTCACTGAGTACTCTTCTAATATTTCTTTGCTGGCTCTCTCTTCTCTACCCAATTCTAATGGGCCCAGGTTTATCCTAGACCCTCTCATTTTCCTTTTCCTAAGTGAAACCTCAATGATTAGATATCTTCTATATGATCTTGGCTTCTAAATATAAATCTCCAATCTAGATCAAAATCCTGAGTTACAAACTATGCAATTGCCTCCTAACAGGACCACTTTCATGTCTGAGAGGCATCTTAAATTTAGCAGACCTAAAATCAATCCCATCTTTGCCCAACCCTACTTTTCTCCTAATTTTCTCCAATAGCTACACCATCTTGAAATTCAAGATTGAAACCTGGGAGATTCCTTATTTCTCATCCTTTTATTGAAACCAATCCTGTTTATTTCAACTCCAACATTATTTCAATTTATCCCCATTTTATTTGTTACCATTCTCATTTAAGATCTTGAGTTTTGCCTTAACTCATCATAGCCAGGTAACTGGTCTCCCTTTCTTCCACTCTTGCCCCACTTAAACCATACTCTAAACAGCAATCAAAATTATTCTTTAAAATTTATATCCTACAGGGGTGCCTGGGGGCTCAGTCAGTTGAGCATCTGATTTTGGCTCAGGTCATGATCTCATGGTTTGAGAGTTCAAGCCCCATGTCGGGCTCTGTGCTGACAGCTCAGCACCTGGAGCCTGCTTCGGATTCTGTGTCTCATTCTCTCTCTGCCCTTCCCCGACTTGTGCTCTGTCTCTCTCTGTCTCTCAAAAATAAATTAATTTTAAAAAATTAAAATAAATAAAGTATATATCCTACGATCATAAATGAATAAGGCATAGCAAGGGCTTTTGCTTACCAAGGGCTAAGCATAGCAAGGGCTAAGTGATGTCTACTAAATGTAAAGAGAATGTTAGGGTTACAAAAACCATCATCTTTCAAATATCAGTGTACACATTGGTTTAAGCAGGAATTATCAATTTAGGCTAAATTTAGAGGGGACGGATTTTGGTGAAGAGCTGGATACTTGCATGATCTTAAAATGTATCTGCACTTTTTTTTTTTCAGGAGCAAGGGAAAGACTAGTAAGTATAATGATAGGTCAGACAACCTTGGCTGGGGAAAATAGATATGGTATGTCTCTATGTATAATAGTCTGTGAAGTATACAACATAGATTTGCAGTATTCCATCCAGGAATGCATAATCTGAAACTAATTATGAATAATTACCTGACAACTCAAAAGTGAGAAATATTCTATTAAAAAGTGGGGCTGTGCCCTTCAAAAATTTCAATATCATACAAGACTTAAAGAACAGAGAAACTTAGAATAAAGGAGACCGAAATATTTGAAAACTAATGCATTATGTGACCCTGTAGTGGTATAAAGAAATGCTGTAAAGGTCATTTTAGGCAAATTCATAAAACTAGAATTACAACAATAGATTAGGAAAAATATTATGTATCAATGTTAAATTTACTAAAATACAAAACTGTCCTATGATTATATAAAACAAAATCCTTAATTTTAGGAAATACTCAATAAAATATTTAGAAATAAAAGACCATCGTTTATGTAACTTACTCTCAAATGGTATAGAAAATGTAATATGCACGTATGTAAAGAGAACAAATGATCAAGAATATGGGGGGAGATGTTAACATTTGATTCTAAGTAAAAGAATATTTAAAATGTTTTGCAATTCTTCCATATATTTGAAATATTTTCCAAGTAAAAAGCTAAATATAATATGCACACACACACACACACACACACACACACACACACACACAAATATAATTACTTCAGAAAACTGGTAGAACCTAATTAAAGGTGAATATATGCATTAATTATTACCCCCAAGTCTACTGTTAGGTATAGTCCCATAAAACAGAGGCATGCCAAAAAACATGTTGTAGATTGTTCATAGGAGTAGTATTAATAATTTCCCCTAACTGGGAAGCCCTCAAATGCCCATCATCAGTTGAATGGGTAAGTAAATTGTGGAATCTTCATATAATAGAATTCTTCGCAAAAAAAACACCAATAGACATAATGACAAGGGAGAAGTTCAAAAATATAATGTAGAGGGAAAGAAGCCAGACAAAAAATAGCACATACTGTATGATTACATTCATATAAAGTACAAAAACAGACTACGTGAATACGTTAGAAGTCAAGATTGTGGTTACTTTGGGCAGGGAACAGATTAGTGTCTGGGAGAGGACACATGGAACATCTGACATAGAAATAAGGTTTCATTTCTAGGCCTAGACATTGGTTATATGGATGTGTTCAATTTACAGAATTTTAGCAAGCTATACGCTCATGACGTCTGCAATTTCCCTGGTTGTACTTAAAAAAAAAGTGTTTTTTTATTAATGTATTTCTGTCTTGTTAAAAATGCTCCAGTGGCTTCTCATTGCCTTTGAAATAAAAATCTAAACTCCAGATTGGGGCTACAAAGATTTTTATGGCTCTAGTATACTTCTTCAACCTCATGTCCTATCCTACCCTAATTTCAATATTCAGATTTATAAATTTCTATTCGGTTCCTCAAACATGCCAACTTCTATCCTGCCTCAAAGCATTTGTACATGCCGGGATCCTCTTTAATAGGCATTTTTGCCTGATTTCATATTCTGTCAGCTTCAAGACTACTTTCTCCAAAGTAACCATCATCTCTCTGGTTATTTGATCACACTAGTTTCTTAGTCTCTTTTTAGTCCTTATAACCATAGAAATTGCTTTTAAAAATCTGTTTGCTTATTTATTTGTTGTTTACATTCATCACCAAAACTTAAGCTCTTATTCCTTGTTCATCATTGTGTTCTTAGCATGTAGCAATTTGCTTACCACATGGTGAACACTCATTAAAGAATTTTTTGAATGAATAGGTGTTTATTGAGCTCAGGAGAAAGAGCCCTGTGAAATAAAGTTATAGCTTTTGTAGTCATTAACAAATGAATAAGAGTTGAAGTTTCGGAACTGTAGCGAAGTGTGTAGAATGAGACATAAAGATCCGTAAGACCAGCAAAATTTAAGGGGCACCAGAGGAAGACACCATAAAAT
This sequence comes from Panthera pardus, assembly GCF_024362965.1. Lineage (NCBI taxonomy): Eukaryota > Metazoa > Chordata > Mammalia > Carnivora > Felidae > Panthera > Panthera pardus. Next base: position 71,415,076 of record NW_026526810.1, on the reverse strand, counting down.
ATACAGACATGGAGAGGCCACAGAGGGAACTTAGAAGCCAGGCTGCCCATAAAACAAAACAACAAGAAAACAACTAAATAAAACTAAACAAAATAAAACAAGCAAACAAGCAAAAAACAAGATTTGTGATATTGCAGCAAAGAACAATGAAAAATGCTGTCTGCTATGATCGAATTTTGAAATGAGGAAGTGGCTGGGCCTTGCTGAGGTCACTGGAACAGATTACAGAGGGCTAAGGGGTGAATGAGGGATGAGGATTAGGTGAGAACATGGGGTCCTCTCAAAATGTTCTGTTGTGAATAGAAACTCAATGGGTCAGTAATTAGAGCATTTAGATCAAGGAGAGAATTTTGTTTTGTTTTAACAAGGTAGAGATTTAGCAAATTCAAATACTGATTGGAGAGCTTAATTGTTACTATGGAAGCCAGAAGGGAAGGGAAGCAGAGCAGAGATGAAATCATTAGCCTTGAATGGAAACCTAAGAGTGGAGGTTGGGAATGTGACGAGTAGGTGTGAAGTAAGAGGACAGGAATGTAGGTGTCTCTGGACTGATGCTAAGAGTGGCCATCTCAGCCTTGGTATGCAGGGACACAAAAATGGGAAATGGTCTCCAGGGAAAGCTCTGGGACTGGGACAGCAGTGAGATACTCAGTGCCACAAATTTTCTCGCTGAATAAAAACATCTCAGTGATTATTTGACTACGGTCCTTGTGGGAAACCATGTCAACAAATTTTTAACAATGAAGTATGGAGAAAGAAGAGGAAGAAGGCAGGGAAGTACGTCATAAGAAAACCATTGAAGTATTCTGGAGGATGCTTGGCACCAACAACGTTATAATGGAAATATCTGCAACTAACCTGAGGTATTTCTTTTTCATTTGCCTTATTTTTTTCATTTATTGGGTGCTTACTGTGTATCTAGCCTTAGAATATTATGGGCCTGAGTATTACGTAATTGTTTAAAAATTGGCATGTAATGTTTACGCTTTAGAATGTCTTAGAATTACACCATTATTGCAAATGAGACTTACTAAAAAGTGTAAAACCATGAGGAATTGTTTATCATACAAAATGTATAGAAAATTTCAACGGGAGTAGTATAATTTCATTTAAAAATATTTTATATTTGATACAAATACTCTTTATGACTGTTGCGGCAGTGCTGCTAGCTTTTATTTTCTACATATTTTTAAGTGTTCTTTACATTTTTACAAAAATTAGTGTATCTGTAAAATAAGGAAGTATTAGCACATATTCATAATTATTGCCTAAGGAAAAGCATCTTGAGGAAGACTTATGTGGGTCAGAGGACATGTATTTGTTTGCTACACATTACTGAGTCTCCTTACAAAAATATTGTACCGTATTAGGATAATGCTAGCAAAACAAACACTTATTTTGAAGAAAGCACATATGATTCTTAAAAAACACCTTCAGACATCCAGCAAAAAACAAGACAAAAATCGATCAGTTCAAAAAGCCTCAGGAGTTTCTTTTGATGCTTTTTATTGGTGAAAGTTGCCCCCAGGAACAACTCCCACCTAATGAGAAACAGAAGTTTGTATACAATAAGCCAGCTGTCTTGCTCATGGATGGGGCAAACCTGAGGGTATATTTAACGTGGCCTTTTTGTTTAAAAGGTCTTTAGAAGGATTGAGCCCAGTGGTGAATTGCTAATTAACAAGCCTTTTATTGGGGGCACCTGGGTGGCTTAGTTCATTAACTGTCCGACTGAGTCAGTTTCAGCTCAGGTCATGATCTCATGGTTTGTGGGTTCAAGCCCCGTGTGCAGCTCTATGCTGACAGCACGGAGCTTGCTTGGGAGCCTCTCTCTCTACCCCTCCTCTGCGCTCTCTCTCTCTCTCTCTCTCAAAAATAAACTCAAAAAAAAAAAAAAGCCCTTTATTGGCTTTCCTCCCTTCCCACTCCATTGCGTTGCTGCCAGGGTTTACCTCCAAAGTTTACTTTGCAACAAAATCTTGCCTCAGGGTCTGTTTTTGGTTTTTTTTTTTTTTTTGAAACCCAATGTATGACACAAGAAAATAGAAATTGTGCTTTTTCTTTTCTGTTTCTACCCATGGAAGTGAAAACATACATATAAGAATATTTAACATTAACTGAGCAACTACTATATTCCTAATGTGTTAAGCATATGACATAGAGTAACTTATTTAAATCTCACAAGAATTGCTAAATGTGATACACGATTTATGAACAGATAAATGCTTCATCTATTTATTCAACTAATAACATGTGCCTATTGTGTGGAAGGCGCTCTATTCCATGATGACAGACCCTGCCCCCATGGAGCTATAGAATAGTGGGACAGATGATATCAAATACACCAAAACTTCAAATAGTTATTTAATTGCCATAGTGAGAAGTTATAAAGGAAAACAGGCAGAGTGACATGAGGCAGACATTTAAGAGGGGACATAATGTCATCTTGTGGAGGTCATTTTCCTAAGTGACATTTAATCCAAGATAAAAATGATGGATAAGAGTTTATCAGTTGAGAAAAGGAGGAAGCGCATTCTAAGCTAACGCAATAATTCGCCCATTTCTGAGAAGGAGGAGCTTAGCACCTCCGAGAAAGTAGAGCCGGGTAGACTGTGGCCGGCAAAGAGGAAGGTACCTGAGTGGAGAGCTGGAGATTTGGGGAGTTGCCAGATCATGCAGGGCCTTGCTGGTAGTGAAGAATGCTGCATTTCACATCAATCAGAATCCAGAGCCATCAAATTGTTTTAAGCAGAATGCTGGGTTTTTTTCCTGCTGTGTTTGATACATTTCTTTTTTTTTTTAAATTTTTTAACGTTTTATTTATTTTTGAGACAGGGAGAGACAGAGCATGAACAGGGGAGGGTCAGAGAGAGGGAGACACAGAATCTGAAACAGGCTCCAGGCTCTGAGCTGTCAGCACAGAGCCCGACACGGGGCTCGAACTCACGGACAGAGAGATCATGACCTGAGCCAGAGAGATCATGACCTGAGCCGAAGTCGGCCACTTAACCGACTGAGCCACCCAGGCGACCCGATACATTTCATTTATGGACTAAGCTCTTGGGCTAGCCTCAGAAAAAGAGTCTTTTGGTTGTCTAATAGAGGCTGTCAACTGACTGCTGGAGAGCCAAATATTGACTACAGACCTGTTTGGTTCCCAATGCAGGTTTCCAACCTGTTTGGTTGCCGACGTTTGGCCCACTTTAAAATGTTTAGGGGCGCCTGAGTGATTCAGTCAGTTAAATGTCCGATGCTTGATCTCAGCTCAGGTCTTGCTGTCAGGGTCATGAGTTGGAGCCCCACACTGAGCTCTGCACTGGACGTGAAGACTACTTAAAAAAAAAAAAAAGTTTAAATTAGTGGGTAGCTAACATCTGGATTTCTATGATTTCTGGAAAGGAAAGTGTCAGGCAGTGATAAGTTGGCATTTTCTATGGCATCAATCTGTAAACATAAGAAGAGGGAGTCATATTTAAATGGTACATCCATGGGGCGCCTGGGTGGCTCAGTTGGTTAAGCATCTGATGACTTTGGCTCAGGTCATGATCTCATGGTTCTTGGGTTTGAGCCCCGTGTTAGGCTCTGTGCTGACAGTTCAGAGCCTGGAGACTGCATTGGATTCTGTGTCTTCCTCTCTGTCTGGCCCTCCCCAGCTCAAGCTCTGTCTCTCTCTGTCTCTCGAAAATAAATAAATGTAATAAAAAAAATTTAAACAGTACATCCATTCTCCAGATTCACAGAACTCCATATTTGTCATAAATTTACCCTATTATGGAGCTACTGATATAGAGCTACTGATTTATGTTACTGTCTAGGCTTTGTAGATAGTTGAGTTTACAAAGCCTGCATTATAACATTTGGTAGTGCAGACTCCTATGTCAGAGTAATCTAACTTCTGAACTAGTTTATGGATTTATTATTATGTATTTGTTATTTATTATAGATTTATTTATTATTATAGGCTTTCCTGAGAGAATAGCCCAGGGCAGTTAAAAACAAGGTTTTTTTGTTTTGTTTCATTTTTTGTTTTTTTTGTTTTAGGGAGAGAATGAGAGAGAGCAGAGGAGTGAGGCAGAGGGAGAGAGAGAGAGAGAGAGAGAGAGAGAGAGAATCTTAAGCAGGCTCCATGCTTAGCACAGACTGGATCCCACAACCCTGGGATCAGGACCTGAGCCAAAATCAAGAGTCAGATGCTCAACCAGCTGAGCCACCCAAAACTTAAGTTTTCTTTTCAGATGCACTTGGGTTCTATAACTTGCAGGACCAGTGCCAATTCCCAACTGTGTATTTTAAGCCTCACACTCTGGTCATATGTAGGTATTTGACACTCCACTCTATATCAAATCAATATCAAATTTTTCATGCCTTCCAAGCCTGAAAAATGCCTTCCAAGCCTGTACCCTTGAGGTTGCCTCTCCTCTAAAGCCTTTTGCCACATTTTCCCAATTATCCCTCAAGATCTAGTTGAAATGTCCTATTCCTGGCAAAATTACTGTTCTCACTCATGCCCCCTCCATATTCCTCTGGGCTCCTGTAATATTTGAGACTTTCTTCTGTCATAAAACTTACTGTACCATATCATAACTAATTATTTCTTTCCCTGCTGGACCATGAGCTCCATAAGGCAGTGGTTGTGATTACAGAGCAGAGAAAATAAATGAATGAATGGTTAAAGTACTTGTTTTTGAAAATGCTTTTAGTTTTTCCCATAATTTGGAAGTAACTCTGGCAGAATTATGGTAATTCCTATGGAAAGGACTCTGATAGAAGAAGGAAGAGGAATTAGAATAGGATATCCTAATTAGAAGGGGATGACAAGGGAGATGAGAGGCCATATTTACTAAAATCCTGAGAGGGTCTGGGGGGTGGAGGACAAACAGGAGGGAGAAAGTAGAGCAACTCAGTCACGTGGGGCAACAGGGAGTGGTCAAATGCAAAGGTGATATGTTCACACCATTAACCCAAAGCAGGATTCTGCAGGAACCTAGAAGCTACAGTAAGTGAGAGCTGAGAAAATTGATGTGTAAATGATGGATAAAGTGAGAAAGAAGATAAGCAAGACAAGAAACTAGGATCACTGATCTTACCAGCAATATTCTGGAGGCTGGAAAAAGCAGACTGTGCAAGGGATCCAGTGATACAGACTGATGAAGTTTATACACCTGACAGTTGATACAGAGCAGAGATTAAGAGGTATGACTCAGATGGTGACTTAAGGCCTTGAAGTAGATTCCAGGTTCCTGAATTGGGGGACCTAATCACTGGAAAGTACCTTTAATTGTATGAAAGTGTGATGTAGTAAAGAAAGTCATGTTGGGGCTCCTGGGTGGCTCAGTTGGTTAAGCATCCGACTTCAGCTCAGAGCATGATCTCCCGGTTTGTGAGTTCGAGTCCTGTGTCAGGTTTTGTGCTGACAGCTCAGAGCCTAGAGCCTGCTTTGGATTCTGTGTCTCCCTCTCTCTATGCCCCTCCCCTCTCACACTCTGTCTCTCAAAAATAAATAAATATTAAAAAATTTAAAAAAAAGAAAGTCATGTTAACAATAGGGAGTGGGGTAAGACAAAGATGATGTATAAAAGTCTATTTTAAGAAAAATGTTAGATTTTTTAAAAATTTTAAAACCACTGAAACAAATAATAGAATCCAATATGTTTTCCTTTCTACTAGGTGTTTTTAGGCTCAAATAAGATAATTATAATAACATTTCATGTGTATTATTCTATAATATTTACATAATATGTTGGCATTTATTATTATTATTATTATTATTATTATCACTGCCTTATATAACTTGAACATTTAATGGTGCTGCTTGGGTTGTTTTACATCCTGTTTAACAATAAAATAAAAAGAACACCCCCGGTACACACACACACACACACACACACATATTTTTCTAATCCCTCTTAGTTTTTGTCATGCTACTTTTTAGCTTGTGCCACTTCGTTTCATGTTATATACCTTTACAACCCTCTGGAAATCCTTTCTGAAACAAAGCAGTGGTACAAATATACAAATGCCATTTAACATTAGGAGGTTTATCTTCTGGAAGATTTTGATTACTTTAGCTATCATCCATAGATTTACAAAGAAAATAATGGCAACCTTTAAAAGGTTTATAAAAGATTCCTTTTCCAGTTAAACTTCATTCCTTATCTGAGGATACCAAATACTATAATAATCATTTCAGAGATTTAAAATACCAGGAAATGTTTACAGGCCCTGAATGGATAAACATACATGCGCACATGAGTTTTTGAACATGTCTGAAAATACGCTCACAAATGATGTCACCACATATTTCTTTGGTGTAGTTTCTCTACATCATTATGGTAAGCAAATGATCCCTGTTCTTTATCTTAGTTACAGGGCGCAGAGAGAGAAAGCAAGGAGACATCCTTTGAAACTTTCACCTCTAGTAAAGTCCCAGTATATCTCCTTCAAGGGCAAGATGGACTCAGTTACTAGTCTAAGCAAGAGCTATAAATAATTTAAATTATTTTTACTCCCAAGATTTAATAGATCTGGTAAGTCATGAAGTACAAATTGCTGAGATATATCTGAATGAACCAATATACTGGAACATACCACTCATCTACTTAGTCTTGGAATCTAGACCAAATTGTCAAATCTAGAATTAAAAAAAAAAAAAAAAAAGTGGAGGGTCGGGGGCTTGCAGAGTTGCAGTGATATTTAGGATATGTAAACTAGATTAAGAAATCAAACAACTTATGATCCTTACTGAACCTGAAAATTGAAAAACATTAACATCTTCCTTGGCACAACATGGTTTTCAAATCTATATGACATCGCTTGGCTCCATTTATAGTCAGCATAATTTTGGCTTCTATTCTTATGTGGATAACAGCCAAACTCATCTGTCTTCTATGTCCAATCCTAGCATCTTTGTTTAGTTCCTCGACTGAGATTCTGTTTTAAATAGCCTGAAACATTACTGTAAAGAAGAAGATTTTCCTGAGCAATTTGAAGTATCTTTGTCAAATCATATAGTTATCATCTGAAGCTTTGTTTTCAATTCAGTGATTTGAAGAGTGTAGCTTTCTTTCTATAACTTGCTTAGAGATTTCCATGCCTCCTTTCACCAGAAATTGCTTTGATTAATATAATTCTCTTTCGGCTATGATTTCTTGTGCTGTTCACTGCCCTCTTTGATGAGTGAAAAATGTAGGTGCTAGATTTCTCTGGAAGGCTAAGTTTGAGGGCAATGTGTGTGCATTCCTATCTTTACTGTCACAAATTGCTTTTAAAACTTTAGTTTTTACATTTGTTTGTAAAAGCCTGGAAGATTATTTTGCAGGACTTGGGCCTGTTTGCTGGCAGATAGATTCTTAATCTTTGTGACCCCTAAAGGCTGATTTTCTTGGCTCCCATGCTAGCTGACTCCCAGCTTCTGTTGGTCATGGAGGTGAAGATGAGAGATGGGGGGCAGGGTAGGGAGGCAGCTCAAATATCCTCCCTTAACCACTTTCACTGGTAGCAGCTTGTCTCTTCTGTGACTCCAGCTGCCACCATCAGGCCCCCCAGTGATTCTATCATCCAACCTGAGAGTCACACAGATCTGGGGTTCCAGTCTTCCAGTTTCCTTTGATTTCCCCAGCCTAAGGATGTTAGTGAATTCCTGATGGTGTTAATGTGTGAGTTACTCTATCTCTGTTGTTACTGGTTATTGTTCTCACCGATTCCATTACCTGTGCAATTAATTCCCTGCATTAAGTTCCCTTTCTTATAAACTTTTGAAGTAGATTATGTTTTGCTGGCTAAAATCCAGTTGGAAAAGCATCAATTCTTAGCTAAATATAAATAAAAATATTTTAAATTTAACAAACTTATCACTGGCACTTGCTGAAGAGGATTTATGAAGGCTATTGTATATTTTAAATAACTAATTATATTTTTACAGTATTTCTACTGTTTGGAATAATCCTCTAAAAAGTTCCTAATGATGGGACTCCATCTCAGAAAGGGATTAATTGGACTGGATATTTGGAAATACTTGAGACATTTAAAACTTATTAGGAGGGGCGCCTGGGTGGCTCTGTTGGTTGAGCGTCCGACTTCAGCTCAGGTCACGATCTCGCGGTCCGCGAGTTCGAGCCCCGCGTCGGGCTCTGGGCTGATGGCTCTGGGCTGATGGCTCGAAGCCTGGAGCCTGGAGCCTGCTTCCGATTCTGTGTCTCCCTCTCTCTCTGCGCCTCCCCCGTTCATGCTGTGTCTCTCTCTGTCTCAAAAATAAATAAACGTTAAAAAAAAAAATTAAAAAAAAAACTTATTAGGAAAAGCAGTTAGGCTATTTGTAAGGTAGTTTTATATGGCATATAAAAACTTATTTACCTTTTCTAATTTATAAAGTCAGTTTTTGTGTCCAAGCATTTCCTCCTGAATGAAGAGAAAGAAAATGTCAATTGAACTGATATTAAAATATAAACAATAACAATAAATTATAATCTAACTATGATTTGACCTGACAACTGATATATAAAGAATAAAAAAGACATGCAGAGGTTAAAAAAAGTCTATGTCTAATTGAATCAAATAATTATTAACGAAATAACTGGATCAAGTTCCAGAAATAGGGCTCTCTCCTTCTTAACTGTTATTTTCCTAATTCGACTCTAGGTAATAAGTATTTTATCACAAAATATCTTTGCCTTTGGAGGTATAACACAAGTTAATATAGCAAATGTTATCAAGAATTACTTTAGAATAATTTAATACCTCCACATGCCCTGAAACATTAAGGGTTTATTTTTTTACTTTTGTTTCTGCATCTTACTCGTGGTATCATGGGTATTATTAACCCATTAATACACTATGTTTTTGTCAGCCCTTATATGTGATTCTTACATGTCATTTACATATATATATATATAGATATGTATATAGATATATATACACACAGTCACATTCAGAAAATATTTCAGAACGCATCCCTTATTTGGTCTTTCACACAAAAGAGATAACATTCAAACACACTAATACAACATGTAAAGGCAAAGCAGAGAAGATGGTCTGTTCCCTGTATGACTCTGCCCTGGCCATAGACAGCATATTCATAGTGTCTTGAGTGGAGGAGGCAGTGGAAGGAGGCAGAGTGTGGCTGGTGTTGATGTGCACAAACAGCCTTGATCAAAATACGTTGCTCTGATCTTCATTCCCAGATCTATTCGGAGCTTCGCGAACAACATAAAAATGAATTTAAATGTCTCCACTTCCAAATGATCATCTTTATGTGAACTGGTCCTACTGATGTGTTCTAAGTTGAGATCTTGAGGCAGAAGTTTTCCTAGGTTGTCACCATGCTCATAACTGAAGAACTGTGACATAACTGACAAAGCCATTCTTAAAAGCCATGGTCACTTATTCCTCAGCAAACCATAAGAGGGAAAACATTAAAATATAAAACTTTCTTTTGACATGGATTTATACAATCATATTTCTGTCAAACTGACATATTGTCAACAGTAATATGACTGTTTTTTTTTCCAAATAATATGTAAAACAAAAACATTCAAAAACAAATATTCCTTTTAAGACATTTATTTTTATGCTAGTAAAAGGTGCCTGACTGGCAATCTGTCCTCTGTTTGAGAAACCAAACGCAGGCACCAGGGTCCTTCCTTCCCATCATGCCACCTTCCCACCTTCTAACTTGCCCATTTCCATGTTTCTTCTAGGTGTTAGGATAATAATCACACTCAGGTTCCAATCAGAGTGGTGTTTCTCAAACTCTAATGTGCATAAAAATCACCTAAGCATTCTGTGAAAATGTATGTCCTGACGTAGGATGTCTAGGGTATGTCCTGAGATTTTACAGTGTTAACAAGCTCCCAGAACAGGTACCTGTGCTGGTCTTTAGGGTGAATTTTAAATAGCAAGAAATTAAACTTCTTGTCTCTCTTCTTCATAAACTATACACTCCTTGAAGACAAGAACTATGACTTGCTTATCTCTGGGTACACAGTCATGCATAGTAAATATATTTTAATGGTGAATATTGCATATACACACTCTAATCATTCTCTGTTCTCTGGGAGAATACCATGTTAGGTTTTTATAAATGCAGAATGAATGCTCCAAAACCAAATGTATTTATATGTCTATATACCTAAAATATACTTCTGGCTCTAAAACCATGGTTATGGAATTCCTGTTGAGCAGTCATATTTGAATGCTTTATCCCTAAATGATGGTATTGTAAAGGTCACTGCAGTGAAAAGTAAGTATGAAAAGTCTTGTCTTAGAAGGAAGATGTGACTAGTACAGTGCCAAAGAATTAATTATTTTAGCTATATATGCCATTATATTTTAAGAATGGATTCCTATAAAATATAAAGAATTAGAGAATTAATAAATGTAGTTCAACCGATCTAATATTTTTCCTGGTTTTGAATTTTGAATCGCAAAACTCAACTCTAAGCATTAGGGAAACCAACGTCTTGTATGTCAAAACCTTTTTGGCGTGGAGGTGAAGGAGCTGATAGAGTTTTCTTTTTCTAATTTAATAAATTCCTATATTCTTTTGACTTTCATGCCAAAGACATCTGTATCAGTGTTTATGTGAAAGGTGGTTCCAGAATGTCCTATAAATGAAGGCATCACTTGAGAACATGAGGAGCACACATACTTTCTCAATATTTTCCTTTTCTGCTTCTCTTTCCCCAGATAAACCCATGGTAAAACCCAGTGCAAATAGAAACCCAAATGATCACACAGACTTCTCAGAACCAGAAAGCCCTGTTGCCTTTTGGTGCTTCTTGGCTTTTCTGATTCATTCTCTTTCCCTGTCTCCTTCTCAATCTCCTTTCTTTCTTCCTTTTCTCCTCTCTGCCTTAGCAAAAAGGAAAGGAAGATATTGATACTGGAGGCGACCAGGCTCTGGTCAAATAGGAGGTGGAGAAAGATCGTAAAGACTGAGAGACTGACAACTGCTATTTTACTTATTCTGTTAGTATCCATATGCCTGTTAGTATGGAGTTGAATTGTTTCTATGGGAAGTTGTTTTCTAAAATGCTAAGCTTTTTTGGATGTTGATGACTGAAGTACGACAGCTCATATGTACCGCTGAATACTCTGACAGCATGAAAAAATTTACTGGCTCCTGGATGTTTTATCTTAATGTACCTACAAGTGCCACATGGATTACAGTTTCTTTGCACTTAAAAGGTTTCTCGTTGTTGTATGGAAGTGTTGTTTGTTTTCACCTCATGATTTCCTCATCAGGGCTTTTTGCCCCATCACTGAAGTAATTTATTTTCAGAATAAGTCCCAATCACTCTATGTGGTAGTATTTTCATCCATGTGCTTAAAATGGTAAATTGCTTTCTATAAGTTATATTTATAGAATGGAATTCTGTACTGCAAATAAAAACAAAATATATCTGTGCTATTACCAACTCATGTTTTCAAAATTAGGAACAAAAAATATATATGATTCATATTTGGAATATTTATAATCTTAAACAGAGGAATCACTATCCATGTATGCATATCATAATGCTATCAACATATTAGTTGCTCAATGCTTAATGAAAAATGCAATTTTTATTTTCCCAATCCAAACTTTCTAGTGAAGTGAATAATTTCTGGGGTATATAGATAGTAAGATTAGAGAAAATTTCATTTAGAATTATCTTGTCACCATTTTTTTTTAAGGATTTGGTAGCACAACTTCTACCCAAGGATCTAGTAATTAAGCTCTCAGATATAAAACCAAAGTGTTCTAAGCAGGAACAGGTTGGCTTGTATCAAGATAAACTAAAATCTGAAACACTCCGTTTCCAAGATCAACTCAGAGAAATAAAAAGGCACTTAACAGCCAGGAAATCCTATCCTGTAGGATCACAAAAAAGAACTGGCTATTCAGATTAAAAGATATAGTTTACTGCTTTTTTTTTCCCAATATGTCTGAATAGTTTTTATCTATAAAGACACTCCTCATATAGCAGTCTACATCTATATATGCAAGAATACTTATGAAAAAGGTATTTAACATTTCATTGAGTATTGTGGAGAAAAAGAATAAATAATGCTTATAATGTGGCTATAATATAAACTTTATTTCATTCACAAATTTGAGGTAAATTGCTGAGAAACCAATATGATTTACAATCCAAACAGTTTTATCCTTGCAATATTTAGGCACCAATCAATGTTATTCAATGTTTTCTTTCTGATAGTATAGAAGACTTTTAAAAAATCTTTGTAATAAAACATTTGATGGGCTATTATAAGCTATCATGTGGAGACCAATTTGATGGAGAATAATTCCAGACCTCTCTGGATGATTTGTGACTGACCTGTTCTCTCTGCTGTGGATCTTTTTGCTAAAGAATTGACAGAGAATTAATTTTCTAAGATGAGAGAGGAAGGGAAGAAAAGGTGTGTTTGGTCAAAATTAGGCAAATATGACAACAAAAATTTTAAATGTTATGCTGCCGCATTTGGATCTGGAACTATGCAAAATGAGTAGTTTCTTTAAGAAGTTACCAGGATATTATCTTACAAGATTTCTAGATGACTTTCCATCCATCCATGACTTTTCATCCATCCATCCATTGCTGAGGCTATTCACATAGTCTGCAATCCAGCCAATGATTTAAGAGTCCAGGCTGGAATACAGTGTTAGAGAAAGCTTCAAGGTTCTTCCTACAGTCAAATTCTATACATTAATACTCATTTCATCACTTTCATTATAACTTACATGAGTGCGTGTGTGTGTGTGTATCTATCCACCTATGTATCTATCTCTCTATAATGTTTAGTATTATTGTACGTTTGACCTATTGGCAAAGTGAAGCCTAAAAAAGAACCTGAATGGAGAAATTTTAACATAGCGTTATAAAAAGAAAGGAGAGAGGGGGAAGAACCTTCTGATATTAAATTCAACCAAATGGCTCTTCTTTCTCAGCTGGAGCAGCCAGTTAATATTTTCATCATAAGCATATTTTATTTTCTATAATAAGTCACAAGATTCATTAGATATTTGTAGTTAAATAATCTGAACTGGTCCTAGAACTTTCTTATTTCACTTTCTGTCTTCTTCTATGAACTTACACAGCTGTTTAGTTCTTTTGTAAACAGGGAAGGCTAGGCACTCTTGCATAGATCTTTTTAGCATATGAAACATATTGACATGAATATAACATATGTGCCAAAGCAATATTATTCAGCTAACATTTCAACGAAATGTAACATAAAATTTTAAATTACATATTTCTGCCTATATTTGATTCTTGTTTACTGTATCTGATCCAGAAAAAAAGAAGACTCTTATTATGAAAAATCATCTCTAATATCTTTGCATTTTAATATCATAAGAAAAGAATGGTTATTACTAGTTGTTTATCTTCCAATGGCTCTAACTTCACCAGGTGTCAATACAGCAGTTTCAGTGGATCAATACTTTTGGTTCATATGGCACGGGTCCAAAACAACACTGACAGACACAGGTATGTCAAAACATGGAAAGTAGGATCATTTTGTGTATTGGAGCATCAAGGTAAAAGACAGGTTTACCCTCTGTTTGAAGTGTATTACCTTAAGCAAATCTGTTGCATCTTATTACCTTCGTTTCTTCAAATAGAAGGCACAAGTTCTTTTCCTTCTGAGGGAGAATGGTGTGATTATTCATTACTGGCTCTTCACATTAAAAAATACAATATGTGGTGTGTTAAATTATACACACACACACACATACACACACATATATATATCTTATTTTCTAAATTCCCATTAATTTTTAAGATTTAACTCTTGTTCTCAGGAATAGAAGTATCTTCTACTAAAATGTTTTAGAAATGTCTTTGGCCACTTCTTCATTGTATAAATATGTAGATTGTCAAGACCCTAATTGAAAAGCAGTGTTGCCTCTCTCTTTATCCTTGTATAACTGGATATTCCACTCGAATTTAATTCTGATAACACTATGAATGACCGAAAATCTCTTCATACATCCTTAAACAATATGTCCTTTCATTACTACAATCGTCTACATAAACAAAACCTTGGAGTAGAACATAAGAGAGTCTTGCAAGTTGAACAGGTCCTAGAAGTCAAAGGACATAGCTATTTTGTCCAAAATGTTAGTATCAATTTTCAGATGTTGGGTACAAACTGAATAAGGAAGAAAAATTAGATAGGAGCATTGAGTATTTATTATGCCAACTGCATATGAAATTTCAGATTAAGATCCATGTCATTTTTTAGGAGGTAAAGCAACCTCTGATTCATATGTGTGTCCTCTGTACAGTAATATTTTTACTTTTCTTACCTTACCTCAAAGTTAAAAAAAAAACAACACACCAAAAACATATATTGCAATCTGACCCAGGCCACAGGGCGGGGTGAGGAAGTGATACCAACTAAGTACCTGACTCCCTGGGAAGGGGAGGTCAGTGGTCTCTCTACACACAAAAGTACTAAAGGGGGGACAATAGGATGTTAGATATTTTGCAATATGCTGTAAAAGCTTCCATAGTAAAATGTTGCTGTAATCTGACCTATCTTCCTCTTTTTTATTATTATTAAAGGTGAAGTACTGGCTGGCTTCCTTGCTTACATGACTATTCAGAAGGTATCAGTGTTGTTGAAGTAAGTCATGCTGGTTATCGTTTAGCTCCTGCCCTTCCTAGAGGGGACTTGACCAAAAAAAAAAAAAAAACAAAAACAAAAAGGGAATTTTAGATAAATGAAATTTATGCAGTGGAGTTTACTTTAAAGAATGATTTAGAGAGGGATGCCTGGGTGGCTCAGTTGGTTGAGTGTCCAACTTTGGCTCAGGCCATGATCTTATGGTTTGTGGGTTCGAGCCCCGCTTCGGGCTTTGTGCTGACAGCTCAGAGCCTGGAGCCTGCTTCGGATTCTGTGTCTCCCCCTCTCTCTGCCCCTCCCCCACTCGTGCTCTGCCTCTCTCTGTCTCTTGATAATAAATGTTAAAAAAATTAAAGTGCGATTTAGAGAAAGAAGGTCCATTTGGAGAAGATCTTTGTGATTTCCTTAATAATCATTCCTCAGGTTTTACTGGCTTTAAGGGATTTTATATTGCTCTATTTGAATGCCACTTAAGTATTTCTAGCATCAATGGACTTAAGAAGTAAAAGTTTTTTAAATGTACCAGGTTTAGTAATTTAAAAAAAAAAGCTCCATTCATTTCTCGTTAGCAATCATTTGAATAACAGGAATTTTTTCCAAAAAGATCCATGCAGATTAATTGGATAATTTTGAGGGAAGAATTGAAATGGCAATTCAACTTCAGCTTCAATCAGAAACTCCATGACTCTTTCGCCTGATCATTGTTGCTCCATAGGGTTTTTAGCTTGTTAAGGAGCCTCTGGTGCCATTACACAATTTTGTGCTGTGTAAAAGCAGGGACCCCAATGTTTGGGCAATTCTACAATCTGACTAGAGTTTCTGGTTTGCTTCCTGGAAGGAGCTTTGTTACACCTAAAGTGAAGTGGCTTTAATGAAACCCCATTGCTTGTGGCTAAAGGGCTTCCTGTGTCTAGTTAGAACATGGAGAGGAGGTGAATTGAGACCCTTCTCACTATGCCCCAGGGAAGCATTGTTAGCATCCGGGAGAATTTGGTTTCTGGAGTTTTCCTCCGCACAGATTCCATACTGTGTTATCCATTGCCAGGGGGATAAAAGGGGAGGTTTTCGAAGAGAATTGATACCATGATTCTCATATGAACAATGCTTCATGTGATAGGCATGACCAATCTAAAGATAAGTATTTCAAAAGGAAAGAAAAAGTTAATTCTATTCTATGGGGTAAAGCATAACAAGACCAGGAAGACGTTAGAACTTGGATGAATTTGTATCATGGGTATTAATTCATAACAATAACAATACTAACAGCAAAAAAATACTCCCATCAGTTATTAGAGCCCATTTGTGAAAAGCTACTTCAGATTTGTGCATTTGCAGTCTCTTATTTATCAGTGAAACTCTTGGTTTTTCATAAATTTTTAATCTTGTCCAACCACTCCCCATCTGAATAAGCTAAAACACATATACACTTGCGCGCACACACACACACACACTTGTCTTCAGAAATATTTGAGGGTTCACACATAAAAATGATTTAAATATGTGGGTGTTACATTTCTCTTAGGCTAATATTTCACAATTTCACTAAAGCAATCCTTTAATTCATTCCACCAAATCCTAGCAAACTAGCCTAAGTAGTCCAAAATGAACATATAGAAAATCTCCAAAGCATTACAGATTTCTTCATCAGGAAGTACTTTTAATTTTTTTTCTATTTTTTTAATGGTTATTTATTTCTGTGAAAGAGAGAGAGAGAGAGAGGGAAAGTGGGTAAGGGGCAGAGAGAGGGAGACATAGAATCTGAAGCAGGCTCCAGGCTCTGAGCTGTCAGCACAGACTCCAACGTGGGGCTCGAACTCACAAACTGGAAGATCATGACCTGAGCCGAAGTTGGTTGTTTAACCCACTAAGCCACCCAGTCACCCCATTAGGAAGTACTTTTAATAATTATTCTAATTTTTAAATAACATTTGACTCCAGTCTAATTCAGACCCATTGAATGTGAACTGATTATGACTGAATACAACTGATTGTTCTGTCTTTAGCAACCAGTTACATTAATGAATGGCTTTGTGAAGTTGTCCCTCAGTTCATCTGCACTTATACTGAAAATACAGTTGTTACCTTGTTAATCACATAATCATAAATGTAGTGTCTTACTTTCTTCTGACTTATGAGCATAGACACAAGAAAAAATCTAGAAACTGATAAGGGTTTGAAAGTCTCCTTTATATTCTTTAGTAATAGACACTATGTTGGTCAGGGCACATTTTCCAAAGCACCCACATGTCTACCTCTACTCAGATGTCAGTAGGATATATGATGATTACCCCTTTGTGATAAATAGTGAGGAGACTAGATTCAAGGAAAGTTATACCAAGTTGTCATATTTCTTTCCAAATAACATGAAAATATGTACAGTCAAATTTGACCTCAGTCAGTTCTAACTCTCCCATTCAGCATGCTAGCTGGGAAGCATGCCTTCAGAGTTTCACTTCTCAGAACTCCCTGTTCATTTCTAACATTTTGACTTATTCAACTCAAATAATGAGTCAAAAATCAAGAAGCAATTAAACTGAGTGCAATTAAATTTAGTATGCCAGTCTTTCATTCAGGTCAGAGCATAAATGAAAATTAAAGAAAGTGCCAAATTTGATTATTTGAACAAGATAAAACCTAAAATTTTAACTGCAGTATAATAATTTAAACCTCAAACTCTTATAGAAACAGTGTTTTGAAGTATTAGAATAATTCTTTTCTTTTTAGAAAAATAAAAGCTTTCAAAGTAAGAATAATTTCATATTTTTCTTTCCTGTCCAACTCTGCTCTACTTTATACCCCACATGGCTGGTTATCTCCCCTTCAGAACTCTTCCAGATTGGTCTTACAATATTTTCATCTTTTCATATGTTAACATGACAAATATCTGTCCCCATTTTCCATAGTCACCTGATGTCGGATGCAACCTTTCTTATAATACCTTCTTTATCTACTGTTTTCAGAAAAGAAAAAAAAAATAATCCACTTTAATACATTTTCTTTATATCCTTCTAATTTGGAGCTTTTTGGTGGTATAGGTGGACATATCTAAGTCCTTACAAATTGGAATTTATAGCCCACCAAGGTGGAAAGAAACTTACCTCTTAACTTCATAAAAGCATTGAGAGACCCTGACATATTATATTCAAAGCAGTAAAAGAAAGACTAATAACTTATTTTTAATAGTTATAATGGAAACCAAAAAACAGTGATATGACATTTTTTCTAGTGATTCCATCGATTTTATAAACACAGAAAATATTCCTCAGAAATGAAGTTTCCACTTAGATTCAAAAGCTGAGCAGACCCATATTAAAGAAATATCTCAGGAAGTTCTTCAGAAAGACAAAAGCAAGGGTGTGCAGGGAGAAACATAAAATAAAAAGAGTGAAAATATGGGTAAATCCAAATGAATGCTGACTATCTAAATCATTAATACTAATATCTTATGGGGTTTAAAATATGCTTATCTAGATATAAGTCCCCAATACTAAAAATTGTAAAACACTATTGAAAGAAGTTAAAGAAAAATTAAACAGAGGAATATGCCCTCTTTACCAATTAGAAGACTCCTATTGTTTTGTCTGTTGTTACTCAGGGTGACCTCAAATTCACTAGAATCCCAATAAAAATTCCAGATTTTTTTCTGTGGAAATTTAAAAACTGATTCTAGTGTTTCTATGGAAACGCTGTCAAAGTAACCATGCAGAAGAAGAATAAAGCTAGAAGGTACACACTACCAGATATCAAGACTTACGATAAGATTACAGTAATTAAGACTCTATTGGTATTAGGTATTAGGCACAAGGATTGGCACAAAGCCACCGCCACAATTCTGGAGGGGAAGCGTATCTTTACCGATAAATGGTGGTGAACTAATTGGGTAACTGCTTGAAAAACATGAATTCTTACCTGCTTTACACCATATACAAAAATCAGTTCAGAGTGTATGATCCATATAGAAATGTGGAAATTAAAAAGTCTAAACTTTCCAGAAGGAAACAGTCAATGATCTTAATGACTTTGAGATAGGCAAATATTTCTTATACAAGATATAAAAAACTAATCATTAAAACAAAATTAGATGAATTAATAGAGTGAAAGCAAGTCAGAAACTAGGAAAACATATTTCAAATATCTGCCAACAAAGGACTCAAATTCATAGCATGTTTGGGATTCCATAGGGAAAAAAAAAAGAACCCAGACAACTCAGTTTTAAAATGGTCAAGAGAATAGGCACTTAACAAAAATATCCAAATGAACAATAAGCATATTAAAACATATTCAGCATTATTACTAAATAGGGAAATGAAAACTAACCCCCCAGTGTTATGCTACAACATACAAGAATAACTAAAGTAAAAAGGATGGGCGATACCAAATAATGGGAAAAATGGGTCAATTCTAAATTAACATATCATTGATAGGAGAGAAAACTGGGAGTACAATTTGGTACAAACCCTTTTGAAGTCTCTTTGGCAGTGTCTAAAGCTAAACATGCACTCAATCTGCCATCCAACAATTTCACTCCTATGTGTATTCCCATTGGAAATGAGTGCTGATATCCACCATTATATATCTATATACAGATATAGATATATAGGTATAGATATATAGATGTAGATATGGACATAGACATAGATGTAGATAGAAGATAAATAGCTAGAGTAATATAAATATACATACATACATATGAATATGCAATCACAACACTGGAAGAGGCTTCTGGGCAAGAAAGATGAAGGACATATCATTAACTGTATAGATGGAAAAACTGAGGCAATGAAAAGTAAGGAGTTAGATCCTGAATACTGGATGTCTGTGGAATCAGGGACAAAGGCAAGTTCTGCCAGACGGTGAGTGACATGAATACAGAAACAGGATTGGTTCTGCTTTCCAATGGCCTTGGTCCTGGCCCTAGGAACAGAGCTCAATGATATATTATTAGATGCATGAAACAACAAATTATCTCTTTATGCCTACAAACCCCAAATTTAAGCTTGTAGAAGAAATAGAGGCAAGATGAGGCCAGAACAACTCAAGGTGAAAGTGGGAGGGCGGAAGTAATAATTTTCCTATTCCATCTATCCCATGTTCCACTATAAGATGTCCCCAACAAGGGCAATAAAAAGAGGGTAAAGTGGAACAAATGTATTGTCTATGTGGGTGGAGAAGGTGTTTCACATCTCTTGTTTAAACCATATTAAAATATGTGGGGGAAAACCCTATCTGAAACCAAATTGTTTACAGTAATTCTCTCAGGGAAATACTTTAAATGTTGTATATTTCTGTAGTGATGAAACTTTTGATAAGAAGCACTTTTAGGTTTCATACAAGTAGTAATAAAAAAATTCTCAAAAGACTAAAATATATGTAGAATTTTATGATAGCAAGAGCAAAAAAGCAGAAAAAGGATAAATGGTACTAAAATGTTTTAAATGTTCTAAGGTCCTTAACATTGTCTGGAAAGTAAAAGTATCAATTTACATTAGTCTTTAATAAGTCAGGATGAATATTGTAATATCTAGAAGAACCATTAAAAGAGTGGTAAAAAATGAATATAAGTAATAGCATAGGAGAAACTGAATAATAGTACTCAAACTTTCCAAAAGAAGGCAAGAAAGGAAAAAGAAAATGTGCTCAGAAGAGTTAGGACAAATAGAAAACAATTGGTAGATTAAACCCAAATATATCAGTGGAATTATTGGAGTATATGGTATTTCTGGTTTTTTAGGTTTTTTTTTTTAATTTATTTATTTTGGGGTGGGAGGGGCAGAGAGAGAGGGAGAGACAGAATCCCAAGTAGGCTCCCCACTGTCAGCACAGAGCCCAACATGGGTCTCAGTCTCACGAACCATGAGACCATGACCTGAGCCAAAATCGAGTCAGATGCTTATCTGACCGAGCCACCCAGGCTCCCACATTTTTAACTTTTGAGAAACCTCCACACTGTTTTCCAAGTGACTGTGCCACTTTACATTCCCACCAGCCATGCATGAAGTTCATTTTTCCATATCCTTGTCACTTTCTTGTCTTCTTTATTTTAGCCACTTTAACAGGTATAAGGTGACATCTCATTGTGGTTTTGATTTGCATTTCCCTGATGATGTAGGCCATCTTTTCATGTGTCTGTTGGTAATACTATATGGTTTCACTCATATATGGAACCTAAAAAAAATCAATAAACAAACAAAAAGCAGATTCAGACATGTAAATACAGAGAACTAACCGTATGATTTCCAGAGGGGTGGGGTGGAAAGTGGGCAAAATGGGTGAAGGGGAGTGGGAGATACAGACTTCCAGTTATGGAATGAATAAGTCAAGGGAATAAAAGCCTATAAATATACATATAAGTAAAATAAATAAAAGGAATATAGTCATTGATATAATAATAGTGTTTGTCTGGTAACCGGTGTAGTTACGCTTGTGGTGAGCATAGCATAATGTCTACGGAAGTTGGATCACCATGTTGTACACCTGAAACTAATGCAACATTGTGTCACTATACACAAATAAAAAATTAAAAAAATATATGTCAGTAGTTATATTAAATTGAGTGAACTTAATACACTAATTAGAATCTATTTAACTGGATTTAAAAAACCTATATGCTGCTTACAGAAGACACGTATTAAATATAAGTTTGTAGAAAGTTTAAAAGAGAAAGGCTATAAAAAGACTTACCATGAAAATACCAAAGAAAGTACAACTGGTGTAACTATATTTATATCAAACAAAGTAAACTTCAAGACAAGTAGTATTTCTAGAAATAAAGAAATTTCATAATAATTAAAGTCAATCCATAAAGAACATTTTTAAATTTTAAATCTTATGCTTTTATACAAATAAAGAATTCTTTGTGAATAGACTTCTTGGCAAAATGTTAATAAATAATATGGGTGCCTGGATGGCTCAGTTGGTTAAACATCCCACTTCAGCTCAGGTCATGATCTCATGGTTTGGAGGTTTGAGCCCTGCGTTGGGCTCTGTGCTGACAGCTCAGAGCCTGGAAGCCTGCCTCAGGTTCTGTGTCCCACTCTCTCTGCCCCTCCCACACTCGTGGTCTGTCTCTCTCTCAAAAATAAACATTAAAAAATTAATAATAATAAATTATAAAATGGTAAAGATCCAAGATTCTTTCTTGTGAAATAAACTAGTTGGGCAAGGCGGGTGTGTTTCCTAAGCAGAGTATTTTTTTCCATTTGTTGATTCAAAGCTATGCTCCTGAAAATAGAGGCTGGCATTCTTCTCAGTGCCAGTTTCATTTTATAAATATATGATTGTCTCACCATATTGATTATAAGATCTTTGGATATGGATCTTGTTTTTAATTGTATCTTTTACATCACATAGCAGACTACTTACAAGTAATGCATGTTCAAAAAATAATAGCTGATTGACTAAATAGACGGAAGTTTGGGGCATCTTCCATGAGATCTTCCGTCTTTCTCCTGCCATGGAGCCTTTAAAGTCTCTGTTTTGTAATAATTAACTGTGATTAGACAACATATTAGGTGATTAGACATCATATTACGGATGAATAGGTTATATTGATTGGCCATTAAAATATCCAGAAATTAGAAAGGGCTTAGTTAGCTTATAAGTGAACAAAATTTATTTCCAAAGCTACTTTTTCTATTTCCTTGCATGTAATACCCAATACAATAATTATTGTTAATTTTTATGTGTTTTCTATGTTCACTAAACATAGGAATTATAATTAATGTTGAGTCAGAAGTTTATAGCTATTCTGCAACTTGTGTATCTCTAATGTCTCCCTCTCAAAAGGCCCTTTCTTAGTATATAAACCCAATAAAGTCATACCCCCAAAACAAAAACTGAAAAAAATAAAACAGCAAAAACAACAATAAAACCTTAGTTTTTAACCCACTTTTCTCAGGAATTTTTCATCTACTTGGGGGGAAGGGGAGGGAGGGAGTTCGTATTCCTTGTCTCTTTGTCAACCCCTTGAAGCTTTGCCATCCAGATTCTGTTTCCAACAGTGATATTGCGCACCCTTCCTAAGCTCCTATATTTTTAGTCTTTTCCTTAACTGAACTATCCCTTGAAACTCTCCCCTAATTCCCACTGCCCTAATGTTTCCTTAGATGCCAATTTTACTCTATTTTTTAGTTTACTAGAAAATCTCTTTTCCCTTTGTCTGGTCCTTCTAGGTAGGCAGACTGCAGAGTTGAAGATAGAATTCTTGTTTCTTCTGGCCCTTCATAGATTCTGTGACCTCATCAGTCCCTGGTAGCCTTATGTATTTCTTTCTATGTGAATGGTTCCCAAGTGTGACTTATAATCCTGCACCTCTCTCTGCCTGCTAAACACTGCCATCTGAATGTCTTACTAATTAATTACCAAAATCTATTCCTTCTACCCTTTAAAATACATCAGGAATGATTATCATTTTTTCCCCAGTGTCCCTACTTTAATCTAGCTCAAATCTCATATATCTCTCATGTAATCTAATATAAAAGTTACTTACTGGGGCACCTGGGTGGCTCAGTTGGTTAAGCATCTAACTTTGGCTCTGGTCATGATCTCACAGTTCGTGAGTCTGAGCCCCGCATCGGGCTTTGTGCTGGCAGATCAGAGCCTGGAACCTGCTTCGGATACTGTGTCTCCCTCTCTCTCTGCTCCTCCCCTGCTCACACTCTGTCTCTCTCTCAAAAATAAATAAGGGTAAAAAAAATTTTTTTTTAAAGTTACTTATTATTCTGTCCTTTAGCCCTTTATCTCCAAGCTAATGTCAGTAGAACTTCATTTCTCTAGGTGATTTTTTAAAGAGATTTTAGTATTTTAAAAAATTATTTTAATGTTTATTTATTTTGAGAGCGAGAGAGAATGGGAGAAGGGTCAGAGAGAGAATAGAGAGAGAATCCCAAGCAGGCTCCATACTGCCAACATAGAGCTGAACACGGGCTGGATCCCACACACCATGAGATTATGACCTCAGCCAAAATCAAGAGTCAGATGCTCAACTGACTGAGCTACCCAGGTGCCCATGATTTTTTTTTTAAATGGGAAACTCATATCAAGAGATATTCCTTGAAGAAAAAAAAAAAAAAAAAAACTAACGGTCAAAACATTTGAGTAAGGTGTGTTAGAACCTGTTTGAGAAGAATAATGAATATTAGGACATGAAGGGTGTAGGAAGTAATATCTTTAAGAATCTAGTCTTGAATCATGTATTTATTGTGTAGAATACACTGAGGCAAAAGCTGTGCTGGGGCTGGTGAAATGGCTTCTTCCTGCTCTTTGTCGTCAGCAGGTCCTCCTACCTCAGCCCTCCAAGACTCTCACTCTGCCATACATCACAGTCCGTTCCATATGTCATCATTTCTTAGGAGAGAATAATCTTCTTCATTCATCTTTTCTTTTTCCCTGATGCCTAACATGATCGACTCTACCCATAAATATTCAATGAAAGTTTCACAATTTGGGGGTGAAGTTCCTTCATAGATTAATTGAAAGAGTAATACCTTATTGTTTTTGAAACCCGGGGTTGTTTCATTAATATTGAGCAATCTAGGTATCATTCCTGACTTTTTCCATGAAAGTGTCAGACATTTTGAAAAGCTCTTAATCCAGACCACCAAGAAAGCACAGTATAAATTTCAGGACATTAAATAGTTTCATACTGAACTAAATGAGTTAAACCTACTCCCAAAGCACCTAAAACTCTGGAAAGACGTGATTTGCTTACTTTCATGAACTCGTTAATTAAGTGCTCACGATACCCTAGGCTTTTACCAAAAATAGAGATGATTCAGTCTTTTTCTGAAGAGACCATCTTTACTTTCTATCTAACTGTTATTATTAGAATACACATGCGGCTTATTGGTATCTGCCACCCTTTGGGGACAGTGAAGCACACCACAAAGAGAAAATATTGGCACAATGATTGTCTTCAGCTAAAATTGCCTAAGAAACAGAAGTTGCTGTCGAATAGGTTGATGTGTGCTGGCAGAGTTACGTGAGAAGTCTGAATTGCCTCTTCCTGCATTATGTCTAGCATGTCAAGCACTCAGTTTCAGAGGGGTAGATCTGGTATTCTATCACGCCTTTTCTAATTAGCTCTAGGTAGCCCAAAGCAACAAGTTTCCTGATGGTAATACCATGAGTGTGGAAGCAAATATGTTAATATGATGACTTTTCTAAGAGAAGTAATGTCTGTTAGGACACTAGAGAGGTTTCTGATTCCTCCTAAGCTGTGACATGACATTTCTGTTTATCTACTGAAGATACCGTTTATATGCTATGGATTGACAGTGCCTTTTTTTTGGAGAGACTAAAGCTTTTCTTATATGAGCATCTTTAGCTTTTCAATGGAAATCAAATCAGTTTGGAAAATGAGGTTAATTTTTCAGTCTTGAACATGAGAAATTAGATATGCAATCTAGCTGAATTCCTAATGGAATCTGTGAATCTAAATCTTTTTATGCCATTACCTATTTATTGCAGAGCTATGGGGAATAGGAAAGTTTAAATGCTTCAGCCATTTCTTTTGAAAAACTTTCTTGTGCATTTTAAATCCATGGAATTGCAGGGGAAGGAAAATAATCCTCCTGTAAATTAAGTCATGATGGTCTTGATGATCGGGTCAGACCAGCTGATAAGCTCTCTGTAGGAATGCAGCACAGCAATCGACTGTCATAAAGATTAACATCCATTTGCTTAGCTAATGAGTGCCACATGCACAGCATATCCAAAGCTCAAGCTTTAAAAGGTTGTATCCATTTTTATCATCACATCTGGAAGCACATCCAGTGTGGTATACAGCTGCATGACTGATTTTCATGTTTGTGGTTTGTAATCAGTCTCGTTAATTTTTAGTCATATTCCATATATGCTAGTGTACTTGGAAATATATATTATTGGACAGCTGGAAAAGTTTCACTTTTCAGGTGTTGATAAATGCATTTCAGCACTCTTTTTCTTTCTCTTTGGCCTTGAATGGTTCTCTCTCGTTTGACTTGCATAATATCTTACCAAAGTGATCCCTTCATAGGTGACACTGCAATAAAGGTTTGCACAGGGATTGCTTTAAATAGGCATTTTCAATTACAGAAAAGTCACATGACCCCATCGGGTCTTTTTTACTGCTATTAAGGTGAGGGGAAAAAAAGGAAATGCATTCACAAATGTTAAATGTTTAAAATTAGCCTTGGCTATATTTTGCTTTGAAATACCTGCATGTGTACTTTTAAAGATGTCTGAATGATGTGTCATGTTATGTTGAGTATCTTCTTTCAAAATAAATCCTGCCCCTCAAGGATATCTATATCCAAAGTAGCTATGCCGTAATGTAGACTATAATAGCCCTTCTGTGCTAAGAAGAACAGGGATAGAAATAGATACTGTATGACTAAATGCTGATTGACAGCTCCATCACAGACATGGTACTTCTTTAGCTAAACTGCAATAAAGAGACTTCATATCACACCATTCAACAGATAATAAAATAGCATAAACAGATGTAACCTTGTGGAAAAAAATTGTCTACTCGATTATAGTGATAACAAATTGTACACTTACTTTTTAAATATCTTAAAGATCACAAACGTAAGTGTTGATTCACAAGGCAAACTTCATTCTCATTATCCTTTTAAATGTTGTTCCTAATAGAAAATAACATTATATCTGGATACTCTCTAAATACGTGAAGGCAAAATATTTTCTTAGTATATACACATTTTTTAAATGTAAATGCTGATTGAAATATATCCAAGTTCCAGATTGGAGATAGTTTAAAAGCTCCTACAGAATGAAACTGCTTTCAAACCAGAGTTTACTGTGTTGGTATATTACTGGGTAGAGTTGGGGGAGATCTGAAGGATTCTTGTTATCAGAAATTTTATAAGAAATAAATAGGACGCTTTCAAAAGCAAAGACCTTTGCTACTCACAGAATCACACAGGACAATGAATGGCGTCATTATTATGAGTAGCATAGATACATCTAAATGTGCTCTTGGAATCATGGAGTCCTCAAGAACTCCTCAGTTTCAAGAACTTGTATAAAAATTAATAAACTAAAAAATAATTTGAGTATTGCTGACCATCCGTAGTCATTTTGTAACATATACAGTATATATACTTTTGAAGTTATTTCCCTTTGACTTATTTTAATTTGGTTGTTATTACTCCTAATGACTGCATCTCTAACACCATTAAGAATTACTACTGGCTGAATTATGACCCACATGCTCTGTATAAGTCATCTTTCATCCAAATTGATGAGAGATGTGACACAAAACACATGTGATTATGAACATTTCTGATTTCATTTCAATTTGATGGCATTACTTTTCCATGATCTTTTTGTTAATGCTGAATATTTTTTAAAACTGAATTTAACAAGTTAAAAGGTTAAAATTCCTATCTGTTTTGATCCACAGGAGGTAACTGATTTGAGATACTCTCAGTGATAGAGCAGAAGGGAGTGTAATTAATGGCATCCACACAGAATCCTTGGGACATATAGAGTTTCTGAATCTCTGAATCCAGCAATGCTGTCAGTGTTTTGGCTGACAGCCTATAACCCCCTTTTAACCTGAGCCCAGCTTACTCAGCAAGCTATGGCAAATGACTGCTGAGCTGTTACTTTCTTATTTCAAAATACACCTCCAGTTGAGAGAGGGACATGCTCTTTTACATATGGTATGGGATTTTGTTTGGGAACTCAGTTTTCTGTTATGAGTTTTTTAAAGAAATGTGCAGCAGCAGCAGTGGCAAAAAAAAAAAATACATCAGAAACTTTGGAAAGGAAGGAAGGAGGGTGAACTCACAGAAAGTGATGCCATCCTTGTTTTGGCCAGGCACAGAGAAGTTGAGAACACTCTGTAGGTGGGCCAATAAAATCTATCATTTAGGACGGGGACTACAGAGTTCTGAGCTAGAGTTCTTCCATCTAGCCTGTAACGCCACCACCACTCAAAGCTAGACAGAGCAGCTTTATGCTACTCTCCCATACACTGATATAGCTAAAGAAGCAGTAGTTGAGGGTTGGTGAAGAAAGGCAGGGATTATAAGGACACTGCGTATGAAAGGGTACATAAGGAAGAAGGAGGAGAAGTGACGAAAGTGAGGAGCGATCTCCTAAAGAGTGATGATTACAAACACAATGACCACGCATTCCCCCACACTGGGAAGCACCTATGCTTCCAAACCTAATTGCTGAATTGAGTCAGGCAGAACATTCAAAGAGTGTACTTCATTCAGTTGGTCATCATTCATTCACTCTACAAATATTTATTGAGAACAATCTGTGTTTAAGACACCGTTGTAATACTATGGATATAGTGCTGAATAAGATGAAGACCTTGCCCGCAAACATACAATCTAGTCAGGAAGCAAACAATAAACAAGTAAATATACATTATACTTCAAGCAGTCTCAAATGCTATTAAGAAACATAAAGGAGGATAATGATACTGACCATCTCTGGTGGGGAAGGCAGACACTATTTCCTAATTGGCTGATCTGTGAACACCTACCTGAGGAGCTAGAATATGAACAGAAATGTAAAAGAGGTTAGGCAGTGAACCATGTAAAGATCTGAGGAAGAATTTTCAGGAAAGAGGGAATAGCAAATACAAAGGACCTAAAGTAAAAGAAAGTTTGGCAGCTAGCATTAAAGCAAAGAGTGGGATCTAAGTAGAGAATGGATGAAAATCATGGTAGAAAATTGGGCAAGGGGATCCCAGAGGTTTTCATAAGCCATGGCAATGGGTTTGACTTTTATCATGAGTGGGATGAGAAACCATTAGTAAGTTCTCTGTAGAGGAGAGATATAAAATTGGTTTAAATCTTTAAAATGATTCCAAGGATTCTGGTCTGAGCAAATGGATGAACAGCAGCATTATTTGCTGAGGTGAGGAACGCTGTAGAGGAACATGTTACAGAGGAGGGTGGGGAAAGGTGAGAAAGTTCTCATTTAGATGAAGTATGTGATGTGCATTAGACAACAGAAAGGGAATATTAAGTTGGTAATTGAATATAAAAGTCGAGATCCTTGGGGAGAAGTCTGCACTGGCAGAAATGATTTAGACAACATCAGCATTTAGATGATATATTTAAGGTCATGGGACTAGAAGAGATTGTAGAATGACTGTAGATAGAAAAGAGAAAATCAACAACTGAGTCAGATCTCTCTAACGTAAAGAAGAGGAGCCTACAAAGAAAATTGAGAAAAATCAGTAAGGAAGGAGGAAAAGGATCGGTGTGGTGTCTCATGAGTTAAGAGAGTATGTCAATAATGAGGCAGTGGGCCACCCGGTCACATTCTGCAAAGAGATCAAGTGTGAGGTGGGCTGAGAATAGATCATCGGATTTGGCAAATGAAAGGTATCAATGATGTCCTTGAGAAGGTTTCAGTGGGAAACTATGGGCAAAAGCCTGACTGGAGAGGCTGAGGAAAGAATGGAAAATAAAGACGTGATAAAAACAACATTGGAGCTTTACTTTCCTCATTAATAAAAAGCAGAATTTGATCCAAATAATATGAGATTTCTATTATCTTGACATTTTTCATATTTTTATCATGAGTTTGAGCTCTTTTCATGTCTGCCATTTTGTCAAACCCTAAATTTCTGGTTCATTTTATTCTCTTCCATTGCAATTAAATGAGAGAAAAAAGTGATTGGACATTAGCAGTTTCCCCCCAGAACTAATTTTTCAATTTCAGAGGTCAGGTGACATCATAAAATATATCTAATATAGCCTAAGAGGGGTTAATAAGATGCCTTTCACTTCTGATCCAAAATAGACAGTGCTTTCCATAATAAGACATTTCATAGTTATCTAGAAGACATTCCTGTCTTGGTAGTACAAATATTCAAGTCGGTGAATTATATTCTGTGGAAAGAAAAGAATGAAAACCTCTTGTCTAGGCATTTCCACTCTATATTCAAAGCTAGAAAACAAACACACAAAACACACACAAAACTCCACAACTCTGGCCAGTCAAGCAATGGTTGTATTATTACTACTATTATGCCAACTACGACGACGACTACTACTATGACCCCTAGTACTGCCACAATCACTAATGATAATGAGTAAATCAGGCTAGAGGGATTTGGTAAGTGTGGTCTAACTTTCAACGGAATGGAAAGTGAATCACAAGCAATGCTTTAGTGCAGTATTTACCCATGGTGCATGTGACCCCAAATCTGTCAACATTAAGCTATGGCTTCTATAAAGCAGATGGAATTAGGCTGCTGGAAGGAGGTCTGTGATAGATAAGAAGTATATATTTGGTCTTTGTCCCTGTTTCTGGTATAGAACTAAATAATACCTTTGGAATATCCTAAGTGATGAAAGCCACAACTCTTTCTTTTGTTATGTGAATGAGGGGACTTTTGGAAGCACCTAAGGATGGGGACTGGTTAGCCTAAGAACTAACCTTGTGAATAGAGGGTTGAAACTTTCATTCCTACTCCCCTGCTCTGGGGGAGCAGAGAGGGGCTGAAGATTGAGATCAATCACCAATATCCAATAATTTAATCAGTCATTCCTATGTCACAGAACCTGCATTAAAACCCGAAGTAGAGGATTTGGAGGGCTTCTGGGTTGGTGAGCAGTTGGAGATGTGGGGAGAGTAACACATTTGGAGAGAGCATGCATAGAAGCTCTGCATCTGTCCCCCCATCTTGCCCTGTGCAACTTTTCCATCTAGCTGTTCCTTAATTATATTTTTTTACAGGAAACTGGTGATCTAGTAAGTAACCTCTTTCTCCATGTTCTGTGAGCCACTCAAACAAGTTAATTGAATCCAAAGAGGGGATAGATTGGAACCCAGCCATTTGGTCAGAAGTGTCAGACTTGTTACTGGCATCCCAAGTTGTGGGGTGTCATTGGAACCTCCAGTTTTTAGCTGGTTGGTCAGAAGCACAGATAATAACCTGGGCTTGTGACTAGGGACAGTGTCTAAAGGTGGGGTCAGTCTTCTGGGACTGAGCCCTCAAACTGTGGAATATGACACTATATCTAAGTAGATTGTGTCAGAATTGAGTTGAGTTCCCAACACCCAGCTGGTGTCAGAGAATTGTTTGATGTTGTGTGGGAAGCACCCCCAACCACACACACACACGCACACACACACACACACACACACACACACACACACACACTGCACACATTGGAATTTTGGTCCAGGAAACTAAAATAGGGCCTGATTGAAATTTAAGTTATATGTTCCATGTACAATGAGTTATGTTCTGATTCATTAAAAAGATAATGTATCAAAGTGATTTGATGGACCCATCTTCCCAAATATGATGGTTTATTCTTAACTTATGAACTATTATTTCTAAATAAATCAAGGTTTATTTTCAGGTCAATAACAATTAAGATATTCTTAAGTATATTTGCTTAATATAATATTAAACTATATTACTCTTGTATAATATCTTGAGGCATTACACCTTATTGAAAATTGTAGTTGGTAATTTATTTTGAAACTTTTCTGGAAGGATTTTCCTTGTTCAGAGGAAATGACATTTCTTACCATTTCAAGTCATAGAAACATATAGTTAATAAATAAAAGTGGTATTATGGAGGAATTCAGGATGTGTTTATAGGAAAAAAAATAATCAACTGTCCCTTCTGTCAGATTGTACACATCAAAGACTTTTCTCTCAGAGCTCAGGTTTAACAAACCAGTGTTTTCTATTAGCCAGTAGGCTGATAGTTACACCCTATCTGCTCTTTCCCCAACTCATAACACACTCCGTCTGGCTCTTCCAGCACTGCATCAAGCTTCTGCTGTCGTTCTCCACGTAGCATTGACTTCCTTTCTGCCCTGCTCCCAGCCCATCCTTGTTTGAAGCTGTCAGCTCTGGGTCATCTGTGACTCAGCACCGAGTTTCATACTAGAGTAAGTTGAAATCCGTTTCCAAGCCATTAACTCTGTATTTGCTCAAGCCAAGAGTCACAACCCCACCTAAATCCTCTCTTTTCTGCTAGGTCTTGACCCATGCTTTTGTAGAGGTTGCATGTCCTCCTTCCGCCCAGTCACAATGAAATCCAAATAAGGGTTAAATCCTGACCCTGCTTGGGTTTGAAAACTTTTCCCACTCTAGATGCACACAGAGAAAGACTCGAAACTACAAGGACAGGATCTGATAGAACATCTCTTTCCCTAGTCATGTGCAAGGATAGATTAAAGCTAAACATGGCTCAAATCAATCAAAAGTTCAGACTACTGAAACTGCTCCTTGACTCTGGGAAACTGATGCAGCTTGCTATTAGGTGAAAATCTATGAACTGAGAGGGCTGCCATTAACAAAACTTTCTAAAAAAAATACCCATCATTTCTGATGTAACCATAGATGATGGTACGATAATGTGATGTTCTTTCACCTATGTTGGATATATGCTTATTTGGCAGTGAGAACACAAGAGGAAAATGTTGCTAGTCTCTTTTGCCTTTTAATAGCAAATAAGCTACATGACACTTTAATCCATAATCACATATGATGTTTATCACTGTACTTTATCTTTTGCTTGCCTGTGTGATAGTGTTTAGTTAGTGATATTGATATCAAAACAGAGACTTGGCATTGTTTGGAGTGGACTGTAACTCAGCTGCTAAAATTTTCCATCTTATTTCCCACAACATCTTAAAAACAGGAGTCTGACCTACTGCTCCTAGTTCTTAAACATAGTAAGACATTGCACAACATTAAGATATAATTATTAGAAGAGAATACTGTGCTAAATTATAGGAAATTTTATCTCCCATTCCTTTCTCATCTGATTTATTCATAAATTTTATACACAGTGTCATTTCATACTCCATTTCTAAAGAAAAATAATTACTTAACATTCCCAAAAGGTATATACAGCTTTGTTCAGGTACTCTGGAGCATTTATTACCCAGGAACATTTTTTTCTTAAAAGAAGATATCCAAACTTCCAGACTATTTGGCTGTTCCTCCAAGGAGTATGTTTATACCAGCAGGATCTTTGAGTCCTCCTCACTTGCTGCTCGCTATGATGTGGCAGATTGGGTCCAGATTCTGACTTAAATGTCTTGGTTAGGAAAGGTGAATTTTTAGTGGGGCCTCCATATTCTAAAAGCTGCTGCTTAACCGGCAATAAATGTAGCAGTAAAATTGGAGTCTGCAAGAAAATGGATTTAAAAAAATGTCTTGAACATGAGCATAAATTATGAACAAAGATTAAGTGCCACATGCTTACAAAACTTCTCTCTCCAGAGAATGTGCTATGTAACTGCTGATTTTAAAATAAGAAATGTCATTTATTTATTTTTTTGTGCTTCAGTCAACAAATGTTCAATAATGTGGCTGCTGGATTACTGACACAGCCCTGCTCATTTTTGGAGCCGGCTAACTCTCACCTTGCCTCAGTGCTCACTACATTTGACCTTTTGTTACAGAGCTCAGAAATTTCGCAAAAATAAGCAGTGACTAACTAAAACCAAGGAAATACCATGTGGGGTTGTATTCTAATCAAGCAACAATCTGGTAGTGACTCTCCAGGCTCTGACAGACAGAAACATTTAGCTGTGATTGTGTATGATATCATGTGAGTGAGTAAGGATCTTGTTGTGTTCATCAGTCTGTTTACATCAGGAGCTTGTAAAGAAGAAAATCACTTCACTTTGTGACAATGATTCTCTCTGACCTTTCCTAGCACCTGCAGAGAATAGATCATGCAGTGATCCCATCAAGCACATTCCTTCACACACACACACACACACACACACACACACACACACAAACACGGTAAACTAAGTAGTCAATGGAAAGTGTAACTACTAGAGGTATATATTTAAATTATAAAGATTTTTTTTGTTTTTAAAGTCTAAGGTGTCATGATTTTGCAGTAGTAGAACTGCTGCTTCCTTTTCTCATTTGAACTTGACCTTTCTGGATTCATTCTGAATACTACTATGGCAGCACTCTAAATGATGGAAATAATAGATATTAATAACTGGTGACATTTTTTTTAGCCTAGGGAAAAAGAACCTAATAAGAAAGCAAGAAGACATATTTGTATTGGTAGGTTTTGTGTGTGTGCGCATGTGTGTGTGTGTGTGTGTATGTGTGGTTATCCATCAAATAGATGGATCTTATCGAATAATCTACTGATAATTTTGTCTTTCCTTTTATTATGTATAGAAAACTTGCACTTCATCAAATTACTTCTGCCAGTTTTCTATACATACAGTAAACGATTTTAGAAATTAACTCAGTAGAGCTCTTTGTTAGAATTTGTCATTTATCTATTAAAATTCTTCAGCTTTTGTCAGACAATGTACTTAGCTCTGTAATAAGAGTCCCTGAAGATGTGTGTGTGATTTGTCAAAAGAGAGACAAAAAGTGTATAAAACTCTAAAATGTCAGCAATCAGGAGATTTAACAGACTTTAGTAAATTTACATAGAATGAATAGAAATCTTTGATATTAATAAACTTAGCTCGGGGGAGTACAATGGAGGGGGCAAAGAATGATAATTTAAATACAATTTCAACATCACTTCTTCCAAATTTAAAAATTATCATGGATAAATGTATGATAGAGTTTAAATAACATAAATGTAACTGTTTATCATCACTCCAAAGTTTCAGAGTGTGAATATTTTTTCTAAAGTGAACCAGTAAGTGTGTAATTCTTCACTTAGTTTGTTTTCTCCAACAAAAGTACTAATGGTGAATGAGACCAAAGCATATTACATATTATGAGATTGTCTGGTAGAGAGTGTATAGGAAGCAAATAGGTTGGCCTTACTAAATCCAAATATATGTTGCATGTGTGTATTAGGACTTCCATAACAAAATACCACAGAATGGGTGGCTTAAAAGACAGAAATTTATTTTCTTGCATTACTGGAGGCTGGAAGACCAAGATTAAGGTCTGGTATCTTCTGAGGCCTCTCTTTTTGGCTGCAAGTGGCAGTCTTCTCATTGTGTCCTCACGTGGTTTTTCTTCTGTGCACAAGCATCCCGGTGTTTCTTTATGTGCCCAAATTTCTTCCTATAAAGACACCAGTAAGATTAGATTAGGCTTCACCCTAATGGATTCTCTTTAACTTAATTACCTCTTTAAAGGCCCTATCTTTACATACAGTTGCATTGTAGTATATTAGGACTTCCACATATGAATTTTAGGGGGACAATTCAACCTATAGCAGATGTGTTCTGGAGTTAGGATGCTTATGGCTTTCAGGTGCCAAGTTCTTGGCAATACTCTGCAGCAGTCAGAGGTGGGACTCTCTTGCTTATATGTTGGTAGGCCCAAGAGAAGTCCTATCCATGTATGCAAGTGAAATGGAAGCTCATCTGGAAGATTATGAACCTATAAATGCTTTGATCACACATCTTCCTTACCTGCTAGAGAAGAATATATATTATAGGCATGGGAGGAGAGGCAGAAGTTTAGATTACCCTTTTATAGCTTTAATTCCTACCCTGCATTTACCATTGACTACAGAGAGTCTCTGAGCCTGAAATTCTCCACATCCTTCAGCTCTTTTTGTCTATACCCTTCCTTTCATGATGATGTGTCTTTCCAGCCAGTGTGTCAACCACCATATTACTGTGGCACAGTGGGCATGTTGGTACGTGTGCAGGAGTAGGGCAAAGTCATATAGAATTCACTATGTGAAAAACAGATTTTCTTGTCCTTTTTAATCCCTTAATTGCTTCCTTGGACTATGACATGAGAAATACATTAGTTAATAAACAGAACATGCTAACATGTTTTCCCTCAGAATTGGAAAAGGAAAACTATAGAACAGGGGAGAAAAAAGAATGAATCATACTGGCAAAACTTATTTTGGCATTTGAATTTTTATATTGGCACTATTATTTTATGTTTTAATATGGACTTCTCCATTTTAAAGGCTTCCTCTCTTGTAAAACTATAAGTGGCTGAACAATAGTGAGAATGACAATAAACAGAATTTAAAAGGCATTGTAATAAACATTTTAAAAATAGTGACTCTTGTGTTCCAACATCAACCTTGTTAGATGGATAATGGTAGTACAGCCATGTTATAGATGAAGAAACTGAGTC
This sequence comes from Panthera pardus, assembly GCF_024362965.1. NCBI lineage: Eukaryota > Metazoa > Chordata > Mammalia > Carnivora > Felidae > Panthera > Panthera pardus. The sequence continues at coordinate 71,379,417 of NW_026526810.1, read as the reverse complement.
ACAGAGAGGTTAGTTAATTGACTACCTAGGGATGTAGTAAGTGACAGAGCCAAGAACTCCACCCAGGCAGTCTGACTGTAGCACCCAGGTTTTCAGCCATTAATGCATCCATTTGTAATAAAAAGACTTATATACCCGTGAGCAATACTCGTGACAAACGGTAATTCTAATTTATAAAACAAGTCTTCTGTACCATTAGCAGGGAAAAGAGGCAATTTTTTTTCAGAAAGCAAAACATTTCAGCTGAAAAACTAGGACCATATGGTAAGGAAATACATGCCTTTGTACTAAAGTCTCCTCCTCTGGTGCTGTTTCCTCATGCCCTGTTTGGATATTTGCCGACAACTTTTACATATCCTATTTGTCCTAATACATTGTGGCTCCTTATAAAACAACCAGAGCATAAATTGTCCCTGCCTACGTATTTTAAGTCCAGGACTGTAGAATTATCAAGATAATTTCCCTAACAAATTCAAGATATTTTAAATGAAATTTGTCTTCCCGTGATTATGCAACTCTTTAAAGCACTTTCATGTGTGTTCCTAAAAATGTTAACTGTCTGAATGTTCAAGTTGTTGCCTCACTAACCAATATAGCTGATATAAAAATATATATGGCAAAAAGATTGACCTTATTTTTTGCTCAGAGAGGATGATACCGATGGATAAGACTGTAGCCAGTAATGAAAGAAAGGACATTGACATAAATATTGAGTCTTTCTTTACTGGGGTGGAGCTATGTATAAGAATATTTCACAAGGTTCACTAGCCAGTTTTGGCAAAGTCTGTTAGTACTTCATGCATTCCTCTACATTTCCCAGTTTCCTTTGCAGTTAGGTTGGAACCATATGGCGAGATGTAGGCAATGGACTGTCAGCAAAAAGTCACTCTAATTCTAGGCATTTAAGAACAGGTGTGTCTTAATACCATATGATTTCATTCATATGTGGAATTTAAGAAACAAAACAGATGAACATAGGGGAAGGGAAAAAAAGAGCTGGGAGAAGCAAACCATAAGAGATTCTTAACTATAGAGAACAAACAGAGGGTTAATGGAAGGATGTGGGCAGAGGATGGGCTAAATGGGTGATGGCTATTAAGGAGTGCACTTGTAATGACTTCTGGATGTTAAATGTATGTAAGTGATGAAGCACTAAATTCTACACCTAAAACCACTTTTACCATATATGTTAACTAACTAGAATTTATATTAAAAACTGAAAAATAAAAGCTAGATGTGTCTTTTCCATTCTTCTTCTTCTCTACTTCTTCAGCAGTGATCTTAAGAGTCTACATGCTCCAGATAGGGCCATTATATGGTAACAGAGTCTTCTGGGTACCCTTGCTAACCCATACGGGACACATAAATTTGATGTGTTAAACCTCTGAGATTTGGGGTTTGGTTTGTTACCATTATATAATTTAGCCATATCTAATGAAAATGAAGATGTGTTCACTTGGACAAATATAGGAGATAGGGGTCAGGTGAGGATTTATATCCTTGGGTAAGAAAACCCAGTGGACTTTCTTTACATATTTCTTACATCTAAAATCATATTTCTTAAAGATCCCAAAGAGTCTATTTTTTACCTTATTCTAAATTTCCTTTCCCATTCCAGTAGCAGACATCTTGGGACAGATGCTATAAAATGTATAAATAATTACAGGTTACAAGCATGAAAAACTCAAGAGAAAAAGTACCTGGGACAAGAAAAATTTGAGCAAAATTTACCTGGATTTAACTGCCTGTGCCTAGCAAAATCTCCTTGCCTAATTTCACATTGATCCCATGATCAATTACTGTGCTAAACAGTTGGCTTCATTTTAGTGGCTACTGTGGCACAACAACTAGCCCCCCACTTTAGGACCAACACGTTCATTCTTCCAGCTGTCAGAGGTGTTCCCTGCCAAGAGATCACAGCTAAGTCACCTTCCAGGAATCACAGTTGACCAAAGAGCTCTGCCTACCCAAAATGTATTCCCCTCCTCAAAGTAGCCCACTTCCAATAACTTGTGAACGTGGTGAATACAAAGATTTTGCCCTCCCACTGGATCTGCTGACACCTCTGTTACAATTTCATCATATTTTAACTTTTCCCTCTGCCCAGTCCTACTTTTGCTATTTAACAGATTTTGTTCTTCAAAACTCTACCCAATAAATCTCTTGTAGGTAAGTCTCTGACTCAAGGGTCTGAGTCAGAGGAACTTAGTTTATGACATCCACAAGGCCCAAAACAGAATTGCGAGTTATAATAGAAGGGTAGTTGATGTGTAGAGAAAATCTGAATACTTCTTTTTTTAAAAATGCCTACAAAAAAATGCCTACTATAAATGGCATTCTTTGTAATTCTGAATTATCATAAGTAACAATTTTAATATAAAATTATATAAAATAATTATTGGAATAATTTTACTTTTCCAGAGAAGTTGCAAAAAATAGTACAGAGTTCCTATGTACTCTTCACTCAGTTTCTACTGTTAAGACAAACTGAAGCATATTAACAATTCTAAGAAGTTATATGAGCAAAAATCTATTAGAATTGGGCAGCATCCAATCTAGCAGATTAGAAGGAGCTCTGAAAAGCTATACAAAATGAAAGACTTTTATTAGGCAGAAGGGAGTGTGAACAAGCAAGTTATAGAGACAAATAAGCAAATATTTACTGCAAAGTTACTTTCCTTTAGGGGATGGTGGGGTCCATCCAGTTGATGACCTAACTGGTGTTGATTGGGTGATTCCTGACTGAGATTCTATTTCTGGGAGAGTCAAAACTGCACGCCTCAGTTTGGTGATGTGAACTTAGCAAAAGCAACTCCATTTTGGGCCTGCTGTCTTGTTTTTAATACCTCTAATGTTCACATCTGACATTACCATTGTACAGTTGCCAAAACTAAGAAATGAATATTGGTATACAACTGTTACCTAACCCTTAGGTTAGGTTTTACCTGTTTTGCCAATAATTTCCTCTTTCTGTTCTAGGATCACATTCAGGGTTTAACATTACATTAAGATAACAGTAATTTTTAGTTGGCAAAATTAACAAAATTCATGAATATATATATGTGTGTATATACAACTAATTTAAAAGTGGTTAACTAATATAGGAAATATACTTTTTAAAACTACATAAAAATAGTATATCATCATACCAACTAGCTGTGTGACTTTATACATGTTTCTTCACTTCTCTGGGCCTTGATCAACATATCTATAAATAAGGTGGGTTGAATCTGATGATACGTTGGGTATTTTACATTTTTTATATTCTATGCTTTAAAACTGTTAAAAATAACCTGAAATTTTGCAAAGCTTTGTAAAGAAACATTTCCTGTTAGAAAATTACAACGAGGACGGAAGTTTTCTAATTAATGTAAATGAAGTGGGCATACCTCTATAACCTTGATGGAGTTTTGTTACACTTTTTTTACTGTTAATTTGAATTAAAAAAAAAAACAAAAAAAAAACTACCATATCAGCTCCCTTGAGCAACCGGCAAAATCGAAGATTAAGGTAGAACAAGAAGAAGAAAGTGCGTCTATGAAATGAAGAAAAAATGTTTGAATTTTTAGGAGGGTTTAGTGCAGAAAGAGAAGGCCCTTAAAGGTCCATAACTCATTAGTTAAGTATATTTATGTTGGGTCAGCAAAGAAATGCCTTGGATTGGTATAGCTGGTGATTAGAAAGCTGCAGAAAATGCCACATTCTGATCAACACTTAATTATTTTTTGTAAATATGAAACTAGTTCAACAGGTCAATATGAGAATAATTTATTAGTCTGAAGAAGAGCATTAATTTCTTGAAAATATATATGCTTATCTTTAGATATGTCATTGCAAAAGAAGAAAGGAAAGACATTAAGAACTACATACAGTAAATGCTATAATTCAGATCCCTTACATTATAAGAGTCATCTAATGAAACCCCCCTTGTAACAGCAAATGGTAATGGGTTAATAAACATTAACTTAAATATGAACACTAAGTGTTATTGCAAACTTTGTTTGCAAAAGAAAGGTTGTAATATAAAGAGTGATTACTTATTTGAATATATTCTAAAATTATCAAAGAATTTTTTTTTTCAAAGGATGTTTTAAGCATTTGCATCCAAGTCAATTTATTTGGAAAAATAATGTGGTAAATTTAATGATTAGTCAAATTATAATAAAGTTCCGAGTTTACATTTTAGCAAGAATGTATTATTTTCCTAATTTTTAAAAAGGATTTTAAGTATTGGCCCTCTTGCATAATGAAAATTTTATGGAAATTTATATTTTATCTATGTACCTGTATATGCAAGTCATTAATTTTTGAGGATGTGAAATGATTTGGATACAACTCTGCTAAACATCTTCTAACATTAGGGGCGCTGGGTAGCTCAGTCGGTTGAGCGACCGACTTCAGCTAAGGTCATGATCTCATGGTTTGTGAGTTTGAGCCCCGCATTGGGCTCTGTGCTGACAGCTCAGACCCTGGAGCCTGCTTCGGAATCTGTGTCTCCCTGTCTCTCTGCCCCTCCCCTGCTCATGCTTTGCCTCTCTCTGTCTCAGAAATAAACATCAAAAAAAATTAAAAAAAAAAAAAAAACATCTAACATTAAAAAAAAATGTGTAAAACAGGAGTGCTAGGGTAGCTCAATCAGTTAAGCATTCAACTTTGGCCCAGGTCATGATCTCATGGTTTGTGGTTTCAAGACCTGTGTTGAACTTTGTCCTGACAGCTCAGAGCCTGGAGCCTGCTTACATTCTGTGTCTCCCTCTCTCTCTGCCCCTTCCTTGCTTTCACTCTGTCTCTCTCTATCTCTCAAGTAAATAAATAAATAAATAAAACATTTTAAAAATTCAAAAAATGAGTAAAACATCTTTGAATATGATGGAATGTGATTTAAAATGATAGTTTTTTATTTGAATTTTATTTTATTTTATTTTTTTATGAACTTTATTGTCAAATTGGTTTCAATACAACACCCAGTGCTCATCCCAACAGGTGCCCTCCTCAATGCTCATCACTCACTTTCCCCTCCTTCCCACCCCCATCAACCCTCAGTTTATTCTCAGTTTTTAAGAGTCTCTTATGGTTTGCCTCCTTTCCTCTCTGTGACTTTTTTTTTCTTCCCCTTCCCCATGGTCTTCTGTTAAATTTCTCAGGATCCACATAACAGTGAAAACATATGGTATCTGTCTTTCTCTGTGTGACTTATTTCACTTAGCATCACACTCTCCAGTTCCATCCATGTTGCTACAAAAGGCCATATTTCATTCTTTCTCATTGCCAAGTAGTATTCCATTGTGTATATAAACCACATCTTCTTTATCCATTCATCAGTTGATGGACATTTAGGCTCTTTCCATAATTTGGCTATTGTTGAAAGTGCTGCCATAAACATTGGGGTACATGTGCCCCTATGCATCAGCACTCCTGTATCCCTTGGGTAAATTCCTACCAGTGCTATTGCTGGGTCATAGGGTAGATCTCTTTTTAATTTTTTGAAGAACCTCCACACTGTTGTCCAGAGCGGCGACACCAGTTTGCATTTCTACCAAAGCTGTAATCATCAAGACAGCATGGTACTAGCATAAAAACAGACACATAGACCAATGGAATAGAAAAGAGACTTCAGAATTAGACCCACAAAAGTATGGCCAACTGATCTTTGACAAAGCAGGAAAGAATATCCAATGGAAAAAAGATAGTCTCTTTAACAAATGGTGCTGGGAGAACTGGACAGCAACATGCAGAAGAATGAAACTAGACCACTTTCTTACACCATTCACAAAGATAAACTCAAAATGGATGAAGGATCTGAATGTGAGACAGGAAACCATCAAAACCCTAGAGGAGAAAGCAGGAATAAACCTCTCTGACCTCAACCGCAGCAATTTCTTACAGGACACCTCTCCAAAGGCAAGGGAATTAAAAGCAAAAATGAACCATTGAGACCTCATGAAGATAAAAAGCTTCTGCACTGCAAAGGAAACAATCATCAAAACTAAAAGGCAACCGACGGAATGGGAAAAAATATTTGCAAATGACGTATCAGACAAAGGGCTAGTATCCAAAATCTATAAAGAGCTCACCAAACTCCACACCCTAAAATGATAGTTTTTATGTATATTAGCTAACCTATGCAAGCCACAAAATCTATAGTGAAATCTTTTTGGTGTTAAAAGTTATGAGAGCTGTGTGTGTGTGTGTGTGTGTGTGTGTGTGTGTGTTTGCATGTGTGTGGTGGGAATATGGACAGGGAGGTGGTTGGGAGCACTTATCTTTCAGATGTAGGCAGGAGGTCTTTTTTAGCTCTGGGTATTTTTAGCAGGGAAGAGAAGTGTGGCTGAAGTTATGGCTGTGGTGTAAGGTGCCATTTCTTCTGGGAGAACCTATAGGCCATTGAAAAGGAAGCAGGTTTGCATCTATGGCTATGATATGGTCAAACTCTGCAATTCAATTATTATGACCAAACCAAACCATGGGGACCTCTCTTATAGATGAAAACACTGGCCCAACTCAATTACCTAACTATCACATGGAAACAGTAGTTGGATACTGCCAAAGGGTAGGCGACATTCAAATCTTTCATATTTGGCTTTGTAATCCATGATATTATTATTTTTCTAGCACATTTGCTTCCCTAATTGTGTTTTGCTTGGATTCATATTAAAAAGAGTTTGTCTTCCCTGAGCACACACCAGCTGGGTAGTGGGAGGAAAGGGCCTTGGAGCTAACCAGGCAGTGGGGCAATACAGCTCTAAGATTCAAAATTAGTCATGAATAATTCACAAAGCAGATAATCTACCCATGGATAAACAAAAGGTACTGGACTCATCCCAGGATTATTTTATGCCCTGTTCTAATTCTCAGACTACTAAATTTTCCTTACTTTTTTTTTTTACACTGGTTAGCAGATACACTAAGGTATTAAAATACCTTAAGTATTTTTAATTGAAATATATAGCTCTTTAAAAACAAATAATTTACTTTGTTTACTCTTGGTTGTAAACAAGATCTGAAAGAAAAATTTCACATCCATATGTGAAGCATGAGGTTAATATGTTTTGGGGATCTAGTAACTTGTGGATATTGGATTTTCATCTAATTTGCCATTCAACTAGGAGACAATTGTTTAGCCCTTCTGTGCTTTAGTTACTTCCTTCAAATTGTAGATGAAAATGACAGAAACTTAACTTATTTATTTTAAAAGTAACAAAACCTTTAAAAGAAGTCATGAGAGGGGTGCCTGGGTGGCTTGGTGGGTTAAGCAGCTGATTCTTGATCTCAGCTCAGGTCTTGAGCGCAGGGTTGTGAGTCCACAGTGGGCGTGGAGCCTGCTTAAAAAAAATAAATCATGAGAATTAATAAGGTGTCTGAGATCAATAAACAAAAAGTATTGTAAGTACTCTTATTTTATTCTTCCTTTTGCATATTTCCGTTGCCATGTATTAGCATCATTTAGGATGCCAGAATAATTTTTGCTATAATTATTGTTTTATATTCACTGAACAACAGCAGTATTCTTTGCACAACACACTACATTTAGGAAAATGCACTTCCTGTCCTGAGTAGAGTGGGGCTGGTTAGCTAAAGGAACAATAGAAAAATCTGAGAAATACAGATTATAGTTAGGTAGTGAGTTATTCCATTAAAAAAAAAGCAATAATGGTTTTTCTCCTCCTTCTTCTGTCTCTCCCTCCCTCCCTCCCTCTCTCGCTCTTTCCCTCTCTTTCTTCTTTGTTTTTTTAAATTTTAATTCCAGTATAGTTAACATACAGTGTTATATTAGTTTCAGGTGTGCAATATAATGAGTGAACAATTGTATACCTTACAAACTGCTCATCATAATAAATTTACTCTTAATCCCCATCACCTATTTCACCCATCTCACTATCTACTTCCCCCTCTGGTAACCATCAGTTTCTTCTCTATAGTGAAGAGTCTGGGGGCACCTGGGTGGCTCAGTCTGTTAAACGTCTGACTTCAGCTCAGGTTGTGATCTCATGGTTTGTGGGTTCAAGCCCCGCATCAGGCTCTGTGTTGACAGCTTGGAGCCTGGAACCTGCTTCTGATTCTGTGATTCCCTCTCTCTCTGTCCCTACCCTGATAATGCTCTGTCACTCAAAAATAAATAAACGTGAAAAAAATTTTAAAGCGTGTGGGGTTTTTTCCTTTGTTCATTTCTTTATTTGTTTGATTTCTACACATGAATTAATTCATATGACATTTGTCTTTCTCTGCCTTATTTCATTTAACATTATCTCTGGTAGATCTATCCATATTGTTGCAAATGGCATGACTCCATTCTGTTTTATGACTAATATTCCATCATGTGTATGTGTATGTATGCATACATACATATATATCACATTTTTATCCATTCATCTATCAGTGAGCACTTGAACTGCTTCCATAATTTGGCTATTGTAAATAATGCTGCCATAAACATAGGGCTGCATATATCTTTTCAAATTAGTGTATTCATTTCTTTGGGTAAATACCCAGTAGTGAAATTACTGGATAGTATGCTATTTCTATTTTTAATTTTTTAAGGAACCTCCATACTGCTTTCCACTGTAGCTGTACCAGTTTGCATTTCTGCCAACAATGCAAGAGAGTTACTTTTTCTTCACATACTCACCAACAGTTGTCATTTCTTGTGTTTTTTATTTTAGTCATTCTAACAGATGTGAAGCGATATCTCATTGTGCTTTCAATTTGCATTTCCCTGATGATGAGTGATGTTGAGCATTTTTTCATGTGTCTGCTGGCCATGTGTCTTCCAGGGAGAAATATCTGTTCATGTCTCCTGCCCATTTTTTAATCAGATTAGTAGTAGTAGTAGTAGTAGTAATATTTTGGTGTTGAGTTGCATAAGTTCTTTTTATAGTTTGGATACTAACCCTTTATCAGACATGTCATTTGCAAATATCTACTCCCATTCAGTAGGTTGTCTTTTAGTTTTGTTTTTTCTCTTGCCGTGCAGAAGCTTTCATTTTGCTGTAGTCCCAATAGTTTAATTTTTTGTTTTTGTTCCCTTGCTTCAGGAAACATAGCTAGGAAAATGTTGCTATAGCCGATGTCACACAAATTACTGCCTGTGCTCTCCTGTAGGATTTTTAAGGTTCCAGGTCTCACATTTAGGTCTTTAATCCTTTTTGAGTTTATCTCTGTGTATGGTGTAAGGAAGTGGTCCAGTTTCATTCTTTTGCATGTAGCTGTCCAGTTTTCCCAATACCATTTGTTGACGAGACTGTCTTTTTCCCATTGGATATTCTTTCTTCTTCTGTCAAAGACCAACTGGCCATATAATTGCAGGTTTATTTCTGGGCACTCTGTTCTAATGTCTATGTGTCTATTTTTGTACAGTACTATCCTGTTTTGATTACTACAGCTTTGTAGTATATCTTGTCTCTGAGATTATGATACCTCCAGTTTTGTTCCTCTTTTTCAAAGTTGCTTTGGCTATTTGGGGTCTTTTGTGGTTCTATGTAAATGTTAGGATTATTTGCTCTAGTTTTGTGAAAAATGCTGTTGGTATTTTGAAAGTGATTGCATTAAATCTGTAGACTGTTTTAGGTAGTATGGACATTTTAGCAATATTTATTTTTCCAGTCCATGAGCATGGGATATCTTTCCATTTGTTATGTCTTCTTCAATTATTTCATCAGTGTTTCATAGTTTTCAGAGTATAGGTCTTTCACTTTCTTGGTTAAGTTTATTTTTAGGTATATTATTTTTGGTGCAATTGTAAATGGGATTGTTTTTCTTAATTTCTCTTTCTTCTACTCCATTATTACTGTAAGGAAATTCAACAGAGTTTTTGTGTATTGATTTTGTATACTGCAGCCTCCCTGAATTTATTAATTCTAGTAGTTTTCTGGTGAAGTCTTTAGGGTTTTTTTTCTATGTAGTATCATATCATTTGTAAATAGTGAAAATTCCTTACTGATTTTGATGCTTTTCATATCTTTTTATTATCTGATTGCTATGGCTAGGACTTCCAGTAGTATGTTGAATAAAAGTGGTGAGAGTGGACAGCCCTGTCTTTTTCCTGACGTTAGGGGCAAAGTTCTCACTGGATCTTTGGTGAATCTTGATTCCGGCATGTCGGATTAAGTCTTTTAATTTTCGGTCCCCCATATGAGTAGACTGATTCATGTGCTCTAATACTGAGACTCCGAGCCGGTGTGGCAGCATGAGCTCTTTGTTAGGTGTATACCACCATCCCTTTATCTCCTGGGCCATGGGGAGTTTCTTGATCCGCTGTAACTCCTCCTGGGAGTATTTGGGCTGGTCTGGTAAAACTGGGTCTCCCGGGTCCAGTAGTTGTATGGTCATGGTGGGGACTGAAGTAAGGGCTACTGCCTTGGCTCCCTGGTCAGCCTTTCGATTACCTCTAGCTACCGGGTTATCAATTTTCTGGTGCCCTTGGCAGTGGATAATGGCCAACTTGGCAGGAAGCCATAAGGCTGTAAGCAAGTCAAGGATCTCCTGCTTATTTTTTATAGTCCGTCCTTCTGCCATCAGTAACCCCCTCTCCTGATAAATTCCCCCATGAATATGAGCTGTGGCAAACCCATAATGGCTGTCTGTGTAGATGTTAAGCCATTTTCCAGCTCCCAGGGTTAGTGCCTTGGTAAGGGCGACGAGCTCTGCTCGCTGGGCTGACGTTCTGGAGGGTAGAGGCTCCGCCCATACGGTGTCCCTTTCGGTGACCACCGCTGCACCCGCATAACTGTGTCCGTCCCGCACAAAGCTGCTGCCATCAGTGAACCAAGTAGCCTCGGCATCGGGGAGGGGCCGGTCCGTCAGATCCATCCGGAATCCATGTACTTGCTCCAGGATCCCTGCACAGTCATGTAGTGGAGCATCTAGTTCAAGGTTGCAGCAGGGTTGCAGGATTGAGGGCCGCACTGGGATGGAACCGCACCTGTAGAGGTTTGAGTAGGAGGTTCTGGTAATGAGTCATACGTGTGTTGCTCATCCATCTGTCAGGAGGCTGTTTCAGGACCCCTTCGATGGCGTGTGGGGTCGTGATCCAGATTTTTCATGTATGGAATGTATTGTGTTGAGATATGTTCTCTCTAAACCTACTTTGTTGAATGTTTTTAATCACGAGTGGATGTTGTACTTTGTCAAGTGCTTTTTCTGTGTATGTCAAAATGACCGTTTCTCTTCTAACTGTGATGTATCACATTGATCGATTTGCAAATATTGAACAACACTTGCATCCCAGGAATAAATCTCACTTGATTGTAGTGAGTGACTTTTTAAATAAATTGTTGAATTCTGTTTGCTAATATTTTTAACTATTTTTCATGTATATTCATCAGAGATACTGGTTTGTATTTCTCTTGTTTTCTAGTGTGCTTATCTGGCTTTGGTGTCAGGGTAATACTGGCCTCAAAGAATGAATTTAGAAGCTTTTCTTCCTCTTTTATTTTTTGTAAAAGTTTGAGAAGAATAGGTCATAACTCTTCTTAAATGTTTGGTAGAATTCTCCTGTGAAGCCATCTGGTCCTGGACTTTTGTTTGTGGGAGTTTTTTGATTACTGATTGAATTTCATTGCTAGTCATCAGTATGTTCAATTTTTTAATTTCCTCCTGATTCAGTTTTAGTAGGTTATATGTTTCTAGGAATTTATCCATTTTTCCTACGTTGTCCCATTTGTTGGCATGTAATTTTTCATAATATTCTCTTATAATCTTTGTATTTTTGTTGCGTTGGTTGTTATTTCTCCTCTTTTTTCGTGTCTGATTTTGTTGATTTGAGTCCTTTCTTTCTTTTCCCTTTTTTGATAAGTCTGGCTAATGGTCTATCAAGTTTGTTGACCTTTCAAAAAACTAGGTCCTGGTTCCATTGATCTAGCCTACTGTTTTTTGTTTGTTTGTTTGTTTTTTGTTTTTACTTTATATTTTGTTTATTTTTGCTCTAATCTTTATTATATCCTTCCCTCTACTGGTTTTGGGTTTTGTTTGTTCTTTTTATAGTTTCTTTATGTATAAGCTTAAGTTGTTGATTTGACATTTTTCTTGCTTCTTGAGGTAGACTTGTATTGCTATAAACTTCCCTGTTAGAACAGCTTATGGTGTATCCCAAAGTTTTTAGACTGTTGTGTTCTCGTTTTCATTTGTCTTCATGTATTTTTTTCTTCTATGATTTCTTGGTTCAGCCATTATTTGTTTGGTAGCATGTTATTTAACATCCCTGTATTTGCAGTCCTTCTAAATTTTTTCTTGTGGTTGATTTCTAATTTCATAGTGTTGTGTTCTAAAAAGATGCATGGTATGACTTCGATCTTTTTTAATTTGTTGTTGAGGCTTGTTTTGTGGCCTAATATGTGATCAATTCTGGAGAATGTTCCATGTGAACTTGAAAACAATGTATACTCTCCTGTTTTAGGATGGAATATTCTGAATATATCTGTTAGATCCATCTGGTCCAATGTGCCATTCAAAGCTACTATTTCCTTGTTGATTTTCTGTTTGGATAATCTATCCATAATGTCAGTGGGGTGTTAAAGTTCCCTACTCTTATTTTATTACAATTGATTACTTCTTTTATGTTTGTTATTAGCTGCTTTGTGTACTCCTATCTTGGGTGCATAAATATTTACCATTGTTATATCCTCTTGTTGGATTTTTTTCTTTATGATTATATAGCGTTCTCCTTTGTCTCTTTTTATTATTGTTTTTTTCAATATGTGAAATTTATTGTCAAATTGGTTTCCATACAACACCCAGTGCTCATCCCAAAAGATGCCCTCCTCAATACCCATCACCCCCCCTCCCTCCCACCCCCCCATCAACCCTCAGTTTTTTCTCAGTTTTTAAGAGTCTCTTATGCTTTGGCTCTCTCCCACTCTAACCTCTTTTTTTTTTTCTTCCCCTCCCCCCTGGGTTTCTGTTAAGTTTCTCAGGATCCACATAAGAGTGAACACATATGGTATCTGTCTTTCTCTGTATGGCTTATTTCACTTAGCATCACACTCTCCAGTTCCATCCACGTTGCTACAAAGGGCCATATTTCATTCTTTCTCATTGCCATGTAGTACTCCATTGTGTATATAAACCACAATTTCTTTATCCTTTGTCTCTTTTTACAGTCTTTGTTTTATAGTCTATATTGCCCCACATGAGTATTGCTACTTTGGGTTTCTTTTCACTCCTGATTGCATGATAAGGTTTTTCCATCCCTTCACTTTCAATCTGCCTGTGTCTTCAGGTCTGAAATAAGTCTCTTGTAGGCAACATATAGATTGATCTTGTTTCTTTAACCATGCCATGTCTTTTGATTGTCGCATTTAGTCCATTTGCATTCAAAGTAATTATTGATAGGTATGTACTTAGTCTCATTTTGTTACTTGTTTTACGGTTGTTTTTGTAGTTCTCTGTTCCTTTTTTCTACTGCTCTCTTCTCTCATGGTTTGTTGGCTTTCTGTAGTGATATACTTGAATTCCTTACTCTTTATTTTTTGTATGTCTATTAGTGGGTTTTTGGTTGTTTGAGAGACAGTGAACAAGCAGGGGAGGGGCAAAGACAGAGGGAAAGAGAATCTTAAGCAGGCTTCACACCCAGCGTGGAGCCTGGTGCAAGGCTCAGTCTCACAACTGTGAGATCATGACCTGAGCTAAAGTCAAGAATTGGACACTTAACCTGATTGTGGAGGTGCCCTCTCTTAGTGGTTTTGGATTTGTGGTTATCATTAGGTTTGTATATAACATCTTCTGTATATAACATCTTCTGCATCTAGTAGTCTATATTAAGTTGATGGTCACTTAAGTTTGAAGCTATTCTTTGAAGCTACTCCTCTCCTGCCCACCCCACATTTTAGGTATATCACGTCATACTTTACATCCTTTTGTGAATCCCTTGTCTGATTTTTATAGGTATAATATTGTACTTCTTTTGTTCTTCTTACTTTTTTTGCTCCTCTTTATGGTCTTCCCTTTCCATTCAAAGAGTCCCTTTAACATTTCTTATAGGGATGGTGTAGTGGCCATGAATTCTTTTAACTTTTGTTTGTTGGGGAAACTCTTTATCTCTTCTTCTATTTTGAATGGTAGCCTTGTTGTATAGAATATTCTTGGTTGCAGGGTTTTTTGTTTTTTGTTTTCCTTTCAGTGCTTTGAACGTTGCATGCCACTCCCTTCTGGCCTGCAAAGTTTCTGCTGAAAAATACACTGATAGCTTTATGGGGTTTCTCTTGTTTATAACTGCTTTCTTTTCTCTTGCTGTCTTTAAAATTCTCTTTGTTACTACTTTTTGCCATTTTAATTACTATGTATCTTAGTGTAGACCTCTTTGGGTTGAATTTGTTGGGAATTCTCTGTGTCTCTTGGATCTGGATGTCTGTATTCTTTACCAGATTTGGGAAGTTTTCAGCTGCTATTTCTTCAAATAAATTTTCTGCCCTTTTTCTCTTTCTTCTCTTCCTGGGATCCCTATAATGCAAATATTATTATGCTTGATGGTGTGGCTGAGTTCCCTAAGTTTTTTTTTTTTTTTTTTTACTTTCTATTATTATTTGTCTCTCTTCTGGTCAGCTTGCTTGGTTTACATTACTCTGTCCTCCAGGTCACTGATCCATTCTTCTCCTTCCTCTAGTCTACTATTTCTTCCATGTAGTGTATTTTTAATTTCAGTTATTGAGTTCTTCATCTCTGATTGGTTTATGTTTTCTATCTCTTTTTTAAGTGTCTCAGTGAGGTTCTCCATGCCTTTCTCAAATACAGTTGTATCTTTATCACCATTACTTTAAATTCTCTATCAGGCATGTTACTTATCTCTGTTTCATTTAGCTCTCTTGCTGTGATTTTCTCCTGTTCTTTCATTTGACACATATCCCTCTGTCTCCTCATTTTATCTAAATCTCTGCCTCTGTTTCTATATTTAGGGAAGTCAGCTATGTCTCCTGCTCTTGAAAGCAGTGGCCTTTTGAAGAGGAGGTCCTGTAGTTCCCTGCAGTGCAGAACCTGGTACTTCAGGAGTGTCTCTTGTTTGTGTTGTGTGCACCCTACTGTTGTGGCTGTGCTGCTTTTGCCTTCGGTCCAGTCTTCTACAATGGCTCTCTTTCCCTGTTGTGGGCAGGGTTTGACACCAGTGTTGTTAGTAGGCCAGTCTTGGGCTGCCTTGGGCTTAAGTTGAGTCAGACCAGGCATTTGCCAGAGATCCAGTAGCCCTGACCTGCAAGGTGCTTTCCCTGTTTTGTCTCCTGAGAATCTTTCATTGGTGGGTGGGGCCTGCAGTCAGACCAGAAGTCTGTCCCCAGCCCATGGTTGGGTCCACACTGTGTGTGTTATCTTAGTTCCCTGGGTAGGAGTCCTTTGCAGTGGTGCTGGCTTTCTCCAGGCTGCTTGCACACTGTCAGGCTTGTGGCACTGCTTTGGATGGGCTCCAGCCAAGGGCTTATTGGAGGGAGTAGGTCCACAGGAGAATGTGGGGGCAGGGTACATGATGCCTGAAATTCCACAGAGGTTTGCTGCAGGAGAGGGGACCAGCAGTCACTAGGGACCGGGTAAGGTGAAGTTGGAGGGGGTGGATCCCCAGAAGACTGTGGAGGTGCAGGGCATGTGGTGTTAGTAAGTTTTGTGCAGTTCTGCTATGAGAGGACACCTAGAACAAAGGCCTGGCTGGAGGGAGCATGTCCATAGGAGAATGCTGGGGTGGAGCATGCTATTAGCCGTTCAGGTAGAGAGTGTTGGAGCTGCACTGGTTCCCACAAGTGTCCATATGTCTAGGCTGAGGAGTGAGGGAGGAAAATTGTGCCTGCCAACTCCTTTGTTCCTGGAGAAGTCTCCCAATGATCCCTGCCCCTCCAACACATGCTCTGATTCCAGAAACTTGAAAAATTTGGCCACTCTGGTTTTCAAAGCCAAATGTTATGGGGGTTAATCTTCCTCATGTAAGTTCCCTATGCCTGGGGTGTCTGGTATGAGGAATCGTTTTATTCCCCTCTTCACACTGCACTGTCCCTCCCTCCAGCAGACAGTCCCATGGGTTCTTTTTTTTTTAATTTTATTTTTTATTTTTTAAATTTTACATCCAAATTAGTTAGCATACAATGCAACAATGATTTCAGGAGTAGATTCTTTAGTGGCCCTTACCCATTTATCCCACCCCCACCCACAACCCCTCCAGTTTGTTCTGCATATTTATGAGTCTCTTCTGTTTTGTCCCCTCCCTGTTTTTATATTATTTTTGTTTCCCTTCCCTTATGTTCATCTGTTTTGTCTCTTAAAGTCTTCATATGAGTGAAGTCATATGATTTTTGTCTTTCTCTGACTGAATAATTTCACTTAGCATAATACCCTCCAGTTCCATCCATGTAGTTGCAAATGGCAAGATTTCATTCTTTTTGATTTCTGAGTAATACTCCATTGTATATATATACCACATCTTCTTTATCCATTCATCCATCGATGGACATTTGGGCTCTTTCCATACTTTGGCTATTGTTGATAATGCTGTTATAAACATGAGGGTGCATGTGCCCCTTCAAAACAGCACACCTGTATCCCGTGGATAAATGCCTAGTAGTGCAATTGCTGGGTCATAGGGTAGTTCTATTTTTAGTTTTTTGAGGAACCTCCATACTGTTTTCCAGAGTAGGTGCACCAGCTTGCATTCCCACCAACAATGCAGAAGAGATCCTCTTTCTCTGCATCCTCACCAACATCTGTTGTTGCCTGAGTTGTTTATGTTAGCCATTCTGACAGGTGTAAGGTGGTATCTCATTGTGGTTTTGATTTGTATTTCCCTGATGATGAGTGATGCTGAGCATTTTTTCATGTGTCGGTTGGCCATCTGGATGTCTTCTTTGGAGAAGTGTCTATTCATGACTTTTGCCCATTTCCTCAGTGGATTATTTGTTTTTGGGGGTGTTGAGTTTGATCAGTTCTTTATAGATTTCGATTACTAACCCTTTATCTGATATGTCATTTGCAAATATCTTCTCCCCTTCTGTCGGTTGCCTTTTCATTTTGGTGACTGTTTCCTTCACTGTGCAGAAGCTTTTTTATTTTGATGAGGTCCCAGTAGTTCATTTTTGCTTTTGTTTCCCTTGTGTCCAGAGACGTGTTGAGTAAGAAGTTGCTGCGGCCCAGATCAAAGAGGTTTTTGCCTGCTTTTTCCTTGAGGATTTTGATGGCTTCCTGTCTTACATTGAGGTCTTTCATTCATTTTGAGTTGATTTTTGTGTATGGTGTAAGAAAGTGGTCCAGGTTCATTCTTCTGCATGTCGCTGTCCAGTTTTCCCAGCACCAATTGCTGAAGAGACTGTCTTTATACCATTGGATATTCTTTCCTGCTTTGTCAAAGATGAGTTGTCCATATGTTTGTGGGTCCATTTCTGGGTTCTCTATTCTGTTCCATTGATCTGCGTGTCTGTACTTGTGCCAGTACCATACTGTCTTGATGATGACAGCTTTGTAGTATAGCTTGAAGGCTGGGATTGTGATGCCTCCTGCTTTGGGTTTCTTTTTCAAGATCGCTTTGGCTATTCAGAGTCTTTTCTGGTTCCATACAAATCTTAGGATTATTTGTTCTAGCTCTGTGAAGAATCCTGGTGTTATTTTGATAGGGATTGCATTTAATATGTAGACTGCTTTGGGTAGTATCAACATTTTAACAATATTTGTTCTTCCTATTCAGGGGCATGAAATCTTCTTCCATTTTTTGTGTCTTCAATTTCTTTTGTAAGCTTTCTATAGTTTTCAGTGTATAGATTCTTCACCTCTTTGTTTAGATTTATTCCTAGGTATTTTATGGTTTTTTGTGCAACTACAAATGGGATCGATTCCTTGATTTCTCTTTCTGTTGCTTCATTGCTGGTGTATAGGAATGCAACCGATTTCTGTGCATTGATTTTATATCCTGCAACTTTCCTGAATTCATGAATCAATTCTAGCAGTTTTTTGGTGGAATCTTTTGGGTTTTCCATATAGAATATTATGTCATCTGTGAAGAATCAAAGTTTGACCTCCTCCTGGCTGATTGGATGCCTTTTGTTTCTTTGTGTTGTCTGATTGCAGAGGCTAAGACTTCCAATACTATGTTGAATAACAGTGGCAAGAGTGGACATCCCTGTCTTGTTCCTGACTTTAGGGGGAAAGCTGTCAGTTTTTCCCCATTGAGGATGATATTAGCGTTGGGTAATTCATATATGGCTTTTATGAAATTGAGGTATGCTCCTTCTATCCCTGCTTTCTTGAGGGTTTTTATCATGAAAGGGTGCTGTATTTTGCCAAATGCTTTCTCTGCATCTATTGAGAAGATCTTATGGTTCTTGTCCTTTGTTTTATTGATGTGATGAATCACGTTAATTGTTTTGCACATATTGAACCAGTCCTGCATCCCAGGTATAAATCCCACTTGGTCGTGGTGAATAATTTTTTTAATGTATTGTTGGAGCTGGTAGGCTAATATCTTGTTGAGGATTTTTGCATCCATGTTCATCAGGGAAATTCGTCTATAGTTCTCCTTTTTAGCATGGTTTCTGTCTGGTTTTAGAATCAAGGTAATGCTGGCTTCCTAGAAAGAGTTTGGAAGGTTTCCTTCCATTTCTATTTTTTGGAATAGTTTCAAGAGAATAGGTGTTAACTCTTCCTTAAATGTTCGGTAGAATTCCCCTGGAAAGCCATCTGGCTCTGGACTCTTGTGTTTTGGCAGATTTTTTGATTACTAATTTGATTTCCTTACTGGTTATTGGTCTGTTCAAATGCTTTATTTCCTCCTGTTTCAGTTTTGGTAATGTATATGTTTCTAGGAATTTGTCCACTTCTTCCAAATTACCCATTTAATTGGCATATAATTGCTCATAATATTATCTTATTATTGTTTTTATTTCTGTTGTGTTGGTTGTGATCTCTCCTCTTTCATTCTTGATTTTATTTATTTGGGTCCTTTCCTTTTTCTTTTTGATCAGACTGGCTAGTGTTTTATCAATTTTGTTAATTCTTTCAAAGCACCAGCTTCTGGTTTTATTGATCTGTTCTACTGTGTTTTTTTGGTTTCAGTAGCATTAATTTCTGCTCTAGTCTTTATTATTTCCTGTCTTCTGCTGGTTTGGGGTTTTGTTTGCTGTCCTTTTTCCAGCTCTTTAAGGCATAAGGTTAGGTTGTGAATCTGGGATCTCTTCCTTCTTTAGGAAGGCCTGGATTGCTATATACTTTCCTCTTCTGACCACCTTTGCTGTGTCCCAGAGGTTTTGGGTTGTGGTGTTATCATTTTCATTGATTTCCATATACTTTTTAATTTCCTCCTTAACTGCTTGGTTAGCCCATTCATTCTTTAGTAGGATGTTCTTAAGTCTCTAAGTATTTGTTACCTTTCCAAACTTTTCCTTGTGGTTGATTTCAAGTTTCATAGCGTTGTGGTCTGAAAATATGCACCGTATGATCCCATTCTTTTTGTACTTACTTAGGGCTGATTTGTGTCCCAGTATATGGTCTATTCTGGGGAAAGTTCCATGTGCACTGGAGAAGAATGTATATTCTGCTGCTTTAGGATAAAATGTACTCAATGTATCTGTTAAGTCCATCTGGTCCAGTGTGACATTCAAAGCCATTGTTTCCTTGTTGATTTTTTGATTAGATGATCTGTCCATTGCTGTGAGTGGGGTGTTGAAGTCTCCTACTATTATGGTATTACTATCGATGAGTTTCTTTATGTTTGTGATTAATTGATGTATATATTTGGGTGCTTCCACATTTGGCTCATAAATGTTTACAATTGTTAAGTTTTCTTGACCCCTTGATTATGGTATAGACCCCTTGATTATGATATAATGCCCTTCTGCATCTCTTGATACAGTCTTTATTTTAAAGTCTAGATTGTCGATATAAGTATGGCTAATCCAGCTTTCTTTTGTTAACCATTAGCACGATAGATGGTTCTCCATCCCTTTATTTTCAAACTGAAGGTGTCTTTTGGTCTAAACTGGGTCTCTTGTAAACAGCATATAGATGGATCTTGTTTTCTTATCCATTCTGTTACCCTATGTCTTTTGATTGGAGCATTGAGTACATTGACGTTTAGAGTGAGTGAGTACTGAAATGAATTTATTGCCATTATGATGCTTGTAGAGTTGGAGTTTCTGGTAGTGTTCTCTGGTCCTTTCTAATCTTTGTTGCTTTTGGTATTTATTTATTTATTTATTTCTATATATATATATATATATTTTTTTTTTTTCATCTTTTCTCTCCTCAGAGAGTCACACTTAAAATTTCTTGCAGGGCTGGTTTAGTGGTGACAAACTCCTTTAATTTTTGTTTGTCTGGGAAACTTTTTATCTCTCCTTCTATTTTGAATGACAGCCTTGCTGGATAAAGAATTCTTGGCTGCATATTTTTCTGATTCAGCACACTGAATATATCCTGCCACTCCTTTCTGGCCTGCCAAGTTGCTGTGGATAGGTCTGCTGCAAACCTGATCTGTCTTCCCTTATATGTTAGGGACTATTTTTCCCCTTGCTGCTTTCATGATTCTCTCCTTGCCTGAGTATTTTGTGAATTTGACTATGGTATGCCTTGCTGATGGTCGGTTTTTGTTGAATCTAATGAGGGTCCTCTGTGCTTCCTTGATTTTGATGTCTGTGTCTTTCCCCAGGTTAGGAAAGTTTTCTGCTATGATTTGTTCACATAATCCTTCCATCCCTATTTCTCTCTCTTCCTCTTCTGGGACCCCTATGATTCTGATGTTGTTCCTTTTTAATGAGTCACTGATTTCTCTAATTCTTAAATCATGCTCTTTTGCCTTAATCTCTCTTTTTCTGCTTCATTATTCTCTACAAGTTTGTCCTCTATATTGCTGATTCTCTGTTCTGTCTCATCCATCCTTGTCGCCACTGCATCCATCCATGATTGCAGCTCAGTTATAGCATTTTTAATTTCATTCTGGCTATTTTTTACTTCTTTTATCTCTTCAGAAAGGGATTTTAATCTATTTTTGACTCCAGCTAGTATTCTTATTATCATGATTCTAAATTCTGGTTCAGACATCTTGCTTGTATCTGCATTGGTTAAATCCCTGGCTCTCATTTCTTCGTGCTCTTTCTTTTGGGGTAAATTCCTTCGTTTTGTCATTTTGAAGGGAGAAAAGGTATTAATGAGGTAAAAAAATTGAAATAAAAAATTAAATTAAAAAAATTAAAATTAAAAATTAAACACACACACACAAATATCGAATAGATGATGCTAGATCCTAGTTGTGTTTTGGTCTGGGTGTTGAAAGTGGTTTGACAAATTAGAGAGAGAAAAGGAGGGAGGAGGAAATCGTTTGAGAATTTGAAAAAATAAATACACTGAAGTAGACTAAAATGAGATGATGGGGGTAAAATAGAATTTGAAAAAATATACACAAAAGTAAAGAATATAGTAGAAAAAAATAAAGCAAATATTTTTAATAAAAATTAAAAATAAATATGACTTTTTTTCTTTTTATGCATTTAAGAAAAAATAAAAGAAATGAAAAAGAAAAAAAGATTTCAAAAAAGAAAGAAAAAAAAGAAATTGTTTGAAAATTTGAAAAAGTGAATACACTGTAGTAGACTAAAATAAAATGATGGAAGTAAAATAGAATTTGAAAAAATTTACATAAGAGCAAAAAATATAGTAAAAATTAAAAAAAATATTTTAATAGAAATTGAAAGTAAAAATGAAGTTTTTCTCTTTCTGTATTCAAGAAAAAGAAAATAAATGAAAAACAAAAAAAGAAAGAAAGAAAAAAGGAAATTGTTTGAAAATTTGAAAAGATGAATACACTGAAATAGACTAAAATAAAATGATGGAAATAAAATGGAATTTGAAAAAATTTACACAAAAGTAAGAAATATAGTAATAAAAATTAAAGAAAAATATTTTTAATGAAAATTGAAAACAAAAATGCATTTTTTCTCTTTATTCAGTAAAAAGAAGAGGTGTAAAAGAGAAAAAAGAAAAAAAAATTGAATAGATGAACCTGCTAACAGGTTTAAGTAGGAATGAAATTTCTTCGTTTTCCCCTAGAAGTCAGTCTATGTAGCGCTTTATAGTCCATAAACTAAGCCGGGGGTGAGACTGGTGTTCTTGAAGAGCGATGTTGGCCCAGTTTGGCGGGGCTCAGTGTAACAGCTCCACTGTCCACTAGATGGCGCTGCTAGCCTACTGGGGTGGGTTGTGGCCATGCTCATAGTGCGTATACGCATGTGCGGGAGTGGTGAAAATGGCGCCACCCAGCTACCCCATCTGTTCTTCTGGATCAGCAATCGCGTACCTGTCCTCTGTCTTCAGCTTTGGCTTTGGTCCACTCCCGCTTTTTCACTCTCTGTGACCAGGCCTCAGGCAGTACGTCTCTCCCGAGTTTTGTCTCAGATGCGGCTGTTTTCCCCAGCCCCTTACTTCTGAAAGACTGTGGCTTTGGCCCGTTCCACCCTTCTGCGGGAGGGTCTCACCAAGCAACGGCCAAATGAGCAATGGCCGAATGTCAGCTGCACCCAGGAACGCTTGCTGGACCCTGCTGCTGCCGGTGCCCCGAGACTGTGGCCAGGTGCCAGCTCGCCCCAGAAAAAGTTTGCGAGATAGTGTAGCAGCAGCATTTCAGGGATTATGGAAAAACACAACACACATCTGACACCAGGCTTCACCCTCAACAACCTTGCCCCAGCACCAGCCAGCGTGGCTGTCTTCCAGGGTCTGCTGGGACCAGGTGGCTTCAACAGTCTCTACCAAATGTCCTTCCAACAATGGAGCCACTTTTCCCCATGTAGCCCAAGAACCTCCCAGACCCCACTCTGTTCCTGGGGATTTGCCCTTCCCACCAGAGCACTGCCAGGTATCGAGCTGAGGAGTTGCAGCCTTTGCGCTCCCCTTGTTTATAGTCTTAATGGAATTTAAACCCTCTCCTTCCTTTCTCCCTTTTTAGTTTAGTCCCTGCGGCTGTTTCCAATTTTCCACTTTCTCTACAGCTGCTTTTGGGGAGGGGTACTTTTCCCGTATTCTCAGCCCCCTCCCCAGTCTCCATCCTCTCTCCACCCACAAAAGCTGTCCCCTACCCTCCGCGGCTTCTCACTCCCCAAATTCACCTCTCTGCACCACATACCCGCTGAATTCTGTGGTTCAGGTTGTGCAGATTGTTGTGTGAATCCTCCAATCAGTTTTCTAGGTGTGTAGGATGGTTTAGTGTTGGTCTGGCTGTATTTCATGGACTCGAGACACACAAAAAACTTCCATGCTGTTCTGCCATCTTGGCTGTTCCCCTCCCATGGGTTCCTTTAACTCCTGTTCATGTCTCTGCCTTCTTACCATCTTTGATGTGGCTTCCTCTCTACATTTAACTGTGGAGTCTTTTCTGCCAGTCTTTGTGTCATTTTCTAGGTTATTTACACTGGTGTGGGTGTTATCTACTTGTATCCCTAGGACAAAGTAAGATTAGGATCCTCCTACTCTGTCATCTTCCCCGGAAGTCCCTTCTCTTCTTTTAAAAAATGTTTTGTTTTGGGGCACCTGGGTGGCTCAGTCAGTTAAGCATCCAACTCTTGATTTCAGCTCAGGTCAAGATCTCACGGTTTGTGAGATCGAGCCCTGTTTTGGGCTCCTCACTGCATGTACAGAGCCTGCTCAGGATTTTCTCTCTCTCTCTCTCTCTCTCTCTCTCTGCACTTCCCCTACTCTCTCTCTCTCTCTCTCAAAACAATAAATAAACATTAAAAAATAAAAATAGAAATATTTTCTTGCTTTAATGAGAAAGGATGGATATAGATAATGTTGTAGATAATGTAAATGTTCATATGACACATATTTGAAGTCTGTAGATTATTTCCCTCTTTTGTAGACCATTTCAAGGTATTTTGAAATTAAAATTGACATCCACTGACAAAACTTATTTAGTTCTGTGCCCAACTTATTTTCCAACCGGGATACATATACACAACTGGATAAATAAATTTTTTTTGCAACACCACTCAACTTCCTCCCACAGTAGTTCCTTCCAATAACGAAAGTGAACTTAAATATTTTGTTTAAGGTAATATGAAATATAACCTTTCTTCTCACACAAATGTAATCACTTTTCTTAGCATATCCCACCATGAAGGCAGACAATGTCTTCTTTAATTACATGGTAAGCATGTCATCCAAAAACATCAACTTGACTTTGTTGATTACACATTCATTCTTGAACATCTCTCTTCCTGAATTATGACATCACATTCTCTTGATTTCATTCTTCTTGCTTCTTCTTTATCTCTTTCACTGACTCCTTGTGTTGATTCACCTTTGTTCCATATTATCCAAGGCTCTGTCCTACGAGCCTTGTCTTCCATTACCCTTTTTCCCTTTAAAGATGTTGTTTCCTCACCTTCACATGGATGCCTTTGCAAAGGGAACATACGCTAAACTATTAGTAACCATGGAGTCTTTTGGCTCAGCAAAGCACCATACTTGTAGGAAATATGGAATCACCAAAAGATAGGTGCTATCATCAGATATGATTGGTGAGTGCAGAAAAAAAACATATATGTGCCTAAAAGGAGTGGATATTTCCCTGCTTTCCATCTGCCACATGGTCAGGTATTATAAGAACAGAATGTATTCCACACTTTTATATATAAGTGGTTATAGGACTTAGAACTGTGAAAAGTATTTCAGACTATGTTCCTTCATACATGCATATTAGTTCATTATTGAGTATTTTTTTAATTGTTGGAAGATTTCTAGCTTTATGATTCTATGACATGGTGAAGTAATTAGAATCCAGTAACCGTTGTGCCCTGTGAAAATATAAAGGTTATTTCCCCCACATTAAGAATTATTTAAATTATATAATATAGAATAATTTTTTATTTCTTTCTTTCAGCTGCTTTATTGTGGTATAACTGATATAAAATACTGCACATATTTAATGTATGCAATTTGAGGAGTTCACACTTTGTTTCTTTTTAAAATGTACGTAATTGTACATAAAGTCACCACAAGTTGCAGAGGGAGAGAGAGAGAATCGTAAGAAGGCTTCATGTTCAGCACAGAGCCCAACTCTGGGCTAGATCCCATGACCCTGCAATCATGACTTGATCAAGAGTCAGACTCTCAACCAACTGAACCACCTAGGTCCCCCAATAAGTTCTTTATATTAAGCTTCCCTTATTTAAACTGTTATGTATCATCTATCATGATTGGGCCAAGAATGTTGTAAGGTGGATTCCTTGAAACTGAAGGATGAGAAGCAGCTCACCATGCAGAGAGTGGCAGAGAACATTTTGGGGAGATGCTAACAGGTAGGGAGACTCTTACGTAGAGAAGAATCTGGTACATGGGGAATGATAGAGATCAGTATGTCTGAAAGCTGTTGAATGATTAGGAAATTGAAATAAGTGATTTTGGAGGGAGGGTATACCACAGAAAGAGGTTTAGTTATAATTCTGAGTGCAATAGAAAATTAAAAAATAAAGACGTCATAAGATTCTAACTGTAATAAGATCCAGCTGGCTGCTTTGTGGAAATGGACTGTAGAATGGCAAGGGCGAGCATTGAGGCTAGTTTGCAAGTTATTGTAATCATCCAGGTGAGAGATGATAGCAGTCTGGCCTCTCATCTGTAGCAGCCCTGTAAATGGAGAAACATGGAGAAAGTCGGGATAAATTTGGGAATAGAGTATTATCTGAGTGGATATGGTTAGTGAGGGAAAGTCAAGGTACCTAGGTGAATGTATGAATAAGACTGCTTCAACTCATAACCAGTCCAGTCTTCAGTCCTTCACAAGCTTTATTTTCCAGATTTAATTACAACAACTCTATCCAAGATCCTAGGGTTTCCAATACCAATAAGAACTGAGATCATGTAAGAATTTGGATTTAGTTAAATCTGAGACTCTAAAAACTGGTTCTTGTTTATTTTACAGCAGAATCATGTATCTTGGCTCATCTAAAACCACTCAGTCCAAACCCTGGATTGGCATCTGCTTTCATATAACTATGTACATGATTAGCACTAGCCAAACTATGATTTATGGATCCCATAGATCTAATTCCTGGGCTATCATTTCTCCTCCAAAAGTCCCCATTCTTCTCCCATCTGATTCAAAGCACATACATTCTTTCTCCACTTTGTGCCCAAAAACAAAGAAAGAAAGAAAGAAATCCTCTTATTTAATTCATTCATAT
Source organism: Panthera pardus (assembly GCF_024362965.1). Classification (NCBI taxonomy): domain Eukaryota; kingdom Metazoa; phylum Chordata; class Mammalia; order Carnivora; family Felidae; genus Panthera; species Panthera pardus. The sequence continues at coordinate 71,353,294 of NW_026526810.1, read as the reverse complement.
AGATTTTTTAAGGCTGAATTTTTCATAATCTTCAAAAATTGAATTTATCAAGATTTTGTGATCTCTTTTGTGAGAACACTCTGATGCACTACCAAACAGTACTCTTCATCATTACTTTACCTCTCAACATGCTCTTTCATAGGTTGTGAGTACGTTCATATAATTATCTTATTTGATAGCAGAATATTAGAGATTGGATTGAGCTCAAAGATGATAAACTACTCGAAACATCTCAATATATAGATAGGAAACTGCAGCCAAAGATAAAATATTTTTCAAGGTCACATGGCTAGAAACTGTTGCACTCACATTAAAAACCCTTCTCTCCTGTTAGGATAGTACGGTCTACCTTCTATCATACTGCCTTTTCCTTGATGGCTGATACTAAAGTTAAGGCTATGCTTTGTAGAGCTTCTGACATACTGTTGATCTTTGTTAGGCCCCAGTGTTCTTTCTACGTAGAGAAAAGCAGATAATGCCAACTAATGTAGGTCTCTTCTCTACCCTCAGACAGGTTATATGAGCAACCATAATGCAAATAAAAAGTGCAAAGAAGGAAGATATGAAAAGTAGAGGGTGTGGAGCATGAAGACTTGTTTGTACAAAATTCCCTGGGAAGAGCACTGTAGCTGTTTACTATGCCCAGGAATTTCCTGGTGATGTTGTTAATATGCAGATTCTAGTGTAGTAGATGGAGTCTGAGACTCTGCAGTTCTCCCAGGTGGTGTGGTTGCTGGGGTCTGCAGATGCCACTGAGTAGATAAGGCATGGACTTGAGACCCTAAGAAACTTGCGCCTGAGGTTGCCCTCTGCTGGCAGCTGCTGTGCAGGCAAAATATAGGTAGTTCACGCTGCCTGTTGGCAGTCCGTGACAGAAACAAGATTTACGGATTAGGGTAAAGTCATGTCTTCTCTCATGTTCACTTTATGTGTCAACTTGGGAAGGTCATAGTGCCCAATTTTTGGTCAAATACCAATCTAGATGTTGCTATTAGATGTTATTTACATCTAAATCAGTAGATTTTGAATAAACCAGATTATTCCATAACGTGGGTGAGCCTCATCCAATCAGTTAAGAGCCTTAAGAAAAGACTGAAGTCTTGAAACTTCTTGTTTTTATGCTTCCAGACTGCCTTCCAACTCAAGACTGCAACATCAATTCCTTCTGGAATGTCTAGCCTGCCGCCTGCTCTGCAGATTTCAGACTTCCAGCCCCCACAACTGCATAAGTCAATTCCTTAATATAATAACCCGTATATGTATATATGTATATATATATGTGTATATACACATACATATATGTATGTGTATGTGTATATACACATATATATGTGTGTGTGTGTGTGTGTGTGTATATATATATATATATATATATATATAGAGAGAGAGAGAGAGAGAGAGAGAGAGAGAACCTATTGGTTCTGTTTCTCTGGAGATCCCTGACTAATATATCCCAATAATTAGAGAATAATAATTTCTCAGTATTATTACTGCTATCTTATCAAGTACTGACAAATATGAAAAGGAGACACTAAAAATATTGATTATTCACTCATTTATCAAATTTATTTGAGCACCTATTCTGTGTCAAGCTCTCTTCAAGGCCCTGGGGATGTAGAAGGAAGGAAGACACAGTCCCCACCCTCATGCAGCATATGTTCTAGTGAGGGACACTGAGTACACATAATATATATATATATATATATATATATATATATATATATATATATATAATATGGAAAGAGAGGGCTCCATAAACGTCAGGAAGAAACATAAAGTAGGGGAAGGTGAAAGTAGATAGTAAGGAACTTTCTGAGGATGTAGTGTTTGACCAGAGACCCTCCACACTAACATGTTTACCTGACTATGTCTTCATGTATTCACCATGTTTTACATGATTTTCAGATGCTAGGGATAAAAAATAATATCTAACTTTAAGAATCTTACCCACAGAAGATGAAGCTCACATACCCTCAAAACACAGAGGGTATTTTATAAAACTTACACCAAATAGGGTGGCTTGAACTATAAAAATAGCCAGAGGATAAAGAAAAGTTGGATTGGATAAATCCTTTAAACCAGATGAGCAGTGACAGAAATATATAGCGTGTGTTGGGAGTCAAACTTTAAAATAAGTTGTTTTTTGAACATACTAAATTGCCTAATTTATTTTGCTTTCGGCAGTATTTCTTTGAAGATCTAATTTCAGTTCTCATATAACAAATGCTATCTAGCTATTGATCCTTCCAACTTTCAAGTCTCAACATTTGTTCTTCTGTTGTTTCTTTATGACTGGTAGCTATTAGGGCTGTCATTACACAGTTCTACTGTGATACCCATATGAAGTGCAGTACACAAAAGAGGCATTGTTTAAGGGGTTAGAGTTGATGTTGGTTGGCCCAAATTGTAATCTTCTCTACTTACCTCAAGCTACTTATTAAGGCTATATAGTGAGTTTTACACACTTTTTTGTTTTGATTCATAAGACTGGAATTTACTTTTTACATTAAATAAATACAAAGCCAAGAGTAAAAAAAGTATAAAGATACGTACCAACAATATAGCTATTCAGAACAATATCAGAAGAATATAAATCTTAAATATAAGCTGCAGGTGAGTTTTAAATTTGAAAGTGAATATGCTTTGTGCATAACATATAGTTCTTTGACAAACCTTTAAAGAGAATCTGGCTTTGGAGAGGTGGAAGAGAACTAATGCTTGTCAAGCTTTTTATAAGTTTTCTCATTTAATAATCATAGTGTCATAAAAATGCCACAATCTGGGTCTATCTCAAGCCTGCTTAGCCATTAATCCTGTGTTCTTTTTCTGTTTAATATTTTTTAAATGTTTATTTTATTTTTGACAGAGAGAGAGAGAGAGAGAGAGAGAGAGAGAGAGAGAGAGAACACAGGCAGGGGAGGGGCAGACAAAGAAGAGTACAGAGGATCTGAAGCACTCTCTATGCTGACAGCAGAGGAGCCTGACGTGGGTCTTGAACTCTCAAACTGCAAGATTATGCCATGAGCCAAAGTCAGGTATTTAACAAGCTGAGCCACCCAGGTGCCCCATTGTTTCCTTTTTCTATGCCTTATTGATTTCTTTTAACTGTTCTCCTATGTCCACTTTAGTTCCCTTCCAATCAAGACAGGATGACCTTGAGGAAATGTATCACATGACCTCCTGTGCTAAGAGTTAAAACCTTCCTCTGACTTTCCATGGCACCAAGGGAAAACTTCCAGAATATGATTCAGGAGGCCTTGCATTCTCTGGCCCCAATTACTCTCCAGCCTCATTTTATACTCACCCACACCTTTCCGCATCAGCCATGCACAGGAAACTTGCACATGCCAGACTGTTTGCCTGAAATATTCTTTCCTTTGCTCTGAATCTGATTAACATCCTTCAGACCATAGCTCAGGCATCAACTCATCAGGGCAGATGGATGAGGAATAGGGATGGGGTGATTATGGGAGTTTGGGAGGGAAGGACAACTATGGTTGACAGAACAAGATAAGATTCTATGCCACCACTAATTCAATCAAGATTATAGATCTCTAATCTCTATTTCACAGTCTCCTTTCTAGGCACATCTTCCTCTGTACACCCCTTAAATATGCGTGTTCTCCAGAATTCTTAAACTTTTATTTTCCCATCTTGTGTTATTCATGAGCAATCATATCTTTCAACAATGTTTTAACTTTCATTTTTCCACTGATATATCCCATTCAGTATTTTTAGTCAATAAATAGCTACCATGATTCTTCCAGTTTCCAGGTTCTATCTTGGGTTCCAGAGATACAAAAATTAATATAGAATCTGCCCTCAAAAAAAAAAAAACACTGTCAAGGAGGCAGATTGATAAAACTCACGGTACATGAGGGAAGCACAATGATGTAGATATGCCTAAATTATTGTGGGACATCTAATCCTCTTTAGATAAAGTGTCTCCTTTCCTAGATGCTGAGTCTTAAAGAGGTATGTTCATCATGTGTGTGAAGGGAAGCTTTCAAGGAGAGGGAGCACAAGAGAAAAGATCTTTCCCTAGGAGACTGATGTGGAAAATTAGGGATTAGAGCATGGGCAGCTTTGAATCCATGTAAATAACTGGGCTGTATTCCCCAGGTGATAGGGAGTAACTGAAAGATTAAAATAGAACAATTCCATAATCAGATTGCATTATAAACACAAGACTCTCAAAATGTTGAGAATAATGAATAAAATTGTTAGACAGAAGGCAGGAAGACTTTTTAATTCTAGGAATAGTAGTGCAGTTGGAGATACTGAGATAGATTTATTAAGTACTGTATTTCATCTAATGTAAGGCACCATGGACTGAACCATAGTATACAACATTTCTCTTTGTGCCACTAAGAGGGAATGAAATCTCTGCTAATCAAACTATAACAATACATTAATTGTCGCTTGTTGAGATGTATCCTGATTTCAGAGATGTTAAAATGTGAAATCTACATCTATAATTGCTGAAATACAATACTTTAAGGTTTCAAATGTGGAGAGAAAAAGAGAGTGAAAGAAGTCAAGAACTAGGCTTCAAGCTTAAGTGATGGAACAGAAATTGATCCAGGCAAATTAGGCAGAAAATATAGGATATGAACTCCTTTAAGCAGGGGAAAAAGTAAGTTTCCTTTCAGGTCTGTTGAGTTTGACGCTCTAGGGGGTGTTTGCAACTGAGAATATGTAGCCTAAATAAAGTACAAATTAAATATAGGCTGGAGATAGAGACTTGGAAATCATCTACACATAGGTTGAGTATGCTTGAAATCATGATCATGGATGTAATGTTTAATAGCAGTTACGTAAGGGCCAAACTAAATGAATGAGACAGAAAAAGAAGAACCAAGTGAGTATAGTGTCATGGAATATTAGGGAATAGAAAAGTTTCAGGAGAGAAGGTCATCATTAGTATTCACTGAAAAAGAACTGTCTGGTAAGATAAAGATTGAACTGTACATTGGGTTTGATCCCCAGTGACCTCAGCACAAATAGTCTCTCAGAGTGATGGGGACAGAAGTTAGGTTGCAAGCAGTTGAAGGATGAATGTGGGATGAGGTAATAGACATCTGAGATGAAACCAATTGTTCAGTAAGTGTGGGTGGGAGGGAAAGAGAATATAGTGAATGCCAAAAGATATATGAAAGAAAATAGTTTTAGTGCAAGAGAATTGGAAAAGTTTTTAGACTGAGCAAAGGCACCACTAGAAAGAAAGAGGCTAAGGGAGTAGGAGAAAGAAAGCAGATGTTCAGAGAATGAATGGGTGGTTGAGATGAATCTTTCACCAAAGCTTTAATTTCCTCCCTAAATAGGAGCAAAGTCTCTTGCAGTCTGATATTGGTGTTGGGAAGGGTTTATGATTATCACAAATTAAAAGCATTTTTAACTTAAGGAACAACATTTCCTGTGTTTTACAGGTAGGTTTAAATTAGGCAAACTCCAAGTAGCAGAGAGATGGAAAGATGGAGGGACTACTCTGACAGAGATGCATCAGGCGGATGTGCTTTACTGCTAAGACTGATTTTTTATGATGTTTACAACTTGCATAAACTAGGTACTGCCAAGCCACCACCTAGGACTACAACCAGGGTTTTGTCTGAAATAGCAGTAAAACAAAATGACACAATGCTTAAGAAAGCATTGAAAACAACCCATAACTGTTTAACCTTTTCCTGTCGTTGTTTGCTACACAGACTTACAGATAGGTAATACAGTGAATATGATTATTTTACCTTCAGAGAGTGCTAAGAAATGTTCAGCTGTCTACTGGAGCAAGAATGGAGACCTGATAAAATACAGAAAGTTATCATGATCTGTTGACTTACTAATATGAAATATGAATAGAGTTATCCACAAATCCCAACAATGAAATGATAAAATGAATTTCTTAAATATAGTTTAAAATATTCTAAGATCTAAGTAAGTACCTTATCACCCATTAAAATTTTTCTGGAATATATTAAAAAATAAAAAAATAAAAAATAAAAAATAAAAATAAAAAATAAAAAATAAAAAATAAAAAATAAATAAAATAAAATTAAATTAAATTAAAAAAAAAAAATTTTTCTGGAAACATATCCTCTTGAATTATTGAAGATAACAACCACAGTTCCGTGGGAAAGTAAATTCCTGTTTTATACCTACTGGTAGGGAGCGGGTCAAGTTCACATCATCAGCAAAAACATTTTGTTTTAAGCAAATCCCTACTGATTATCAATGAACACATTAAAAGTGATGGTCTTTCTTTGTCCTTCAATAATTTATTTTATGAGCAATTTTCATTATTATATATTTTATGTGCAATAAAGTAATATTTTACAGGGCATCTGGGTGGCCCTGTTGGTTAAGCATCCAACTTCTGCTCAGGTCATGATCTCACAGTTCTTGAGTTAGGGCCCCGTATCTGGCTCTGCACTGACAGCTCAGAGCCTGGAGTCTGCTTCAGATTCTGTGTCTCCCTCTCTCTCTGCCCTTCCCCTGCGCTCTCTCTCTCTCTCTCTCTCAAAAATAAATAAACATTAAAAAAGTTAATAACATTTTACAACAATAGCATTCAAAATCAAAATGTTTTGCAAACAACAGTTAAATGTTGTTGCAACAAACAGTTAAATAGTAATTGCAACAACTTCTACATAACAAAGGTAAATACCTTTTTCCTCTACATATTCAAGATTAGGTTTAAAAGTTATCTATTTAAGCTGTTACAGATACTGGTTAAAGAACCATGGTTGAGAAGTTACATTATTTAATCTATTGAAGGTGACAGCTGTATATTACATGAATGCGTAGTTATGGACTTTTGAACATTTATTATTTGCTTACTACTCTATAATGGCTTTGAATAGTCTGCTATGTAAGTATATATTTAGTCATTTCAAAAAATGCGTATTATTATTTGGTAGACTTTGTACCCAAGCATGATAAAAGAGGTGTTGTTTTCTCAGTACTATTCTGGGGCCATGCCAGGTATGCACAAGTGAGTCTCAAACATATTATTTACTAGTATGAGGCTTGAAAATTTGTGTTTACAAAATATGCATTGCTGCCCCAGAATAAAATCTATAGAAGTTTTTCAGATATATTTATCTAGGAAATGGAAAAAAAAATCTGATTCTTATTTTGTTCAACCCTCCCATTACCTTTGACCTTGACCTAGACTGTCTTGAAAAAAATCTAATCTTGACAGCAGTCGATTACTTAATTGCCACCTCATTTCCTGCCTCCCATTTAACTCTGATCTCAGAAAGATGTCTACACCTGTACCACTGGCATCCTATTTCCTAGCTCACAGTTTCCATCTCCAAAAGTTCAGCCTTTCAAGAACTCACAGCGCTGAACTATTATCAACACAGTGCCTATCACTGTATATCATTTCAGTTTTTGAGTTTGTATTGTAAGACTAAATATGCCTTCCTCACAACCTACCCTTCTCCCTGTCTCGCTTAGTCCATCATTGTTGTTAACAGAGACTGCATTCTCGAATTCATACTGTAGTAATTATCAAAAATCCTATTAACTTATTTTCATTAGCAACTTGAATTTGTTGAATAAATGACAAAAAAATAATTTCAGCAATTTTTAAGTTCACCTAACATCATAGATTTTAGAGTTGTATATAACCTCACAGATCATCTAATGAGATCCTTCCATTTAGCAGATGTGGAACGCCAAGGCAAGAAAAGTCAAATGACCTTGATCTTACTGTTGGTGAGTGATGATACCAGGACTAAGATCCAACTCTTCTTAGTAATTCATTGTTATATCTACTAGAGTTATTTATGGCAGAACTTTAGATATGCATCATTTTCATATGCTGTATTTTGTCTGGCCTCAGATAAACATGATTGCTGCTGACACTTTCACAATGCTTTCTTGGCTCCCTCCCTTTAATTGTCTTTGTCTTTTATGGCATGAAGATCAAAGGTGCAACGAAGAGAAAAATACATAAAACGTATTTGTAGAACATCAAAAAAATTAAAAAATATAAGAAAAATTAAGTAGAACATTTAAAGAAAAAAATGGGGGAACTGATGTTCTTGTTAACTCAAAAATGGCTCTTTTATTTGTCCTCTGGGCCTCATATTCTTCCATCAGTGGCTCTTTGGGATTTCTGTAGCACGTTTCCTAGTGTTTGCTCACTGGAATTATAAATCTGATATCTGTAACCTATTAATGTTTGAGTGTATTATGTTGGGTTTTCTTTCTTTATATTCTGTAGTCCATTCTCTACCTTGAACCACAAAAATCTTTTTATCTTTGTGTGCTGGAAATGAGTTTCCTTTTTCTAGGAGTTAAACCAACATTTAAGAGATTATAAGCTAGAAAAGAAATACACATACATATATACATATTCTCCATATGTATGGCTATAACAGTACAAACTTAATATAAAATCTCAAACAGTTCAAGTAAATTGCAGTGACATTAGCTGTACCACTAAATTACTTTTCACTAACTTTTCTATTAATTTCAAGATTTAACCATATAATTAAGTTAGAATCAAATTTCACATTTACATCTTGATGAATGAATATGGGTAAGCAAAAAAATCTGAACTCAGTAATTTAAATTTGTGTTGCTTCCTCACACAAAACTATAAAAAACAGTATTTACTAAAGGCAGTGGAAACTCATGATTGCTGTGCTCAAGTAAAAGTTTTGGAATTTAAGAAGCACTTAGTTGCTGCATTAGGCCATTTAGGATGTTTCAGCGTCTCAATTGACTGTAATTCCAATCTGCTCAAGTGCCCTGTTAATGACCTTCCATCTCCAAATAAGCAGAGGAATTCAATGTTTATACTTTAAAAAAAAATCTCTACCACAAACAGATTGAAGGACAGGTTCTATCTTTACTATGGCAGGAGAGAGTAAATTGTTACCACTACATCAATTGAGAGAGACTAACCTTCAGTGGCTCTTAATGAAAGCCCTCATTGACAAAACAAAATCAACAGATCCAGGTATAAGAAAGCCACTTCAGTGTTTTCTATTTCTTATTGTCTAACACTGAGTAATTATATTCCTAAAGCCTAAACAAGCAGTGAAATTTACCCACACTTACATTTCAACTTCAGTGACATGTAGTAAACAGAGAGGTCTCTAGGCTTCCTGTAAAAGTGTCACTCCGATATATAAATATATTCATATTTCTATGCACAGTGAAAAAGTCCTAACATCTGGGGACACTGTTGCAAAGAAGTCCCATGCTCAAACCCCCAAGCCCCAAAAATCTAGAAACCCAAAATACACCAATATTTATTTGAATCAGTACCAAAGTAAGAAAGCAGCAAACTTGTTCCACCTTCTCTTAAAGTAGAGAAAAGAAGCTATGACTGACTGCTTAAGTCTTGTATTAAAAGTCATTGTGCTTCAAGGACAAGTTGAGGTGTTGCATTTACTATATAAACTGTTAACATCAAGTTCTAGGCATCTGATGTCTTCTTTCTTTATAAGCATACAAAAGGCATTCTGTATCTCCTAATATATTTATTCTCAGATAACTTATTTCCAGCAGTTTAGACCATACTCCTTCTAACCTATAGGAAAATATTCCATTGTATTTTGTACAACATGATTTTGTGTTCAAAAAGCCAAAAGCCTTGAGGCAAAATATCAGTAATTATGACATAAGCTTAGGCATTGTTTTAATAAAATGTCAAAAAATGTGATTTTTTTTTCACTTTTTCTGTTATAATATTTATTTGTGGATTTAAACAATGATATAGTATAATTTCTCTATAGAATGAGTAAGTGCTCCTTTGAGGGTAACTCAGATTTATCGTGTTAACAGCCATTCTCCTCATACACTTTCCACATGATTAATAAATTAATTAGAATTCCTAGCTATAAAAATAGAGTAATAAGTTATGTAAACCCTTCAGATCAGAAGCTGCTAACTAATCTGTTTTTTTTTCACTGCCTGAATGGTGTCTGTTTTTCTCTACACCACACATGAAAGTAAATATTTCAATGCAAGACAGTGCATTTCAATGCAAGAATGCAAGACAGTGCATTTATCTTATTTTTCCTTCCCTTCCCCTATGTTCATCTATTGTGTTTCTTAAATTCCTCATATGAGGAAAATCAGAAGATATTTGCCTTTCTAGGCTTGACTTATTTCGCTTAGCATAATACACTCTAGTTCATCCATGTTGTTGCAAATGGCAAGATTTCATTCTTTTTGATTGCTGAGTAGCATTCTGTTATATATATCTAATCTATATCTACATCTATAGATATCACATCTTCTTTATCCATTCATCAGTGAATGGACATTTCATAATTTGGTTATTGTTGATAGTACTGCTATCAACATTGGGGAGGAAAGATGGGGGGATGGGCTAAATGGGTGATGGGCATTAAGAAGGGCACTTGTTGAGAAGAGCAGTGGATGTTATACGTGATAAATCACTGGGTTCTACTCCTGAAACCAATACTACACTGTATGTTAATTCACTCAGATTTAAATAAATCAATCTAATAAATAAATAAATAAATAAATAAATAAATAAATACCACTTTAGCTACAAGGAGGAGGAGGAGGAGGATACAAGAAAATGTAAAAAAAGAATTGTCACAAGGAAGCTTTACAATAAAGTTTGTTAGGGCATTATGTGTAAAAGGCTAACAGATTTACACCTGATTATGAGAAGAGGCTGATTTGTGTAGCTGGAGAGGAAGCCCTTGAAGGCTGAGGAGAAGGAGGAAGGGAGTAAGTAGCATAGATGTAACTAGGGAGGTAGATTTGGACCAGATGAAAAATGCTTTGCGTGTGAAGTTCTGAGGTTTAGATTTTATCTTGCAAGTCATAGGGAACCAATGGTGGTTTTTCAAGCTAAAGAGTTATTCTTGGCTTTGATCCTTCTGTCTCGAATTACACCAGTAAATAATAATTGTCATGAGGAGAGTGTCTCTATGGTTTAAAGAATTTAATCAATATTTTAGAGGAAGTGGGTACTCTGATGGTCAGTGGAAGGATTTCAGTAGAACTGGGAGGAAAAGAAAAGCAAAGAGAGCCTATCTTTGTTTTTTTTAAATTTTTTTTTAATGTTTATTTATTTTTGAGACAGAGAGAGACAGAGCATGAACAGGGGAGGAGCAGAGACAGAGAGGGAGACACAGAATCTGAAACAGGCTCCAGGCTCTCAGCACAGAGCCTGACGCGGGGCTCGAACTCACAGACCGTGAGATCATGACCTGATCCGAAGTCAGATGCTTAACCGACCAAGCCACCCAGGCGCCCCAAGAAAGCCTATCTTAGTAGAGAAAGTAGTTTGTGCAAAATTGGATAACATTGAATACGTATGCATTCAAGCAGTAATAACCAGAGGTGCACTTGAGCATTGCAGTCACAGTATAAAATATAACGGTTAAGAAAACAAACTTTGGAGTTATCTAGACTTAAGTTCAAATTTCAGCACTTAACACATGTTCTGGCTGAATACTCTAGAGCAAGTGTCACATTCAATTCCTTGGATTGTAGGCAATAGAAACATACTTTGGTTGATTTATGCAAAAGAAAGAGAAAGAGGGTGGAGAGGGAGGTTGAAAGGGAGGAGAAGAGAAGGGAAGGAACGAATTTATCCCTGGATATGGGGTAACTAAGGGACTTAAATGGAATCTTGCTCCAATGGCAGGAACCTGGAGTCTCTGGTGGGTTTGTAGCAGAAACTAATATGCATTCTCGCAATATGCTGCCATAGTCACCCTATTTATTATTGCTCTTGAAATTTGTATCCAGTAAGAGTATCTGAAAAGTCTCACTCTCTTCTTTGGCTGAAGAGAGCAAATCACCTTGAATGACAGATCTTCTAGGTTATGAAACTGGGAGCTATTACCAGAAAATAACGCAATGCATACTAAGTGGACAAAGCTAGTAAATTTCCACAACTACAAGTAACTTGCTCTTACTCAGTCTCCATATCTTCATTAGTTTAATGGGGATAATACTGGTACATACTCCAGAGGACTAGGATAATCAAATGAGACAATTGATATAAAGTGCTTAAGAACCGCATAGTCAATGCTTTTAGCAGGTTTTATGATGAGGTATATTGGAGATGATCCTGGTTAAGGAGGATTGAGATCAGATTATAGAAGGATTCAGTATTAAGCTAAGGATTTTGGAATTTACCTTGTAGGTAACATGCAGATTTTTGTTCTGATTTGCTTGTTCGCTTTTTATCAAAGTATAACATACACTCAATACAGTATAAATCATAGGTATAGAAGTGGATAAATTTTCACAAACTGAACATGCCTCTACTGTCTAACTACATGCACATCAGAACCCCAAAACTTCTCCCTTCTGCATGGGACAGGTTTTCAGCATAGAAATTGATTTGAAAAAAAAAATATTTAAAGATGAATCTCTCAGTGGGGTGCAGAATAGAAACAAATTCACAAAACTTGATATTTGGATAAAAGTATATATGTGTCAGGGAGATGAATATAAAATGGCTTTGATTATGGATGAGCAAGAATGATGATGCCATTGGCATCACTAGAAATTCAGAAAAAGGCTGAATTTTGGAAGGGAAATGAATTGTTTTTTTAAAAATATTATTTTCTTACTATAAAACCACACTCATATACTCATCATGGAAATAAATGGAAAATACAATAAAGAGAAACTAAAATAAATTACGTGTACATAGTATACAACTATACTGTACTCTATGATATATATTCTCCCAAATCTTTTTCTTTCTCCATCTTTCTCTACATATATATATATATAGTCATATATATAAACATACAGATATACATATGTTTTTACAAATATGGAGTTACATTCTATCCACTGTACTATTGCCTATATTTTGCATTTTATATAAACTAAACATGAACATACCATGACCATCAATGTATCAAGAACATCTTCTCACATCACATTTCTTCCATAACTGCATTTATTTGGCTGTATAATATTCTATTGTGTAGACATACCATTATTCTTAAGCAATCCCCTCTGTTGCATAATTACATTATTTCTGATTTTCATTTATATAAACAATGTTATGAGATATATGATATCAATCACATATTTTTAACCTAAAATATATGCTGAGAAATGAAATTACTGGGTTATATTTACTGCATCATTTTAAGGCTTTGATACATATTGCCAAATGTCATTTCAGAAAAGTTTTGTCAAGTTACTTTTCTGTCAACAGAATGTAAAAGTGACCATTTCCTTACACTCTTGCCAATACTCTGTATTATAATTTTTAAATAGTATTTGACAACTTGATAGGTGTAAATGGTTTGCCTTTTTTGTTTTGATTTGCATTTCTTTGATAACTAGTGATTTTGAATATCTTATGCTTGTTAGTCATTTTTCTTTTTCATTTTGTGCATTTCTGTTTGTGTCTTGGCATTTTTTATTGGAGTACATATTAATTTTGGTTTTCAACACATAGACTTGGAAGTAAAAGCAGGATAGTGGAGAGGAAGTAGACTTGTAAGATGGGTCAGGAAAGGAAATGTGAATTTAGTTTTAGCACAGAACAGGAATAAAAGCCATGAGACTGAATATTTTATTAAGTACATACAAAAAGAGAGAGAGCAAAGGGCCAATGATATACTCTCAGAAGACATTCACAGCCTTGAGTAGCAAATGAAGCAAAATAATTTAAAGGGGTAGATGAGGAATGAGGACAGCATTGTATATGGAAACAGGGGAAAATGATTTTCTAGGAAGAATATGAAATGTTAATACAGAAAGAATGGGAAATAAGAAAGTCTGTTGATTCGGTAGTAAGAGGATCATACCTCGAGTGAGGTAGCCAACAGGTGAACCTACTGTTGACTATTTTCCTTCATTGGCTTTGGCATTGTCCTCTGTGGCCCTGTGTAGTTGTCACATGTGGGTGATGATGAATTTGACAAAAAGATGCTAACAGACACCTGCAGAGTAAGAGACACAGTCCCACTCCCAGCCAGGGAAAAGATTTCCTGATATTCACAGACCTTTAGCATGAGTATCACATGAGACTTTCAGGAAGCTCCCTTTGCCTTTCTCATGGATGTTTCTACCTTCCTGATTCTCCCAACTGATTAGCTACAGCCCCTGCCTACCCCTCAGGTGGAGGAAACTAGTAACAATTACTGTATTTCCCTTATTATTTAGCATAACACTAGAAAAGTTCAGTATCTAAGTCATAAAACTACAGGTCATCAGGTTTTTCATATTCCATTTCACCATAATTCTTGATATTTATTAAATCATCTTAAAAAGTAATAATGATATTTTCCCCTATGTGTCATTTCTATTTCTACTTTATCTTCTTTCTCTTCCCTTCTCTTTTTATCTCTCCCTCTCTTTCTCTAACTTAGTGCCTATACTAAAAGAGTTACCAGGTAGCTCCTTTAGATATTGTGCACAATATCCAGTTTTTTCTGAAAAATTCCAAAACAGCTTTAGAAATTTTTGAATATAGCCATGGTAATTGCTTATTTATTCCATATTTCCTCATGCTGCTCCATTTGTGAAATTCAGAATTTGCATTATGTAGCAGAAAAAACACATCTTCAATCTGAATTCAAATCCAGCTTTGCTGCTTAATAGCTCTGATACCATAGAGAAGTTACCTGAGTTCTCTTGCCCTTAATTTCTTTGTTTATAGAATGGCTATAAAAAATTATTTCACAGAGCTATTAGGAAGAAATATGTAAATTGCTTAACACAATGATAGTACTCTACAACCATCAATTTCCTATGTTGTGTGAGTCTAGATGAAAATTCAGATAACAGAGGCTTAAATATTGAATTCTGTCAAAATAATATCCTAATGCATAAACAGTTTTTAAACACTACAATTGCTTAAAATTGTATGATATGTTTTTCCATCTCTTAATTTATAATATGCATTCTTCTGAATTCTTATTAATTTTTTTAACATTTATTTATTTTTTGAGAGAGAGAGAGACAGAGTGTGAACAGGGGAGGGGCAGAGAGAGAGGGAGACACAGAATCTGAAGCAGGTTCCAGGCTCTGTGCTTTCAACACAGAGCCCATTGCGGGGCTCGAACTCACGAACTGTGAGACCATGACCTGAACCAAAGATGGACCCTTAACCAACTGAGCCACCCAGGCATCCCTACATTCCTCTGAATTCTTAATAGTTTTAAAATAATTCTCAATGTTTCTCATTATCATACTGTATAATATTTATATACGTGGGGGTCTTGAAGAGTCTTTGCTCTTCTAACAAAAGCCTCTAATAGATTTGAACTGCTTCTCATACAATACCCCCCTTGCAATCAAAAGGAAATCTTAACCTTTAAAACTGCAATAATATGTCAGCTAAAAATAATACTTATGGTGAGTATGGATAAGTTCATTTATTTATAACTTGCTTAGGATATATACCTAATTACAGATAATTGATAGCTATAGGTAAATTGATAATGAAACACTCTAGTCAAAGTCAAATGGGTGGTCTATGGAAAGTAATCTTGCAGTCCAAATCTGAGTGCTGCCCTATAATTCTGAGCAATTTAGGAGCATCTTGGGTTCATTGTACACAGCATCTATTCTCTTGGTCTATTTTTGCTCTTTCCTACCCTTTATGGGGTAGATAGGGTAATGAAAAGAGGCTACTTGAATTCATAGATCTGTTGTTCAAAGTGTATGTCACCTTAAATTTAAAATATGGTAGAAAAGGAGTTAGAGGTCTAAGGTACACCTGAAGCTGTGTGCAGAAAGAGCACCTGGACCAGACATTTCTTAAACACTAAAGGTGGACTGGGGTATCACCTAAGCAAAAGCAACAAAGGAAATATAATGATGGTAAGTCTCAATACTGTGAGCTGCTCTTTGCTGCTCTTTGAGAGCATATCAAGAGATATTATTTTGTACTGCATGAAATTAGCTTGAGAACAAGAGTTCAACACAAGCTCCCAGTTTAAAACATACATCTCCTTCCCAAGATAAAATGTTCTCTTATAAAAGGGAAATTGATTATCCTTTGTCTCATATATTTGTATGCGTTATTAGCATTTTGTAAGTTGGTACAAACTAGATGTATTTTATCTCTAATTTTATCTTCCTTAAGGCAGGGTCTTAAATGTTGTTTTTTTTAATGCAAGAAAATACTTTATTTTCTTTACATTTTCTAGTAAGTTGCTTTCTAAAATGAAATATATGATAAAGTTTAATAGTATCAACGATTTCTTAGCAATTAATTAATTCATAAGAACGATCCAAGGGGAAAACCCATAGAGAAAGTGTGTCAGAAACTAAATATGTGTGAAAGAAGGGTAGTTTTCAAGAGTGGAGTTAAAAATGAAATCGTTATCAGTAAGAGAAATGATAGAAGGGAAAGAGGAGGAGGGAGGAAGGGAAAGAGGGAAGAAGGCAGAGCACAAAGGAAAGAAGAAAATGGATATACACCTAAAAGCAGAAATATGTACATGATGTTTAGTGAAGAGACAAGCACCAATTTAAACTAAAACAGATACTTTATTTTAGGATTTGTTTTTTATTCATAGGTTGGAGTAAAGGAGAGAAGAAGGCTTCTAGACCAACTATCTTCCAGATAAAATACAGGACACACAATTATTTGAATGTGAGATAAACAATGACTTTTTAGTATTAGGATAGCCCACACAATGCAGGCCACATATTGGCCATACGGTATACTTAGGCCAAAAAAGTGCTTTTATCTGAGATTCTGATTTAATTGGGCCTCTGTATGTAATCTGGCAACCCTAAATAGAAATGAAAATAACTCTGTTAAAGTTTTTAAAAATTAATTGAATTATATTGTATAAACACATACATCTCTTAATGGAATCACATTAAGAGATGTGATTTTGGTCTAATTTCAGGTCTTGCACGATTGTCTTCAAAATTTTGCTTTATCATTGATACAAGAATAACTCGCTTTCCTTTTATTATTTAGAAAAGACTTAATCTCAAGAAAGTTTTTTTATATTATTATGTATTGGGATTATACCATCTGCTAAATCTTTTTTTTTTTTTAATAATGGAAACTGAAAGCTCAAACAAACAAACAGACAAACAAAAAAACCACACCATGCAACAATGTCTTGAGGCTGGAATTCTGCTGTTTCTTTGTGAAAGCACTTTGTTGAAAATGAAAAGAGATATTACACAAACAGCCCTTTGTTGCAGAAGTGAATTTTGATAGACCATACATAATAATATTAATCACCTCGACAGTGTTATAATACAGGCTTTCCAAGTCACCTTTCTTGATTTAAGTAATATCGTTTAAAAGGCTACTTGACTATCAACTAGCTCTTATCAAACAATGTTTTGATTAGAGAAATTGGAGAAATAATTCACAGGTCTTTCACAGGTACCTGTTCATATTCAAAGTGGGTTTTAGTGCTTCCCATTTTCATATGGTCTCTGACCTGGAGAGGAATGAACAGAAGTTTTCATAAATACAATCAAGTTTGGCATTTGTGTATTTCTGGTTATCCTGTGATGGAAAGATCAGCTATGTTGTATTCTCCTGGAAAGATTCAGAGTAGTGTAGCCTCTAAAAGGTATGATAATGCAATACCAACGAAGTCCCCATCAGCAGCAAAATAGCTGTCCTGTTCCCCCACCACCCTGCTGCCACCCTAATCTGAAATTGTGGAATCAGTTACAAAGACAGGGAGCAAAGACACATGTATTGTCAAGACATCCACTTTTAGGTTATGTCCACAAAACAGTAGTGGGGAGGGGATAACCTTTTGCTTTTTCATCATTAAGACAGTGGCCTAGGATGTTACAGTACTTATCAGGGTGAACCAGAAGAGTCTAGGATGAAAGGAAGAAAGAATCCAGCAAAGGCCATGGAGCTCCTGTGAAGAGAGGGGAGGAAAGGAAGGCTTGAGTTTACTCCTAGAATGAGGAGTCATGGGCATACAGAGTCAGCATAAACCACTGCTGAAGATTTGAATTAGCTAGGCCCCTACAAGCAACCGAACTCTTAGTTAACCTATAGTCATACCTTCCTTCTCCCTTTAATTCCGTCCAACCAGTCATCTTTCCCACATCTTTTTGTCCTTGATCCTTGTCTCATCTCCATCTCTACAGAGAGAGAAGGTAAGCAAATGACCATGCTAAAATAGTTCCTTACTGAGAGCATTAAGATCACAGAGCTAGTAAGTTAGAGTGTTGAAATTTAAACCCAGGCCTCTCTGATGCAAAGCAAGCACACCTATTACACTCTGCTGGAGAGAGGGAAGATAAGGAATGAGGAATACTGTGGAAAGAAGGAATTCTGATAAATAGTATGTTTCTAGTGTAGTAATTGAAATTCATTCATTCAGTTTATAATTAGTAAGCATTTACCCAGATTCAATGTAAATTAGGATTAAATTAGGGCTGAACTCTTAAGAAAACCTATACACATCGAGGCAACTGCGTGGCTCAGTCACAAGTTTCCCACTTTTAATCTTGACTCAGGTCACAATCTCGAGGTTGGTGAGATCAACACAGTTCGTGAGATCAAGCCCTGCATTGGGCGCTGCACTGACAGTGCAGAGCCTGCTTAGGATTTTCTCTCTTCCTCTCTCTCTGCCCCTCCTCCAACCATGCACAAGCACGCTATCTCTCAAATAAAAATTCAAAAAAAAAGAAAGAAAAAAGAAAATCTATACACATAAATTACAGTGGGACAGTATTTCTAACGTCTTGTATTGGCCTATCTTTCTACATTACTCCTTCTCCTTATACTACTTTATGCTACATTTCATGGTCATTTTACCTCTATTTACTCTGGGTATGACCTCCACCAAATTCTGTTTTATTATGTATCCACGTTGACATTGGTTCTATAGTGAAAACTATAAGCTGCTTTTGTGTTTCCATTAGTCTTTGTATCACTCTAGATAAAACCATTTTCTTTTTTTTTTTAATTTTTTTTTTTTAACGTTTATTTATTTTTGAGACAGAGAGAGACAGAGCATGAACGGGGGAGGGGCAGAGAGAGAGGGAGACACAGAATTGGAAACAGGCCCCAGGCTCCGAGCCATCAGCCCAGAGCCTGACGCGGGGCTCGAACTCAGGGACCGCGAGATCGTGACCTGAGCCGAAGTCGGACGCTTAACCGACTGAGCCACCCAGACGCCCCTAGATAAAACCATTTTCTAATATAAATTTGGATTGTTACCAAAAATATAACATTTCAGTTTTCTCTGTTTTATTCATAAAGAGCTTTAAATCCTACTTATGAGAAACACAGTCTTGTAAATATAGGCCCACCTACATCCTAGTAATGAAGCCATATTTTTTAATAGGACTAGAATCTCCCCTAAAACACCCACCACCCTTCCTGGAAGTGCCTCAGTCTTTCCTCTGTGTGCCTTTGACCAAATAACAAAATTTTTTAGGCACCAGCAGACTTTTACTGCCTTGAAGCTGATGGTGTTGACTGTATCTATTTTCAAGCTTATATGTACAGTACATTGGAATGCTTTGATTTTCCCATTTATGCTCCTCACTTACAGCAGTGTTCTTGATCTTCTGGTCTGCTTTGTTTACAACCATGCCCTCTTGAATATAAAATCTCAGTGATTACATAGCACATATACCTCAGCTACCTTTTCTTTCTTTTCATTATGGATGCAATCTCTGGTCTCTCTCTCTCTCTCTCCCTCTCTCTCTCTCTCTCTCTCTCTCTTATTTCTTTCTCTGTTTCTTCTCTGGAGAATTTATTTCTTAATGTATTGTTTCAGAGGCCATCTCTGATAGCTCTCTTGAATTTCAGTGGTAGTAAATAAGGGTTCATGATAGCCTCCAGTTTATAATTACTTTTTACAATAGAAACCAACCCTTGGCTTCTATTCTTCCTACCTCATTTATTTAATATTGGCAAATAATTTGCTTCAGTATAATAGAAGCTGAATATTCAGTTCTGTGGAATTTGACACATTACCATATGTGTTTTTTCCCCCAGAATTCATATTATATATCTCTGCATAGTTGCTGTTTAGCCTTAGAGTTAAATGTATAACATGAATTAACAAAACTACCAATGTTTCTATTTAAAAAGCAGTTTTATTAAGAAACAATTCACTTGCTATAATTATACCATTTAAAGTATACAAATCAATGGATTTTAGTATATTCACAGACATATGTAACCATCACTCCAATTTTAGAACATTTTCTATCACCTATAAATAAACCCTGTAACCTTTAGCCATTACCACCTCTCCACTCCCTCCTCTTTTGCCCCCACCTCCAGTCCTAAACAACCACTCATCTACTTTCTGTCCCTATTGATTTTTTTTATTCTGGACTTCTATGTAAATGGACTCATGTAATATGTAGACTTTTGTGACTGGCATCTTTCACTTAGGGTAATGTTTTCAAGGTTCATCTAAGTTGGCACATGTATCAATACTTCATCTCTTTTCTATGGCTAAAAAGTATTCCATTGTATATATCGCATTTTATTTATGCATTCATTTGTTGATGAATTTACGTGTATCTACCTTTTGGCTATTCTGAATAATGCTACTATAAACTGTATACAACTGTATACAACTGTATACAACTGTATACAACTTTTAGTGTGGGTATATATTTCCATTTCTCTTGGATATATATCTAGGAGTAGAATTGTTGAGTCATACGCTAACTCTATGTTTGATTGTTTGAAGAACTGCCAAAGCAGCCGCACCATTTTACAGTCCCATCAACAGAGCATGAGGGCTCTGACATTTCCATATTCTCAACAGCACTTATCTGACATTTTGATGATAGTTGTCCTGGTACTTGTGACGTGATTTCTCATTGTGCTTTTGAATTGCATTTCCTTGCTTGCTAATCATGCTTAGACTTTCTTCACATGTTTATTGGCCATATTTAGTTTTTCCTTGGAGATATATCTATTGAAGTCTTCTCCCATTTTTTTTTTTTTTTGAAAGAGAGTATGAGCAGGGGAGGAGCAGAGGAGAGAGAGAAAGAGAATCTTAAGCAGGCTCTATGTCCAGCACAGAGCCCTACGCAGGGCTCAATCCTGCAAACCAGGAGATCATGAACTGAGCCACAATCAAAAATCGGATGCTTAACTGCTAAGCCACCCAGGCTCCCCCTCTGTGCACTTTTTAATTGGGCGTTTTATCCTTTTATTATTGAATTTTAAGTGTTCCTCATATAGTTTAGAAAAACTTCTTATCAAATATGATTTGCAAATATTTCCCCCAATTTGTGGGATATCTTTTTGCTTTCTTGATTGTGTCCTTTGAATCAGCACAGAGATTTTAATTTTGATTAAGCTCAACTTACTTTTTTTTTTTTTTTTTGGTTATTAATGCTTTTGGTGTCTTATCTAAGAATCTTTTGCCAAATCCAAGGTTTTGAGGATTTACCCCTATATATTCTTCTCAAAAGTGTTATAGTTTTAGCTCTTCCATGTAGATTTTTAAATTTATTTTTAGTTATTTTTTATATGGTATGAGGTAAGGATGCAACTTCATTCTTTTACATGTGGATATATAGTTGTCCCAGTACCATTTGTGGAAAATATTATTTTTCCCCCATTAAATGGTCTTGTCACCCTTGTCAAAAATCATTTGACTGTAGATACATGGGCTTATTTCTCAACCCTCAATTTTATTCTATTGATTTATCTATCTATCTTTGTGTAGCACTACCCTGTCTTGATTACAATTGCCTTGTAGTGAGTTTTGAATTTGGGAAATTTGGTTCCACATACTTTGTTCTTTTCCTGGATCGTTTCAGCTAGTCTGGATCTCTTACAATTCCATATAAATTTTAGAGTCAGCTTGTCAACTTCTACAAAAGTCAGCTGAGATTTTAATAGGGATTGCACTGAATCTATAGATCAGTTTGGTAAATATCACCATCTTAATATTAAGTCTTCTGACCCATGATCTATGCTTTAAATTCTTTGTCTGGGGCATCTGGGTGACTCAGTCGGTTAAGCGTCCAACTTCTGCTCAGGTCATGATCTCGCGGTCCATGTGTTCAAGCCCCGAGTCGAGCTCTGTGCTGACAGCTTGGAGCCTGGACCCTGCTTCGGATTCTGTGTCTCCCTCTCTCTCTGCCCCTTCCCTGTTCATGCTCTGTGTCTCTCTGTCTCAAAAATAAATAAATGTTTAAAAAATTAAAAAAATAAATAAACTCTTTGTCAGCTATATTTCTTAAGTAGAGTTTTTTAATTTGCTATAGCAAATACACCTGCCATGCCATCTTATAAAAGTGCAGAAATATTTTTTTCAATGACATACTCTCTCTCTTCACTGCTGACATTATAAGGGAAATGATTCATAAACTTCCCTAGTTTGAAGCACAAGGAAAAAACTTCTGGACAGAGTATTACTTATGAAAATCCGTCACCACCCCTTTTATCCAGAAAATTTTGTATGCTAACGGTATTTTTTGTGTGGGATTACTAGTTATCCGTATGCATAAGCAACCAAAACAAGCAAGTGTCTATGTGGTACTTCACATTGTTTTTGCATTTCAGTACTTTCTTGCGCATTTATATGAGGGCTACAACATAGGTAAGTTACCATATGAATCAGGAGGGAGTTGTATTTGAAAACTATTGTTCAGCTTATTCTATATTAAAGTTTGCTATTATGAAAGTATTGCACAGTTTTTCACATTCCCAAACTTCACAATTCTCTCTTCTCTATGTAAATCTCTCATGTGTTCACTTTTATATTGTGCTAGATTTAATAATTTGGTGTCATATGCCCATACCTACAGAAATAAAACTTCAAATTATGGCTTTCAAGTTTCCATTGTTCATCCATGAATTTAATATGCAGTTGGGTTTCTCACTTGAATTGTAACTCTGAAAGCATTGTAGCATGCCCACTTTTTCCATCAACCTGACACATAACTGTGAAATTATATGTACTACTTCTGAGCTTCCATAGATGGTCTGAAACATACCAGAGAGATCAGAAGGAAAAATGATGGTTTCTCACGTTGTCCCAGATTGTATTGCAGCTAATGGCACTGGCAAAGTTGGTGGTCTGGTAATTAAGTAAGAATCAATCCACAGCTCATGTGTTTGCATACGGTAGTTCTCAATGAGAAATTCTAAGTGGTTACTTGAACTTTTGTAGCCAGGATCCAAATTCTTCTCTAAAATATTCACAGCAATTCTTGCTGCCTTCAGCAAGCATAAATCTTATACTGAGTGGAACATTCTCCCTTTTCTCTTTCTGAGGATATGCTACAATTTTTTAATGCCTTTTAATACGTGCATGGAATAAAAAGGATAGATATAAATAATGATGAAAGCCAGTCCTCATGTCATATGAAAAAGAAACCAGATGAAATGACTGACTTCTCTCTCTCTCTCTCTCTCTCTCTCTCTCTCTCTCTCTCTCTCTTTTGCCAGGTTTATGTTTAAATAATTACATCTCAGTTTCTTAAAATGTTTTCTTCCACTCTGACTTGAAAAGCAGCTCCAAGTTCTTTTATTTAATTTTAGCCTTAAACAACTGTGTGTTGCTGATAAAACATCAAGTTAAACTGTGGGTTTCCTACTATATCATCTTAGTAAATACAAGTTATAAAACCCACTTGCATGTGGGGAGTGGATAAACTCAGACAAGTTTTGATATAATCTACAGGTCTTTGTTCTTTTTAAATGTCTGTAAGAAAGATCATTTTAACTTCTGGGGTTACTTCTTTCCTCCCTTGGCTATCCCTGAGTATTTCAATGTGATAAACAATTTAAGCATAACCCTTCAGACAACGGTTCTATACTTTTCATGGTATATGTTGGTCTTTTCATAAGGTAGTTCATATTTCAAGTACAAATTATAAATCAAAGTAGAGAAATTTAATTCTTATTATTGATAAAAAAGTAAATGAATGAAATATATTGAGTAGTCAGGGTAAATTTAAAAGAATACCTCAAATGTTGAAATTTATATTATTATAAATTTTTGTATTATTGCATGAAGTAATTGCATAAATTACTGAATGGCTCCATGATAATCTAGACATCTAGTCCACAACATTAAAATCCAATCTGTTTTCTGATATATGAAATGAGGATAATGATAATCCCTAAATCACCAAATCGTGGTGATAGCAGGCACGATAGTATACAAAGTGCAGTATTTTTATTTGGAGTATTGTATCATGTGCTCTGGTTTCCTGATTAGAAAGAATAACTCTATCATTTTAGAATATGTAAGCCCTTATAGCACTAAAACAGGTGGATAATTTTTACTGTAATCCTTCAACACAAAAGCAATTTAAAAATTTATTTAAAATGCTGCATTAAAAAGTAGGTATTTTAGGGGAGCCTGGGTGGCTCAGTCTGTTGAGCGTCCGACTTCGGCTCAGGGCATGATCTCACTGTCCTTAAGTTCCAGCCCCACGTTGGGCTCTGTGCTGACAGCTCGGAGCCTGGAGCCTGCTTCAGATTCTGTGTCTCCCTCTCTCTCTGCACCTCCCCTGCTTGCACTCTGTCTTTCTCTCTCTCAAAATTAAATAAACATTAAAAAGATTGTTTAAGTAGGTACTTTTTCCATCAGAAAGAGTATAAAGGTAATCTTGTCTACCAGTTTTCAAGAAAGCAGAGGCCAATAAACAGGAATGTTATCTTCTAGTTAAGTGTAGGTATCTAAATTATTACATCATGAGATACCTTTGCTACATAAAATTCTCCTATTTTCAGTCTAAATCTCATCTTCTCTGATAACCCCTTGCTTCTTGCTTCCACTTTCAGCTTTAAAACACTGTCTAAACAATCACCTTTTTATTGAGCTCTCCTGTTTTCCAGACATCATTGGAACTGACCAATTATTTTCTCAAGAAACCAGAAACACTCAGACAAAAAGAAGTATAATGTGATAAGTGCAAAGCCCATATATGTATACAAAGGAGAGAACAATCAAATCCAACTGGAAGGACTAAAGAGTGACTTGGCTATTGAGGCAATAAACAACATCAAACTCAAGTTGTTTTGCCATTCAGGAATCCTGACCCAAGAAGCCTCTACCCTCTCTTAGTCCCCTCATCTGGAACACAAATCTCCACATTGACCTTGATAGGGGAATGGGCAGGGACGCCCACATTACTTCAGCTCACAGCCCATCAGTCAGAACTAGTCAGTCTTCCCACCAACCTCCAGCCATTCCCATCCCCAATCTACTGTGAGATGATAGCTGGGAAATACAAATAGATTTCACGCTTGGTAAATATGACTATCTCTACCACATAATGTTTCAGAAAGGAGATGAAAGTTGGGCCTCAATGATTCAGTCACATTTTGACAGATGAAATTATAAGGGGCAGCGTAGGTAGGGGAAAGAGTGAAATGCAAAGGAGAGAAAACCTCACAGTATGTGATGCAAAATATGTTCATTTCCTCTGTGGCTGCGGCTAATAGTTATTCTGCCAATATCTGATGTCTGCTTTTTCTATAGTAATAGAAGTTTAGCTGCACATAGGTTAATCTATCTAAAGAATTAGTTGCATAGCTTTTTTTGAATTTAGGTGTCCCCATGGGAGTAGGTTCTTATCCATGAAATGTGAAAGAACTGATATGGGCAACTCCTAGGATATGCTCCTAGAGGGAAGGACTGTATCCTCTCCTCTTTTCTTTGCATCATACTGGCCTACAGACCTGTTTTGGTTATATATGGGAGCAAACTTGGGCAATAGTGAAACACTAACACAGAAATAGCAAGAATCCTCGGTGCCATCAAACTGTCGTACCTTTCTTGACTGGTTACCAAGACCATATTTTGGAGGCAGGGGGTTAACAGGCCAGTGTGCTGGTGCTGATGGAGAGGCCATGGCTTTTTTTTAAAGTATTTCTTTTAAGGTGGTTATACTGGGGAGTTGATCTGGACAGGGTGCCTTCCGTTCTCCCTTGCAACACTTCTGACTTCATCAAAATGTTTATTCTTAAGCCAGTTTCTTTTGGAATCACTTTTTAAGGCAGCCAAACCCGTATCTTAATACAGGCTATTTTAGGTAGTATCAGTTCTCTCTCTTTGTTATATCTTTATAGCTATAGTTTGCAATGAATATACAATTATAAATGTAAAGCTGTAATTGCAAAAAATAACCTTGTTTTGAGGTTGATTACACTTTCAATATCAGAGTTGTGAATATATAGGTTAAGCAGTGCATTTTATTTCAGAGGCATGCAGAAGGTTTTAAATTCCTATGCTGTGGGAATAGTGTGCATACAAGGCAATGGTCCAGGTTAAACAGAATAACCATCGTACCTTCCACAGCACTGTGAGAGGCCCTGTTTGAAAACATATCTGCCCATCAGTGCAAGGTGACTGTGTTACATGAGAGAAAATAGAAACAACAGAAAATGGCTTTGGTGGGTGACAAGAGGGGAAGAGTAACCAATGACTGGAGAAAATGATGAAGGGAAATTAGGACCCTCCCCAACAATGTTGCGGTGAATTTTGCAGGTATAAGTCACAGATTTCAGAGTGGTTAACTCCACTGCCGGGTAGACTAAACCAACTATGTCCTAGCTGGTGGAGAAGTCGAAAACATAGAAATGTCAGAGAGCCCAAGTTAGAATGGAGTAGCTCAAACACAGAGGTTTCCCACATTTTTTTTGGCCTTTGAGAACCAAGTGACAAACATAAAATGGGGAATTCAACATTATGGAGTTAAAGTAGGGGAGTTTCCAATTCCACATGTAATTCCTGAATGAATGTCTCTCTAATGTTCCATGAGACTACCTAGAGAATTTTGTGAGACTCTTCATTGATACAAGAGCTACAAGTTCTGCAGCAGCAGTAAATAAAGTGGTCGTATCATCTAACTAAAAACACTTTACAAGGATAAAGTGAGCCATTTCACGTAAATTGCTTAACACAGTGTTTAGCATATAGTAAGTACTTGATAAACTTTAAACAAATCCAGATTATGAACCATGGTTTAGAGTTTGAAGTGTCAAGGAAAAGATATGTAGAATTTTTTTTTCAGAACATTAGGCACAAAGTTGGTTTGTAGGGCTCTTACCAGCTATCTGTAAATCAGTCTCTCATCTTAACACATTTTTTTTGTATCATTTTTTTTTCCACTGGGAAGTGATATCTATTTTTTCACTAATGGCTGTTTTAAGCCCTCATTTTTTTAAAAAAAGATTTTTTTTAGTTTATTTATTTATTTTGAGAGGAAGAGAGAGCACAGGCAGGGGAGGAATGGAGAGAGAGGAGAGAGAAAGAATCCCAAGCAGGCTCTGCACTGTCAGCACAGAACCCAAGATGGGGCTTGAACTCACAAACCTCACAAACCGTGAGATCATGACCTGAGCCAAAATCAAGAGTCGGATGTTTAACTGACTAAACAGGCTCCCCTAAGCCCTCATTTAAAAAAAAATAGCTACAGAAAAAAAATCATCATGATGTCCCAAAGTAAATCATTACCTAATATGTCAGATTTGAATTTCAAGTTTTTCATGCCACTTCATACTCTTATGTAATGAAAAAAAAAAAAAAGCCACAGAAAAATATTAAGGTACTCTCAATCTAGAGTGACATAATATG
Source organism: Panthera pardus (assembly GCF_024362965.1). Classification (NCBI taxonomy): domain Eukaryota; kingdom Metazoa; phylum Chordata; class Mammalia; order Carnivora; family Felidae; genus Panthera; species Panthera pardus. The sequence goes on along the minus strand of NW_026526810.1, from coordinate 71,325,791 downwards.
CAATAATATATCAATTTGAGAAAGGATTTGTTCACATTATACTAAACCAGAATATTAGGTTATTTTTTTAAATGATGGCAATGTTATAAATATATTGCATTATCTCTCTCTTTAGCTTTACTATTTCATCTGTACAACAAGGGTAACAAGGAATCCTATGATCTCAGCCCCATTTCCATCAGCAGCTGTCACCACCGCCACCTACCTACCTCTCAGTTGTTAGTGTGGGGCTAACATATACAAAGGGGCATTTTCTGGTATTCGGTTCTGCAATTGACTAAAAGTACAATGGAGCTGAATAAGGGAAAAAAACCCACTCAGATTTATGCATATTTAGATCACACATATCCCCTAACCTCACATTATTATTCTCCCTTTTTTTTTGCCCCACATGAAAACAGTTCTATCTTGCTCAAACCTTCTGCAGTTTCCACATCACTTTCTTCCAAGCTAATCACGTATCTGCTGCCTTGTTCACATTTCTGCTAATTCCACCCTGAGCAATATCATTTAAGCAGGTAGTTGTATATCTTAATTCCTTTTGCTTCTTCCATTGCTCCAACACACAAAAGACAAAACAAAAACCCTGTTGCAGTGGAGAGCTAAACAGTAACTTTGTAATAAACCTGTTAATGATATGTCTGCATCCCAATAAAAGAAAATCAAGTGTTCTAAAATAAAATTAAAATAATAAAGAGCCACTAGATCAGTATTCCACAAACCTCGTGAATATGAGAAGCTCTGAGGAGCTTGCTAGAAAACAAGCTCCTAGATATAGAGAACAGATTGGTTGCCAGAGGTAGGGGTGAAAGGTGGGAGAAATGAGTAAAGGGAATCAAAAGGCTAAAATACTGGGTACAAGTTTATGATATTGGGCAATGTCCATAAAATAGAATTCAACGAGACTATTCATAAACACAATAGCTTTATTTTAGAAAGATCATCATCAGGGGCGCCTGGGTGGCTCAGTCATTTGGGTGGCCGACTACAGCTCAGGTCATGATCTTGCAGTCTGTGAGTCGGAGCTCCACGTCAGGCTCTGTCCTGAGAGCTCAGAGCCTGGAGCCTGTTTCTGATTCTGTGTCTCCCTCTCTCTGTGCCCCTTCCCAGCTTGCTCTCAGTCTCTCTCTCTCTCTCTCTCTCTCTGTTTCTCTCTCTCTCTCTCAAATAATAAACAATAAAAAAATTTAAAAAGACCATCATCAAGTAAAAATGGCATTATTAAACTATGATTCCTTCTTTCTGTAATATGCATATACATGTGTATGTGCATATAAAGTCTGAAAGGCTGCACACTGAAATTACCAGCTGTTATTCACTGAATGATAGAATTACAAGGGATTTATTTTATGCTTTTCAGTAAACTATGGGCATGTTACAAAGAAAATATATTACTTTTGTAATCATTGAAACACCTGTGAAACTGGTAAATAAAAATTTAATCCAGAGATGGGGAGGGGGGGCAAGGAAGCATAGCACTGGGCCCTAAGCCAAGTGATTCTAATGTATTCTCTATGGTTAAGGTCTAAAAATGTTGTATTATTAAGCATCCTCCTCCACCCTGGTGATTCTGATGTAGGTGTTCCAGGGGGCACACTTGAGAAACACTATACTGGATTGCAAATTTTGTGAAGGCATGTCTATCTTTACCTCCACATCCATCGAACAATGCCTGGGACTTAGTAGGCACACAAATAAATGTTTGTTCATGACCTCCCCAGTCTTCACCATCTCGGCCATAGAAATTTCCCCCCACCAGTTGCTCAGGCCCAAATTGTTAAAATCATCGCTGATTCCTGTCTTTCTTGCACACTCCATATCCAATTCATTATCAAATCCAACCAGAAAGTCTTCAAAACAAATCCCGGATCTCACCTCTTCTCACCACCTCCACCATTGTCACTTTAGTGCAAACCATCTCAGTCCCCAGACGCAAGCCTCTTAGCTGGCCTTCCAGGTGGTATCCTTGCTCCCTGGTTCATTTCCTGTGACTGCCTTGACAAATGACCACAAACTTAGTGGTTTAGAACAATATAAATGTATTCTCTTACCAGTCTAGAGATCGTTAAGTCCAAAATTAGTTTTAACTGGGCTAAAGTTAAGATGTTGGCAGGGCTGATTCCTTCTGGAGGATCTGGAAGAAGAATCTATTTCCTTCTCTTTTATGGCTTCTAGAAGCCAACTGCACTCCTTTCTCATGACCCCTTCCTTGTGTCTGTCACCCCTTCTTGTTTCCATGGTCACATCAGTTGACTATTCACTCTGATCTCCTGCCTCCCTCTTATAAATATGTTGTGGTTATATTGGCTCACCCTGATAATCCGGGATAATCTCCCCATCTCAAAATCTTTAGTTTTAGCACATCTGCAAAATCCCTTTTGCCATAAAAAGTAACATTCACAGGTTCTGGAGATTAGAACCTGGGCATCTTTTGGGAGGACAATTATTCATCTGACCATACTCCTTTATAATCACTTCTGAGAACTGCCAGGGTGAAAAAAATCAGGAGATAATCAATTCTAGGCTCCACATTTTCCATTTGCTTGCCACTTCACACAGCATGAAAAATGAAGAGCTTACCATAGTCTAAAGGCCCTGCATCACCTGATCCTCCATAACCTCTCCAACATTATTTAATACCACAAACTCTTAATTAATTAATTAATTAGTTAGTTGTGTTCCAGCTATGTCAGAAGCCTCTTTGCCACATTCTTCTCTCCACAGAGATCTATCAGCATGGAATTGTACTGAAACAGAGATGTGAAATGGAGCTATCACAAATCGGTCTAGTAGGAATGTCTAGAGAAGCCTCTACCAGTGTTAGCAGAGGGGAAAATCATAGGACACCACTGTATTTAGAAATCCCATTGACTATCCCCAGGAAGTAAACCTGGGAGAGATGAAAAATAAGCTACACCATTTAGAAATACAGCCACCCCATACCATTGGAAAAAGTATATTAAACCTTCTCCGTATGATTTGCTGTCCAATTCTATGTATAATTATTTTATAACTCACTTTCTTTCCTCTTGATTATTCTGCAGATCTAGACTATGTAAGCAAAACTTGGTCAAATTTATTCATTTAATTTGGATATTTTGCTTACACAGAAAAAGTAGTAGTTTAGCATTATTTCTCATTAATAGCATGCAAAACACTTAAGGCTATAGTCTAACTTTGACTATTAAAATTATACACAGGCATGTGTTTTTATTAAGCAGTGATTTTTTATACCTTTCCCTTTAGCAGACACCCACACTTTTTTAAAAATAAGTTGGGCAAACACTGACTGTGAATGTGTTTTTGTTTTCTTAATGGAGTATCAATGGGAGTTGTACACACAGATCAAGAGCTGTACACATATTATTATCTCTAAATAATTAATATTTGTGTATTATTTCCCTTAGCTGGCTGTACATGAATACAGAGGCACTGGTACTACTCATCACAAAATACAATGTTAGCTGGTTCCAGGGGTGCCTTAGTGAATACTCCCTGCCAGTGGTTGAAGGGACTGAGGAAGCACCCTGCTGAGTCCCCTCCCATGCTCCTCAGGGAGTATGTGCTAATTCTATCTTCTCCTATTGGGAAAGCAGCCAAAGGCAGAAACAGGAAGGACAGCACTGTATTCCTAGAGAGAGGAAGGTGCCAACAGTCCAGAATGGAGAAGAAAAACGTGTATTTCATGGAATAAGGATAAAAGAAACAGTGATTATAGAGCTCACTCTTTACATCACAGTTCAGGAGGGAAGTCTCCCTCCTGTGAATGGCAGACAAGGTAACAGCATCCAATTGCAGCCTTATATTTGCACCACACACGTGAAATAAAATACAGAAAGGAACTCATTTGAAGGATTTAAGCCATGGGGCAGAGCCAAGTGCGGGAACTGCCATGGGCTTGTTACCCAATAGTGTCTGTGTCACCCTTCTGCAAGGTCTCCCCAGCTATCTGGGCTCTCTGCTTGTTCTTGACCTTGAAAGTTTGGCCAATAATTTAGTTTCTATTATTGGTGGAGAAAAACTAGCTATTAAAAAATATAATGGGAGTTATTTCTTTTTTTAATTTTTTAAACATTTATTCACTTTCGAGAAAGAGAGAGAGAGAGAGAGAGAGAGCAAGCAGGGGAGGGGCAAAGAGAGAGGGAGACACAGAATCCAAAGCAGGCTTCAGGCTCCAAGCTGTCAGCACAGAGCCTGACACGAGGCTCAAACCCATGAACCATGAGATCATGACCTGAACTGGAAGTCTGATGCTCAACCTCAACGACTGAGCCACCCAGACACCCCAGGAGTTCTTTCAAAGGATAATTTATATATGTAGGTCCATTAGAACAAGTTCTACAAGGTAGAACTTTGGTTCTTATGAAGTGGGAAAAGCATATGGGTAAGGGAGATATCTACTTCTGAATGAGAGTAAGAAATATGTCCAATGCCAAATCATCCTTCATAAATAATACCATCTTGGTGGAAAATATAGCTAATTATATGTCATATATTCACCTGAATGTGAATGCATTTCTGAACACCAGACCTTTTCAATATGGTATGGAAAAATATGCCCCTGTAGAGCCAGTTTTCAGTGTTTACAATTAGAAAGAAATGGTGAATATTAAATCTCATTTGGAAATTAGAACAATTCTTTACACAGCTGAAAACTTTCTTCAATATTGTAAGAACATTAAATAGAATCTAAATGATCATTATGTATACAACTATATAAATGCCACAATAGATGTGGCATTTTTTTCTTAAACATGCTGCTAAAAAAGAAATTCGTAAAATGAAGAGAAATTAATATAAAATGTTCTTTAAAATTAAAATCTCTCAGTTCCATGGTAACAATGTATAATAAAGTTAAGCAGCAATCACATGTATAATTAAAGCAGTAATTACATGTATATTTAGATCATCAATATACAGCACTCAATTTATTCAACATAACAAAAATGAGAAATTTTATGTTTTTCTACATTTAACTCTTTTTTTTTTTTAATTTTTTTTTTCAACGTTTTTTATTTATTTTTGGGACAGAGAGAGACAGCATGAACGGGGGAGGGGCAGAGAGAGAGGGAGACACAGAATCGGAAACAGGCTCCAGGCTCTGAGCTGTCAGCCCAGAGCCCGACGCGGGGCTCGAACTCACGGACCGCGAGATCGTGACCTGGCTGAAGTCGGACGCTTAACCGACTGCGCCACCCAGGCGCCCCTCTACATTTAACTCTTAGGTTGAATCCACCCTCCCCAATTGTAATTTATAAATTCTATGACTTGATCCCAACCTATAATCCAGGAAAGACAATATTTAGGAGACAGAGAATTCATTCAAAACACATAAAAGTATTAGCTGTATAATATTTCCAAGGCAATCAAAGAATGAAGGCACTGATATTTGAAAGTAAAAGTTACCCATAATTTTTGGCTTTTAAAGGAAAAACTCTAAAAGAGAATGTAAACTTGAAAAACTATCCAGCGGAAAATGAAGTCTTTCTTTTGACCTTTTATGCATAATAGAGCACCAAAGTCAGATTCTGTATCTGCTAATTTGAAGAATTGTCACTCCAGAAATCTGGGAAAGAACTGTTGCTCTGTGGGCTGGCCTCTTTGCATTCATGAGTGAAGAGTACTTTAGTACCATGAAGCTAGGAAAGTTTGCTAGAAATATTTCCTCTATGGAAAAGGTGGCCCTACCATCCTTCTTAATGGTGACAGCCTGGTTGGTAGATTTCAGAACAGTGGGCTGCAGGGACAAACTGTCTCAAACAATATCTTGTGATCCAAGATGCAGACAGTGTAGACTTTGAAGTCTGATACTAACTTCTCCATGCCTCACTTTCCTCATCCACAAAATGTGGATAATAGCAAAACGTGTTTGATAGGTATTTTGAGATCAGATCAGATGGTTATAGAAAGGTGTTGGAAATACAGCTTATTTAAATATTGTTAAATTCATGTTTGTTACTGATGCTCTTACATCAAATTTCAAAATGTGCTTAAGTATAATCATTTATAGTTCAGGACAACATCCTTATTTCCTGAATGAGTGAATTGTCAATATAGTGTGATATGATATAATATGATGCTTTATAATACAACAAATAATTTTCGATCCAGAAGGAAACTTAAAGATTTAAAGCACAACCCATTTACAGAATACCTTAGGAAGTTGTAGTCCATAGATGTGAAGTGTCTTGTCCAGAATCAAAGTTGTTTTTTTTTAAATGTAACTAGAATTTAAACCACTTTTTCTTCCTCTCAGAATTAGTAAGTTATTTGAAAGTTTGACATTCCATAGGAGTCTATATTAACTTTTTCTACTCATTCTGTTTTCATTAATTAAGCCAATCAGCCTGTGTATAAATTAGCTGATAGAACAAACTATTTAAGGCCTGGTGAAAGACCTGTACATGTGGTGATAATGTCAGATGATAGAGTCAAGGACACATAGCAGAGATGCCCACTGACAGCTGAGATGATCTCATATTATTAAACACATCTATAAAATTATCTTAGGAAAGTAGAATTCATATTATCACATGCATTGGAAAAGCTAAATCGTTAATAGCTTCCCCAGGGCTTTGATTTTTTTTATGACGCTTTAAACAATTTTGTCACTGTTTAAACATTAAAACTATCACAATTTATCCTGATAAAAATTAAACCCAGTGCTTTGAAGACCTTTGTTGCTTTAAAATAAAAGATGATTATCTGCTTAACAATTAGCAGATGATTGAACTATATAAATCAAGTGTTAAAAAAAATAAAACTATGGAGATTGAATTATACAGACCAACATTCTAGAGTAATCAAATAAACTGGATAAATGCCAACTTTCTCCTTCATTTTGTTCCTTTATCTGGTGCTGCGTTCTGTGCTATTATCACATGCTAAGTAGAAACAGATTGTAACACATTCTAGTTTGAAGAAAAGTAAACATATGAATGATGTACTTGATACATAAAAAGAAAGAATATACATTTTATAATAAAAGTAAACTATTAGTATAAAAGTTTGCATAGGTATTAAAAGGATTGAGAATGTTTTAAATGTGGGACAATTCAGAATACATTGCAATATTATTCTTCAGGCCTTAGATGAAGAGCATTCTCTTTGGATTATAAATTGGTCTGTAACTGGATTGGAAAAGCAACATAAATGAGCTGGACAGAGAAAAGTCTGACTTAAAAGGTCAAATAGATTCAGATTAGAACAAAATGGGGGCACCTTAAGTGAAGACAATCCATTAATGCATTCAACCTACTAAATATAGGTAGATGAGTAAACAAATAGAAGAACAAGGATTCGTGTTCCCTGTGACTGTACCAATAATTAATGCTTCGGCCATTATAACTACTGTCTGATTAATCATTTCTATTAAATCAAAATGTTTTATTCCTATCCAATAGGGAGAATAAACTTTTCAATGTAAATTTCCAATATATATACATAAAGCATAATTTTTATTCCGACCAAATGTGTCAAGCTATTTTTTACTTTCCAAATTTGTTGTTGTGAATTTTTAATGACACAGGCTTTGTTTAAATTTATGTAACAGTCTTCAGTGCTGACATTATCCATCATAATATAAGGACTATCAAAGAAAAACAACAACAAATAAGTTACGTATTTTTTTTGTTTGCACTCTAATAATTTCTAATCAGTAAACTAGTATCAGTGGACCTTTTGAAACATATGTTCCTCCAAAATTTATTAGTTGTTGTGGTTATAGAGACAAATCACACAAAAAAACATGTGCCAAAGTCCTGAAAACAGACAACACAGTATTCCAGCCCAAATCCTAGTATGTTTTCCTTCTATCTTTCCTTCCTTGTTTCCCTTCTTTATGTCTTTCTTCTTCTGTGCCTCATCCTCCCCACTCTTCTTGCTTTAAAATATATATACTGAATGAAATTGAATAACATGGTTCTTTCAATAGAATGTTTACAGTCAATGGGGCTAACAGACATATAATAATATGTATACAAAGAATAGTGACAGCATAGAAGAAACACTTGCTATTAACTGAGTCTGGGGGAGGGCTGGGAGAGGCTGCAAAAGCAATTCATATGAAGGATGAATTCATCCTGAAGGATAGCAGGATGTCACCAGGTGGATAAAGATAGAGAATTTTAGGTAGACTCCTACCAAGTCATCTTAGGAACAGAATTGATTCTGTCCTCTTTTACTATATCAGGCTATATGTCTTTCAGGACTATATGCTGTCCTTCCACAATTGCTATGTAACCAATGTGGTCACAGTTGGGTTAAACCTTGTTCATTCAAAATAGAATATGTGTTGGGTGTTCATTTTCTTCTAGTAGGCTTATTGGCTTTCTAGACTGCTCTTCTCAGGAAGTGAAGCTTGAAAAGAAGTCAACAAAAGAAAGGAGATTGATTATTGTCTGTAGCTAAGTGAGAATCAATCTAAGGAATGCCATAGACTAAGAAGAAACTTGGGAACAAATACACAAAAGTCAGGGAGAGTTAATTTTCCAGGACTTAGCACCCCAGTAGTCATTGCCCCTTAGTTTCTAAGAAAAATGTAAAAGAAGAAAGAAACTATTAATTGCTAGAATTATAGGAGATATTTTTGGACATGGTTTATAATATGTTTTGTGAATATAAAATTGGCTTAATTTAAGATTGAATTTAGAGATTCAAGATTCAATTCAGAGAGAGATTTTAAGATTTTTTTATAGGCCCAAATTGCCTAATCTTCTCTCAATCTGACCCTGTTCTCAAAAAAAAAAAAAAAAATGACAAAGATGGGGGATGGGCATAGTGGTGAAGAGATTTTTGATAACTTTATAAGTAATGATATAATTAATAAGACAACATTATATGTATTTCCATGCCCAAAAGTTTTCCATTACCCTAATTCCTGTAATTTAATTACCCTTGAGAACCATTGGGATGAGAATCCTGTACCAAAAAGAGTACAAGAAACCTTATGTTTCAAACAGTAAGAGATCTTGCTAGCTTACTCTCTTCTCCATCCAGATGGAATAATTTGGGGGATATATATGTACATATACATACATAAATACATATATATCCAAAAAGTTTTCTGTTGCAAAACATAATATGATATTATATATAATATAATACCTTAAAAAAGCGAAAAAGCCAGCTATTTTACCAGCAAAGAGTTTACTTGGGAGAAGCAGAAAATTGTAACTCAGGACATGCAAACATTACGGCGAAACATAGGCAAATCAGGAGAACAGGGGAGAGGAGCTTGCTTTTATAGAAGAAAGGAGGACTATGGAAGGGAACTATGATGGCTTCTCATTGGCTGAGTGTGGTGGTGTTTCTGGGCAAAGAGAAATTCTTCCTTCCTCCTGCTGGAGTATGTAAAATAATCTTCTTCCTGTTGGGGAATGAAAGGTGTGCTTCTTAACAGTGAGTGGTAGTGTGTGAGAGCTCTCCCTTCAGGGCTTCCTGACTCCATTTTTTTTATTTAATTTTTAATGGGACATTTTTTAAAATTTAATTTATTTTTTTAATTTATACCCAAGTTAGCATATAGTGCAACAATGATTTCAGGAGTAGACTTCTTAATGTTCTTTACCCATTTAGCCCATCCCCCCTCCCACAACCCCTCCGGTAACCTTCTGTTTGTTCTCCATATTTAAGAGTCTCTTATGTTTTGTCCCCCCTCCCTGTTTTTATATTATTTTTGCTTCTCTTCCCTAATGTTCATCTGTTTTGTCTCTTAAAGTCCTCATATGAGTGAAGTCATATGATTTGTGTCCTTCTCTGACTGACTAATTTCACTTAGCATAATACCCTCTAGTTCCATCCACATTATTGCAAATGGCAAGATTTCATTCTTTTTGATTGCCGAGTAATACTCCATTGTGTGTGTGTGTGTATACATATATTATATATATATATATATATATATATATATATATATATATATATATATTGTGTGTGTGTGTATACATATATTATATATATATATATATACCACATCTTACTTATCCTTTCATCAGTCATTGGACATTTGGACATTTGGGCTCTTTCCATATTTTGGCTATTGTTGATAGTGCTGCTATAAACATTAGGGTGCATGTGCCCCTTCAAAACAGCATACCTGTATCCCTTGGATAAATACCTAGTAGTGCAATTGCTGGGTCATAGGGTAGTTCTATTTTTAATTTTCTGAGGAACCCCCATACTGTTTTCCAGAGTGGCTGCACCAGTGTGCATTCCCACCAGCAGTGCAAAAGAGATCCTCTTTCTCTGCATCCTCACCAACATCTGTTGCTGCCTGAGTTGTTAACGTTAGCCATTCTGACAGGTGTAAAGTGGCATCTTATTGTGGTTTTGATTTGTATTTCCCTGATGATGAGTGATGTGGAGCATTTTTTCATGTGTCGGTTAGCCATCTGGATGTCTTCTTTGGAGAAGTATCTATTCCTGTCTTTTGCCCATTTCTTCACTGGATTCTTTGTTTTTTGGGTGTTAAGTTTGATAAGTTCTTTACAGATTTTGGATACTAAACCTTTATCTGATATGCCGTTTGCAAATATCTTCTCACATTCTGTCAGTTGCTGTTTAGTTTTGCTGATTGTTTCCTTCACTGTGCAGAAGCTTCTTATTTTGATGAGGTCCCAGTAGTTCATTTTTGCTTTTGTTTCTCTTGTCTCTGGAGACATGTTGAGTAAGAAGTTGCTGTGGCCAAGGTTCCTGAATCCATTTTAAATGAGGCTTCCTTTATTTATTTTCACACTTCTCCTTTTTTGATCAAGATCTTTCTTTGAAAATGTCACTGATCAAGAGTCAGTTTTGTTTTGTTTTTTTTGTTTGTTTGTTTTGTTTTGTTTGTTTGTTTTTTGTTCCTTTGTTTTGTCTGGTTTGGTTTGGTTTTTGTATTCAGTGGTTTTGTTTACTAAAGTGGTTTGAACCCTTGTTGCCAGGAAGGACCCTTCCTGGTTGTCATGTTCCACACTGGAAGAAAAGTGCACAGGTTGGAAACTGATGAGGCCGTGATTGAGTAATGAGAAAGGGTAGGAAGGAGAACTCTCAGGCATTTCCTATCTGATATCTATATCTTAAGCATTGGATGGAGATCATCTCAAAACACGGAGCTAATGTCACCCTATTGACACATTGTTTCTACAGAATTTGACAGGCAACAGATATAAAACCTAAAATGATTCTACAGAATACGATGAGGAGTATGCATTCTGCAAGGAACCATCTCAGACTAAAGGGATCTTTCCTAAAAGACTTGAAAAGAAGATTTAGCTTGCTTATGTTTCTCTTGAGTGCAGAGGAATGGATTGAAGATCAAGGTATCTACAACATTATGGACAGATCAGATTTTATTGTAACTTATTTAAACATCAAAAATTTGTCCCCCTATTGCAACAGATTGGTCCAAGAAAGAGAAGTGGGCATTAAGATAGAAAGCAACAGTGAGAAAAAGGTATGTAAGCCTGATCTGGTCATCTTTGGAAAGCTATCTCCTTCAGCTGTTGTTGCTTCAGTTCATGGAAATCTTTATTTTCAGGTTACCAGTTGGTATGTAGACTCAGTCAGGCTTTGATGCTCTTTTCAGATGTGACACATGAATCCAAGAATCTATTCCTTGGAGTTTGATGGCACAAGGCTTGATTCCTTTTTAATGAAGTTGAAGAGAGTCTTTCTAGAGGTATCTTTTTCAGTAGACAAACTCTCTAGACTCTAGGTATAATGTTTAAGATCTTTGTCTTCTGGAAGCACATGGAGGAAAGACTGTTCTACTAAAGTATGGTTATTCTCAAGGAAGCCTTTGCAATACTGAAGTATATCCCATTTTGCCAGCTGTGGATCAAAAGATCAGGGGCCATGTGCATTGGGCATCTTGTGATTATCTCGAAGGGTGGGAGTTTATGGGTTCCAAAAAGGGTACATTAGAAGGAAATGGCAGTGCCTTTGGCCAGGGTATTTGGAGCATCTCTACAAACCTTGAATAATATCATTAATGTTTTAAACTAGCCCAGAGGGTTGAGAGTGGTAGGTGCAGTGAAAGTGTTATAAAATTGGCCAAATAGCACTGATCTATTAAAGCACTGACTAGTGAAATGAATTCTCCGGTCACTGTGAAGTTTGAGGGGGTGAGGTCCCCAGGGATGAAATTTTAAAAGATACAAGCCATTAACAAGACATTTTTATTCCCATGGGAAGACTATACAAAGTTCATTTACCAAAACTTGAATGGTCCATTGGGCAATTTAAAGTGTCTAGGAGCAGTGCAGACAGGTTTTCCTAAATTCTACTTCAGGCAGGTGGGGAAATCAAAGTAGGCACTCTGTGCCTTGCTAATACTTCCCCACAAATACTGATTCATAAAGGTTATCATTGTATTAGTAGGCCAGTGTATAGTAGTCAGTAATGGGAACTTTAGAATCTCTGGCAAGACTGGATTATTATTTGGCCCAATCCAGAATTTTCTTGTTTAAATTGAATCAACAGTTATTAAGTTTCCAATATTGTTTTTCCTTTTCTGGGGCCAATTGTTGGACATCTCTAGTCAATTTTCATAGATTATCACTTGGGGGATCATCCCTTTGGACTATGACAGAAGTCATTGGTTCCTTTGAGAGCAGTGTTCTTTGTGGAGATATCAATGAGGTGGTTTCCTTTAGCCTCCAGGGAATCAAGTTTGGAGTGCCCAGCAGCCTCAATAATGATGAAGGCAGCTGGTAAATTTATGACACCTAACAATTCCTAGACATAAAGGGTATTTTTAATTTTGTCCACACTGGAAGTGAGGAAGCCTCAATGTTTCCATAGCATTCCAAAAGCATGACCTACTCCAATGTCATACCATCAGTATAGATATTTGTAGTTTTGCCTTTGGCTAAATGGAGGCCCAACCATGGGTGTATGACTTAGCCACTTGGGCTGAGGTAGCTGAGGACAAAGGCGCTGCCTCAAAAACTTCATAGAGTTGCAATGGAATACTCTTTACCATTATGGCAGCATAATATTTACCATTTTCACCTTTTAAATAAGAGCCATTGGTAAACCAAGAAAAACATTATCAAGAGGTAATCTGTCTGAGTCAAACAGTCATCAGAAGGGTTGTCCATAGAGGAGGGAAGAAGGGTGGCAGGGTTAAGATTATTACAGAGAGATGGGGTGCCTGGGTGGCTCAGTTGGTTAAGCATCCGACTTTGGCTCAGGTCATGATCTTCCCATTTGTGGGTTTGAGCCCTGTGTTGGGTTCTGTGCTGACAGCTCAGAGGCTGCAGTCGGCTTCAGATTGTGTGTCTCCCTCTCTCTCTGCCCCTTACCAGCTCACACTCTGTCTCTCTCTATCTCAAAAATAAGTAAACATTTAAAAAATTTTTTAAGATTATTACAGAGAGAAAGTTGTATGACAAACAGTTGCGAAAAGGTGTTGAAAATAATGAGAATTCAGAAGAGCTTCTACTGCATGAGGTACAGTTTTCCAGTTAGGCAGTAAGTAAGTCATGGGAATAAGTGGCACAGCATAAGAAATATAGTCAATGATATTGTAATAGTATTATATGGTGACATTGTGGTAGCATTGTGGTAAGCATTGTGGTAAGCATAGCATAAAGTATAAATCTGTTGAATCACTGTGTACACCTGAAACTAATGTAGTACTGTGTGTCAACTATACTTCAATTTCAAAAACATTATCAGAGGGGTACAACTCAGGGTACTCTTAAGGCACTAGGCAAGTGCCATTTCTTAACCTGGTGGTGGATATGTGGATATTTATTTTATTATCATTATCGAATTGCGCATGCATGTGTTCACATATCTTTGCAAGTATATTCCAGAATAAGATGTTCAACTAAAACAACAACAAAAACAAAGATGGTTATAGGGGATTCCATAAATGTCTTTTTAGTGATCTTAATTAAAAGGGCATTGATGGGAATGGCTCTGAAGGGGGATATCCTGGTGCCATGAGGTCTAGCTGTTGGCTGTGGATTGATGGCTGACCCCTTGTTTTTGCATGAGTACACCAAGGCTGTTTCCTGCCTTTTGAAATACAAAAAGGGAAAAGGGAAGCTGATCCAAGAGTAGGGGGATTTATCAAGCTTTCTTTTAGGACTTTAAAGGCTAAAGCATCTTGATCTTCCAAAATAATAGGGTCATGTCTTTTTTTTTTTTTTCTTAGTTTGAGTTTTGGGAAGTTCGGGATGCCATGATCTAAAAGTAGCCCTTTTTCTGAGATTAGGTGTCCCAATATGGATCGTGAGTTTTAGCAAACTGCAATTTCTGCTTGGGGACTCTGTTGTCTCTTAAAGTTAAAAGTTTAACAGGTGCATGCTATCTTTCTGTAAAGAGGCCTACACATCCAAATAGCTTTTAAAGTTGATAAGAAATAGGAAGGATTTTTTTCCTTCTCAAGTAAAGGCAGAGATATTTGCTGGTCTTATCCACACGGATGCTAGAGAAGGTGGTACATGAATAAATCACAATGAAAAATTTGCTTTCAGTGGAGATGGAGGCTAAGGAAGTATAGAAATTTGGAACAGTGAGGTGACCAGAGGTACTAGTGCAGGATAATGAGGCCCCGAGCCTTATAACCATCTTGTAGGGGCTTTAGGCCTTACAGCTGACCCAACAGGCACAAATAGCATCCTTAAAATTAGCTTTAGTGTTGTCAGAGATGGAACAAGTAAAACATGTTGAAGGCTCATTTGCTTCACCTGCTTGACTATTTTGGCGTCACTCTCAAATTCGAGAATTATTTCCCCTTTCAGAAGAAATAAAGTCTGCCATGATATTCCTCTAAGAAATTTCAGCCCAATAAATGAACAGGGGTGGAGGAAGTAAGAACCATGTTGGTGAGTTTTCAGGCGCTGTTAGTTCTGAAGTGCTGTTAGTTAGTTCTGAGGCACTGTTTAATAGTGTGATTGAGCACCAAGACTATATATATCTCCAGTGTTGATACGATTCATTCTCAATCTGGAGAGTTGTCTTTCTAAACCGGTTGAGAAGAAAGGTTGAGAAAAGCCCCTGTAGTTCCTCAGAGTCCTGCAAGTAGGCCAGTGTCCTGGCTCTTTACAGTATTAACAAAGACCAGGAGTGTTTGATTTGTTTAGGAGCCTCCTTTTTTGTTGGAATGGAAAATTAAGGATTATAGTGTTTTTCCTTTTAGTTGAATCATCTAGAGGGCAGGCAAGCTGATTTTCTAAATTAACTAAATCTAGTGTGGACACAGTTTTCCATTCCATCTTGGTCTTTTTAACTAGAAGGGAGAGAGGTCAGTTTAGCCTGTTAACGTAGAGTTGAAAGCTACCCAAGTGGATTCAACACCCATAGGAAGGCCACAATTTTTCTTAAAAAGAATTTGGCACTGGCTATAATAATCATGCATGGGCTCACTGGGCTTCTGAGTATGAGCCTGAATCTTATTCCTGTCAAAAGGTTTTGGGAAAGCCCCAGGGATTAGATTGCCATGTGAAGTCATTTAGTGATTGCTGAACCTGATCACATAACAAGGCATGGTATTGGTTGCTTTTTCCCTTGTTGGATGTGGGTTTGGACTCCGCCCCTTCCAACAAGCAGGTGAACCAGCCGGTATAAATCTGAGAACTCTGCTGGGTGAGTGTGCATGACTCTCTTAAATTCTTCAGTAAATCTGTCAGAATCCTCTGTTACCTCGGGAAAATCTTTGACTAAATGGAAGATGTAGTAGGGGAAAAAGATGTTAGTGATGGAGGTGAAAGGGCTAGGGTTCTGATGCTTTCCTATCTCTTTTCTTTTTCCAATTGTTTGACTCTGTTAATTTAGAAATAGTATTTTGTAAAGAAGTGACTTTAGTGACCTGAATATGTTTGGAAGCCTCAAGATACCAATTGAAATAGGTTTCTATCAAGCATGTGTTTGTTTTATTTTAGCGATCTTGTCTTACCTGGTTCTAGGAAAAGCAAGTTTGGGAAGATTGAAATTTCCTCATAAAGGCCACTGGAATTACAATATATTTTTGGTTAAGTCAGTTCAATTAGTTAAAAATGTGTTTGAGGGGGGAACTTTTTTTTAAGTTTATTTGAGAGACTGAGAGAGTGGGGGGCAGGGTAGAGAGAGAAAATCCCATGCAGGCTCTTCTCTATCAGTGCAGAGCCCCACAGAGGGCTTGAACCCATTAACCTTGAGATCATGATCTGAGCCACCCAGACACCCCAGGGTAATCTTTGTTTTTAAACATAAAATCTGTCAAGGTCCTAGGAAGGAGGACCCTCTTGGAAGAATCTAGCAGATTGAGGTCCCATTATTCTGAGCCAGATGTTGAAAAATAAAAACAAAAGTGAGTGTTTAGCAGAGGGACAAAGACTTTAAACAGAGAGGATGAAGCCTTGAAATTGCTGCTAAAGTTGGAGAGCTCAACCAAAAGGAGCTAGACCAATTCTGATAGGAAGCTTCCTGAACCAAAGGGCAAAAGATAACTGACCGAAGTGGAGAGACAAAGGGCTCCAGAGGGAGCCTCCCGTGCCAGGATCCTTAATTCCTTAAGGGTTCATCTCCTTCACATCCCACTTCTGACCGCCATGTAATGTGGGCCTTGAAGAAACAGATACTGTCTTCGGATATGAGAAAGCTCACCTTTTCTAAAAGCTGTCCTCAGTATGGGGAGATTGAGCTTAGTGTTTTTGCAGAAAAGTTTTACAAAGAAAACGAAACCTCGATTCCTAGCAAACAAATGCTTTACTTGCATTAAATTATCCCATTTATCCAGCAAACAGTTTTGGGGCCTCTTACCTCCGTCATTGCCCTGGGTCCTGTAAATCAAATTTTTCAATTTTTAATATAAAAAATAGCTCGGGGAATTGACTATTCAGTTAACCTTTCCCAAAGGGAAGCCATGTAGTTAACAAGTGTGTGTAGGACTAGAGTGGAAGATAATTTTGGAAATGCTATGAGGTCTCTGAAGAGAAAACAACAAATGGAGGGGTAATGGCTTACAGCTGAGCCACTTTGTTTGGGTAGCTCAGCCTTCTTTTGGTTTTAAAAATAATGGTAACAGAGACACCTGGGTAGCTTAGTCGGTTAAGCGTCTGACTTCAGGTCAGGTCATGATCTCAAAGCTGGTGAGTTCGAGCCTGTTTTGGGCTTGGAGCCTACTTTAGATTCTGTCCCTCTCTCTCTCTGCCCCTCTCCCTGCTCACATTCTGTCTCTGTCTCTCCCAAAAATAAACTTAAAAAAATAAAACAGTAGTAACAATATTGACACAGTAGTTTGAATCATAGTAATGATACAGAGGATTTTTAAATGGTAAAGGTTTTCAAAGCATCAAAGAGCAACATCCACCAAGTAAGATTGAGGCTAAAATCAGCAACGAATGAAATTTACTAGTACCTTGACTGACTTACTTAAAGGAGGCTTTGTTTGAGGACATTTTGAGTAGGTGTCTATGAGGCAACACAACGTCATGAAAGGCTGAGCTGAATAATCCAGATAGATAGGTCCAGGCAACATCTTTTGATTACCACTTTGTGTTTTATACCTGAGATAGAGGAGATATAAACAGGGACTTAAAATTCAGATATTTTAAGGTCTTTTCTCTCTTTCTCTCTCATATATATATATATATATATATATATATATACACACACAAACACACGCATGTGCACACAATAAATAGGAAATCGCCCAGAGTTATTACTCTCTAACTAAAACCTTAGCTGAAATGTATGGACTTTGGTGATTAAGTCAGCAGGACAGAAATCCTGCCTTCCCATTTATTGGTTGTGTGATGGTTTTTTCTGATCCTCATTTTCTCAATTGTCTAAACAAAGCTAATATTTTTAGTATTGTTTGGAAAGATTAGAAGTGATGTATGTCCTGAGTTACACACAGTGCCTGTACCTACTAGGTATTATTACTTCACTTAGAGGCTTTATCTAATAAACCGAAAGGTATCCATCCACTAATAATATTTTATCAGAGAAATAGGATAGATTCAGCTTAGAGATCATTTTTTCCTGTGTTCCTACACAGAATAAATTTATCAGCCAAAATCTATGTTGTAATAAGTTAACAGTGTCTGGACATAAAAAAAAAAAACTGTGAAAACTCTTCATTATTTGATTTCAAAGTTCACTTGTGTTGTTTTAAATTCATAGTAATCTGCTGTATTAATCACTTGGGCTTTTGAACAGTTTTAGAAAAGAACTTTACAGAAGATTTGCATTTCACCCTTTAGATCCTTTTGTTAATTTCAATTCGTTTCAGAAAACGTCTAAAGTCTTTAACGAAGTACTATCTTCATTTATTAGTACACTATAATTTGGTGAACTTCAGCTAAAGTACAAGGATGACATAATCAATTATAATTGTTTTAAAAATGTTTTTTGTCTTATTTTTTTTTTTTAAGCTCCAAGGTAATAGCACTTTTCATCAGCAAAATACCTTACACAGGTGAACTAATAGAAAGGCGTGTTCTCTGGCGGTTCAACAAGAAATTGAGAGTTCAGAGAACTAAGTTCTATTTCTGTCCCTTCTATTGACTTCAGTGATTTTTAGATAAGTCACATAACCTAGGCTGAGCTCTTCACATGTCATGTTTCCAGCTTTAAAAGCGGTCAAAGAAGTACTTCTTGACTACTACTGAGTAGAAAAATTAGGTAATTCCATTCCCTATCTATCTCAACCTATTTGTTGCTTGTTCTTTCTTTTTCTTTCCAGTTTGTGTATCTTTCAGCATTTTACATATGCTGAGGGAAGGAGCAGATAATGCTGGATATTACTCTGAAATACAGATTCCAGTTTGGAGACAAAAGAACATGAGCTCAAATTGTGATTCTCGCTTTAGCTTTATGGCCTTGGGCATGTCCCCTCACTATTCTGAATTATTTGCATTTAAGGTATAGTTAGTGCTATCTGTATCTCGTGGTTCTAAGGAGTAAATTAAATAATATTTAACATGCATTGTATGTCCTTAACAGTGCTTCAGATTGGCTTCCCCATCTGATAGAATCATTACTAAAAAACATAAAAAGCTTTTTTCAATCTTGCTCTTATAAAATTCCATAGTCTTTACAATGAACCAACAGCACCAACATTTCTACGCCTCCCTCCAAAATGCACATACATGCGCGCTTGCACACACACACACACACACACACACGGCTTCGCCTTGTCTTTATCACCTCAGTTCTTGGTAATTTCTCTCTCACTACTTCCTTTTTAGTCATACTGGCATCCTTGGATTTTTTAGTCTTCTAGAATTACTTCTGCCTCAGGGCCTTTGAATATACTCTTCTTTTTTTTTTTTTTTTTTTTTTTTTGGTCTAGGAACTTGTTACCCAGATACAATGACAGTTTACCTTCTCACTTCCTTCAGGTTTTTGCTTATATGTTACTATCTAAATCCTGTGATCTTGCTATTTAAATGTGACGCCTCCTTACTCCCCATTTCCAGTACTACTTACGTCTCTTCTTTACCTCCCTTCTGTCTCCTTTAATTATCTGTCATGGCATATTCTATCAATTTACCCGAAAACATAGTGGCTTATAAAAAAACAAACATAAAAGATTGATTTTGTCACATTTGCTGAGTGTCAGTATTCCTGGCATAGCGCACCTAGATACCTACGGTTCAGTCTCTTACGAGATTTCAGTCAAGTTTATAGCTACATAGTTATGACCTTATCTGAGGTTTGCTCCAGGAAAAACACATTTCCAAGTTCACTCAGACAGTTGTTAGCAAAATTCACTTCTTTGTGGACTATTGGACTGAGGGACTCAGTTCTTCCTTGGATGTTGGCCAGAGGTCTCCCCTAGCTTTATGTCACATACATCTTTCCGCAAGACAATTACCACATGACAGCTCACTTTCCTCAGAGAGAAAGCACAAGAGTGGGGGAGAATTCCCAGATGCAAGCCACAGTGTGTTTGCAATCTCTAAAGGGACATTTTTGCCATACTCCATTAGAGTATGTCACTAGGTCCAGCCCACATTCAAGGGAAGGGTTTTACCCAACTAGGTGAACACTGGTAAGAAGGGATCCTTGGGGAGCATCTTAGAGACTGCCTACCACACAACACAGGTAGGGAATTTTGTTTGTTTCTCTCACAGTTCTATTCCAAGAGTTTTTAACAGTGCCTAGTGAATAGTATATTTCCCATGTATATTTGTTGAATGAACAATTCTAATCCAGATTCTGCACATATTGTTTAGTAAATGATTGCTACTATTATGAGTTCTTGAATAATAATTATTCCTTAGATTATTATATTAGATTTGAATTCCTATGACACCGGTGAATTAGACAATAAGAACACCCTAGGGTGCTTCCTCTAAAATCTTCATGTTTTGAAAACCTCTCCTCTAGCTGTCAAACCTGCAAATAATAGGAAGACCAGAATGACTGCATGAGAAACTGAGGCCATTAGGGAAAAAAAAAAAACCCTAAAGACGGAGATACCTATCAAAATCTACCACGTAGCAATTGTTGCAAAGTGAGGTTCATGGGAAAAATTTTTGAAAATTGCTCATTCTTTCCCACCGTACAAGTCTGTACTTCTATTGTTTTTTTTTTTTTTTCTTGAGAAGTGTGAATTGCTATCGAGGAATAAGTATCCATTCCTAAAGGCTCTTCTTCATGAAAGGAAGGTTTTGCCCTCATACAGAAACCATTTACTAGGGACTTACACCTTTTATTGAAATGAGACCTGGGGAAATTGTAGGAATTCGAAATTAGCAGTAGAAGAACATCCATAGCAGAAAGAACATCTTGTTCCCATTTGAAGCTAAGTGAGATTCAACTGAAGAAAAGTGCACAGTTTGATGAGCTCAACAACATCTGTTTCTCTTGTTTTTAACTGTTCTTGTGAGTAAATGAGTAAGTGACAGGTGCTGAAGAAGAAAAAGAATGCCAGTAAAGCCCTGACTTTGGATGAGGTGGAGCTCTCCTGTCCTGAAGAGGCAACTGTGCAGGGGCAGAGAGGCTGGTGTTCATAAGGCTGGCTTAGGAAGGTGGGAGAAGCCCACAGATACCAAGCACCATCCTGTGAGAGGGACCCTGTGTATGATCCAAGGTATTAGTCCCTGAGGACGAGTTGAGGAATCTCTTAAATGGTTCCTGTGTGGTCAAATTCTGAATAGGAGAGGAAAACAACCACCTTTTGCACTTTGACTTTGGTTCACCTTTGTCCTTGGTAGCTATTACTTCAGGTTAATGGCCTGATGGCTCCGTATTTCTCTTGTTCCAGAAAATGAGATAGTCCTATGTTCAGGTACAGACACATCTACCTTTCTGTTCCACTGGAACTCAGATTGCTTAAAGACCTTGTGATCAATTGAGCAGACAGTGGTCCCTTTTGCCTCTAATGACCATTGCCCCCAAGATAAGGACACTAAAATTTATGCCCAAAGCAGAAGGGTGCTACAACTGGGTCCATGGTTGTACACTTTTCTGGGCTCACTGATTCAGCATGAGCTGAAACAAACACTTCCCCTCCGGTGCTAATTTGGCCTGTGTGGAAGATTTACCTCCAAAGGGGTAGGGACTCACCCTCTGGAACCCAGATAGAAAGGTATTAAGGTTGAAGCACCCTTTAGTACCTGTCTGAACCTTGTACTACAGAGAGGCAGGGAGTGTTTCTCTAATACATCTCCCTTTGGAGAAACGAAAGCCTTGAGGAGATGAAGTGGCTTTTTTAGAACGGTGCAGCTTATTAACACCAGAATTGTAATTTTAAGCAATCAGGAAATACTGGAAGGAAAAAAAAGATTTAGATGATTGTACCAAGAATAAGAATACTCTTTAGGAACCACGAAATGATAAATAACATTTTTTTTTTGATACCTAGAAGTTAAACTGGTGAGAGTCTAAAGAGAATACATTTAGTTTCTCAGCAAACAATATATTAGATCATCTTAATTCTTTCCGTTTGAACTGCAATAGAATTTGCACAGCAGTGATGAAATTCACAAAAGTGTAAGCGCAAGGGAGTCTTGCAAGGGAGTTGAAGGTTTTAATTGGAATTGGAAAACAGGAGCACTGTTGTACCATTCCTTTTAGAATAAATCCTAGCTTCATTTAATTTAGAATTAGAAGATTTGCAAAAGAATGAGACAAATATGGTTAGGCTAGAGGTAGCAAAAAGTGTAAAAACAGTCAGCGAAAATATGCTAAATAAAAGCTGTTATTTACATTAGCACTTAACAGAGTAAACAAGAAAAAGATTGTTTTACTAATAAAGACAAAGGTAACAATGCAGTTGTAACAATTCAGGTTTTTAAAACTATATTTCAATCATTTAAGAGGCATTAATGGAAACTGCTGTTAAACCAAATATAAACAACTGTAAAAGCCAAGAGGTAGTGTTGTCTAGTGGATAGAACACGGAACTAGAAATGCCTGGCTTCAGAAATTGTATTCAGCCAGGACTCTGACTCTCTTTGAGACTCCAGGAAAGGCACTTTATTTCTCGGTGCCACTGTTACCTTATCTGCAAAACTGAATTCATGAAAATCTTAACTATATTTAACTCCTAGATGTACTATATGATGTATTGGTTCAGTTTCAGATATGCAGAAAGTTGCAAAAAAGTACCTAAATACTTTGGACTAGTTTATTTAGTCCTGCTATTCCTTCTTCAAAAAATAAAACCAGGGAAACTCCAGCATATCTGACGAATCAAAGTGCTTTTGCTCTTAGGGAAGTGAGCGATGTGGAGAACACCTCTTTGATCCAGTTACCTCTCTCCCTCTGTTACATCCTGACTGTTACTAAAAGGAGTCTGAGAATCCCACAGCTCTGTCAATGACTGTTTAGAAACCCGTTTCTTCAAGATGGCAACAGACCTCAGTTCCTCGGTTCTAGCTCTGGGTCCTACATTTATTACTCATAGAGTTTTGGCAGCCTCGTATAATTTATTTCCTCTTGTGTGTGATGAAAATCTTATCAAATAGACTCCAAAAAGATAGTGTTACCATGATTACTGGAGTCAGGGCCCTTGACCTCTTTGATTATTTCAGTAAAGGCATAGAATTTTGATTAGAGCCTTCATTAACGGGAGAAAGATTAGGAGAGCGAGAAAAATACTTTGTTCTCTACTAACAGGTTTCTGAAATGGAGATTACCCATTCCTCTCTGAACTAAGACTTACATTCATGATGTATGAGAAAAAAATGTGACCATAAAATGAGGCAAAACATACAAAAAATAACTGTACTGAAACAATAGTGTTTTATTTACATAGACTTAGAACCCCCCTACATCTGAAGAGAAAACAGTTTAAGATTCCATGTTGTATTTAAATTTTTGTTTTTTGGTTTTGTTTTGTTTGTTTTTTGTTTTACCAGTTCCTTCATACCATGTTCTCTCCACTGACTCACACCCTCTCAAGTCACCTCCTCTTTCGTCTGTCACCTTCACTTTCTTCATTTTTACCTTTGCAACTATTCAGCTCATGTATCAAAGCTCTAACTGGTGTCTGGATTTTCTTAATTCTGCTCCCATAGTTACAGGAGAAGTTATGGCCATATAATTACACTAAAATGTGGAGAATATTTAAGTCAGTTAAAAGAATTAATGCATAACCCATTAGATGAGTAGCTTTTAGATTAGTAGCTGCAAAGTGGGTGTCGGCATTCTTATACTTTCCTTAAATCCCAGAATATGAAGAGAGTGCAGTCTGGCTGTCAATACTACATTATTCCTCATGTCCTGACCAAGGCTTCTTGGTGTAACAGTCACTTTGTAATAATTATGACTGAAGAAAAGACATTGCATTAGCACTCTTTATCAGCTCTTATTAAGGGTATTTTGAACTAAGTGCCTTTAAATTGCTTGAATGTAAAAATAAGAGTTACTTTGATTATGTAGGTGACATCTTTGTCATTTGAAAAGTATCAAAACACAAATTTCTAAACTTTAAACTTAAATATGCTCTCCTTCAATTGCAATGAAAGTGCAACACATTTTTCAAATCTATACAAAATCTTTCATCATGTTTTCTACAAAAACACTTCAAAGTCTAATATATTGGCTAAATAGATTTCTGAGTATATTTAGTAAACAACTTGTAAATAACTCAATTGAGTATAAGCACGCTCAGGCTTGAGTTAAGAGAAGTACATTTAAAAATATAATTATTTGGCACACCTGGGTGACTCAGTTGGTTTAGCATCCAGATCTGGATTTTGGCTCAGGTTAAGATCTCACAGTTTGTGAGATCAAGCCCTGAGTTGGGCTCTGTGCTGACAGTGTGGAACCTGCTTGGGATTCTCTCTCCCTTTCTCTCCTCTCTACCCTGCTCACGTGTGTGCTCTCTCTCAAAATGAATAAGCATGAAAAAAATGAAAAATAGAGCAAATTTATTTAATGACCTGCTTGGGTTAACATTGACTGTAAACAGCACTGCATAATCTTGAACCAATTTCTTAAACCTCTATCCTATTTATTAACTCCCGTTTAATTATTTTTAAATTCAATTGTCACTAAGGGGAAACTTTATGATTTGGTGTCAAACCTGAGGAAATCTAGGAGTGCACCCAAATTTAAACAAATCTTGTCATTTGAGTCCACTGGTTTCCATTATTATCTTATAAAATCTCATGATCAACATAAATATTAGGATTAAAATATACAGAAATTAGATCAGAATTCAGTGTGAGCAGTGGCCAAAGGTGGGGTGGCTCAATTTGACCCAGAGGCTTACTATGACCAAACCTTGAAAATATTACTGGATTCTTTTCTCCATTTTCTCTAAACAAAGTTCCCCTGTTCCACAGTTCTTTCCAAATCTTACTCTGCCCTAACGATAACAGATTTTCACATCACCCTTCCTTGGTCTTCACATGGCATAGACCATTAGAGTAGGTTCTTCCAAACATGGACTTCTAACCCGAACACTTCAAGTGAATACGAAAGACATTAGCCACCTCTCTCAGGACAACAGCTGCTAAATAGTGTTCCCTTTTCTAATTACATAGTTTCAGCGAATTCACACACAAAAAACAAAAAGCATGTACGTTCCACTAGTCACCTTGGAATAGAATTTTTAGAGGGAAGTGTCAGTTAGACACTTGCACTGTTCAATACAGCACCTAGCACTTCTTGGGTGCTTAATAAATATTGAACAACCCAGTAATCAAGCCCTCTAGGCAATGGCTGCACTTGTTAGTTGACACATACACAGACGGTACACAGTAGGAATTGCCAATCAAACAGCCAGATCTGAACACACAGAAAATAGCAGAGACGATAACAGCAGCGTCACCTTCAAATACAAAGGGCAATCTAGATGGATACATTGTGTTACGTATGAATTTAAAAGGATTCATAGTTTTTTTCGTAACTTGCCACGTATGAAATTAACCAAAGGCACACTCTTCCCTTCAGTTAATAGGCTTTGCAAAAGGTCAGTAGTCTCCAATTATTTAAATCACTAATGCCTTTGCTAGAATTAAATCCAAAATTGTCCTAGGTACAGGGTATCTAACTCTTTTATGCCATAAAATGTGGAATTTCCACCAGCTCTGAATTATTAGAATTACTCGTGAGTCCACTGTGTGAAGCCGGTCTCTTCACCAACATGTCCGTGTAAGAATTAGACATGTCAACAACTGTACCTTCAACATGAGGTGGTTGCTTTGCCTTTCAAGTCTTGGTAATGAAAAATTTTCATTTGGATTTCAGACAATTAAGATGTTATAAGGTAAACTGTGCTACTGCCCTCTTTTGCAACATCATCTTCCCGGTGGCCTCAAAGAGTTAACGAATCTCAAGACCCCTAATCTTTGTGCAAAGCTCTAGCTCTCCCTAAGGGATCTGACCCAGTTCTAAAAAATAAGAATTGAACCCCATGTATAAAGCGAGATAAATGAGGGCATGACAGTGCTGAGATGAGGGGAAAAGCCTTAGCGTGTGCATCCTTTCTCTTCTCACCTACATTTTCCTGTGATCCTGGTTCTTGTGTCAGCCCTTCCGTGAATACTGCTTGAGCTGCTTAAAATTATACATTCGATGTCAGCTTTATGCTCTAAGGAATATTTAATGTGAGACATCATTCACTTTTGCATAGAAATTAGCTCTGCAGTGTGAAAACTGGCTTCAGGTGAATTCTACTTTAAAAAAAAAATAAACAACAAACACACTACAAGTGAGAACAGGAAGAACCTGGAAGCAAGCACCACAATCGTAAGAGAAATCACAACCAGCAGCTGGAGGATCCAGTATATTCAGAAAATTCCCTTATATCCAGATGAGTAGAGTCTCTACTATACAGAAAAGTTCCATTCAAAATCGGAAATATAAGAGTCCTGGAATATCTAAGGCATACATATAATTTTTTTTCCTGCTTTAAATTCTTGGGAACATCATGATCTGGATTTACCCTTTGACATTTAAGAAGGCACTGAAAACACTCAGCATACTGAGAAGCTAGTCTTCTAGTTGCTCTCTGAAATGCATCTTGATACACTCTTATTCCTCCTGACCAGCAGGTAATATTGAATCAACTCACCCAAGCACGGCACTTGGCAGAATTGAATCGTCTATTTGGTATTTGAGTGCTTATGATGTGCTGGGCCTGATAACAGTTGCAAAGTGTAAATGAGGAAGACCTGCCCTGGGTGCTCTTAGGAAACCTACGTCCCAGAGGAGGAGATAGACATGTACAGATCAGTACAATGTTATGTGGTAAAGACTAAACTAAATGGATAAACAAAGTTTCTTAGAAGCACAGAGCAGGGAACAGCTAATCATGGGCAGCCAATGAAAAGGCAGAATTAGTAGGTTTTGAAGAGATTTGACAGAATGAGCAAAGGGGGTTGTGCATTCCAGGGAGAAAGAGCAGTTACCCACATCCTCAAAGGCCTTTCCCACAGTTCTTTCAGAATATCTCATTATTGGGTCAACACAGGTTTCCCTCTCAAGTGTGTGGAGGTGCAGAGACATTATTCACTCTAAGAGGTCAAAATACTTTGAGGATATCTCTGAAGGACTTGATATTAATGTGTTTGCCACTCAATGGCAGTGGCATTTCTATTGACTTCCCTAATGTTAGCAAAAGTAAAGAGGTCACTTGAAGCTTGGCACTAGATACACAAACATGAGCAGAATTTGGCCTGTGTCCTCTAAGCTTATGGTTCAGGAGAGCAACAGACAGATAATCATGGAATTACAGCACTACCTGTTCAGTGCAATTATAGAGAGGGGCATTGGGTGCAAGGGGAACATAAAAGAAGGAAAATTAGTCCATCTAGAGAGGCATCAGAGAGGGAAGTTATTTTTAAGCATATGATGTTCGACTTGAGTCTTAAAGGAGACGACATGAACAAAAAAGATGGAAGGGGAAACCAGGCAGAGGAAATGGATGAAGTAATGCATGGAAACATCCATCAGCACTGTATCATCAGAAAGGTATCATGGAATACAACGAAGAAAACAGGAAAGAAAGGTGATCCTGGGGAGGTGAGCAGACAGCACACACTTAAGAGATATCAGAAAGAGCTCTATGTTAACTTATAATCAGTGGGCAGACATTTTATAAATAAGAAAACTGATATCTTCAAAATTTAGTCACTTGCCATGGTGGCAGAAGTAAATAGCAGACCCAGAGGTTAGATTCAGGTCTGTCATCTTCCAGAGCCCACCCCCTTGACCACTATTCCATAAATGGCCATCTTAGGGTTGGGGAGCTGTTTCACATCTTCCATTAACCTCACTCTCCTTTTCACTCCTCTTGTTATCCATCTATAATACGGTGGGAGGAGTAGGGCTGTGGAGGGAAAAAAGTCCTATACCAGAAACGTGTTTTAGGATTTACAAATATGGGAGATGTAAAGTTGTTGGAAAGAAGCTTGCCACACAAGTCCTAATGTGATATCAGAAGCCAGTGATTTTATTTTCCCACTAAAGCAACAGAGTATTATGAAATTAAAGTCATAATTGGGCCCAGAATGCTAATAGGTGCAGCTGTATAACCCAATCAGTAAACAAAGACGACAACAAACAGAAAGGAAATAAAATGTAAGAGTGCATGGCAACTAAATATGCAGCCTAGATGATTTGAAGAGGAAGAGGGATGGATGTAATGTTAGCATAAAATACATAAAATAACGTTTCTCAGATGGAGGGGAATTATTTTTGTTCTCTGGCGATGAGATCATCAGAAAGACTGGATTTAAGTTGTAGAATACCAGTTTACGTAGTAGAAAACGCTTGAACAGAAAGGTCAACCACAGAAAACAAAGCCTTGGCTATATGTGAAAGGGAAAAAAGCATTTAAAATGTTGAATTTGTAGTTTTTAAGACCAATTAGGTCTATTCTGTACACACTGGAATCCATCAGCATTCAGCAGGAGCTGATGCACGCAGTTGACTTAACAGGGGCCCTTTCTGCCCTAAGTTTTCAATGATGCTGTGACATCATATCAAGTTTCACTAAAATACTGTCCAGGAAAATGGTTTGCTGCACTCTTTGAAAGAGCAACATCGTGTCAATAATGGCTGACAATTGAAGGAGACCATGATTACTCTCAAACACAAAGACAACCCACCCCTACCTTTTTTTCCTCCTCTGAGTGAAATATGGGAGGAAAAAAAAAAAAGGTGTCAAAGTTAAAACAGGAATTAAAGAATCTCCTGGAGCTACACATGCTCTTTGAGCTTATGTTAGTTAACATCTCTTCTGTCCAGTAATTGGTCATATTAAAATCTGAAAGGAATAAAGTTAAGTGTCTTTATTGAGCAATGGAGTTTTAAAGCTTCCGGTCTGAACACAAAACCTGTGTTAATAAGCTGAGTTTGTCAAAGAGGAAGATCCTCCTGAGATCATTTGCTATGGATTCATTTGAAAATGTAATGACAAATACTCCGTTGAAGACCAGCATTTCAATCTGTGCATACATATTCATCAATTTCTTTCGGAAAATATTGCAGGTGGCACTAAAAGAAATTTGTATTTTGGCACCGATCTTGTTCATTTCTTAGATGCAACATGTTATATACAGAGGCTAGGTCAGTTGAACTACAAGTTGTTCTCATTTGAGAACATTGAGTGTTTTGCTATTTTGAAGGTATTGTTAGGGACAGCAGAGCATACAATAAAGTACAAGACATCATCTGTGTCCTCAAGGAACTTATAAAAATTGGGGAGGCATCGTTGAATGCATTAACAAATTTTAACGTGAAGTAGAACAAGCCATTGATACAGAAAAGAAGAGTCAGCAGAGAGGGATAAAGACTGTCACTCTTTACAGGCTGATTCGTTCTACATGAAGTAACAGTGGTCTGATCCTGTCCCTACGGATCTCAACTAGACCCCATTATTGCTTGAGCATGTTCTTTTCTGGTTTTCTAAACAGCAGTTTTGCATCTTTTCTTCTCAAATCATCTGCACCCCTCCTCAACTCACTCCCTTCCTTCATTAACAAAGTAGAAACCCTCATAGTTCAGACGACCTCACTCTACCACCTATAATTATATAATAGCTTCCCACTCCTTTAAAATAGAATCCATGACTTTTATCATGGGTTACAAAGTTGCTGATAATGTGTCAGCTGCCTGCTTCTCTTACCTTTTTATGCCTTTTCCAGTTAGCACTCTTGACCCCAGCCTCATTGACCTGTTTCACTTCCTGAACGGCTCCTCCCCCTTGCTGTCCCCTGCCTCTGTTCCTCCAGTTCTTTCTGCTGGGATTCTCCTTCCCCTTGGCTTTCCCATGCTTGGCCTCTTCTCATCGTTAGTTCTTAGCTCAAATGTCCTCTCGGAAAGGCCTTCCCTTACCATCTAATCTGAAGGTGCTGCTCTCACAGCACCTCTTGCCCTAAACCAAGCATTTTCTAACACATAAACTTTAAAAATCAGTTCCAAATTAAGGTATTCCTGGAACAGTTCCAGTAGATTCACATCACATGAAGACATAGGAGTAAATATAGTTAAAAGTTATTCCCTCACCGTACAAAATGAGTCCATTATTTCAAAATTTGTTGATCTCCTATTTTAGTCCTCAATATCTCATCAAAGTGCCCCAAGTTTTTCTATCATTTATAACTGGTTTGAAATAAAAATTGTGTATATTTAACATCCAGAACATGACATTTTCACTATATATGCCTAGTGAAATTATTACAGTCTAACCTATCCATCTCCTCACATAGTTACCGTGTGTGTGTGTGATGAGAACACTTGAGATGTACTCTCTTAGTAAATTTCCAGTATATAATAGAGTATTATGTATAGTCACCATGTTGTACCTTTGATCTCTGGAACTTAGTCCTTCTAAATAATTGCAACTTTGTGCTCTTTGGCCAACATCTCATTTTCCCTGCTTCCCCTTCTCTTGTATTCTCTGCTTCTGTGAATTTGACTACTTTACATTCTTCATATGATGATGTGCAGTATTTTTTTTTTTTCTGTGTGTCTGGCTTATATCTTGTCTTCTCTGAAATTCTCTTTAGGTCTTTATTTGTTTTGCTGGCCTTGTCTGATCAGAATGGAAGTTCTGGTGGGGACCCTCAGTATCTGACCCCTCAGTATCTCACCCCATGCCTGGCATGTGAGGTTCCAGCTATAGCTGATTATTGAATGAATCAGTGCATAATTTTAAAAATGACAACACTTGAAAGTAAATGTGCAAAAGAAAACAGATAGTATATTGTTTGTAGGTTAATCCTTACACAGGAGTTAGAACAGTACAGGCTTCCAACTCCTGTATTCAAGTGTGGAAAAAGTATTTCACCGTTGTTGCTTGTCATGTGCATGGCTATTCTAAAGCATTAGATAAATCCAGCTTCTGTGTGGTTTGAGTGGATAGTGAATCAAAAGGATTAAAGATTATTTTTTAAATGATATAATTTAATTTACATAATTTCTACCCACTAATTTTACATCCGTGTATTTTTGGTAACATTTCCTGCTGAGTTGAACAGAACATCCACCAAGTGAGTGTGGTATAACACAACTACATACTCGTAATTATGCTGAAGAATGCAACAAACACTGTCACGTAACTAATATTCTCTCTATTACCCAGCAATCAATGATGTGACACCCACCTCTAAGCCCCTAAAAAAAAGTAACTTCTATTTACTAAAGCCATTCTACAAAACAAAACCGAGTCCTTACTGTTACAGTATATACTGGGACTTAATATTTTTCTTAATAAGAATGAAGTTTACAGTCCGTGATATATGTGTTCCTTTCCATGCTTCTTGATTTAAGATTTAACATTTCATTAATGTGGACCTCGGAAGAGAAAAAAAGAAGTCTAAGGGTCTAAATCAGAGCAAGTAGTCAAGATTATTAAAATAACTTTCTACACATTTTTCTTTGTGCACACTTAATTTAACTTGAATCTCAGCAATAGCTTTGAACAGTGAGTACCTCTTAAGAGACTTTTAGTTACTTTTAGAACCACTCTCTGGGTTCTGAAAGCCACTTTAAAATTAAGATGGTTTGGGGAAAAACTCCTACCATTCCTGAAAAGAAGCTTTTTTAAGTAAAAGTCTTTTTTACTTTTCTTAATTATATTCTTCAGCTATTTCCTTTAATGTGCTTACTGATATAATGCCGGATAATGTTGCTCATAAGTTCTGAACATGTAGTTATGGACTGATAATTTCATAGGTTAGAACATTCGGTCAGAACACTCATTAGATTACCATGTCCTCTATCCTATTCTATAATTTTTCATATATCCATATGTCTGTCTAAACACAAAGACAGTGGCTGCTCTCTGCTGAGAGACGAAACGGAAATCTCCATTACAATACATTGTCTCCTGTATGAATGCTCTACATTTTCAGCTGTCTTCACTGTATTAACTGATGTCATCTTGTGGATTTTTAACCTTGTCTAAACTGCTCTTGCAATGACACTAATAACAGAAAGATACATCATGAGGAGCAGTTATTAATATATAGCACTAATTCATAAAACACTGTTTTGTCTAGTACTACTGTATTACATCAAAAACTGCCCAATCATGTTCATTTAATGTCAACATAGCCTATACATGGAGAAATGTATTTTGAAAGGGAAGTTAGTTAACTCTTTTTAAAGTCTTCTGAAAAGTGGTTTTGAAATTGCTATATATCACCAACCAAGCCATTATATAAATTTGCTTTTGTGAATGAAGATCAATCTGAGAAGCAAAAGTTTAATAATATAAAACGAATATGAATTATTCAAAAAGGAGCAGGCATTTAATGTTTTCCTTTAATGAAAATGCTGGTAATAAAATGGGAAATGTCTTACCAATTTGGAGCTTTTTGTAATTCTGTGCTTCCCACTCATGCAAGTGTTACAAAATTCTCTGTAATCTGGAAAGAGTGTGGAAATTGCCATATTGAAATATACTGAATCAATACATGTCTTTATTGGCTAGAATTTTTCTTGTTAATTGTATACTCAAATCTTTTGCAGCCAAGAGATAGAAAGGGAGAAGATGTAACCAAATTTTATTAATAACAGTAGTAGAACATGCAATTGTTAAAGTTGTGTTATAGACCCCAATGAAATGTGTAAAATCATGGCCGTTGAGAAACTTTTATTTACATATATGTGTGTGTGTGTGTGTGTGTGTGTGTGTGTGTATATGTATGTGTGTGTATATATATGTGTATATATATATATATATATATATATATATATATATATATATATATAATATTTTAGTAAGTCTATCACACACTGGCACAGGCACAGAGGGACAATGTGAGAAAGCATTCCGGTTTTTGGCATCAGGATTTCTTTACACTGTGTCCTACTTCTCTTTCCCATTATTTCTCACCATTGGCTTTCCTGGTTTCTCCACCCTTCAGTTCTTTTAAGGTTACACATTAGATCTCAGACCCTTGAAGAACATAATTTCCAGTCTATCAGGTGAGTTTATGAACTCTCTTCATAGGCAAAAGAAGTGGTTGTACCCCTTCTCATCCCTTCAATTCCTCCTCATAGTCCCTCCTCACCCCAAACCACTTCACTGGTTCCTCAACTTGGTCCTAAATGGTCTTTTTTTAGGACGATAGAGAGGAACACACAAATGCATGTAGCTCTCAGGGCATAGACCCCTCTGTAGTGGGCTGTGATTAAAGTAGAGGGCTGTCTCAGGGGCGTTGTCTGAGTACATGGTGGGTACTTGACTAGAGGCTGAGGAATTTTTGGTGACTCAGGTCCATACCTTCCTAATAGAGAAGAAATGTGCTACAACTACCTACAAACGTCATGAGGCAAATGGGGAAAAGTTCTGCAGAGAAAAAGGGCTAACAACACGACTCTATTCCCATAAAAATGCTACTTAGGATATGTTTTAGGAGTCAAGATACAGAACTGGTTATAAAATGGATGTGGCATACTGTTGTTTTGAATCCTGTGAACAGATTAACTTTTATTTACCTGGTGCACTCTGAAAGGCTGAAATCCTTAGGTACTCTTAGGTCAATCATCACTCAGAAATATACTATAAGGGTCTTCTGGGTGGCACAGTCGGTTAAGTATCCGACTCTTGATTTCGGCTCAGACCGTGATCTCATGGTCGGGATATCGCGCCTCACGTCTGGCTCCACGGTGAGCATGGAGCCTGCTTGGGATTCTCTCTCTCCCTCTCTCTCTCTCTCCCTCTCTCTCTCTCTCCCTCCCTCTCTCTCTCTCTCTCTCTCTCTCTTTCTCTCTCTTTGCCCCTTCTCTCTCTCTCCCTTTCTCTTTCCCTCTCTCTCTTACTCTTTCAAAATAAACAAACATAAAAAAAGAAAGACACTATAAAATATAATCCCTTCGAAAGAAATAACAATTATACTATCAAAAGCTATAGCTTGTTGTAAAAATTTTTTGTTTGAAAGAATATGTCCAAGTAACTAAAAAAATTGTAACTTTATCAGTTTGATAAGTTCTGTGTCAGGACTGATTCATTTGCTATTTATTGTATTAGCTCATTTGCTATTCATTGCTATTTGTACTTTTATCATCATAACTTAGCATTAATTACCACAGCATTAAAATAAAATGCCATTGTAATTCTATATTCGGGCCATAAATGTCTCAAAGTGACATCCATGCTCAGTAATTTATCTACCAAAGAGAAGTCCATTTACACTTGGAAGACTTTTTCTATAAATTAATGTCTTGATTATTTTTGCTGATTAATACAGATACTAAAGTATTTTTACACTTTTAAAAATGATTTAACAATCTGCCATTCTATCATCAACAAGAACCAAAATTTCATGATTAATTTAATTTTGATGCTATAAGGAGAGAGGAAATAGTTTGCTTTTGGGGAGGAGCATCATCTTTTTCTCCCTGGAATACATTTAATTAATTTATACTTCGTTAGAGAATAGAATTATCTGCTCCAGTGATATTTTCAGTATGGCTTAGAGGTACTCTTAAAGTTAAATCCTATATATAATTCATCTCCATTTTATGATTACCAATTTAAAAGCATAAAATTCAATATATTCACTATTCTTCCTAATCCATTCTTTATTTTGGCTCCATTTTCTTTGCAAACATGATTAGTCAACATATTGCTTAACTTTTTCCTGACTCTACTCTTAATTCAATAACATAGCTCAACTATCAGATATTGGTGTCTATATCACAACAGGACTTGCTTATTGAGGCTCCCATTTTGTAATTCCTGGGCTGTTCCATAACCTCTGGACTGTGGAAACCAAAGAGCACTGTGTCACTGGTAAACATCGGTTGGGCCCAGGGCCCACATCCAAGAGAATTTGAATAGCAAACTCTTCATACTGATGTCTACCCCCTATCTAAAAGTGCTCTATTATGTAAACCTTAACTGCTTCTCATTTTTCTGTTAGTAATTAACCTGTGGAGTATAAAAGAACCACTTCTTTCTTCTACTGTTAGAAGGTCTAATACACTAATCTGTGGGTAAGGTACAGGAGCTGCCTTTTACCAATGAGTCCTATAACACCAGTGCAGCTGATTAATGCTCAACACATCAAGAAATATTCTAAAGCTCTAGAAAATAAATAGTTTTTTACTGGAATGAATCCATTTTTTGAATATGTGCAAATGAATCATAATTTGTTCAGTTCCTTGGAAGACTAACCTGCAGTTTGGTCCCGTTGTTCAAGTTTCACAACAGACTAATGAGAAGAGCTGCAGAAAGGCACAAGAGAGCTCGGAATTCTCATGAGACTTGTCCCTTCTCCATCTACTAAGTTACTTGGGCCTACCTGAAACTAGTTTTAAAATCCAGTAATGGACCAAGACTCAAGAAGTGACTCTTGTCTGTGACTCTAAACTTTTCCAAGTAATTTTGAGGAAATTAAATATGCTTAAAGCTTTTAAGTATCAGTGATATTAATTGACAGATATTACAGCACTCTGTAGGACGTAGTGTGAACACTTACACCAAGTGTGTGTGAACGCATGCGTCAGTCCTGCCACCTCAGTTTTAAGACGTGTTACCTGCTCTGATTTACAGGTACAAGGACCGAAAAAGAAGACCTCACCACTTCACACTATGAAACAGTCCAATTACACCCTGATGCCTGTACTAGTAGTTGGCAATTACAGAGACCTAAAGATATGAGTCTACAGTTCTACATTGTTAACTGATTGATAAGTGAATAGGCTAACACAATCCTGGTTGTGTTTTATGATTTCTAGTGAGACTGACTCTCTGCCCCTCCCCTGTTTGTGCTCTCTCTCTCTCAAAAATAAATAAACATCAAAAAAATTTTAAGATTGGACTTGAATATTTCCTGTTTACGACCTAAAATATTTTCAACTAAGCTTGAATCTACAGCTACTATTCTTTTCCTAACACATAAGCTGTATTTAGCTATAGGTTAACTGTGTCTCCTTGAAGAAGTTAAAATTTCTACAGTCTGAATAAGTTAAATGAGTAAATAAGAGAAGTAAGAAAATCAGTTTAGTAGGCACATAATTATTCATTTAATTTCTGGGAGAAGGGAAGTTAATGGCAATTTCTCCTTTTAAGAACTGGATAGATGTGGGCAGAAATTGAGGAGTCACCTGGTATATTCTAAAGCATTTTCCCCAAATAAACAACATATTTTAATGCACGTGTGTGTGTGGCTATATAGACATATAGGTGTGTATATATATATATATATATATATATATATATATATATATATAGTCTTATTGATCACTTTTATCTGAATGTGAATATCTGAATATAGACAAATAAATATAGTCC
The DNA here is from genome assembly GCF_024362965.1 of Panthera pardus. NCBI lineage: Eukaryota > Metazoa > Chordata > Mammalia > Carnivora > Felidae > Panthera > Panthera pardus. The sequence continues at coordinate 71,289,661 of NW_026526810.1, read as the reverse complement.
TTGATCATTTTACATCATTTTGTAGATCTTATAATCTTATATGGGCAATTAAGTTTCTTTCTTAAAATCTTGAGCCAAATTGGCCCCAAACACCAACCAAGACATAAAGAAAATTCACTCAAATTATTTTGGAATAAATATTACTAGATATTTTAAAAGCAGTGTTAAGAACAAGGTAATATTATGATATATTTTTATCTCCTTTTTTATGAAGAGACTTGACTTCCTGAAGCCCACTAAGCAGAAAGGAGAAATAAAAGAATCAATTACTGCCAAACTATTCTTTAAAAAAATCTTTAAAAAAATAAATTTTCCTTTGTGGAATAATCCTTGAATTCAAAAGAACTAAACAATGAAACTGGCAATATAAAGTATAATAATGTTGTTAGTAGGTGAATTTTTTTAATACCTACCTATGTAGTGTTTATTTCCATTTATAAGGTTAAATACTTGGATAGCAAAGTAAAAAATATTTGAACCCATTAAACTTCATTTCTTTACATTTAGATTTCAATCTGAAGTGTGATGTTTAACTTTATAAATGCATGAGTTAGATTTATATGATTGGTGTCTCTGTGACCATCATTCTACTGTAACTTTTTAGGTAATATAATGAATCCTAATTACTCAGAAAATTGCATGTATACAGTACTGTTTCATATTTATCAGGCTGTACATTTTCCTATCGCCATGGACACAATTAATTCATTCTGCACATGATAGCACTGAGTAAACATTTATTGAATGAAAAAAAGAAAAAGTTTTTATACTTATATAAAGGAGACTATATAAATGAAACATTCAAGAGTAAAAATTTCAAAACTATTTAATAATATATCTACATGCAGTATTTGGCTAAAGAGAATTAGTGATACAAAGTGTTGTCTGTGGAATTAGGTAGCTGGTATCTGGATGAGCAGGCACAGGAAAACTTCATTTGGGAAATTATTTAAAAAGAGACAAGCAAAAAACAATAAGGAGATACAAATAAGTGCTTGGGAGCAAGATAAGCTGAGGTGGCCCATTGCAAACATAGTATGATAATCAAATCTTGGTTGCCAAGTGAAGAAATTCAAATTGGACAAGGAGGCTTGCCTGCAGAAGCAAAATTAGTATCTAAGGTAAAGCAATAAATAAAAGCAGTTGAATAATTGGGGAGCCCATTGGGAAAAAGGATTTTTTTGCCATTTTGAATGATAAACAGAAAACTAATTCATGACCTTTGGCTTTTAGAATTGGATGACCCACAGGGCACCTGGGTGGCTCAGTCGGTTAAGCGTCGACTTCAGCTCACATCGTGATCTCATGGTTCGTGGATTTGAGCCCTGCATCGGGTTCTGTGCTGACAGCTCAGAGCCTGGAGCCTGTTTTGGATTCTGTGTCTCCCTCTTTCTGCCCCTCCCCCACTCGTGCTCTGTCTCTCTCTGTCTCAAAAATAAATAAAGATTTTAAAAAAATTTAGAGTTGGGTGACCCATGACCTGAATTAAAACGAATATTGTAGTGGTAAAATTAAATAAGGTGGTGGGCAGAATGGGCTGATACTCAAGATCATTGCTTCCTTCCAGTGTGTTGTGTTTTCCAGACTCCCCTGCAGGTAGAGTCTGGATGTCATCTAGGGTAAGAGAATCAGAGGGACTCATATGACATTGGAAGGTAGAAGAAAAGTGAAGCTATGTTTCCATTACTTCTGCTGTTTTGGTGGCAAGCATGGTCATGGTGACATTGGACTTTACTGTGGCAGCATTGGTCCCAGTGTCCTCAACTTCATAGTTGTGGAGAAGTAAAGTGTCCGACATTCATTTGGGTGCATCTTCTATATGCAAATTTATAATGTGGAATTTAAAAAAATTCTTTTAATGTTTATTTTTGAGAGAGAGAGAGAGAGAGGGAGAGAGAGAGAGAGACAGGGCAAGAGTGGGGGAGGGGCAAAGAGAAAGGGAGACACAGAATCTCATGCAGGCTTCAGGCTCCCAGCTGTCAGCACAGAACCCGATGTGGGGCTAGAACTCAAAACTGCGAGGTTATGACCTGAGCTGAAGTCGGACGCTTAATGGACTGAGCCACCCAGGTGCCCCTATAATGTGGAATTGGAGGGTGTATGGGTGTATCCTCTTGCAAAAATTTCCTTGTTCTTCTCACAATTTTTACCTATACTGGTTTAGGGGCTGTAATCTCCAGGAAAGTAATGGTTCTGCCAGATGACACACTGGTTTCTAGAACTGGAAGAAGAGTCTGCCATAAGGCCATTTGTGGGCTCCTTATGACCTTAAAGTAACAGGAGGAAAAAAAAAGTGGTTTCTCTTGTTGGATAAGAAGATTAATATTGCTTCTATAGAGACATAGGGCTGCTGTTAAGATGTGTCAGGGGCAGTAGCATGTGAGTATGTGGAATGGGAGGGGTATTTAGGGATGTGTCTTGATATTACCATGTCCTCAGGTATAAATTCTGGTACAATCCCAGCAATCCAAAACAGGCAGGACCACTAATGCCCCAGGCTATCAGGAGTGAAGGTTTCCTTTAACTCACCCATCATTTAACTTCAAACAGCTGAGGGAACATGGGTTCAGAGTGTGTAAAAGCATGCTTTAAATAGCAAACATGATCTTATGACCATGTGAAGAAATTAAAGCTGGAAGAGCCTCTTGCTCTTTATGTATTTCTGTCTATGTAAGTATATTTCCTTTCTGCCACTCAGTTTCCTCATTTTATATTATATATTGTTCTTTGATAAGTTTGTAGGGTATGTAGATGGGAAAGCTAGTGAACCAGAGGAGGAAGGAACATCATCTAGAGAAGGATTCTATGACTAATAGAAGCTTGAATTTATTCTCTTGGGGGCAGGATAATATGTTTTCATGTATACGGGGGAATAGTTGTGTTGAATGAAAATCAGTTGTTGCTGCTACTGTTGTTTGGAAATTTATGTATGGAAAGAGAAACCTGAATGGTCAGGGGACACTGCTCATTATCCACTCACCCGTTTCCTAGTATTCTTTCCTTCACTTCTGACGTTGAGAAGCTAAAACTTGCATTTGTAAATCTCTTTTGAAAACGGGGCTCAGAATGTGGTTTAGATTTGGACAGTTGGGCGACATTCATATCTAAGGAAGGGGAAGAAATGGGGAGGCCACAGATCTACCATTTCTGTGATTTTTTTTTTTTTTTTGTCATCCTACTCAGGGGCCCTGGATTTTTCTGTAACACCATTTGCAGAGATCCAGGTGCCCCATAATTAATTTGTGAATATTAAGAAAACTCAGGGTATCCATGTTTGTCAATATATAGGAATAATGTGACTCTAGAGTCAACATGCATGGTTTTATAATTTAGAGATTGCAACAGCTATAATAATACATTCCTGGATCCTATGTTTGCAATGACAGTGCCCTAAATTCTTAATTATAATAGAGGAAGAGATTCACCTGGTGGATTACTTCTATAGTAGTGGAGCCTGCCTTTCAGGTTTTCCAATAAGTTTGTACAAACTTAATTCTTACGTTAAATCCTGTTCTGCTTAAAATAACCAGAGTAGTTCAGTTATCTCCAACCCTGACTCAAACAGATGGTATAATGAAAAAGAAACACAATTAATCAAATTAAACCATTCGATGTGATGAAAATCTATCTTCTGTAAGCATAACATGAACTGGAAACAATCATGTGTTGAGAGAGGGAATTTCAGTACAAAGGATGTTGACTGATTTATCAAGAACCCAGACTTAATTTGTAATGTGCAATAAGTTCTTGCTTTTTTTCTTACTGTCCTACAGGCATGTCTAGGTAAAAAAGCTCTACCCACAGAACTAGTTCATTCCTAACTTTGAACTTGAGCCATCAGCTTTGTTAGACCACACATGCATTTTTATTTGAATTTCATATTAGTTTACTAGTCACAGTTGTTTACTTGCCACTTATATGCTTCTTATGAACTATATATTTATCAACAAATTTTGACACCTGAAAAGCAATGATGCATATCCATATGGATGTTTTCATAGTACAGAGATGAAAAGATGTATTTCATATAGATGATAAAAGTCTAACAGTTTAGGAGAAAACGTCCTTATCTGTAAACAGAAAGAAAACTTACAGGTTCAGCTAAGATCAAGCATTAAATATTTATATATTTAATTTTTGTTGTAAACTCTAATTCTTTTTCATATCAAACTGAGACATTTAAAGAGACAGACACAGTCATGGGGTGTGGACGTTTCTGAAATAGTGGCTGATTACAAAGGCCCAATCTGGGGATAGGTAGGATAAGTCACCCACCGTTAACTCAAGAGATCAGTGTCTGATCAATCTGTGAGCTAATTAAGTGTAATGTAGTGTAATGTAGATTTTTCTCTAGATCTCCTGCTTTCACTTCTTTACTTCTCAAGGATGCCAAACACTCAGAGTTGGTATTTGAGCAGTTTGGTTGGGGAGGAGGGGCGTGTATTAACTTTATGTAGCTTTGCACACCTGACCTGTAACAGAACTGGCTTTCAGATCTAAACAGGAATGGAAGTAAACACTCACCTTCAGTTGCAATTCAGAATCTATTTTCTGCAAATTCTGAAAACCCCTATTACTGGTAATTTTAGCATAGAAACAATTCCGGCGAGCAGAAATTGTGCATTTAAAGCTCATTCACGAGGGGCGCCAGGGTGGTTCGGTGGGTTCAGCGTTCAACTCTTGATTTCCGCTCAGGACATGATCTCACATTTCATGAGTTTGAGCCTTGTGCCAGGCTCTACACTGACAGTGAGGAGCCTGCTTGGGATTCTCTCTCTGTGCCCCTCCCCCATGTGTGCAGGCTCTCTCTCTCTCTCTCTCTCCCTCCCTCTCAAAATAAATAAGCTTTAAAAAATAAAGATCATTCACCAATATAATAACTGTAGGACTTTACACCTTTCCCATATAACGTCTAATATGTTGTGTTCTCTATACTTAGGGTTACAAATAATGATTGGTATATTCATTCTTGTTGTTTTATCAGGTTGACTTTTTTTTTCTTTTTTTGACTTCAGGAAGCATAGGCGCATACATGTATTTGGGAGCCAGCAGTTTCTTTTACCTTTAATTATAGGTACAAATCTGTCCTCTTTGAGCCAGGCAAGTCACTTGTGCAGGTGAAAATTTTGACACATTATTTATCAAGTTGATTTCCTGTTTTGTCATGTATTACCAGAAGCATAACATAAGAAAAAATGCTATAATTTCAAAAAAGGGTAAAAGGCAATTATTAGAATATCTCAGAAATAAAAGAAGATAATATTTTTATATAAAAAGAGATCAAAAATTCCCCTTTGCCACCCAAAAAAGCCAGCCCACAAACCTGAAATAATTAGATGTTGAATAAAAAATATATATTATTAGGAGAGATTTATACATGATGGATCCAGGGACTGTTCCTTCACCCAAAGGAACCTTTGTTTCCTTTCCAAGGTTTCTGGCAGCTTACAGTATAGAAGTAAATTTCATGATAAAATTACTTCTAAATATCTTAGAGCAAACAGTACTCACCGCGACTTCATGTTTTCTCGTCCCTCTGTGTCCACAGACAGCAGGAAATCCTCTTGTTGACTAAGGCTGTATTTGATAATAACCTTTCTCTCCTTGTTAGATTACTTGGAGTGCTCATCATTTGAGACATATAATGTGTTGGGAATCTCCTACAGACACCTTCAATTGCCAGACCCCATACCTTCCATATTCACTCTGCACGCCATTTTTTAAAATCCAACTTTCCAGCTGAGTAGATGGAGGCGCACACTCTGAGTATCCCATGAATTTCACATATGGAATTGGCAAGAAAATGTGTGCTGACCTGTCACTCCCTGCATATAGTCATACAGGATGAAAAAAAAAAAAAAAACTTTTTCACTTGATATTTTCCCTCATTTATTCAGAGCGCCTCCAAACACTTCAGAAAGTTAAATAACATATTTGAAAGAGACAACAAAAATTGAAACCAGAAGACAAATTAAGTTGCATAACTCCTAGGAAGACATATCTTTTAAGATAAGATTTATTTAAAGCTGGGAATAAATAGACATGACTTGGAGGTGAGGACATTTAAATTTTGGCACTAAATGTGGTGTAGTTGTCTGGATATGTATGTGAAACTCAGTTTCTGGCTAGCTGGTCAAAAGAGCAGTGCTAGTGAAAGGGACATATCTAGACTCTTGAAAGAAGATAGCAAAGTATAATTGTGAACTAGATCCTCAAATCAAGATAGAAGTAATATATGCCATTGTAAAATTATCAACATACAACCATTTGTTCATATACCTTGTGGGAAGAAGGTAAGATTTGTTGATGAGTTCTTACTCAATGGTACATCAACACACGAACATGCATAAAAACACTTCTGCACATGTGCATATAAACACCCACACACGTAGACATGAACGCATATATATGCCTACATTTGCCCACTCTTAAAACATACACGTACACGCTCACCATATGTACACCTACATTCACACACAATACACACACATATACACAGACTTGCCCTGTCTCAGAAGAGTATAGGGCAATACTCAGAGGAGTATTGGCCTAGCCCTAGGTGTTTGTCTTTGTATGAAACATTGATGCCTCCCCTTCACCCTCTCTAGATCTATCACTAAGAGCAGGAGTCAGCAAACCTCAGCCTATGGGCCAAAGCCAGCCTGCCACCTTTTTAAATATTGTCTGAGAGCCAAGAATGGTGCATACATTTCTAAATAGTTTGAGAAAAAACTTAGTATTTCATGATATGTGAAAATTGTATGCAATTCTTATTTCAGTATTCACAAATAATGTTTTATTGTCATATTTTCTAAGCCTATGTGGGCTACAGAGACCACATGTGGCTCTCTCAGTGGTTCACGCTACTGCTCAAGGCACTACCAACATAGTAACGCAATTATAAATTCTCAGTGTTTTAAGTGCCACACATATCTCCATCCCATGACCTTTACTATTTTTATTACAGTGCATATGCATTGCATTAAACAGAAAAAGAAGGGAAAAGTGAACTTATTATATTCTATATCTAAGACACTGTAGAGTATAGATTATCTGGTTACTGGATTAGATCAATAAGAAGTTAAAAAACAAAACATCATCATACTGGAAGTCCTAGCAGCCCAAGTGTCCATGGATAGATGAATGGATAAAAAAGTTGTATGTGTGTATACACACACACACACACACACAGAAATACTATTCAGCCATAGAAAAGAATGAAATATTACCATTTGTAACAGCAGCCACTGTGTGTTGCTTAATACACTTCCCACAATAATAGAACTTAAAACAAGGTGAGAAGTCCATTTGCACAAAATATTTTAGTGGTTATATTTTATAAACTCAAATTACAATTTCAGTAGCATTTTCTGACCTCAATGCAAGTGCCAAAGAAATTTCTGTATTTCGGAATCCATTTAACTGCAACTGAGAAGCTCCACCTAATTTTATATTGGAAGTAATTAATCTGTGCATTAATGACCTGGTAAATGCCTGATGACAGAAGAATAATAGAATTCTATAAATGCCTTCCAAGTGAAAAAATGTTTAAGGTGATAACTCAAGGACTGCCATCGGTATTTGTCAGTCCTTATCTGTGTGAAAAAAAGGTTTTTTTCAGGATGAAATATGTAAACTCTCCTTACAGATCAGCTTTAACAGAAGAATATTTGCAGTTAACTTTGGCGATAGAAAATATTAACTGAAACAAAATTAAGCAAAATACTACCCTAAAATAGGAGTTCATTTTCTCACTAGTAGCCCTGAATTACAGAAAGTACTCTATTACTATATTTTTAACGTGTCAATGAAAAAATGTTGAAGTTTGTTTTCTCTCTTGTTTATAAATTTTGCCTCTTGGCCCACAAATCCAAGATACTTACTATCTGGGCTCTTACATAAAAAGCTTGCCAATCTGTGCCTTTAGAGTTTATAACACCTTTGCCCTCCTACTAGAACCACTACTAGTCCGGGGACCAGAGGAGACTAATTCTTCTCTATGGATGAGAGTTCAGTGAATATGGAATGGGTTTCTTTTCTCGATGCCATATATTGTGATATCAAAGTTGAAATTTGGACTATATTTTTCACTGAGGTTAGTTTGTGTGAAATCAGTGTATTCCTACGTATAGTTTCAGTCCATTAAACAGTCAACATATTTTCGTGGACCAGAGTACCTAAACAACATTTTAAGTAGATTTCTCAAGAAATGAATACTATGTTCCTTAAAAATGACTAGTAGTAACACTTTGAGAACGGAGCTTTATTGCAATTCAAAAACTACCTATCATTTTATGAGTTCTTTAAATAAGACAGCATCACGGATAACTTACACTGTTAGGTACTTCCAGGGCAGTTGTCTAACTTCCCTAGCTTTTATCCTCAAAAAGTACCTTTTTCAAAGTTATATTCGTAACTGGCTACTCAGATCAGCAAACAACCTTGTTAAATATAAATCACTTGATGTTGATAAAATACGTTGAGAATTATGAACGTGATATTATGTCACTTATATTATTATCTCCAAGGAGAATAGAACTGCTGGGATGGAATAAAGCTACTCTTCCCTGGTAGCCAGATTGACTCCCGGGCAGGAAACCACCTCATTCCCTTAAGGTGGATAATTACACACTGAAAGCCACATGAGTCTCATTAAGGAGCAAGCCAAGGTAATAAACAGATCCCACAACATTCGTATTAGCCTAATACAACTACGCTTGGGGTAAAAATAATGCCACACTGAGTAAATCTGATAATCAAGAGTCTTAAGCCAAGTGTCAGGCTGAGTGTATGGAAGAAAAATATAAAGCCAGAGACAGTAAAAAAGTATGCATGTAATATATATATTACTTATTTACTCACCTATCAACCACATATGGAATTATTTTATTAGGCTTTCCTTATTTCTTGCAGATAGAAGTCAACATCCATTTTTTAAATTTCCTAAATTTCTTTTTACTAGGTTCTAGGCAAGTTGTTAGAAATCTATATCCTCAATCGCCAATACTGGAAACAGGTCACAAATGTTTAATTATGGAGATAAATGAATGGTATTTCAATTCTTACATTGAAAAACTTTCGCAATTAAAGATTAAGGCAAGTCAATATCGTATCATTTATGATCCACAAAAACTCTCTTAGGTAAGAAAGAATTATTCTCTCTAACACTTGTGACAGCTGGTACTCAAGTGAAATGATGTGTGACGGGCTCACCAGTAAACTCAAGTATTCGGATTCAAGGTCTAAAACTTTTTACACTATATCGAATCTACCTTACTTATTTTGATAATATTGATTTTGAATACCCTGCTGTCTCTTCAACCTCAACACTTAAATAACAGCTGTATCAAATTTTCCTCAGTATTTGAAGAACCAGAGTTGCCTTATTGTTGTACCTCCACAGCGACTTTGAACTCGTCTTCACCTCTCCTCAAATCAAATGTATCAAATACTACTGCTCTCATTATGATCTTACATTCGATACCTTCTTCTCTATCCCGTTAAAGTATTGCTCCTCCACGTTTGTACTTAGAGACTTTACTACCTTTTTTTAATGTTTATTTAGTTTTTGAGAGAGAGAGAGAGAGAGAGAGAGAATGAATGAGCAGGAAGGAGCAGAGAGAGGGAGAGAGAATCCCAAGCAGACTCTGTGCTATCAGCACAGAGACAGATGCGGGGCTTGGACTCATGAACCGTGAGATTACTTGGGCAGAAATCAAGAGTCGGAGCCACCCAGGTGCCCCTGACTTTATTTATAACATTCCCCTTCACTACCACTCAGCCTGACCACACTGTGGACTGAACATATTTTCCCCTGACAATCATCAGTATGTTGTAGTGGTCTAGGAATAAAATACTTCATCTTTGATAGTGGTTGCAAGTTTCTCCTTTTGATCTCAAGGTCTCCAAGCCCTTAAGATTTAGAGAAGTAGTTATGATCGTAGACTGCTGTGGAGCTGTCATGAATTTTAGATAATGGCATTATGTGAAAATGAGTACTAATGAAATAACAATGTGTAACATTCAGTAGGTTTGTACTATGTGCCAGCATTGTGTTAATCACTTCACGAATATTATCACTCATAACCCTCGATAAACCCCTTTAGGGCAGATATTCTCACTCAGGTTACAGAAGTGGACTCAAAGTACTGTGATTCATAGCATGGATTCCATAGCCAGACTATGGGAATGTGAACTTTACTCCCATCACCTAGCTTTTGTCCGTGAAGATTCTGGTTTTAATCCTTGTGGATATTTGCCAGATAGTCTTCTGAAAGAGGACAGGGGCACGTGTGCATATGCATTTTATGGGCACATGGGCAAACATATATGAGTGTATATGTGTGTTTATGTGTGTATAAATGTGTATGTTTGTGTTTTCATGTGTGTACTTGAGTGGGTGTGTATGTTTTATGTGCATGCATTTGTGTTTATGCGTGGTTGAGTGAGCGCTCGGGAACGAATGTCACCCTTCTCCCACAAAGCATATGTACAGATGGTGAGTTGTGTGCTGATAATTTGGAGATGCCAATGAATTAGCTCTGTCTTGGCTTCAGAATCTAGTTCAAAGTACATCATATAAATTCACCATAAATTTGAAGTGGGTGTGGAAAAGTGGAACAACCAGCTTGTAATATTTCTTCTCACTCTGTTAGTTTGCATGTGTACCTTGATATTTAGCTGTTTTCATGGCTTTGTTATTTTATCATTTTATTGCCTTGGATATTTTTCGGTTGATTTCCTTGAGTTTAGATACATAATTATTGTATTCTCAGAAAGCTTTTTCTATTTTTCAAAATCTTGCTGTATTTGTATCTTATTTTTTTTCCTTTTTGAATAGTTAGGGCTCAGTACATTCTAGTATGTTATTAAGTAAGAATTGGTACAGAGTACATTAACCATGTTTCTCCATTAATTATAATGCTAGCTGTAGGTTTTAAATATGTATTCTTTGTCATGCTAAGAAAGAAATACTCCAAACATAGTTTTTGGTGTTTTCCTCAAGAATAGATGTAGAATTTTATCATTTCTTCTCATTATCTATCAAGATAATAATATTTTTTTACTATATTTCCTACGAATGTAATGAATTATATTAATAATCTCTCTTGTGTTATGCCAGAATTTCTTGGCTGTACTAAGTCTTAGTCATAATGAAAATATATGTTTTTTTTTTACCCTGTGAAGTGAGCTGAAATGTCATTTATAATTTCAATATCTCTACTAATGAACTTACCTGCTACTTTGATTTAACGTGTTTATTCCTAATGTGACAAAGATATGTTTACATCCTTTTTTTGTATGACAATCATTTTCTATATTAAGAAACACTGCTTTTAATAAGGGGATCTTTTTCTTTAGAAAATTAAACAATAAACCTAAGTCAGGACTAAAGCAGAAAACTCTAGTGTACAGCTTAAATGTGGTCCTAAGGGCTACCTTTTTCAAAATCATTTGAGAAAGTTCCTAAAATTGTTCAACTCAGACTTACTCACAGGGCCATTTTATGACCTTGGTGGAACTTACATACCTTTTCCTCCATGGGCCACTTTCTCTTTAAGAACATACTGAAAATAATTTGTTTACATATGTGTTAGTATAAAGACAAATATATTAATATTATATATTTAAATTTTTATCTTTAGCCTGAGCATTCATTTTTTCTTATGATTTTTTAAAATATTAAAATATTTTCATAGGCCCCTGAAAATGTGTAGGCTCCATGCCTTGTGTTTACTGTGCCTAATAGGTTCTTTGGCCCTGCATATTGAATGGGAACTCTTCGGGTGTAGGAGACAGCGTTACGCATTTGAACAGCTTCTGTGGTTCATGTGCCCAGTGGTCCAGTGACTAAAAGAACAAACCTGGTTGGTGAACCTGAGGACCGATCCAACGTTTGCCACTAACTGATAACTTACAGCATCATGGGAGCTAGCCACTTAACCTCTTCAGACTTTAATGGTTTTGTCTGTAATATCTCTAAATGCCTCTTGTTACAAATTTTTAGAGGTAGGACCTTCACTGAGAACTGATAACCTTGTCATCTTCTATGTATTCTTTCATTTAACAGCTAGGTAAGTGGATACATCAAAAACTGTGCCAAGTAGTATGTGAGGTACTAGACACATCAGTCACTAAATGAGTATCTTTGGTCCCCAACCTTGCTGGGCTTATAATACAGTGACAACATAGACAGAAAGTGAATATAATTGTGAGGATGTTAAAATAAGAAAGTATGGGATGATAAGAAGGAGACTTAACCCAGCCTGAGAAGTCAGACAGCGTCTACTTGAAAATGAATGAGAATCAGCACATCAGGAATGATGTTGATGGTTATAAATGAAGAAAGCATTATTCTTGAATGCATTAAGACAAGGAAGTATAACTTTAAATTTTTAATTTTTAAATTTCAAATTTCCAAAAAGAGCGGGATGGCAGGAACAGAAAGGGAAAGGGGAAGAATAGCACTTCATCTATATGAAGCAGTTCATTTCCCATTGTTCTATTTCATTCTACAATTTTTTTTTTTTTTGTACTGCATGGCGTATACAAGTTTAACAAAGTTCTTCAGAAAGTCGCCTTTATTTGGGGGTTGCAATGACTCTTTTAAGTTCTTAAGATACTAGTTATCAACATAGTTATTATCATTTGTTTAGATCAGTTGATGTAGTAGCCATCTTTGGAAGTGACTTCTATAGGGTACCAGAATTTTCATCTTCTGTCTTCTGGTATGATAATGATTTGTAGTTAGAGAAACCTGAGAGTCGGTTTTTCAAACTTTCCATTTGTTAAGGTTAATTTTCTGGGGATTGGTTATAGTTTTGTTTTGTTTTGTTTTGTTTCATTTTAGGATGTTAAGTATTTGTTGTATTTCTGGAATGGGGTAGAGAAGTTTAGGAGGAGTCACCTGCATTGTCAAACCTCTGCCATTTCCTGCAAAATCATTTCCTATTGCTTCTAGAATATGTACAGTAATATTTTATGTTCACATAAGCAGTAGTAAGGAAATGGCTGATAACATTAATCTCTAATTCCTAAATCCCCTTACTTACTCAATTTAATGACTGCCAGAGCTAAAGAGGACTGAAATTATTCACTGAAGTTTTATGTGTAATTTTCAATTGCCTTTTACTGAAATTTAAAAAGTAACTACAATGAATTCCATTGACTTAGCACTTGCTAAAAAATAATTACAACTAAAAGACTAGTGTCACCCACCCACAAAATGTCCTATAAATTGAACAGAGAAACTAAGTCAAACATTTAGATTCAAGTTATGATTCAGTTGTTACCACTAACAGATTTTTTCTTACAGATATCATGCTGTTGTTATAAGTCGTTGGCTAGATCTCCATCTTGTTTTCTCTTTTTGTTCTCGGAGATCATACAAATATGCTGCTATTTTTATGCTGTATTATCTCACGAAATATATAGCCTTTCCTTCCAGAGCCATCTCCAAAGATAAAATAAAAGGTAGATTTATCACTTGTACAAACAAGCTAATTCATATAGCGCAAGTTTATTCAGCTAGTAAAACCCGGTGAAACTATACTACAATTTTAACTGCAGTCCAGGGATCTGAATGTCCAATAACAGTGTTGATTTTTCAATGAAATAATCTGCCTCGCGTCTTAATAAAGTGTAATCACTGCTCTCATCCTAACAAAACTTTCCTACATCAGGTCAACCATATATTTTCAGTTCTATATGTACAATGTAAATTCCTTATATATTCTCATTGTGAATGCTGAGTACATGTGTGAAACAAGCAAACAAAAAATCCAGAAAATCGAGTATGTGATGAGTGGATCGCTAGAATGTGTTAGGCAGTGAGCTTTTTTCTTTTTTCTTTTTAATTTTTTTTTTTAATTCGAGTTAGTTAAAATATAGTGCAATATTGTTTCAGGAATAGAATTTAGTGATTCATCACTTACATACAATACCCAGTTGAGCTTTTTTCTAAAAACTTAAAAATATCTTAGGCTTTAGGTTTGGCCCCAAAAATGTTGCTGTGAAATTCAAAACTTATTTAAATTCTCAAAGCTTTAAGTTTTGTCAAATGTAATGACCTGTACCTCCTGATCATTTTGAGATAATTCTTCTCCGATAATGTAATTATATCTTTAAATTTTGTGTGTTGAAATAAATTTGAAGTCCAAATTAAGTTCAAATGACTAAGCCATACAACCTCATCCCCCAAATCTTACCTCCGTTTTTTGGGGGAAATGTGGGATTATTTTTCAAAATCATAAACCAAGAAGTTATCTCATCTTAGACTGAGGTATAATTAGTTGGCTCCCCAATCAAATGTCATATTTGAAGGGAATGAAATGGCTAGCAGGAGTCATTTACATATCTTTGAGCTAAACTCCTTTTAACAGGTTTAATAAAGAACAGAAATGTATTCACACAGCTCTAAGTTTAGGACCATGTCAGCAAGTGTGTGTACCATGCAACAACAGTCATTCAGAATCTTAAGAAACAACAGGCACATTATTTCTTTTTCCAAGAAAGGAGAAATGAATGTAAATTATTAGCAATATAAAACATTTAATTACTCTGATATTTATGTATTGTCTTTTTACTGGCCCTTGTTTCAATAAGAAGTAGGAGTGGTGGTGATTATAAAGCAAGTGCAATAATGACCACTGAAAATTTTGCTCTGCCCTGTGTGATTTGAAGGTGTTTGAAAGAAGTGAAAGCAAATCTGCATTATAATGCTATGTATCCGTAGGTAGGAATGCAACAGAATAATTTTTAACCACCTGCCACAGTATGTAAGACTATATGTATAGGAGATGAATATGGTGTATGTGATTTGAATCTAAAATGCTTGCCTACTATTTATAAATTTTTTAAAACCTTTTTTCTATTAAAGTAGAAATTACATAAATTAATAATAATCAGAGCCATTATTACTTAAGCTATGGACTTTTAGTCCCTTTTTCTCTTTTCTCACAAGAAAATATATGTAAGTTGTCAAAACTACTCTTTAAAGAATGTTTTGGTTACTTTTTTTCCGTTTATTGATGTCAGTTTTGCCAAATTCTGATCCTATAGTGCATTTCCTGTTGCTATTAATGTAAATTCTTTTGTGGTCACATCTTTTTGTCCTGCCATAATACCTTGAGCAGCTTTTATTTAGCATTTAATTGCATCTTGTTATAACTTGGCCATTAAAAAAAAAATAAGTTTATTTATTTATTTTGAGAGAGACAGAGAGAGCATGAGTTGGGGAGGGGCAGAGAGAGAGGAGAGAGAATCCCAAGCAGGCTCCACACTGCCATTGCAGAGCCTGACTCCGGGCTCAAACTCATGAAACTGCTAGATCATGACCTGAGCCAAAACCAAGAGTCAGATGCTTAACTGCCTGAGCCACCCAGGTGCCCCTTGGCCAATTTCTCTTGCAAACTAGGAGGTTCTTGAGGGTAGAGACAGTGCCTAAAATAGTATCTAGTATTAACACAAATGACAATAAATATTTCTTGAATTAGAGAATTAATCAAATGTCTTGTTAATTTCCCTCTTGATTACAACAAACAGTTAACACCTCAAGTGGCTAGAATGCATCAGACACGTATAACTTATCTGGCTACATAGGTGCTATTACCACAAATGTACAGATCAGAAAATTTGAAACACGAGGGGTTAAGAAACATTCTCAAGTCCAAACAGCTAATAAGTGTCAGAGCCGAGAAATGAATCCAACACAGACTTACCTGCACTTAATCACTGCCCTGAGCTAATATTTAAGGATACCTATCTCACATAGGCCTGATCTACACAGATGAGGCAAAATGGTGAGAGAAGGTAATTCTTAACCATTTCATTAAATCTCTTTCATCCTCGGTCAAGGGGATATTTAAGCATCCTCGATCTATAACTTTATTTAAATGGACCTCACTGCAGTCCTATTAATGTCTACAAAATAGCAATAGTTAAAGTGTCCTAAAATGTTACAAGGAATGAAAGCTGGATAAGGAAATGGGCCCTAGGAACATTTAAAAATTAGGAAATATAATATTTGAAATCAAGCTCCACTATGACCACAAAGACCACTGTGTCATCAATTCATCATACTCGTGTGTGTTTAGCACAGTTCCCCAAAGAATACTATCAGTTATTAAAAGTTTTAAGTACCTCACTTTTAAGGATAATTTGGAAAATAAGATTTTTGTTATAAGGTCAATGTGAACATAACCCAACTTCCTAGAAGTTGTCCCATTTCTAAAGAATGATGTGGTTTTTTTCACAGGCAGAATACACTGAATTTGATTTTAATTTCTTAACGACCTAAATGACTCCAGGAATTATTCCAAATAAAGTCTGTAATAATTACAATGCTTACACTCACTGGCAAATATAAGAGTAGGTTGATCAAAATCAAATTCTATGTGATTTGTCTGTCTCAGATTGAAATTGTTTCATCATTTGTTCTTAATGTACTCCAGGTTATTTGGTATTTTCTCCCTCGCGAACTACAGAAATCTATAAGATACCTTCTGCAGAAGGTTACATTTAAAAAAGAACCTCCACACTTTCTTTGGATATCTATTTCTGTCAGTAAGAGACCTTAATATTCATACCTTGAGGATTATTACTACATTTATTTCAATTAGAAATACAGTATCTTAACATTTCTTTAAATCCTTTCTTATGTAATTACTTTCTTTTAAGCCTGTAATAAACCATATGATTACTGGGCTAATAGGCGTTTTCCTGTTGCTTCTTTGACACTGTAGCTAACACTGGCCACTCCACATTTCTTAAGAATCTGTTGGCTTAAAGGTACCATTTACCAAGCTCTTTAAATTTCTAAATTAAACCTTATGATAGTGTACCCACCTAAAAAATAAATAGTATTTCCATCCATAACGTGTACTACTGGAAGAAAGCAGATACACCCATCCCTTTGCAGAACTCAGTGAACACCAATCGGTTAAAAATGTTTTGGAAGATTTTTTCTTCCATTTAAAAATTTGATAACACAGTCAGTTAACTGCATATTTAAATCCAGAGTTGTGTGTTTTTAATATAATTTATTGTCAAATTGGCTAACATACAGTGTGTACAGTGTGCTCTTGGTTTTGGGGGTAGATTCCCATGATTCATAGCTTCCAGGCAACACCCAGTGCTCATCCCAACAAGTGCCCTCCTCAATGTCCATCACCCATTTCCCCCTCTCCCCTACCACCCCCATGAACCGTCAGTTGGTTCTCCGTATTTAAGAGTCTATATCCAGAGTTTTTTAATGGAAAGGGAAATAGGTAGGTGTATTTTGACAACATTCCCAGTGGTAAGCAGGAGAGTAATAAAACAGCAAATTTGCAGGAATATGCAGAATTTGTGCCCTAAGTGAGAATGAGGAGAGAGAAGACAAGGTCAGCTTTTCTTACCTCAATGATAAAAGGTTCATGTGTAGCAAACTTAATATTTATATATCCTGTATATTTATGTTAAATGTCTCTGTAGGAGGTAAAAAAGCACTATGTCAGAAGCTTTGGAGGAATGTAAACTTGGGTAAGAAAATTCCTTTTGTAGACTCTAGGAGTCGCTGGGCTGGAGGCTGAATTCAGAACACAAATAGCTAAAACACCAGTAGAACTCAGAGAGTAAAACTGTTAATCTCTCTTCACACCAACTTTGAGATTTGACTATCGTGTGTAGGTCACAAACAAGAAGAAGGTAAGAAAACACTGAGCTTCCAGAGGAAGGGAATATCTCATCCCAGTCAGGGAGAATTCAAGGTAGAAGGCACATGGGCTCACCCATGAAGAGCCCACAGAGAGAAGATGATTCAGGAACACATAGAAAATGACGAAAAACACTTGTTTAGCAAAACAAGTGTTTGCCGAAAGGCAAAATTGTTAAATTTAACTAAACGTGTCGAGTGCATGAAGGGGCTACTTACTGTGATGTGAAGAGCAGTCATGTTGTGGGAAGATAATAGAAGACCTTTAATGCTTTCAAAAATTAAAGGCCTTAAGCAGATATCTAATGTGTTCAGCAAATAGCTGGAGCGTCTCACCTGGCATTTAGACTTGGATAGCGATTTGGAGATGATGCACATAAACATGATAAATATACATAAGAACAATATGTAAAGAAACAAGAAAGCATTGAAAAAAAGAGTGGAGGGCTCAGAACAGGCTTATGGTAAGCATCTATTGTAAGGGACAAGACAGAAAAAGATACAAAAAGGAGTAACAATAATTACCAGAGAGGTTGGATGAGGTGGTATTAGAAAGCCAAGGGAAGATACAACATGGATAGCAGGTTGGCCAAAGAGGAAATATTCCAGAGAAGTCATTGGTCACTTTCCAGAAAGCAGTTTCTAAAGAATGGTAGGAAAGAAAGACAATTGCGTGTGGAAAAGAGGACAGTGGAAGAAACAGGAGTATTTTTAGGCGGGAAGATGCTTTAGTCTCTTGTAGACAAAAGGAGATGATCCAATGGGGAAAGACTGATGACACAATGAAAGATAATAATTCACAAGGGAGGAACGCCCCAGTGCTCAGTTAGTTAAGCGTCTGTCTCTTGATTTCAGGTCCGGTCATGATCTCCCACGTTGGACTCTGTGCTGGCAATGCAGAACCTGCTTGGGGTTCTCTGTCTCTACCCCTCTCTCTGCTTCTCTCCTGCTTGCCTGTGCATGTGCACCTTCTCCCTCCCTCCCTCTCTCTCTGTCTCTCTCAAAATGAATTAAGTAAATAAATAAATAAAGTAATGCACAAGGGGACTAAAGGGGATATAGCAAGAGCGCACAGAAATGGTCAAGCTCATGAAGGAGAAGGAAAATCTTTTCTTAGAAAAAAATATGAAATAGGAATCATAGTTAGACATGCATATATTTTAATAAAGGGAGGGTAGAAAATGGCAGAGTCTACTTCAGTGTCTTTGATTTTTAAAATAGGAGATGAGATAATTTGTTGCCTATGATATGAACCAATATAAGTTTGATTTTTTTTTTTTTAAGGTTATGCAAAATTTTGAACTCACTGTAGTGGAAAATTTAGTGGGGAATAAAAAGCTTTCTGAGAAAAATATAATTGTTCTGATGTAGATCAAGATAAAGTTAACATATAGTGGATTTTCTACCTCTGGTTAAAAATATTCTTAAATATAGCCATCAAACTTGGGCATGGAGTATAACACATGGAAGGAAGAGATTGTTTGAGGTAATGCTGGTAATCGTAATAAATCTGGAAACACTAAATCAAAGAGATAATATATTTGATCATGCTGAGAGTTTCTTTGAAGGGTTGATTATGGTAAAGCTTCCAGTTAAGCAAAAATAGAACGATAGATTGCGCAAATGGAGAGGCTAAAGTTCATAGTGAGGGTGAGAGGTAAGTTCCACAGAAGTAAAAGAAATGGAGTTGGAATAGCAAGTAATAAGTTAGGGAATGTACATCTATCTGTCCTTTTGTGCACTGAATAGGAGAGCTAGTTTAAAGGTAAGCAAATCAATCTAGATGTAATAAATAAATAAATAAATAAATAAATAAATAAATAATAAAAAAAATAAAGGTAAGCAAGTGGTCAGCCAGGTGGCCACAAATATAAAATCACTTTCTCACTTATAATATCCCTGGTGGTAGAACCGGCTGGGGTGTAGTTATTTAGAGGATATATAACATCAGAAGTGACTCACCTCCTGCCAGATACAAAGTATCTTTATAAAATGGTTAATAGCCACATTATGGAAAGAGCCCAAATGTCCATCGACTGATGAATGGATAAAGAAGATGTGGTGTACACACAATACAATACTACTCAGTGATGAAAAAGAATGAAATCTTGCCGTTTGCAACAATCTGGGTAGAACTAGAGTCTATTATACTAAGTGAAATAAGTCAGAGAAAGCAGATATCATATGACTTCACTCATATGTGGAATTTGAGAAACACAACAGATGAACATAGGGTAAGGGAAGGAAAAGTATGGTAAAAACACAGAGGAAGGCAAGCCAAAGAGACTCTTAAATACAGAGAAAAAACTGAGGGTTGCTGAAGGAGAAGTGGATGGGGGGATGGGTTAAATTGGTGATGGAAACTAAGGAAAAGACTTTTTGGGATCAGCCCTGGGTGTTACAGATAAGAGATGAATCACTGGGCTCTACTTCTGAAGCCAAGACTACACTGTATGTTAACTAACTTGAATTAAAATTTTTAAAAAGTAAAAAAAAAAAAAAAAAACTATTCTGGAAAAAATAACTAAAAGTGAACTTGATGGCATGTGAAAAAAAAAGAAAATGGTTAAGTTACGGTAAATGTATTGTATGGTAAATGCACGCTACATTTTTGGGGTGAATGATTATGACGAAGTTTGACTGACTGCCAAGTATATATTCTTAGGTATCAAAACAGAGTAGGTAAAAATGAGATTGTTCAATTTAAAATTTATTTCCAAATCAAAACCCCTTCTAAGGAGTATAAAATTTCTGTCAGTTATTTCTTGGAGTATCCAAAAAGAGCCCACTAACAATGCATCCCAGCTTAGATCTTTTTATACCTGGGAGAAGGGAAGGAAGCAAATGTGTCCTGCAAATAAAATAGAAAAAGTTGTTGCTGTGTACATTTTGAATAATAGATACAACCTAGTTATTGTAAAATGTTGCATTGCATGGAAACATTTTGTTTTAGAATGTTTTGGTTTCAATTATATGGGAAAACAGTATGCATTTTGGAAAGTGTGTCAAAGCAATGAAAGCTTCTTAATAACAGAAACTGGAAATTGCCTGACAAAGAAAAACATTGTAATGATGTCAACTTTTCTGAAGCACAAAAACAGTCATTGTTAAAATAGAGACAATTTATCTTTTAATTCAGTAATAATTCTAGTCCATTTTAAGCTATATTCTTTCATAATTCTAACAATAAAAGGTGGTTTGCTGAGTATTACTTAAAAAGAATATTTCTTTATCTTTTTTTCTCTTGCATTTTTACAGCAAGGAACATTTAACACAGTTATCTTTGGTGAATTATACAAAATTAGTATTTTACCATTCCAGAAGTCACACACATTTTGGTCTCCATTCAAGATACTTGAGAGCAGCATGAAATTAAATTCTTAGTAATAGAAGACTACTTCAAAATGGTGGGGAATCCAGAAAAAAAAAAAAGATAGGCTTGAACAAATTGCATGAAATAACAACTTAGAACAAATTACATAAACTAATTTAATAAACAGCCAGCGTGATATTTCGGTGATGTAATCTTTGAAAAATGAATTTTGGTGGAGAGAAGATGCATACAGCCAAGCATACGTCTAACAAACTCATTCAGAGCTTAGGTTCCAAATTCCATGTATGAAGATTGGATCCCACCTCTTATTTTGAGCAAGTGAGTACATGGGTATGCAAACAAGAGATTAAGCGGAGGAACTTAACATTTTATAAGACTTAGCCCTCAAAATCGCGGATCGGTATTCATTTAATCACGGACGCATGTCTGTATAATGTCTGCTATACGTCAGACACCATGGTGGCCTGGAAGCTATAAAATTTAGTAATCCATGAATTCTACCTTCAATTTGCTCGTATTTTCTAAAGGAGAAAGACAAAGAACAAAATAGGTATGAATATCTGTTTGGTTTCCTGTTAACTTTTGTTTGTCCTATTTATACTAATGTACACATACAAAATGCACTATACTGTGAAGATAAAATTCCAGCTATATATAAAACACAATGTAGAAATTACATCCATAGACTTTAACAGCTAACAGTCTGGGTTCATCTTCTACTTCCACTGGTAACCAGTTGTAAGTTACTTGAGGTTTCTCATCTTTAAATTTTTTTTAAAAATGTTTATTTATTCAGAGAGGAATAGAGAGAACGTGGACAGGGGAGGGGCAGAGAGAGAGAGAGAGAGAGAGAGAGAGAGAATCCCAAGTAGGCTCAGGCACTGTAAGTGCAGAGCCTGATGCAGGGCTCCATGTCAATGAATGCTGAGATCATGACCTGAGCTGAAATAGAGTCAGAACCCCAACCAAATGAGCGGCCCAGGCACCCTGTAGGTTTCTCATCTTTTTTTTTTTTTTTTTAATTTTTTTTTTCAACGTTTTTAATTTATTTTTGGGACAGAGAGAGACAGAGCATGAATGGGGGAGGGGCAGAGAGAGAGGGAGACGCAGAATCGGAAACAGGCTCCAGGCTCCGAGCCATCAGCCCAGAGCCTGACGCGGGGCTCGAACTCACTGACCGCGAGATCGTGACCTGGCTGAAGTCGGACGCTTAACCGACTGCGCCACCCAGGCGCCCCTCATCTTTAAAACAGTATAATGGTATCTCCCTCACAGAGTTGTTTTAATGAGGGCTGACTGGGATAAGGCATTCACACTTATTAAAGTACCTTCGGTATTAATAATCACTTGATAAATGTTGGTTAAATAATACGCCTTGTTTAAAGTAGAGGTAGCAGTAGAGGTAGCATTTTTTATGTTACAAATGATGGAGTATGCCAAGCAGATTATGACAGTGTTACCGTGCAAGAAATTGGTGGAGAGAGATAATATGGCAAATGGGGTAACGTTCTTGATAGCCCCTTTCTATCAACCTTTAAAAACTGGAGTTCCTCCTCTATTTCCTCACTACTTTCTTTCAAGGACATTTCAGTTATGTCCTTGGTCATAAGTGCCATCTAAATCTTATTTCCAAATCTGTATCTCTAATGTAACTTTTAACTCCATTGTCAAATATGTAACTTCTCACTACCCAAATCATTAACTGGCATCAATTTCTACACAGTAACTCAAAGAGACCTGGAAATCATCCTTAATTGCTCCCCTTCCCCATTCTTCATGGCCATACATCAGCAAGTGCTCTTGATACCTGATTTTATCTCCAAAATGTATCCCCACTGTGACTGTCCTCTCTTTTGGCCTTCTTCAATAGTATCCTTGTTTTCATTCATTTCCTTCCAGTATTTCCACAAAGAAACCAGTCCCTTATCTTTAACAAACATAAATTGGATTGTGTAATGCCCCTCCTTAAAATCGGCCTGTGGTCTCAGTGTAGCTAATAAAAAATCACTACCAATTACCAGACTAAGGTCCAGCAAGAACTGTCCCCTAATTTCCAAAGTTATTCCTCTTCCTTACACAGCTTCAGACACACTGATCATCCAAGTTTTGTGAAATGGGGAAGAGATTCCCCTCCCAGAGATCCTCTGCCTGGAGTTCTTTGCATACAGTCTTCACTGGTGACATGAAGCTCTTGCTCAGTGTACGAGTGTCTATTTAAAATATACCTGCTCAGGTCACCAGGGTAGCTCAGCTGGTTAAGCAGCAGTCTTGATTTCGGCTCAGGTCATGATCTCACAGTTCTTGAGTTTGAGCCCCATGTTGGGCTCTGTGCTACCAGTGTAGAGCCTGCTTGGGATTTTCTCTCTCTCCGTCTCTCTCTGCCCCTCCCCTGCTCATGATCTCTCTCTCTTTCTCTCTCTCCCTCTCTCTCTTTCTCTCTCTCTAAACCAACAAACAAACGTTAAAATACACCTGCTAAGAGTGAACTTCCTTAGCCATCTTGTTTTAAGTGTATCGCCTACCTCCGGGTTATTCTGTCTCATAATACTCTGTTCTTTGATTCATAGTAAGCTCTTAATCCTGAGATGATATTTGATTTTTTTTAAACCACTAAGATTCTATGCCACCCAATTAATAGCACATTAATTCACTCTTCCAGTTAAGTATCAATTGAACCTGTACCATGTGGTCAGCACAGAGTTGTATTATGGTCTGTGTTGCAGAGGGCTTATTAGAGCAGGTATATACAGATGAATTGCAAAAGGACAGGAGAAGAAAGAGGAGGACTTGCTATTACACAATGCTGGGCAAGAGGTGCTGGTCGCTTTGACTAGGCAGATTGCAATAACGATTGAGAGGCATGGATGGCTTCAAACTATTTACTAGGGTAGAACAAATAGAAATTGCTGATGGAATGAATGTGGAAGTAAGAGAAAGAAAAGCATGAAGGAAAATGACTCCAAGCGTGTTTACTTGAACAAATGGGTGGTAGTGTAAAAACAGGGAATGAAATTGGTTGAAAGAAAGACCTCAAGATTTCCCTTTTGTACATGTGAAGTTTAATATGCTTTTTGACATACAAGTGGAAATATCAAACTGCAGTTAAGCATATGTATTGGAAATCTGTGTGCAAAGTTTAGAGAAAATATAAAGTTGGTTGTTACCAGAGCAGAAATAGTACTAAAGCCATGACATTGGAGAAAATATTCTAAGGAGAAAGTATAAGCATCTCTAGTACCTACACTGCGCTTAAGTGTGAGCACTGTCCTAAGCATTTTGTTTATATTATCTCATTTAATACAGTAACCCTATGAAGCAGGTCCTATTATTACCCCCATTTTACAGATAATAAACCTGAAACACAAACATGTGTTGGCCCAAATTTGTGCAGCTGATAAGTGTCAAGTCTGGAATTTGAATGCAGGGTGTCTGTCCCCAAAGTTCATGGGTAGATAAGAGGAGTCCCAAGATGAAGTTATCAGATGGTTGAGAAGTAGAATTGAAAAACTGAGAAATTGGTATAGAAGCTAGTAAGAAAGAATTTGGAGAAGTGGACAAAAGGAAAATCAGGACATAGTGGTGTTTCAGTAGGGATGAATTTTCTTCAGAGGAGGGAGTAGTCATCCACATTGAATTCTGCTGAGAGATAAAAATAAGCTACAGACTGAGAAACATCCCCTGAAGGGTAAAAAGGAAAATATCGAACATGGAGAGTGCCTAAAAGTTGAGTATTTAAAGACAAGGTTATTGCATAGTAAGTTCCGTAACAGTGACGTTAAGGCATGTGATGACACAGAAAGAATGAAGAATAAATGAATGTAAGAGTGTAGTTTGGTAATATGGGAGCACCAAGAGAGAAAAATGAAGTTGGAGACATGTTAAGTACCCTATCACAAAAGTCCTTGTTTTCCTAAGTCTCTCCATGAAAATAATTGCAGTAATTGCTACTTTGTAGGCAAATGTCTCTATTTATTATTTCAGAATGGCATATGTTGCAAGGAAATCAGACCATTTATAAAGTGTTTGGGAATATGTAATAAATGATAATATTTGGAAATTTTTATCTCTCAGTTTTGCGTATCAAATTTTTGTTAAAAACATAGGAAATCTTCACATGTCGATTTTTTTAAACTGAAGTTAAATTTACATAGAGTGAAATGGATGACCATTAAGTGTCTCATCTGTAGCTTTTGATTTTGTTACTTATCCCGTTATGTCAGAAATGTTAAGTAATTCAGACTGTGGCCAATCTAGTATCTACTCAAAATTATTTCTCAACTATGAATCTCTAAGAACTCACCACAAAAAGAAAAAAAACCATCAAATTGGGTAGCAGAGTAATTAACACTTTGAAATCTCTAAGTGCTACACAAATATAAGATACTAATATAACATGTGTCAGAATCACTTTTATAATAAACCTTCTTCCAATAAAATTATGCAAAAACTGTTAATAAACTAGGTACGAATATGAAAGCATCCAAAAGTAATAAACATCTCAGTAGAGAAAATAGCTGAAAATCCCAAAGAAGAAAGAAAACTATTATTCACTGATACATTCTAAAGAAATTAGGCTTCTTACTATGAACCATTTGTAAAGGTATTCTTGCTAGACCATTACTCTGAAGTTACTCCTCTCTTTGAACCTAAATGGTGGACTATGAGTATGACATTTTTCCAGTGATCTCGTGCGTGTTGTGCAATGATTAATCGTCATGAATACAACTCAAGATCAAGCCAGGAGAAACTTGTCTTCTCCCACCTAATTTGATTAATGGATTTTATGGCTGAGATGCGTTGTGGAGAAGTTAAAAGTACCTGAGGCAAAAATTCAACGATGGCATGTCTCACATGAATTTTTAGGGAAACAGAAACAATCCTGAATGTAAAAATTCCATTCTTACCAAAGTGATAAGATCATCTATCCAAGGTGGCTTCATATATGATCACAAAAGTTTATACTACTTCTATATTGTGAAACTAACAACTAATAAATACTATTTATTTTCTTTCCAAAAGCTACTATTACATGTAGTAACCAGTGATGCTTCTTTAAATTGGTTTCTTTAAACCGGCCCAAGAGCATCAATCTTTCAGAAGTAATAAAGGTCATTCAAATATAGACTTTGTCAGTCATAAGACAGTGCAGTCCCTTACTTACATAATGGTAGAACTGCACTTATGATATTTAATTTAAGAATAGCCAATGACAGCCTTTTGGACCCTAATGATTAAGTGAAAAAATAATAATCTCTTAAAACAGTCAATTGAAAGTAGAGAAAAGCTTCTGTGATTTTTTTTTTTTAAATGTCAACACAGAGCTACAAATAATGGACAAATAAGGTAAATTATTTTTGTCATATTATGAACAAAACCCTTATTAGCATTAAAAGTGCAATATTCACTTTTTAAAAATATGACAATTAACCTTCATTTCTTGAGATCAGATACTCTCCTGACCTGAATTTACATATTTTCCTAATATATTCTTTATAATTTGAACATTGAAGCTCTTTTGACATTTGCTCGTGGAATAAATTTTCCTCTTCAAAGTTTCTTCCAAATTTCCAGTGTAATTGACATTTGTATGTATCAGAATTTAACATTTTAGACTCATTATTCACAAACATGCATCTTTTATGATCTCTCATAGAAATGAAATGGAGAACACAAAGTCCCTGATATGTTCTCTCTTAGACATTAGATCATAATATTATTATGTCCAGAAATAATGACCATTTTAGTAGTTTCCTAGGATGGCCATAACACATTACCAGAAAATTAAATGGCTCAAAGCAGCAGATACTTATTTTCTCACAAGTCTAGAGGCTACAAGTCCAAAATCAAATTGTTGACAGGACCATGCCCTCTCCAGAGTCTCTAGAGGAGGATCCTTCCTT
This sequence comes from Panthera pardus, assembly GCF_024362965.1. NCBI lineage: Eukaryota > Metazoa > Chordata > Mammalia > Carnivora > Felidae > Panthera > Panthera pardus. The sequence goes on along the minus strand of NW_026526810.1, from coordinate 71,262,735 downwards.
GTCTCTTCCTAGCTTCTGGTGGTTGGAATCCTTGGCATTCCTTGGCTTGTGGATGTATCACTCCTATCTCTGCCTCTGTATTCCTATGGCATTCTTCCACGTATCTGTGTCCAGATTTCCCTCATCACAAGTACTCCAGTAATCCATTATGACCTCATCCTAACTTGTTTACCTCTACAGTTACCCTGTTTCTAAATAAGGTTGCCTTCACAAGTACTGGAATTTGGGATCTGACATATGTTTTAGGGGAATACAATTCAATCCCCAAAAATCATCTATAACTAGTTGTAACATCAATTTTCTATTACCGCAAGTCATTATTATTTATTAATATGTTGAATTTCATACTTTTACTCATAAAATACTATTTTATTTAAAAATAACTGGGCCAACATGTTTATGAAAGAAAATAGCTCTATCACAAAATGATTTCTTTTGAACTTTTTAATGTTTATTTTTGAGAGAGAGAGCACGTGTGCAGTGGTGGAGGGGTAGAGAGAGAGGGAGACACAGAATCTGAAGCAGGCTCCAGGCTCTGAGCTGTCAGCACAGAGCCCGATGCAGGGATTGAACCCACGAACTGTGAGATCATGACCTGAGCTGAAGTCAGACACTCACTCAACCAACAGAGCCACCCTGGCGCCCCAACAAAATGATTCTTTTAGTCATGTTTCATGACATCAACAAACACAAACTTAGCCACTTCTTTTAATCCTTTACTAACATATCATTAAAAAAACAAATATACTAGATGTATGAACAAGATTATCCTTTATTTTATATTTTTCTATTTAATAATTGAGCCTATTTCCTTCTTTTGTATGATATGAAATTTAAACATGAACCAAGCCTTTAAAGCTTTGGCACAATAGATGATGAATTTCGCTATAGTAACTGTTTAAAAGCAGGTTGTATCTACATCCTTACATAAAATTCATTTTTTACAATTGTATATGCAATATGCTATTTAAAAAGCAAGGAAGTAAGATACAGGGAAAATAATTGTAAAAAAATAACAAAATATAAAAACTTCAAAAGATATATTAGGTCCAAGGCAATTATTAGCACACCTCTATTCTGATGGGCTATAAATTTGCTCTTAGATTTCTGGCAGCTGGTATAAAGAAGAAAACAAAGTAAACAAAGGGCACTTTTTAAAAATCAATTATTCAGAAAATATATATTTATTTCTCATAACAAGATTTGAGAAATAGTTTTACTGTTAGTGCCATAAACTTGACAGTATGACCGGGTGAACAATAGCTATAATTTTTCTACAGATGTTACAATTATAACATTAAAGTAATACCTTTTACAGGACCTTTTTAAAAAATTTATAATTGCCTTCAGTTCAGGCCACTATAGTCAAAAGACTGGAACCTACACAGAAATCTCTGAAGGACTAGCATAATCCACAGATAAAATTTAAGGTGTCTATAAGTAATGAAAGGGATTAAATATTTAATACTAAGTTTCCAAACATATTTTATCACAAAATCAAGCTTTAACCAAGTTCTGAAGTGCAGAGAATTCAATTATACCTTACAAATTAAAGGCATTATATATGGCTTAACAGGACACCAGTTTTTATCAACGTTGAAAATAACATGGGTGGCTCAGTGAGTTGAGCTCCATCACTGAGCGTTCAACTCTTCATTTCAGCTCAGGTCATGATCCCAGAGTTGTGGGATAGAGACTGCATAAGATTCTCTCTCTCCCCCTTCTGCCACTCTCCCCTACTTTCATGTTCTCTAAAATAAAAAAAAATTTAAAAAGACAAGACACATAATCCAACACTAAAGATATGCAACTGAATAAGAGGCCACCCTATGAATGAACAGGACAAAATAACACAGAAAAATATGCAAATAATGTGAATAGGAAAATCACAGAATAAATATCAATTATAAATAAATATATGAAAGGTGATAATGATAAAAAGAGAAATATAAGTTAAAATCATACAGAGAGGGTATCTTAACTCATTGTCAGGTTAGTAAGAATTAAAAAGTTGGTGTCCAGTATATCTAATACATAGGGAAATAAGTACTATGTCGTACCAAATACAAGAGTATATTGAAAGGTGAGTTTTACAGAATCTGTGCAAACTAGTAAACTCTTTTTTTATACACCCTAAAGAAAAAGCAACACTTACACACAAGAGGCGACATATGAGGATGTTCACTGTAGCATTGTAGCCCCAAACTATAAATAATCTAAATGTCTATCAATAGAGGTATGGCAGGGGTGCCTGGGTGACTCAGTTGGTTAAGGTTAAGCATTCAACTCTTGATTTCAACTCAGGTCATGTTCTCATGGTTCCTCCATGCTCATAGGGTGGATCCTGCTTGGGATCCTCTCTCTGCCCCTCCCCTGCTCATGCGTGCTCTCTCTCTCACTTTCAGTCTCTCTCTGTCTCTCTCTCAAATAAATAAGCTTAATAATTTATTTGCGATGCCCCTATTTTTTTAACCTATCACACTGTACAGGAGTCAAAATGAAGCAGAACTATGTGCCTAATAAAAGAGTTTCAAGATATATTTTTGAGTAAAAAATAGCAATTTGGTAGCTTTATATTTCTTAACTATTTTTTTTTCTGGAAATAAATATAGAACAGGATCAGCTTGTAAGTCAGAGCTCTGCAAATTTGTGATAATTAAGATCTTAAGGACAGAATATAGACGAACGCCTATGTTTTCCTCTTTTATAGTAGTCATTTATCCAAAGCATACAACAATGGTATTTTTTAATTTAAAAAAGTGGTATTGAGTCATATAACATAAAGACAAGGGATAAAAGAACACGAAACTAGTTTATCTCACTAGAACATCTGCCATTAAGCTTCTTGTTGACACTTACATGGCAGTAAAAGGTCTTATATAAACATTAATAATTAAGGGTTTAAACTGCATTATTATAAGTTATCCCAAAGGCACTCCCCGCTCATGGACTCAAAAGTAAAGAAAAGGTGTGAACAAACTTATGTTGTTCCAGTAGATTTATCCACAAGATGACAGAGTATAAAAAGTATCAGTAATAGGATAACTATGTCCAAAGTCTGCCAATAGCTGGTTATAAGATATAAATACCTACAAAACTTAGGCTGTACATGACAGGAGTTTGAGATGAAAAATCTAAAAATCTGTAAGGAGGATGTGATCTTTCTATCAAATGAATTTGCTAAAGAGAGAAGATGGCCCGCAGACAAGTACACCATTCCTCAGTGGATCCATACCAATAAGAGAAAAAGTAGGAGATCGCATCTCTAGGACCATAATCAGAGATGTCACTAAAAACCTTGGTATTTCCTAAGGAGCTTTGGACTTATGGTAATGAATGTATATGACCTCCATCTGATATAAAGTTAAGAAAATGCTCTCATGTCATTTTTACACATGAAGAATTTGGGGGAGTACTGTGACAAATGAACACACGTGATATCATAAACACCAAGTGGCACAGCTCCAACTGAAACTATACCTATAAATTTCTTCAGCAAAAGTTGAAGGCATAACAAAGCAAAATAAGATACTGTATAAATAAAAGAAAATTTATTAAGCCTGAAACATTGTAGCAATTTAATAAGCTACATGTTTTACAAAATCCACACAATTTTAAGTCTTCAAAATTGGCCTGTAAGATTTCTTTCCATTCTTCTGTCGGGAGTCTATCCAGTCAAGGAGTCCCATCAAAGATCTCAAGTGGAAATAACTCAGATGTGAACAGCTGTGGCCTAAAAGCATTCCTCTGCCATATCTTTGTGACAAAATCTTTCAGGTGAATAATGAATGCACCTTATGAAAAGGTAGAGAATTTCACTAAGTTGCAGGCCAATTAATCAATTCATGCTGTATAACATCGCCTACTGACCGATGGACCCAAAGATGTCCAGGTGCTCTAATATCTGATTTCTGAGAAAAGTACCTAACAAGGGGCACATCTCAAAGTGCAAATTGGAAATTTTGCCTGACTATCCTCCAAAATACTACCCAAACCAATAGGTTTTATTAATTTCTACATTTCCATTGAACATGTTGAATGAAACATGTATCAAAGAGGAAAAAAAATTGATTCAGTAAAACAAAATTAAAAGCAAGGTAAAATTTGAGGGTATGGTTTCCTCTCTAATTATATGCATCTCCCATTAATGAGTCGAGTTAATATAAGTGGTTTTCACAGAAATTGTCCAAATCAAGGAAGAAACTGAAGACATTTGAAAGAACTGAGATAATTCTATTTTTTTAAGTTTACTTATTTTGAGAGCATGAGAAAGCGATAGCAGGGGAGGAGCAGAGAGAGGAGAAGCAGAGAATCTCAAGCAGGGATGTGGGGTTCAAACTCAGGACCCAGGAGATCATGACCTGAGCCAAAATCAAGAGTCCGACACCTAACCAACTGAGCCCCTCGGGTGCCCCAAACTGAGCTAAATCTATATTGATACGGCAAACAAAATGGTAATGTGGTTCATGGTGGAGGTGTGACAATAATAATTTCATATGCAAAAGCTATAATTTATCAAAGGCTAAGTGCCTAACACTGTGCAAAAGCACTTTTTATGGATTTACTCCTCATAACAACTTTGAGAAGTCGATGGTACTTTTTTCATGTTATGTATAGCAGGATGCTAGCGGTTAGCAAAGTGTAAAGGCTGGCCTGAGTTCAGAAGACTAATGATGTTGATTCTAGGACTCAAACCCAACCAACTTGGCTCCAAAGGTTGTGTTCTTTAACAACCGCAGAGTTGATTAGGGATGTTTTAAATGAAGGGTCTCTGAAAGACACTTCAGTTCAAATTTGGTCTTCCTTGTACAGACTTTCAGAAATCCACAATACAAATATTTGTTACATACTTTCTGCCAGTCTATTCTAGGTACTCAGGATACAATAGTAACTATATTATTTTTTATTTAAGTTTATTTTTTTTGAGAGAGAGAGAGAGAAAGCACAAGCAGGATATGGGCAAAGAGAGAGAGAGAGAGGAAGACACAGAATCCGAAGCAGCCTCCAGGCTCAGCTGTCAGCACAGAGCCGGACACGGGACTCGAACTCAGGAATCTCGAGATCATGACCTGAGCCAAAATCAGCCACTTAACCAACTGAGCCACCCAGATCCCCCCAACAGTAACTATATTAAAAAAAAAAAAAATTAACATCAAATTCAAGCCACAGAACAATTTTAACTTGACCAAAACTAGTCCTATATGAACACTTACAGGAAAGGTTGTTGTTGACTTTTATTTTTAAAAAGCTGAAAAATGTTAACCATCCTAAGTAGGTAAGCAGAACAATATGATAGTTCTGTAACCTTGCAGAGGCACTGTGATTAATATTTAGCACGTTAAGGAAAATATATCCATTGAAAGTGATCTAGCCTTCCAATCAAGTAGCACCATGAAGTTAAAGAGGGAAACATAATAAATATTGTCATTCCTGAAGTTTAGTAGAACTTTCCTTTTTTTTTCAGTCTCACTTTTTAATCCTGAAGGCATTACTTCAGTGTGTATACATTTATGCTAATCATATACCACAGCCATGGATTCTTCTATCAATATGAAATGTTTTGTACTTGCTGTTTTTGTGCATCTTGTATTGTTATGTGCAATATACAAAATAATGTGTCTAACTATGCCATTTATGCTTTTGAAAGAAAAAGCAAATTACTTACTGAAGAGAATGGCATTTGCATGCATGTGTGTCAGCTTTCAAGCCATTTCCTTCTACAAAATATTGCTTTCTACACTTAGAAAATGCATCCATCCATCAGTTACAAACCATTTCAAAGCACTTTATGAATGTACAGAGCAAAATGTACTTATCTTACATTGGCAGTGTCCCAGCTGTTACAAAATTGCTATTGTCCTAATACTTACAAGGCAATTTTAGCATCAGTTAATAATTTTACAGGATAGATAACTTCTAAAGCATTATAAAATGACAGACATTAAACAATAGCAACTTAGCATTTTTTGAAACAGTTCATGACAGCTTAAAAACTAAAGTGATTTTAATGTATAGTCTATGCAGTTTTAGTTTCTCATTGACAATTCCTTTAGAAGATAAAAATGTGAAAATCCTTTTAAATAGTGGGGCGAAGGAATAAAACAAATTTATCTTTAAAAGATATTCAGTAAAAATCTCAATTAGGAATAATGTCTCAAATCTTGCTGTACAGATAGTAGGTGACAAGAATTTGAATTTATTTAGGCAGAAAAAAAAAATGATGGTATCATCTAATGGTAGGGTACCACAAAATAAAAAGGCATATCTATTCATTAAAGCTAATACAAAAAGAAAAATACAGCGAATAGCATTTTATATAAATCAGTATGCATTATTTCTTCCTAAACACTGTTTTCTATCAATCTTAGTTTAAAAGCTTCAGTTAAGGGAAGAATCTGGGTAAATGCAACACATGTGTTCCTTTTACACTCTTTGTTTAAGTTGTTGGGATAGCCATACAACCCATTTTGGGCTAGATATTGTAACCATTCACCTTTGATAGCTAATGCCTTGATGGTACAGAAAGAAAAAATAGCTCTAAACAAATTACATTAATTGGTAGTTTGGTGCTTTACATGTGCAATCTCTTCAAGGAAAAATGCTTTTTGATAAGCACCAGTGTTCAACAGTGGCTATTTCCATAAATGGACTTATTAAATAAAACCAATTATTCCATGAATGTTCACAAAGGCCAAGTAATTGACCACATCATCAAAATACAGTCTAAATTCCCTTAGTACACAATTACCGTCTTCTCTATCACTGAGCACATTGATATTGCATGGGCTCATTGTACACCCGCTACTTCAGAAAATCAAGGACAAGTTGAATTTTCAAATGATGAAAATCATATTCACACACTTAATTTTCTATATAATGTTACATATATGTTTTAATACTGCCATTGTTTTTACAATTATAAGATGAGAAGTTTGTATAAGTTCACCTCTTTTCATGGCATCAATATACCCAAAGAAAAGTGTAATTCAAAAAGTCTCAAATATCTTTTTCAGTATACAATCAATGCTATTTATTAAATAGTGTGTATTTTAAGGCCTAAAAATCCTTATTTTACTCCTACTTAAAGGAAAAGTAGATCAAATAGCCAGAGAGTCTATATTACCAGCTCCACAGAGGTAGGGGCCTTGGCCCTCACAGACTGTCCCTTTCCTATCATCGTAATCAGTGCCTGGAAAGAATGTGTGCACTTCAGGTGTCTGTTGACTGACTGATTGAATTGGTCTGATTTCATTGACATGAACTATTCCAATCCTACATTAGGATTTTTTAAATTTACATTTTAAATTTCAAGGTTTTTTCCTTGGTGTACAAACAGAATATTTCTCAAAGAGAACCCACTTGACGCTAACTTAGAAAATCAAATGGCCACTTCTTGCCAAATGTTAAATAAGAAATATAAATCTTTCCATTAAGAAATGTGTATCGGGGGGGCGCCTGGGTGGCGCAGTCGGTTAAGCGTCCGACTTCAGCCAGGTCACGATCTCGCGGTCCGTGAGTTCGAGCCCCGCGTCAGGCTCTGGGCTGATGGCTCGGAGCCTGGAGCCTGTTTCCGATTCTGTGTCTCCCTCTCTCTCTGCCCCTCCCCCGTTCATGCTCTGTCTCTCTCTGTCCCAAAAATAAATTAAAAAAAAAAAAAAAAAAAGAAATGTGTATCGGGGCGCCTGGGTGGCTCAGTCGGTTGGGCATCCGACTTCAGCTCAGGTCATGATCTCACAGTTCATGAGTTCAAGCCCTGCGTCGGGCTCTGTGCTGACAGCTCAGAGCCTGGAGCCTGCTTCAGATTCTGTGTCTCCCTCTCTCTCTGCCCCATCCCCACTCATGCTCTGTCTCTCTCTGTCTTAAAAATAAATAAAATATTTTTTTAAAAAAAGAAATGTCTATCACATACTCACATTCACTTACAAACCTTATGATACCTTTAATAAATGACTCATATTAATAATATGAAACTGATTCATCTATAGTGAAAATATAGAAAATGAAGGTAATATTGGGTACTTCCTTTTGCCTTCTTATATCATCAAACTAATTACAGACCTATTTAACTTATCAACTATTTATTTACTTTTGCTTTATTTGCTGTTGCTAACATCTTTATTATTTACTAGCGTTGATAGTATTGATACAACATAAATGAATAAAAAACATAAATAAGTCTTGATACTGAGAGACTGGTGTGTTAATTAAAGTTGTAATTTTAAAGTGTCATCAAATTCAATCATTTTTGAATCTCAATCTCAAGATTACAAGTCCATCTTCCCAAGTTTCAGCAAGAATGTATTTAATGCCAGTGGTAATGAATTCCTACTTATAGAAACACAACTTATTGATTTGGGAAGACTGCCACAGAAGTGGGTGGAATTTGGCAAGCCCTGTTTTTCACAAACAGAGAATCAGCCCAAGACTTTTCCATCATCTTTTATTACTGAGCTTTAAAATATTTCAGACACTCCCACATGTGATCTTGGAAGAGTGTTTGTATACCTCTTTCCTGAATAGACCTTGAGTGCGTTTCCACGTTCCTCCACACACCATTACATACGTGGCTATGCTCCTTCCCTTACTGCCACCTATGTTCAACCAAATGTGAAGACTCTAGTGTTGCCCTCAGAAGAGATCAGACATGTGGCCTGCAGGGCAATGAATCTGAATGTATATCCTAAATTAAGCCTGGGCCCGGTACCTGGAGAGTAAACTACCCTGCTGGAGGGGTTCTACTGTACATTTTTAAGCATATGACCAAGACCTTTCCATGGGTGTTTATCATGTTGTCAAGTCCCCAAACCTGAAAACTTGTTGCTAACTGATTTTTCTTTGCTAACACACCTGCGGTGCATGAATTATTAATGTCAGCAAATTACATTCTGAAGTTATTTGTATTATTCAGATGCACAACTAGTTTCAGGAAAGAAACCCTGAGGAGTAAAATAGGACAGTTTGAAGAGGGAGTTTATGTAAGGGAGGACTAGCACTGAAGTTACACATTTTGAATACAACACTAGATACCATACTATTGCCAAGAAACGGGTCCAGAATTAGCCGATCTGAAATGTCCTGCTAAAATTTCCCATTGTTTTGATTGATCTAGTCTAAAGCAGGCAGACCCAAATCCGAGGAAGAATACAGACTGATTATGATTGCCGGCATAGCCTATACACTAAAGTCAACGTATCCTGCGCCACTGGAGTTTGCTGAATCGCCCTGCTCAGCCTATCCCAGACACCCTTCACCGAAACTACCATTTTGAAAAGCTGTCCTAATGCTATCATCTACTGATGGTATGAATGAAACTTGTTAGAAATAAGTGATCCACCCTTTTAGAATCTACCTGCAGCTTTAAGTTGCCCCTTATCCCACAGTAACATAAGCAGAGACTCTAGATGGTAACTTGAGTGTATCTCATCTGATCCTTAGAATGACTTTATATGGCAAATATTCAATAAGATGTTAATACTGTAGTACACACTCTAGAGCTGGAATGCTTGGATTTAAATCCTGCTCTAGCATTTTTACTATGTGTCACCTTGGGAAAATTGCCTCACCTCTCTAAGTACTTTTCCTTATTTATAAAATGAGATGATGATGATGACATTAACTACCAAAGAAGATTAGCTTTAACTGATAAAATCCATGTAAAGTGTTTTGAGCAGTGCCTGGCATATCTTAAGCACTGAAATGCAAGCTAGTTATCGCTTTTAACATGTTTGGCTTCATCATCTCCTACCTTTTCAAGTATATATTTTCTTACCAGAGTAAATCAGATACCCACTTAACTCAGTACAACATTTTTGCTAATACTCACAAACTAGGAAATAACATACTGAGTGGAGCAGATAGTGCAGGGAAATACTCTTGCATGAAAGGAGAATTTTGGTGTCTATAATATCACAAAACTATCTTCAGATTATAATTGTTTAATGGCATATTTTACCTCAGAAGCACTCGAAAATTAAAACCAATCTTTGTTGCTTGTAATTATTATATGTACATTTGCATCGTATATAATACATATAGTATATCAACAATCAAGAGAAAGCTTATATAAAAAAAATTAGAGGGAGCATACAAATTCTTGCAATTTGAGGCAGGATGACTAAACCTTTCAAAATTAAAGAGGTTTTAGGAATATAAGACACATTTCTACCTTTATTGTTATTATTGAAAACGAAGATATTGATGCTATTATTTATGATTCCCCATTAAACTTTGATTCAATTTTTATAAGCTGAACTTATTTGGGGGTACTTAGTTACTTTGAACATGTAATTTTGTGTACTTTTTTCTCTAAATTTTGATAAACAGCAAATCCAACATATTGTTTTATTTATTTCTTGAACATTAAAAGTAGACATTCCAATCAAAAATGTTTATGCAGAACTTATCATTTTAGAAAATTAATTTTTAAAAACACAAGAAAGAATTCAATCTTGAACAGATTCATTGAATATTAAAACCTAACTCTCAAATACAGAGTGGATAACTTAAACATTGTGTAAAAGAATTACACTGAAAAAATATTATATGGCTACCTCTGTTAACAGTGAAACAAAATCATGAAACAAATGTGTTTTTTCAGAGAACTCTTTGAAAGTAACTCCTGTTATATTAGGACCATATAAAATATTAGATAAGCTCATGTATGAAAAGGACTTAACATAGTTTCGGCACAAAGTAAGCTCTTAGTGTATGCTAGTTATATTATGTAAACAATGTTATCTTTTCATTACTTCTTTCTATCTTGTGTATAAGCTCCTTGATCAATTTCTACAAGAGTACACTTGTTTTGCCAGCTAGGAATATGCCGAGTAATTTATTGATTTTCAGATTCTGCTGCTGCCCAAATATGTCCCCTTGCTGTTTAATTACACTACTACTATATATTGTTACCTCAACATCGTAACAATCCATCTCTTCCTAAGTCTACACACAGTAAGAGCAGATTTTTTCTTGAATGTACGAAATAATGTTAATAATGTTAGATGTTGCTATTATAACATTTAGCAATAAAAAATTCAATGAACATTCAAATGGCTACCAAAGATACAAGTAGAAGAACTGTGTCTCTCATTTGAAGAAGAACCTAATAATAGTTCTAGGATTGACATTGTTATTCTCATACACAAATAATATCCAGTAAAGCTAAAATATGTTTTCCTTTCTTTTATTTTTTTAAGTTTATATTCAAGTTAGTTAACATACAATGTAGTCTTGGCTTCAGGAGTCGAACCCAGTGATTCATCTCTTACATATAACACCCAGTGCTCATCTCAAAAAGTGCCTTCCTTAATGCCCATCACCCATTTAGCCCACCCTCTCACCCACCCTCCCCCTTCCAGCAATCCTCAGTTTGTTCTCTGTATTTAAGAGTCTCTTATGGCTTCCCTCCTTCTCTTTTTTTTTATCTTATTTTACCTTCCCTTCCCCTGTGTTCATCTGTTGAGTTTCTCAAATTCCACATATGAATGAAATCATATGATACCTGTCTTTCTCTGACTGACTTATTTCCCTTAGCATAATACCTTCTAGTTCAATCCATGTTGTTACAAATGACAAGATTTCATTCTTTTTCATCACTGAGTAGTATTCCATTGTGTGTGTGTGTGTGTGTGTGTGTGTGTGTGTGTGTGTGTGTGTGTGTGTACACCACATCTTCTTAATCCATTCATCAGTTGTTGGATATTTGGGCTCTTTCCATAATTTAACTATTGATGATAGTGCTGCTATAAACATTGGGGTGCATGTGCCCCTTTGAATCAGCATTTTTGTATTCTTTGGACAAATTCTTAGTAGTGCAATTACTGGGTCATAGAGTAGTTCTATTTTTAATTTTTTGAGGAAGCCCCATCCTGTTTTCCAAAGTGGCTGCACCAGTTTGCATTCCCACCAATAGCACAAAAGGCTTCCCCTTTCTCCTCATCCTTGCCAACATCTGTTGTTTTCTGAGTTAATTTTAGTCATTCTGAGTGGTGTGAGGTGATATCTCATGTGGTTTTGATTTGTATTTCCCTGATGATTAGTGATGTTGAGTATCTTTTCATATGTCTCTTGGCTATCTGGATGTCTTCTTTGGAAAAGTACCTATTCATGTCTTTTGCCCATTTCTTCACTGGATTATTTATTTTGGGGTGTTCAGTTTGGTGAGTTCTTTATAGATTTTTGAATGCTACTCCTTTATCTGATATGTCATTTGAGATATCTTCTAATTCCGTAGGCTGCCTTTTAGTTTTGTTGATTGTTTCCTTTGCTATTCAGAACGTTATTTTGATGAGGTCCTAGTGGTTCATTTTGCTTTCATTTCCCTTGCCTCTAGAGACATGTCCAGTAAGAAGTTGCTGCCACCAACTCAAAGAGGTTGCTGCCTGTTTTCTTCTGTAGGATTTTGATGGTTTCCTGTCTCACATTTAAGTGTTTCATCCATTTTGAGTTAATTTTTGTGTATGGTGTAAGAAAGTGGTCCTGTTTCATTCTTCAGCATGTCACTGTCCAGTTCTCCCAGCAGCATTTGCTAAAGAGACTGTCTTTTTTTTCCATTGGATTCTCCTTCCTGCTTTGTTGAAGGTTATATCTGTGGGTCTATTTCTGCATTCCCTATTCTATTCCATGGATCTATGTGTGTGTGTTTTGTGCCAATACCATACTGTCTTGATGATTACAGCTTTGTAATACAGGTTTAAATCCAGGATTGTGATGCCTCCAGCTTTGGTTTTGTTTTTCAACGTTTCTTTGGCTGTTTGGGTCTTTTGGGGTTACATACAAAAGGATGGATGTTCTAGGATGGCTTGTTCTAGCTTAGGAAGGCTTAGAACAAGCCTTAGGATGGCTTGTTCTAGCTCTGTGAGAATGCTGGTGTCATTTTGATAGAGAGTGCATTGAATATGTAGATTGCCTTGAGTAGTATTGACATTTGATCAAGTGGGATTCATGCCTGGGCTGCATATGGTAACATCATAAAAGCCACATATGAAAAGCTCACAGCTAACATCATCTTCAATGGGGAAAAACTGAGAGCTTTCCTCCTAAGAAGAGGAACACAACAGAGATGTCCACTCTCACCCCTGTTGCTAAACATAGTGTTAAAAGTCCTAGCCTCAGCAATCAGATAACAAAATGAAATAAAATTATCCAGATTGGCAAAGAAGTCAAACTTTCACTCTTTGCAGATGACATGATACTGTACATGGAAAATCCAAAAGATCACCAAAAAACTACTAGAACTGGTACATGAATTCAGCAGAGTCATAAGATAAAAATCAATTTACAGAAATAGTTTGCATTTCTATACACCAATAATGAAGCAACAGAAAAAGAAATCAAGGAATTGATCCTATTTACAACTGTACCAAAAACTATCAAATCTCTAGGAATAAACCTAACCAATGAGGTAAAAAAGATCTGTATGCTGAAAACTATAGAAAGCTTATGAAAGAAATTGAAAAAAGAAAAAGAAACAGAAAACATTCCATGTTCATTAATTGGAAGAACAAATATTGTTAAAATGTTTTTCTTTTTCTCAAGCATAACCACCCATAATTGGGCGAGAGAATTCATAAGTAGTTAACAATTTTGTCTTTTATAATACAATAAATATCCAAATTGCAATAATTTATCCTAAATTAAGTTGTCTGAAAGTTGTGTTTTTTACAGTAAACTGTAACTTCAAAATAAGGAAAATTGAAAAACATCCCTATTACCCACCTATGATGTAACCTTAGAAAAAATAAGTTTTTATTAAACAAAAAGCAATGTTCTCAAGACTGCTTGTAAAAGTAACAGATTCCTTCAAAATGAGATGTCCTCTTATTTCCAGCAAATAGTTCACCATTTCTGTTCAGTTGTGAATATAGAATTTTCCATAAGATTAAAAATATTTAATCCTGTAAAAAATATAAGCCCATTCTTAGCATCTCAGGATGCACAAAAAAGTCATACTTTAAAAGTTATAAAACTTAGAAAATTACATCCTGGCGTTTTACAGTAAACATTTTCGTATTTCTCTCTTTTCCGTACCAGCCAAAATGCCTATGTATTTGACTCTAAGTCTTTGATTTCTCAACAAACTCAAATATTGTATGCTTTAAAATCTTCACATGTGTTACTCTATTTGTCCACAGTCACTTCTTCATCCCATCTTGGATTTAAATAAAAAATTCTTTAAATTGCTCACATTTCAAAAGATGGAGCTAGGATTCTTATGATAAAAATAGTGTTTTTTTTTAATTTTTTTCAAAAAATTTTTGAAGCATGAATCGCTTCAGGTCATGAGTAGCTTTTTCAACCAGATGCCCTCAAACTACAGCATATTTGTCATCTTCCCAAAGAAGATAGTGAAGTTATTTTTAATATGTATGATCTTTAAACAGAGGGTATGTCTGATGCCTTTCCATAGCTGAAAATCTTTATAAAGAGCCAAACTCAAAGTGGACGATGGGCAAACTTTTCCATAGGATTGACAAACCTTTCAAAAATAAGCAGGAAGTTGAACCATGGACTTTGCTCTTCATAGATTGGTCCTCCACACTTCTTTAATACCATACTCAAAATGATTTGTGATTGATCTACTTCAATCTGTCAACAAAATATGCACTGGTGAGTTAGTATTTGTTGCATGCTATGGGGGATGCACATGATGTGTAAGATCTCAGTCTGGCTGCCAAGAACTTGACAATGTAACCAGGAAGATAAACTTCAGGGAACCAACTCAGGAGGATACTCACATATTAAAATGTATAGAACAGTCTGTAAGTATGCTAGGGGTAATCTGTTTAAGTATATCTCCATGAATCTTGAGAGGCACTCATATCTGAGTCTCCCTGCAACACTTTTGCCGCTTTGTCCCGGTAAAGGATAATGTGAGTAAATGCCATGTAAGGAAGGAGCAGGGTATGAAAGGAGTCTGTTTCTGTGGAATTGAAAAATAAATGGCCTTAAAAGGAAAGGAAGTTAAGAAATAAAGACATAATGAAGAAAAAGGCATGAAGTCAGTTATGAACATCCTTTCTTACCATTCCCCTATTCTCCCAGAGAGTGGAGGGAGCCAGGAGTGGTATATAACAGAGGGCACATGTGTGTATGTGTGTGTGTGGCAGGGGGTTGGGGGGGAAGGGTGCTGATTAACATAGGGTATTTATTTCAATTTGGCCAGAACACTGGTTTAACTTGTGGTGGTCTGAAATTATTATTAACTTCAGTTGACATGATACTGTTTTTCAGACCATTGGAACTAACTAACCTTGACATATGTTGAAAGCATTCTCCCAAAATACTTGGATTATTTTAGCTGAAGCAAATTCACTAGAGTTTGCCTTCTGCCAAGTTTTTTTAACATTAAAAAATTATTTAGACTTAAAGAAGATTTGCACAAACAGTACAAAGAATTCTTGTATACTCTTCACCCAACTTCCCAAATGTGATCGTCTTATATAGATGTAATTTTATTATTAACACCAATGAACTAATGTTGATAACAGATCATTAACTAACATACAGACCTTATTAGAATTTTGCAAGTTTTTCCCTATTTTTTTTTTCTGGCCCAAGGTACAATCCAAGGTCCTCTATTACATTTAGTTGTCATTTCACTTTAGGGTCATTCAATCTGTGACAGTTACTCAGTATTTCACGTTCTTAACACTTTTTGAAAGTATGTGCCAGTTATTTTTTAGAATGTCCCTCAATTTTTATTTTATGCTTTCTTCTATTTTTTTTTTGCCAAAACTAAAACTGAAGGGATGTTATATCCTTTTCAATACCTCATATAAAGGGATATATCATGGTATTATATCTTGTTACAAATAATGTTAACTCTGATCACATGGTGAGATGGTGTCTGCCAAGTTTCATTGTAATCTTAATAGTTTCACTTTGTAGTTAGTAAGTATATTGCGAGGAAACACTTTTAAATGATGTAAATACTCTATTTCTCATCACTCACTCATTTTAGCTGATGGTTTGGACAACATGTATACAGATGGGTAGATACAACAAATATTACTGTGGTGTTTGTTTAATGGTGATTTTCTATTTCCCTTATTCCTTGTAGATTTGTTAATATGTACTCTACTATAAAAGAGAGTACTCTCTTCTATTTACTTTTCCATTTACATATTTATATCTGTGTGGAGTCACAGATAACTATTGTAATCTAGAGGTTCAAATTCAAATCTACCATTATTTGGGTTGTTCTGCAATTGGCCAACTTTGGCCATCAGGACCTCTTCAAACTTGTTTTTTTGTGGGCTTTTTGAGAGGCCTCCGTCATTTTATGAGAAGTTTCTGTTACCTTAAAATGTTCCAGTCTCATCTTCCATTTTCCCTGCCCTGGTCCTTTCTGGCATCAGCTACTTCTCCAAGGAGCCCTGGTCCCTTTCACTGGGAAATGATATTTGCAATTCAAGATCTAAATTCTAAGTGTGCTCAATGCTACTGGGGGTGTCATGGTTTCTAGGCCCTCTAGGAGAACAGGGCCTAGGAAATATGTTTATGTAAGTTAACACATGAATACACCTGTTTATTTCTGTATCTAGCTGTATCTATATTAAAAAATATGAATTCATACTGATGCCTTTTATTCTAATTTAACATGACAGGGTTCATTTCAGTCTTTCCTCATTTTCATTACCTCTTTCTCTGACAGTGAAAAACATGGCTGTGTTGTAAACAACATATCTGCTCGTTCATTCAAACTTAGTATGAACATAAAATAGTTTTGGAATTGCTAATGTATATCCATGTTAGAAAGAAATTTACTGTACAGAGTATACTGTTTGTGGAAAGCTTGGGGTTTTTTTTTTCTTGTTTTTAATTTTACCATATTTAGTCAAAATACTGCTTTCTGAAGTTACTTACATTCCTTCCTTTATGCCCACCCTCTTTGGTGTGGTTATTTTACTCATTTATAATACAATGAGGTTCATTTGGTACTGTTTGTTTCCATTCTGGGTTCTACTCACATCCTGGTTTATTTTATCACTTATTTATTTGGGAGGTATTCAAACAATACCGTGATTCTAAGAGGAAAAGCTATAAAAATATATATTCGTAAAAGTATTGTGTCTTCTTCAACTCTATGCCATGTTCCCATTACATACACCCCTATATGTGACCAATCATTTTTGTTTCTGTTTAATCCTTCCTATATGTCTTTTTCACAAATGAGCAGATGCACGTATATTCTTACACTTCTTTCTGGCTTAGATGGTCATATACTATAGATACTTTTTGCTTTATTTTTTTATTTATTTTTTTAAATGTTTATTTATTTTTGAGAGAGAGAGAGACAGAGTGCAAGAGGCAGAGGGGCAGAGAGAGAGGGAGACACAGTATCTGAAGCAGGCTCTGGTCTCTGAGCTGTCAGCACAGAACCCAACGAGGGGCTCTAACTCAGGAGCCATGAGATCATGACCTGAGCAGAATGCTTAACCTACTGAGCCACCCAGGTGCACTTTTTGCTTTGATCACAGAACAATATATCCTAAAAAGGCCTTTCTCATTCTTATTTATAGATGCATAGTGCTCCATTATGTAGATGTACCATAGTTTATTCAACTACTGTCCTATGTCTGGACATTTAGGCTGTTTCCAGTATCTCACATATTATGAAGAAAATTTGGGGGCACCTGGGTGGCTCAGTCAATTAAGCACCTGACCACTCAGGTCATAATCTCACTGTTCATGAGTTTGAGCCCTGTGTCAGGCTCTGTGCTGATAGCTTGGAGCCTGGAGCCTGCTTCAGATTCTGTGTCTCCTTCTCTCTCTGCTCCTCCCCTGCTCTCTGTCTCTTTCTCTCTCTCTCTCTCTCAAAAATAAATAATTTTTTTCAAAAAAAGAAAAATTTAAGGGATTCTCAGTGAAAGAATTTGGTCCTATGTCCTCAGGATGAAGCCTCGGAAAGCTTCAAGAATCTTAACCAAATTCTACATCAAATGGGGCAGTGAAAGTATGGTACTTCAAGCACTACAGGTGAGGGACAATCTGTGGGACAGAGCATCAGGTCCTTGGAGCCCATACCTGATATGTAGGGCATCCAAAGTTTTCATGTCCTCAAAAGCTAAAAATACAAATAGATCAGAGGGGGACTAGGGGCACTGCAAAGATTGTATGTATATCACGACCAAGTTCACAATCAAGAGTAGATTCCAGAGCAATGTTGAAATGGAACCAGTCCCTCAGTGGACTCTATTGAAAAAAGGTGTCCAGGTAGAAAGAGGGTCCTCTCAGCAAAAGGAGCAGAGCCTTAGAGAATGGTACAAAACACGTCCTTTTTAAAAATTTCCTCTCGAAGGCTTCCATCTTGGAAGGTAGGTAGAGAATGAGAGACTCTGAGGAAGTTGGGAGAGCTAAACCTATCAGGTAGTTTGAATTTAAACTGTTACCTTACAGATACTATGCTATTAATTATGTATTGCTGTACAACAAATTATACCAAAACTTAGTGATTTAAAACAACAAACATTTATTATCTCAAAATATATATGGCTCAGTAATTTCAGAATGGCTTAGCTGGGTGTTTCTGGCTCTGGGTCTCACATAAGATTGCAAACAAAATGTCAGCCAAAGCTTCTGTCTTCTGAAGTCTTGATTCGGGCTTCAGGGTCTGCTTCCAAGCTCATTCACATGGCTGTTGGCAGGAGGCCTCACTTCTCACTAACTACTGGCTAACAGCCTCAGTTCCTTGCCACATGGGTCTTTCTGTGGCTTTTGAGTATCCTCATAACATGGCACTTGGCTTCCCTCAAAGTGAGTGACACCAGAAGAAAGAGCAAAGAGGAAACTACAATACCTTTATGTCTTAATCTCGGGAGATACACATTGTCAGTTCCACCGTGTTCTTCATGTTAGAAGCAAGTCACTAGGTGAGCCCACATTCAGGGAAAGGGAATTAGGCTCCACCTTTTGAAGAGAGAAGTATCCCTTCAAAAGAATACATGGGCATGTTTTACAACCATGACAACTGTTTTAAACTGGAAGAAAGGAGCTACCTATAATTAACTAACTAAAATTAATTTCTTTCCACAACAGGGTTTAGGCTCCAGAACAAGATCAGTACATAATAAAGGTAAATAGTATTTTTTAGCATGTTATATGTAAATTGCCACCCCTACTGTGGGGTAAAGTAAGAGACTGAATCCATACTACCTCTATGAAGTTGCTAGTGGAATAACCTCTCCTTTTTAACTTTGCCACCAATAGGATTGGAGAAAGGTTTACATTCTTGATTCCACCACTTGTGAATTCTACAATATAAATGACCTTAGGTTAATAAACCTTGGGAGAAAGCTGTGTCTTCAGATATATTTTGGTTAGAAACTCACTTCGAGTTACTTACCGTGAAATTTTCTTTATGCCTCAGTGTTACGTGTAAATAGTGATACTGATACCTGCTTCATGGTATTGGTGTTAGCCTCACTAAAGCACCTAGCACACTAGCAAGTACATTGTGGGTATTACCATCATGCCACATAAGTATAATTATACTGATAGAGTTTTAGGATTGACTTTCCTAAACCGCACTCTGTTAAGAACTTTACAAAGTGCCTTTAAGCATCGAGGACACATGATCAAATAATGTCAGGACACACATTTTGCCATCTTCATCGAGTGTAATATTGGTAGCAAATGCATGTAATGAAACCTACTCACAAGTGCCTAGTATTAGAATACAGCTTTTGAATTACCAAGGAAGATTTCTGAGTTCTGGCACTGGAAGGGGCGCCTGGGTGGCTCAGTCGGTTAAGCATCTGACTTTGGCTCAGGTCATGATCTTGCAGTTAGTGAATTCAAGCCCCACGTCGGGCTCTGTGCTGACAGCTCAGCCTGGAGCCTGCTTCGGATTCTGTGTCTCTCTCTGTCTCTGCCCCTCCCCTGCTCACGCTCTCTCTCTCTCTCTCTCAAAAATAAAATAAACATTAAAAAAATTTTTTTAAAGAAGATATTTAAGAGTTTTGGTGCTGTAGTCAGATATACTGGATTAAAATGCCAGTTTTATACTTACTGAATGTGTGGCATAGAGCAATCAGTAACTTTTCTAATGTCCCAGTTTCATAATCTATATATTAGAAATAATACCTTCCTCTTAGGGTTCTTGGGAGGATTAAATTACTTTACAGTATTTAAAAAGAAAACCCAGGGGGCGCCTGGGTGGCTCAGTCGGTTGGGTGTCCGACTTCAGCTCAGGTCACGATCTCGCGGTATGTGAGTTCGAGCCCCACGTCAGGCTCTGTGCTGACTGCTCAGAGTCTGGAGCCTGCTTCGGATTCTGTGTCTCCCTCTCTCTCTGACCCTCCCCCGTTCATGCTCTGTCTCTCTCTGTCTCAAAAATAAATAAATGTTAAAAAAAAATTAAAAAAAAAAAAAAGAAAACCCAGAACATAGTAAATGCTGAGTAATGTTACCTATTTTCATTAACATGTTTATGCTTAGTACCATTATTATTATTATATTAATTTTGTTTTTGTTCTTTAGGAGGAAAAAGTTTTGAAAGTTAAAAACAACAAAAAATACCACTGTAAAAACTAGATGATATTTTAAAATAATTTCCCACGGGTTTTTCAGTGAATTATTTTAGCAATATTAAAGATTTTATTTTTAAACCCCACTCATTTCAAAGGGAGAAGAATCTGTGAAAGGGGCCAAATGTACGTAGGTAAATTTCAGAGCTAGAAATGTTGAAGGCTGCTTCAATATTTCTGAGTCTGATTGAAGATATATAACTGTTAATCATTCTGAGATAATATGAACAGACTGCCCTCACCAGAAAAGACAGGCTGGTAGCTACTTCTATGTACATGTCCTAGAGTGATCATGCTCCCTGCCTCTCCAGACCTCTGTCCTCAGTATCCCCCCATCTCCCTACAGTGTCCTCCAATATCACTCCAAATGCGTGAATTGCTGATCAGAATTTTCACAAAGATGCTTTACCCAATTAGTTAGTTTCACTGATATACCCAACTCTTCAACAAGGGTTGAAATTCCTATGTTTGAGAGAATGTGCCAAGGGGCTAAACAGCAGTGTGTAGCTGAGAAAGCTTACTCTACACTCTAGGAAAATAACTTTTCTCCATATGATATATTTTAGAAAGCTTAGTGCAACTGAAAATTTTACACAAAACAAAAATCCATTTCAAATATGTACTCATCTATTATGGGGAAAAATGTGGAACTTAGGGAAAATTTTAAAGTTACAAGTTTCCACAATATAGAGGTTGATAGAGGTCTAGTAATCCAAGGGAATTTCACTGCAGTCCAACTCTGCCTCATGGGAAAGACTACTCAAAATCTAAACATCACGTTCCTTGCCTGTGACCATGAGAATAGTCACATTTGGAAAAATATTCGAGTGCCGCTAAGTCTTAGTGCATACTTGTTATTGCACTCTTTATCTCTTCCTCCAACTCCCCTTCTGACTTATTCAAGGAGGAGATTCACTTGTTTCCAGAAACAAGTTTCACTTCTTTTTTTCATCTTTGCTTACTTGACAGAAGTCAGGTACACATAAGCTGCTTAAGAATAGTAGCACACCAGCACTATTGCTGCCTTTGTCTGCCATCCCCACCCCTGTTGTCCCCCAGGATGTGAATTTTGCATAGAAATATATAGGGCTGAGTAAGAAGTTTGAGGTAGCCCTCTACTGAACTCCAAAGTGGAACTTTGGTAATATTACCAAGATGATAATGGTTGAAACTAATTTATACTAAAATATTAATGACTTCCAATAATGTTTTCATTGTAAATGACCTAATTTGGTGCCTGAGTTTCATAGGAGAATGATAATGTTTTTCACCAAAAAGCCTTGGTAAAAGATTGCGTGGATGGTGTAGCTTAATGGTGCCTTTTGAAGTGGAGAATCGACCTTAATGTTACAGAGCCGATGGCATATGATTCTTGGTGAAATTTAGGAATAAAGAAGAAAAACATTTAAAAAGACATGCCTCTTTTAGTAAATACATAAACTCAAGGTTTTCACTTTATTCTAAGCTTTAAAATGGGCTTATCAGTCTTTGACTGTTTCAGATGATAGATAATAATGCAAGACAGTACAAAGCACATTTTATAGCTATAAAATGTTTCACAAAGTAAGGTTGACCTTTGAACATTGCTGAAATTTACTTTAGTAACTAAGGAAATATCATATCCTTGGATGCCTTTCTTTCCTAAACAGGAAGGAAAATAGTTGCACCTTGAACCATAATTTCTTTATCTTCTGGAAAGCTGTCATCAAACTAACATAAAGCATCCTGACTCTCACCTCTGGTCCGTAGTGACTGAAGGATTTACTTTAGTTTCAAGCATAGTTCTTTCAACTCCAAAGTAGGGGCCATCTATTTGGGAAAAAAAAAAAAGTAGGTACCATCTAACATGTTGTACGTTTGAATCTATTGAATAAAAAAGAGTTTTAATGAATCCCAAAGTAAAATCTATCCAATCTGAATCCTTGATATTCAAAAGAAAAAGTAGAATCAAATTCTCATTCCACTGAAAACATACGATTTTCCTTAATTTCAGATGACATTAATGTAGCATGTGACTCAACTTAAGCTCCCTATTAGATAAAGAAAATGTCACATTCTTCAGGGAAATGAAGGAAACAGTGCCACACTAGCTGCCCACAGGAAGGAGGCAGGCCCAGAGGTGACTAAAAAAAGAGCCTAATTTCAAAACTAGGAATTAGAGGGTAAGACGTTGGTAGTCTAGTAAATAAAGGCTATTTTTGTGAAGACTGATTCATATAAAATTCAGTTTTATGGCAATAATTCATAGCTTATTAATTTTGGTACACTGTAACTGCAAAAATATTTTTTTATAATTTGGGCTAGACAAGGTTCTTCATGAAGAGAGTGAAATGTTCCCAATTTCACTCCTCACCCTTCTTGGGTGCACCACTCTCATCAGAGAAGAAGGTGTTTTCACGCTGAGATCTTTCTGTTTAGGAAAAAGAATAGGTCTCTGAAACTAGAAACAAACCTGTTTTCGGATTTGCACCATCTAGGCTTGTCATTGTCCGTGACATTGAAGGTTGTTTTAAAAGGCAGCTTGGATTGCTACCCATTCTTCCAAAATAGAGGAAGGGAAAACCCTACTTTTCCTAAAGGCCTTGGTGTCTCAAAGCAAGGGCATCAGTTTGAAGTATTTCAAAATATAAATAAGAAAACGAAAAACCTGGCAGAACTCTGTGGTTGGTGAGATCTGTCCATGACGAATATGCTAACATAATCATTGGCATCCTTTCTATGTACTAGCCAAAATCTTCTTACAATCAGCTTATACTTAAACCTCAACTCATTCAGAGCATACTGAAAATATCCTCAAATTTTGATCCTCGTGATCTAATATTGATTTTTTTCCAAGTACGAAATAATCTATTTCGCAATGTTCTATAAAATAATTAGTGAAGTTGTCTTGCAAAATAGCTAATTTTATTTGTCTGTCTATAAAATGGAAACCTACGTTTTGTTTTATGAGAATTCACATTTAATTTGAAATGTTTGTTCTTAGGATTTTAATTTTTTAAAACATGTATCCTTTTCAAGAAAAAAAGTAAGGATTTGGCATCAAATGATGTGGAAAATACAATGCCTTTGACTGTTTAAAGAGACTGAAATTGTATTAGTAGGCTTTTAATCATTTCAAACAATAAAGAGGGTATCTTCTATTCATTTTCAATAGGACAAGGCAGTATTAAAACAAGACCCTTCTATCAGAGAAGCTTGATTATTTCCTCAGTGTTTTAAATTATGCATATGATTGGTGACACAAATACATGTTTAAGTGGTTGCAAATTTAAAAAATCAATATTCCCAAAGAACTAAAATTATGCCCAATCATAAATAACAAATTAATTCACCTGCATATTTTGATCTACAACTTACCCTATGAGCACGAACATTTTATAAGAGAGAAATCTCTTTCCACATCAACTTGTGTTCATTATATTCATACAAATATAGTTCAAATCAAACACAAGCCTTTTCGAAGAGAAAGAAAAAAACACCATTAGAGCTGTTCACTGTTCCCTTCTTTCCCAGATGATCTGGTGTGAGATGCGGACCGCCATGTTGCACCGAACCCACAGCAACCAGGACCCATTGTTCCCAAGGGAAACGTAGCCTATGCGGGAATGTAGTGGTGTGCCCTGCAAGGGATGTGGAAAATAGCACATGTCACTGCTGCACAGCACACAACAGACAATTATGATTCAACTGTCCAAATTATAATCAGGTTGACAAATGTCCACAAGCGTCTTCATTCTATTTTATATTTTCCCTAAGACAAGGCAATCACACAACCAGACAATTCCATCAGGGAAGCTTGTTAGCTGCTTAGTCTGTTAAACCCTGGTTGCCATAGCATCTAGAGTTGAAAAAGCTGCAGATTGGCATGAAAAAGCATGTCGACAATTGCCCTGTCACAGCATGCAAGCCAGGTCTGCTCAAAGGCAGCACACTACAAGTTTTCTTTCCCAGTTTGCACTACCCCATGCTGTTTAATAATATCCATTTACTGGTATTGGGATTGATCTAGCACAGTGTAAAATTCACATCTAGTGAGACTTTGCTTTTCACGTGGAGTGAAATTCTTTAACAAATGGGACTATGGCAATTAATTTAGAAATGTAATACTGTATATACTATAAGAAGTATATTTAGATTTAATAGAGAAAGTGTCCAAAATTTTAATGCACAGTTCTTTAAAGAGCCAAACAGTTTTACTTGGCAATGTTTCAGTTGACTTTCTAGTCATTTCTTAAGCCTAGTTAGTCATACTTTGGGGATGACAGACAGCATTCAAAATTCAGTGGTACATTTTTAAACATGTTTTAATAGTGCCATAGTCATTTCTTCTTTAAGCGCATGGTATAATTTAATTAAAGATATAGATTTCTAAAATAACTGTAATTTAATTACAGATTAATATCATGAACACTGAAATTATAGTCTAGAGAGCAATGTGCATCAATTTTTTTTTTCCAGAGGGATCATATACTTAATGGTGATAAATTACCATGTATTAAGAAGAAAAAGTGGGTTTGTACCAAAGGGTATTCAAACCCTTGCCAACTCTCAGATTCGTACAGTGCGTGGACTTTAAATAAAGTAAAGCATGTTTACAAACAACCATTTGTTAGCTTATTCGAACTACAAAAATGTGAAAATATCTACAGAAACTGTGAGACTTAGAAAATAATTTTCGCTCAGAAGTTTATACTTGCATCATTCAGTCTGTCCATTATCTCCTGCTCTTCTGTCACTTCAATGTAGTTTTCCTTCAATGCCACCAGGAAAGAAAAATCTTAAAATACATACTCAAGGGCACAATCAACCTAGCATACCGATATGTGTAGCAAATACAAGTATCGTTCTATATTTTCTAAAATACTTGCTCTTTCTACTGGTACCCATTGCTTTATTCTCCCAATGTCACAAAATCATGATTATTTAAGCAGAAATGATCTCTGCTTTTGATACTGACTTGTGAAACAAGTTGACCACTTCCCACAATACGAAAAAAGTAAGTTAATGTTTACATTACAGTGATGATACTGAAATAATGATTATTTTTCATACTCCTGAAATCCTGATGGCCTCTTTTTTTTCCTAAGCAAGATTACCAAAGATTTTTAAGTAGAATAATCAAAATATGACACCTTGAGTTTTATATATACATATAAATCA
This sequence comes from Panthera pardus, assembly GCF_024362965.1. Classification (NCBI taxonomy): domain Eukaryota; kingdom Metazoa; phylum Chordata; class Mammalia; order Carnivora; family Felidae; genus Panthera; species Panthera pardus. Next base: position 71,237,047 of record NW_026526810.1, on the reverse strand, counting down.
GTATGAGTCAGTATAAGTCATACACATATATCAGTATGAAAATAGTGTCACTGAGTGAGCCTCTTCAGACTATAAATTTAAATCTCTCATTTTCTAGGAATTCTCAAAAATCTCAAAATCTTGGGATGGATCTTGGTTCACATATGGTGTCCATGAATGTGTTTTCTTATACCACATCTTCCAGTTTAAAAAAAAAAAAAAGAGAAAAGCTGTTTACTTGTTAAAGGTCTTTTTATAAGCTTTGATGACTCAAAAACACCTTCATTTTAACACATGGGATTTGGCAAAGAACTTAACCATGTTACCATTTGAAAGACTTTGATATTTTGAAAAAGAATTAAAAACAACAGAGATTGAAACTTAAGTTGGCTTTTGTGTATGGAACATAATTTTCTCGAGTATATTTTTCAGTATAAGGATTTACTACTGAAATTTATCTGCCAGGATACCATAACATATCAAAGCTATAGGTTTCCTGAACGAACAATAGTAAGGGGAGCCATAAATTCTACCCTAGTTTATCTATTTGAAAAAGAAAAAAACATCTTGCAATAGCATTACAATACTCTAAATAGATAAATGTGTATGCCAAGTAAAAAGCATAACAAGAGGTTGAAACAAAATTTCTTCTATGACACTCTCTCAGAAAGATTGTATTTAAACTTTTGTTTGTTTGTTTCTCATTTCCTTACTTTACATGCCATACGGTACAGCGTGTACTTCTTCAAGTTGGATTAAAGTAGGTACCACCTCTTACGCAGTCTTTGGGATAAGCATATTTTCCTATAGTCTTCAAAGTATTTGGTTTGCAGAGCCCAAGAATTGGATAGCATGGAAATGAAAGTTTATGCTATAACCCAGGGTACCTTTGCTTTCGTCAGGATACCTTAGTTCTTCCCTGTAACCCTAATGCTGCCTTTATGACGTACAAACAACTGTTGGTCTTTCCAACTATGTTGTGTTAAGATTATCTATTCCCAATACATTAAGAAAATTAATTATGTATGAACTGAATCCCCTGTTTCTGCCTGATTTATTTCATGCTTACTCTTCTACTCTAAAATTGGAAATTAAATGATTCTTTTTGAATTGCTTAGAATATTTTCATCGGAGATCATTGCTACTTTGGACAACCTCTACAAAGAATCCACCTTTCAGTCATTTCTATTGTTGTCGAATTGAAAATTATACAAGAAAACATTGATTAAAACCGACTATTTCATAAAAAGAAAAACAAAATATTTGACTTGTAGCTAATAGGTGGTATCTTGCAATGGCATTAGTTCTTTTCGTAACCCAAAGGGTAAATGTCATAATGTAGATGGTACACTGCTTTATTTCACAAAATAAATATGTCCTCTTTATTCCTCAAGTGAAATGCTACTTGACACAAAATGTAGGTTTCATATAAGCACACACATTCTTGTGTTAGGTAGTTCTTGTTTTTCTGAGTGATTTTGCCTTATTCTGAAATTTTCTTCACCTGACTGAAAGCACATTAACTGCTAGATAGGCATCACACTGATGTCTCCATGCTGTAGCATACAGCCGTGAATTTGCTACGATCTGTTTAATCAGCAGTGTATTGATTTTCCGCAGCTTTCCTTCATTTTAGCCCCATAGCAGGCTTCTGTAATTTCCTTTGGACAAAGTGTAACCAAACTGTGCTAAGTGATGTTGATTTGCAGGCAAAAGTAAAGGGGTAAATATAAATTAACAAGCTATAAACATTTTACAAGTGGGGAGTCAATAAAAACAGTGTCTGCAGTTTCTTTTAAAAAAATGATTTGAAGCAGATTGTTAACAAACGTGTCCAAAGAAACTGACATGAGTCTGAGAATAATTTTTGCGCTTTGTGATTAAGAATTGATCAGTCTAAAAGCCTCGGATGCAACTGAATCACCCATAAGCTGCTGGCCTGAAAAGGCTCAGCAGGGGCTGGTATTTGTTTGTTAAACTCCCATGATTCCAAGTAGATAATTGGTCTGTGAAGTTCATGGCAGAATCTGAATTTGCTTTCTTGCTTCCCAGCTGGCTGAGCACTGGTTTATAGACTTCTGTGTACAAATTTAGCCAGCAGCAAACCTCACATCTTTAATATAAAAGGTGTTTTGTTGTGTTTTTCAGGTGCTGAGTGGAAAGCCCACACTCCAGAAGCTCATTAAAAGGGCCAAGTTACAGTACAGGTTTATTTCTGTCACAGCGTTTCTGAAAACAGTGACAAGGATTAATATGTTTCTTTAGTACTGGAAAAAGCCTGACACAATCCCTTGTGAATTTGATCATCTGTTTCATTGCCTGTATAAGATTCAATCTCTTATTATATCCTGAAGTTACAGCTGTAAGCTAATGCTGGTAAGAATTCATAAGCTATTGCAGAAGCCTGGGGCAAAACTAATTGTTTTATTCAGCAGTCACTTATTTATTTATTATTTATTTCATACCCCTCTGTATCATCTTTTCTACTGTTCCTCTTCAAAGTCAAAATTGTCTTGGCTCTTTGTCTGAAAGTACAGAGCAAATATAGAGACATGGGGAATTCATGTTTCCGGGAGCTTTCAAAAAAGTTGTTACAGGTCAGTGGATCATGAAAATAAGGTCCACTCTAAATCTTTTATAAAACTATTCTTGCTTTCCTTTCCTTGACATGGAGATTCTTTATTAAAAAGCATTATCTGCACAAACATTAGAACCTTTGTGTTCTATGTAATCATGTGACATTAGGCTTTCTCCGCTAGTGGTTGCTATGTTTCTAGGACATGATTTGACATGTGGTACATGCAAATCCTAGTAAAGTGTAAACTATATCATAAAATGATTCCATTTCGCATCACATTCGATAGGCAAATAGCTATTTGCTGTTTTAAAAAATTAAAAGTTATAACAATATGCTGTATGGATTCCATAAAACAAATCATCATTTAAACTAAGGAATCGCTCTCTTCTTCTCTTTCTCAGGTTAGTTGTAGATGAATATTCATTTCTTAACTACCAGTTTTTGTCATTATGGCAAATTTTATGCTATATTAGAATTTTAGATACAAAAATATATGTTCAAAATTTCAAACATTGTGCAAGTATGAAATAATCCATTTGTGTTCACTTTATAAGAGTTTGGTGGAAATTATTACAAGATTAGGTAGAAGCAGTATGTTCATGCAATGTCTGAAATTAGATCATAAGCTTCCCTCATTCTTAACAGAAGTTGTGTGCCTAATTCCCTATGCACTACAGACATTTTAACCCACAATAACTGATTGTAAATACAGTATGAAACTAGCTACAGCCTTATTTACACCTGCCAATTTGCTGCCCTCCAGCACTAAAAACAAAAACAAAATGGTAGCAAAAGAACTGCCAAGCAAAACACACTCTGCCCCTCATGTACATACCTTTCTATTTCCGCAAACAGAACCTTTTGCTTCTTGGTTTTCCTCAACAAATTCAATTGGGGAATTTAAAATAAAGTTACAGAACAAGGCATTTGCATGACATGGCAATAACCAAATAATTTTTAAAATGGCCAGCTCTTCCAAATGTGTGTCCCCTTAAAATAATGTAAATGCTGTAAGTGCTTCATGGCACTTTTAATTAAGAATAACACATGGAAAAAGAAAATAAGAAGGAAATCACACATGTGCCACTCAATGTATACGTCGCAATGGCAGCCACCTATTTTTACTCAATAACTACAAGATTTACACTCAGTTTTGTTCATATAATAAAACTCCATGTTATTCATTAGAAAGAATGTATCACAGATATTTGGTTGATAAGGTTGCATTCCCTGTTGCTTTTTTGTGCTTCCCTGTCATATCTCATTTACATAATGGCAGCCCAATTATTTCCATTTCTATTTTTTCAGAAACTTAAAGCGTTTGTCAACATTTTTGTGAAGATTCCCTACAAACTTGATTCAACGAAAATAACTACTGCTAAATGCTAGACAGTGGCTTACCCTTCCATTGTGGATAGCAATGATTTGCATTATTGCATATATTACTTGACTTGCATGTATTAAAATAGTAACATAAGGCATACAATAATATTGCATACATAATGATATGAATAATTTGTCTATCAATATTCTCTTTTTCCTGTGAGTTGATTCATGTTATTTGATGTTGAACTCTATCCTTAAACATTCAATACATTGATTAACTTTTTTAAGGATGTTGAGGACAAATATTATGTTTATTACATGCAAGAAAATTGAGGATTACCTTTTAGACAAATAATTGATGACTAAGCCAAAGTTAGAACTCAATACTCTTTAGACTAGATCTTAACGTTTCATTTTAAAAGAGTATTCTTTATAGGGCTTGTAAACACATATGTGGGGATCTATGTTTCATTGGCTAGATCGTGGGATCCTGAAAAGAAGATAAATGTCTCATTTAACCTTTAACCAACATTAAATGTGTATTTGATATTCAGTAAATATTCATTAAATTAAATAAACTGACACTTTCAGTATATAAATTGCCAATATATGGTATAACAACATACCAATTCTTGTCATTTATGGTAATGATATTTATTGGTTTTTCAGGTCAGTATATTGCAATTACAAATTGTTGCACATGGGGGCACCTGGGTGGCTCAGTCAGTTAAGTGTCCAACTCTTGATTTTGGATCAGGTCATGATCTCACAGTTGTTAATATCGAGCCCCTCTTTGGGCACTGCGCTGACTACACAGAGCCTGCTTGGAATTCTCTCTCTTCCTCTCTCTCTCTCTTCCCCTCCCCCACTAGCACTCACACTCTCACTCGCTCCCTCACAATAATTTTTTTTTCATTTTAAAAATCTTAAAAAAACACAAATTGTTGCACGTGGTATATTTATTGTGCCTTTTAATGGGAAATGAGGTGAATAGGAATAAAAAAAAAAAAACAAAACAAAACCTTAACTGGCATTGGATGCCAGATATTTGGATGTTGCGTGCTGCTGTTCTTAAAAAGAGATTTGATATTTTAGGAGAGAAAAAAAGGTAAAATCCCAAGAATTGCCTTTTTCTTTTTTGGTAAGCCTATGAAGGATAGAATTCTATGAAACATTAGGAAACATGAAAATAAATATAAGAAGAATGCTATAAAAGGCATGATTGCTATAAATTTATGGGAGAGTACTAATCAACTCATGTCATTCAGAAATTGCCTAAAATATAAAGTTTCAATTCTGTGACTGATTTGAGTAAGCAAATAGCATGCCCTTATATTTACCATGGAAATCTATACTAAGAAATAGACTAAGATATAATTTGTTAAAACAAACTTTGAAACTAATTATATGTAGCATTATTTAAAAATAACCAAATATTTCAAATTTCTAGGAACTCATTAATAGATTTAAAAAAAATTCACACTGAAACTAGGAGAAAGTCCACACATGGCTGCTTTGGTCTCTTCTTAGATTCAGAATCTGTTTTTACCAATGTCTGTTCTCATTTTAAATCCTAGAGTGGTCAGACATTGAATTAAGCTATGTAGGTTTATGGTAGAAATCTGAGGCGTATTTCTAAGGACAGAATGTATGCCTACAATGCCAATCAGACACTTTAAAAGTACTGTTTATTTAGGATGATTAATGACTATCTAATGTCTTGTTGACTTTTCTTTGCAGTTAAGTGGTCATCTCAAGTTTATTTTGGTAAGAAGGCACTGTTCTGGGAAGTGAATTCAAATCTTTAGTTCTCATCTATTTAACCTTTAGATTTTCGTTAAGTGGAAATTATGTTTTGTTCCCTCAATTTCCTTTTTTCTGCATTATACTGCACCTTTTTCTTTAAAAATGTTCAAACCAGTGAATTAGATGTATCCTGTAATGTGCTGAAATTTGTAGCTGCCCTTAGTTCAAGTGACTTCAGAAAATTGAAGTAAGTTAATGATCAATTGTCTGTGAATAAAGAGTATTACAGACCATAATGTATTTGTGATCATACTGAGCAAAGTGAATGATTTGTGCCTTTTCAGCTTATTCTCATTCATTCACTAATGTTTTCAAAAATGATTTTATTCCTGAATATCAAACACATAATTCTATTTAGTTGCTTTAGTCTTCATGTAAAGAATATACCTTCCAATTAATATAGGTGTCATCAGTGTGGGTGATGTATCCTACAGAATTTTATAACAAACTAACGAGAATAATAAATATTTACATAGGGTATACATATATTTATCTCATTCAAAGCATAATAATACCATAGTTGTCACTTAGAATGAAATTAATTCTTAATTCCCAAGTCATATTGAGCTAGTTGTTTGTAAATTTTAATTACGGTATCTGATTCTAGAAGTATCTGATTCTTTTTATAGGAAGCTATTCCTTTGGATGGGGACAGATTTATAATACCTGGGAGGAGATTGGCCCAAGTGAATTTCCAGTTTAGTCAACACTTTTTATTAGGTTCTGTATAACAGAACACAAATCAGATTTTATATGGGAATAGTCCAAATGGGAAGGGAGAGTACAAGATTCCTGTCCACAGAGCACTTTAGTATATATTGGAAAACCAGGACATACATCGGGAAGGCTTGGGTATACACTTTTATTAGCCAGAGTTGCATATGTACCAAGAAAATTCCAAGTGGAGGTGTAATCATAATCAGGTGGGATTAATCATGAAAACCTTTCCAGAGGAAATTAGTTTTAAGCCAGACTTTTAAGTAATTGAGAACTATTTAATAGAAAGAAGAGGGACTAAATAAGCTCACCAGAAGGGAATTAAATGTCATTCAACACATATTGAATGCCTTCCGTGTGCAAGGCACTATACACAGTACAGAACTTGGTTGATATGCAAAGGATTCCAACCCTGTGCCTGCCCTTATGAGGTCTCCATCCAACGTTGGCTACATAGATGCAAACAACAATGGCACGTGCCGAGACTCAGGAACAGACACAAACATAAAATGTGCAGCAAATAGAAAGACTTGTTTTCCTACAGTAAAGATTCCACACAGAAGAATAAAAGTTTGTTTATGAGAAGAGCTGGAGGAGATCATCAGGTGGCAGGTGATCTTGAAGGCATATGTATCAGCTAGAAAGAGTTACAGTCCTGAGAGCTATGAATCAGAAACTCCAAAACATCATTGATGTATCATGTCTTCCTTCTTTCTACTCCATGATTTGTAATCTGAAACTCTAGAACTCATAATCACAATGTATCTTCAGCCAAAGATATTGGGACTGTACTCCAAGGCAAAAGAAACAGAAATAATTGGTTGGGCCATTTTCCCTGTCCCTTTGGAGGAACTTTTATGAAAGACTCACCCTATGACTTCCATTTATACCTTTTTGAACCATACTGTGCTCCTAACTATAAGAAGGTCCACTCCTGTAGTTTTTTACTAATCACATCACCACACACAACTAGTCAGATACCAATAAAGAAGGTGAGAATGATTATGGCATAGGCAATCAATAGTCCTAACAAGAGTGAGGTTGAGACATTCTTGTTTGGAAAGCCCTGAACACGAGCAGGAAAGTGCTGAGGAAGTATTGTGGAAACAAATGACAGAGATTGTGTTAACAATTATATGTAAGATGAGTGTTTTTTTTTTAAAAGGAATAGACACCTTATTCTAGGCTATTGAATTAAAGAGCTGAGGTATCTTCAATTCAAATAGTTTAAATGGACTTTGGAAATGGTAAACATAAGGGATTATCTGAGCAAATAATCCTGAACATTTGTTAATAAAAAATATGAGTCAAAGGATTCTGGGGGGGGGGTGTGCTTGAGGGAGAAAGAGAGAGAAAGAGAGACTAGATTTGCATTGAGTTAGCAATTATTTAGCTGTTCAAATTCCAAAGACTGTGGTGCAATTGTAAAAAATGAAGAAATTTCAAATCTTTGAAACAGGATGCCAGCAAAGTTGCTTATGAGGGAAAGACATGTGGATGGTAGTTTCTTCTTTTTTATATATAATAAGTTTTGTAACAGAGATTAGAATGGGTACATCTCCTCTAAGTCTACAAAGATAGATGCAGCAGTGGAAACATAGTAGGCCTGGATTTCCCTCTAGTGTGAGCACATGTGCTTGTTCACACACACACACACACACACACACACGCACGCACGCACACTTCCCTGTCTTAGTTAACTGGCATTTCATTCACCCATACTGAAAATGTAGCTGTCCTCTTTCCTTCCACTTCTCACCACTTGTACCTGTAAGCATTACATCCAAAATATTTCTTTAATTGGGCCATTTTTATCCTCTTCATTACTACCATCCTAGTTTAAACTTCCAATCTCTTACTAGGGTTACTACATAGTAGGGTTTTTTTTTTTAATTTTTTTAACATTTTATTTTATGAGAAAGAGCGTGAGCAGGGGAGGGGCAGAGAGAGAGGGAGACACAGAATCCAGAAAGGCTCCAGGTTCTAAGCTGTCAGCACAGAGCCCACCATGGGGCTCAAATCCACAAACACGAGATCACGACCTGAGCTAAAGTCAGACGCTCAACTGACTGAGCCACCCAGTACTTTTTTTCAAGTATAATTAACATACAGTGTTATGTTAGTTTCAGGTGTGCAATATGATTCAACAATTATGTACATTACTCAGTGCTCATCAGGTTAAGTGTACTCCTTAATCCCCATCACCCATCCTCCCCCAGCCACCTCCCCTCCTGGCAACCCATGGTTTGTTTTCTGTCTGTATTTAAGAGTCTGTATTTTACCTGATCACCCTGAACTTTTATGTCTCACAATGTATCTCTTCCTGAAAACCAGAGTGATCTTTCAAAGCGTAAAACCAGATTATGCCACTCACATGCTTAAAACTTTTCAATAGTTTTTTTGGTTTTTGTTTTTTTTTTTTCAACCGAAATTAGAACAAAGACCTCAGATCCGGGGCTCCTGGGTGGCTCAGTTGGTTAAGTGTCCAACTTCAGCTCAGGTCATAATCTCACAGCTCATGGGTTCGAGCTCCACATTGGGCACTCTGCTGAGCTCAGAGCCTGGAGCCTGCTTCCAATTCTGTGTCTCCCTCTCTCTCTGCCCCTCCCCTGCTAGTTCTCTTTCTCTCTCTCTCTCTCTCTCTCTCTCTCTCTCCCTCTCTCCCTCTCTCCCTCTCTCCCTCTCTCCCTCTCTCCCTCTCTCTCTCTTTCTCTCTCTCTGTCTCAAAAATAAATAAACATTAAACAATTTTTTTAAAGACCTCAGATCCTATAACCTGGCCTGCCTACATAGCCAGAAATGATCTGACCCTCAGCATTCTTCTACTCACTCTCTTTACCTTGACACACTGATCGCCGTAGCACATTTTAAGATTATGCTTACTTGGGTATGTTTACACTTACTGTTTGTTTTTCCTCTAGATGGTTCCTCTTCCCTCTATATGATTACATCTGTATACCTGGCTCCTTATCTTTCAGGTCTCAGAGGCCCTCAGAGTTCAACCTATCTAAAATGGTCTCCTTTCACACAGATAACCCTATCTGTTTTATGTTCTTCACTGTAACTTTCACTACCTAAAATATGTATCTTATTATTGGTCATGTATTGTGTCTGTCCACTTGAACATACACTCCATAAGACAGGCACATTATCACTCCTGTGTATTATTTCCCTACACCTTAAACAGCCCCTACTTCAAAATCAGCACTCAATAAAATACCTGTGAAATGAACAAATACATGTCTATTGGAAGATATCCAAGGCATTGTCTTTGAAATGAGGCAAGTTTTGGGCAAGCTGATGAGAACCAAGGAGAAATATTAATACTCTCTTGCAGTAGCAAAAGCAATGCTGTAGCAGGGAAACAAAAACTAGTTACAGGCTATTTGGGGACATTCTTCCACAGTTCACAGCAGGCAGAGGAACAGGGCTATTCAGGTTTGGAACTGAACTAAAAAAGAACAGGATCAGAGACTGTGGAGCCCAACAGAGTGTCTACACAACACCATTCACTCAGAATAGGCCCGTTTTACATTTGTTGTCCCATCTTAATTATTAACTGTGTCCCCTTTCACTCTCAAGAGTGTTCCTTGGATGAAAAATTATATGGTCAACCTAAGTCTAGGATGCTAAAGAACTTTCTGTGGGGTTCCTACAAACCAACGAAGAACAAATGGAGAGTCCCTGGTAGTTTTGTACCATGTTACTTGCTCCTTGAAATGCAGAACAACTTAGAATGTTTTCCAAAGGCACAGGTCTCAAAGGGATCCACATGGACTTTTCCACCAGCTGCTTCAGTGACTCTGCAATAAGCAATCATACAGGGAAGTCAGGCTGAGCTACTGTGAAAGTATTTGGCATAATAGAATTAACACTGCTACTTCTGATGCAAGAACAGTATGTACTTCACTGAATCATCAAGTCAAACCAAAGATGGAAGGAGTCCCAGAATGCCAGCTGGGCTAGGTTGCTGCTTTAAGAAGATAAATGCAAAAATTTGATCTGTTCTTTAAGAGCCTTTCTTTAACATACAGGTAAAATAAACCACATAGAGACTATATTATCTGAAAAAACCACATAACTCTACAGCAGCTCTTCTATTGGGTTTGTAGATATGGGTGTAACAATTGTTCATTCAATTTTGTATATTTATCTTCCAGCTCTGAGTTTAGAGATCAGTTTTTAAAAACAGATTTAACAGGTTTTCTCTGATAAACTCTGTTACAATTTTTGTCATTAGCTGAGTTAGTGTAGTAGTTGACACATAGCTACTTGGTTGGAACTTTACATATGTTATATAAATTCCTATGAAGAATCCAGGAAGTTGATTCTATTACTAATCCTCTTTTATAGATGAGAAACACAGGTCTTCATGAGGTTAAACAACTCATCCCAAATTACCTAAATTTTAGAATTTTTTTAATGTTTTATTTATTTTTGAGAAGGGAGGAGGGGCAGAGAGAGAGAGACAGACAGAATCTGAAGCAGGCTCCAGGTTCCACACTGTCAGCACAGAGCCCTATGCGGGGCTCAAATCGCAAATTGTGAGATCATGACCTGAGCCGAGTCGGATGCTTAACCAACTGAGCCACCCAGATGCCCCTTTAAATTTTAAAATTTAAGTAGAATTAAAACCCAGGCCTGCAAACTACAAAGCCTATGCTGAGTCACTGTACTGTACTCTTTAAATAATGCTATTATCTAGTATAGGATGGTATAATCATATTACGTGCAGTCTGTTCTAAGTGCTTCACAGAGATTCACTCAAACTAATTTAATCCTCTTAAATTATCCCCATTTTTCAGATGAGAAAATTGAGGTACAAATAAATAACTGGTTTGAGAGCATACGTATTGTGAGTGGCATACCTTCTAGGTCCTGAATGTGCCATAACCGCTAGACTTCTCTCTCATTCTATATAAATTGATTAATGATTTTGCTCTACTTTCAGAGTTGATTCTTAAGACAAATTGATTAGAAAAGCCTTTGATTTTTTTTTCTAGCACAAAGTATGATGGGTCACAGTGAGCTGATTTAAATCTATGTAAGTCAATAAAAATTATTAGTTCTCAGACTTAAAATATATGGTGACATGACCAAAACTTCTTTTCCCTCCATCCTGGCTATAAAGACTAGAGGGCTAGTAATATCCAGGGAACATAAACTTTAGTATTTTGTCTAAACGACAGAGAGTGATATTTTTAAAAATTACTTTCAAGTATTCTCTTTTGTACTTTTCTGCAGATGATCTCTTTCCAGGAGAACCAAGGCAATCATCTGCAGGAAGTATGGAAGGGGGATGAATAGAAAAAGAGGAATGAGGAATAAGAACTGTAATTTTCAGCTAAGATATCCAAAATAAAATTAACTCCAAATCATCTGAAAACTATTTTAAAGTATTGAAGTTGGTTTGAAACCAAGACTTTAAAAGAAAGAAAAGCTTTTTCTTAACTATTCCATTTTATCTTTTGATTTTTCAAGAGACAGTCCTGCCAGTTTGACCACAGAGTTCACTATAAGGTACAAGGAAACTCTGAATATATCTGCACCTTCTGGCAAAGATAGATTATGGAGTGAAGAAGGTGAATTAAGCAAGACAAAGGAGGTCATCAGACCTGTGTCTTCTTTTATCTTTGGGCAAGGGTCCAAATATTAGATGAACTGAGAAAAGTATATTAAACTTTTAAAAATATTATACCCTCTGTGATATTAGCATACAAAATACTGAAATACAGTTTCTATGGATGTTATCAGCTAACCAAACTCTCTGGGGTTTCTACCTATCATCCAACTTGGGAACAAATGGAATGAAAGGCTGTCCTCATGCCAGGATGGAGATGTCCATATCAAAGAAAACTTGATAGCACTGCTTGGAAATAGAGAAAGGGTCTCAGAGTCATTTTCAGCGACTGTGTAATATGGAAAGTACTCGGGACTTACCATAACTTTTGGATAAGGACAAAGAAGTTAAATGGATTTTTTTAAAAATTTTTTTAACGTTTATTTATTTTTGAGACAGAGAGAGACAGAGCATGAACAGGGGAGGGGCAGAGAGAGAGGGAGACACAGAATCTGAAACAGGCTCCAGACTCTGAGCTGTCAGCACAGAGCCCGACACGGGGCTCGAACTCACAGACCGTGAGATCATGACCTGAGCCGAAGTCGGACGCTTCACCGACTGAGCCACCGGGTGCCCCCTTTTTTTTTTTTTACATTTTTTTTAACGTTTATTTATTTTTGAGACAGAGAGAGACAGAGCATGAACAGGGGATAAATGGATATTTAGAAACCTACAAGTGAGTCTCTGTAATAAGATTCAATCTACCCCTACAATATAGGGTATGGTGTAGTCATCATAGACCAGAAGCTGAATGGAAGATGTGACATAGAATTAGAGAGGTCTACACCACTAGCAAAAGCTGAGGTGGAACTTGGTTTGTCCAGGGAGAAATGGTAGGTCTTTATCAAGCACAAAGACCAGGTCATGAGTTATACCAGTGGTAAGATTCATTAACATAGGGCTGAAGGAATGCCCAGGAATGGAACCACCTGGACTCAGAAGGCCCTCATCTAAAGAGAAGATTAGACTATTCCCAGCCAATCCAGGGAAGATTCAGAGAATACCAAGACAGAAGGGTCTCACTACACTAGTTTTAAAAATCCTAGGCTCCATCATAACAATGAAAATTTGCCTGCCCCCCACCCTTGGTTAAAAAAAAAAAAATGGAAAAAAAAGAGTATTTACTGATACAACAGAGTAGAAATAAAACATACACTTAAAGAAATTCATTTAATTATTGGAATATATTAAGCTCACGGATTTTTAAAATTTTTTTTTAATTTTTTGTTGTTCAACACCCAGCAAAGTTTGGACCATATATAAAAATCAGATCAGCTCTAGAAATAGAAGTTTGTGAAAAAGGAAAAAAAAAGACTCTACATTTCTCAGCATATATGAGTATAGTAAAATTAAATTAAAAATTAAAAATAGAACTTGGAAAATTTGGTGGAATGCAGCCAAAGCAGGGCTCAGAGGAAAATGCATAGCACTGAATGCATAGATTAGAAGAAAAGAAAAATCTAAAACCAATAATTTAAGATTCCATAAAAGGAAACTAGAAAAAGGAGAGCAAATAAAATCCAAACCAATAGAAGAGCAATAATGAAAATTAGAGCATAAATCAATGAAGTTGAAAACAGGAAATTAATGCAGAAAATCAATAAATGCTAATTATTTGAAAAATATTAATAAAATGTGTCTTTAGCCAGGCTAACCAAGAAAAAAGGAGATAAAACACAAATTACTAATATCAGAAATGAAATGATCCAGTAATTCCACTACTGGGTATTTACCAAAAGAAAATGAAAACACTAATTCAAAAAGATATATGCACTGCTGTTTTTATTGCAGCATCATTTACAGTAGCCAAGATATGGAAACAACCCAAGTGTCCATCCATAGATGAATGGATAAAGAAGATATGTTACATACACACACACAATGGAACATTACTCAGCCATAAAAAAGAGTGAAATCTTGCAGAAGTTTTATATTTTGATCCTAAGAATGACAATATCTGAAATCTCTGGGAACAAATCTATTATTGGTTATTTCTACTGACTTATGCACAATGGCTTGTTTTCTTCCATGCTTGGGGATATTTTAAAATTTCTTGTTTGTTCTATCTTAATTTGTGAGAATTGTAGATACCTCTGTGAAACTATAACATGTGATGAGCATTCAGCTTTTCCTGTTAGATTGTATTTCTTTCTTTATACTATTGAAGCTTAAGTTTCTTCACAGTACCAACCCTATCTTCTCTCCTTCATCAAATTAGCATTTAATTTTTAAGCAGGAGATTAATTTTAAGTTTCAAATTTGAAAGTTAGCTCCTATTGACAAGGAGTCTAACCCCCTGAAACCACGTAAATTTCTTTTGAGAGCCGCTAGATAATGCAAGGGCCTAGGCTTCAGCAATGCTTCCTTGAGGCTTGTTCAAGACTTTCCTAATGACAGAGCTAATACTCGTATTTACCTACAGGGAAGTTTCATGGTTCTCATTGGCTTGCTGCTCATTGACTCCACTTCAGATTCAGCAAACAGACTATTTTCCCACCTGTAAGAGGTGCCCTAAGCAATTCCCTTATTTCCTATGACCTCAGCAATACATAGTAAACTAAGATTTTTATCAAGTAAGTTGTTGTTTTGTAGCAGCAAGTTCCTCTGGACCATTCTAGGTCACAATGCAGTACAGAAACTTGGAACCTGCATTTGAATAAGCTCTTCTCCATACTCTATAATGCACACGGAGTATGAGAATCAGTGGTATAGACTAAGCAAGCAAATGAATGGCATATTCCAGCAGTGGTAAGTGTTCCAGTCTGAACCCCAGACTGTGCAAGAGAACATATTAAACTGAAAGCACTGATTAAATTCAGAAGCTTGAAGACTTTAAATACAATTTTAAAGCATTTGGAATTTTTTTGGCTATTGAAAGTAATATAAATGCTTTAAACAGAATAATTATATTTAAAAATCAGTGTGCTAGAAAGGTAAATCATTATTGTGAAACAGGGTTTAAAGAAGGTAGAGGCCAGAGGCAAAGAAGACAACTAACAATGTTTCTCAACTTTGACTGCGCTTTGGAGTTACCTTGGGAACTTTAAAAAATACTAATGTGTGAGAACACCACTAAATCAATGACTGCGTTGTGCCAAAAAAGGTTGTGAGTGACTGAGCTAAAGGCTTTAGCTACATGAGATTTAATGAGGAAAGTGGCAGCAAGAATGAAGAGAGGCAAACTGAGGAAGCATTGACAGGATTTGGTAACCACAAAGGTGAGGTGCCAGAGAAGTCAAAGATGAACCCAAAGTCATACACAAAAGCTATTTTCAAGATTCTCTTCTGCTTGACCTACATTTAACATTTCATTTGCCATGGTTGAGTTATCTTGGGGAGAACTTTGTGAGCGCACTCTCACTCTCTCTCTCTCCATAGATATATTGGTAGATAGATAGATATGTGTATAGATATGTGTATTTACATATCTATATATAATTTATATAAGCCCCTGATTTAGTGCATATGTTGCAATCTGAAGGATAGCACTCTAACTTCTAGAGTGTTGCCTCCAAACTGGTGCATAAGCTATGCATTTATAAGGCCAATTTAGTAATCTCTGAGACCAACTGCTTCTGGATAATGGAATGTATAATATAACCAATGGATCTCATGGTCATGAGCCTACCCCCACATTTCTGATATAAAGTAGCTTTCCTAGTCAAATGTTTTACTGTGTGATTCCATGTCTATGGATTAAGCATTCAATTGTCCTTGTATAGTGGTATTGACTGAGGCTCTGAAGGCAGGAAAAGCAGACATATTCCTAGATTAGATATGGATCGCTGGAAGATGAACTCTTGACCTTTCAGGATGGAAGGAGCGCAATGTAGTTGACTTGCCATCATGTGACTACGTAGTCTCCTCAAGGAATAGAGACATATGGAGAGCTTAGCACTGGTCCCTCTTACTGACATACTGGATATTCAGAGACAATAGCAGCATAGATTGTCTTTAGTAAGTGGAAGTACGTGCTTTTGTACCAGTATTATGTAGCCTCCACTTCTGTCACTGTGACTGCTCTATTCATTTGCCTATCACACCAGTTCTGGAGCATCTAGTGACAAAGCCTGTTTTTCAGTAGGTGAGTCATTTTGTCTACTGCTCAGTGTCTACTTCATGTTAGATGCTTTCTGATAGTCATTAACATAAGATTCAAGAATCTTCACACTCCATACCCCTAATTACATATCCATCCACATGCTTCTCCCCCAGACTTGTCTCCAGTTTTTTAATTAGTCCACAAGGTGAGGTCACTTCCCCAAATCTCTAGATTCTCATCCCATGTAATTTATTCCACACACAGTGAATGGCAAGGTACGTGGCTTGTAGCTCTGCCCCCCTGAGTAGGTGTTGCTTTTTCACTCTTTTTCAAGGCTACTTCTGAATGTGACTTTACTACTTATTTTCAACTTCTACTCACATATCAAATAAACCCATCTGAAAACTATATACTCTGGCTTTTTGTTTTTTCAGTCAGGCAACAAATTTTATTAAAAACGAACTATTTATTCAAAAGTGATCATGGAACAATTCAAAACACAGAGCAATAAGGATGCAAACCACCCCCACTGGACAACAGTTTGTTTCAATTCTCTCACTATAGGAAACTCAAACTTTTCATTTTTAGGAAAGGTTAAGTGTAACTTCAGTAGATAGCAATACAGAAAGATTTTGTCATGTGGGCGGGTTTCCTTGGTCAATTGCTTCTAGCTGTCTCCCTTGGGGTAGATACATTTTCAGAACCAGCTGTGCTGGAGCCCTCTCTGCCAGCTGCTGTAGATCTGCAATACGCTTAACAATTGTCTCCTTTTCCTGCTGTGTATAGGTGCTCTGCACCACATGCTTCTCCCCCCAGTTTGTCATGTGCTCTCGTTCCTTTTGACACATCATGTTCTGCACAGAGGTATGATAGTTTAGGCAATTCTTTCCTTCCTTGTTTACTCTATGCAGCCATTCTTCATAAGTAAGGTCCAATGCCATACAGATTATTTTTCCCCCTGGACATCAAAAAGGTAATGGTTCTTTTGAGCCAGGGTCTGCTGTGACTTCTCCAGCTCAATTGCATCCTGGATGTGTTTGATGGAAACCTATCACTAGGACATGAAGACTGAAGACTGTTGCATGGACCTTCACTGACCGTACTATCCTGGGTGGTGCTTACTGTGGCTGCCACAGTGGCCCCTGTTTGAAGAAAACCGCATTCGCTGGTCCCGGGTTTTGGAGGCAACAAGGATCTTTCACACAGGGCAGCCAAATCATGTCCCTCTATAACTTTTTCCTAAAAATGGAGGAAAAGTTCATTTGTGCTGATCCCAAGGAATTCTTCCAGTTCCTCTGCCCAAAACTGGTGCAACAGCACCCTGCGTGCTTGGAACTGAGCTTATCTTATGTTTTCTTTCCGAAGAAGTATATGTGATTACTGCAGAGACCTTCTCTGCTGTATCAACAATAGGGTTGCTTATCTATGTAGTTAAAAAATATGGTGCTTCTATGGAAGAATTTGCTGATAAACTCAACGAGCAAAATAATCCCTCTGACTTTTTTTCTCCTCTTCAGCTGGTGGTATGAACACCTTCTCCCCATGTAGCCATAAGTAAAGGCTGGGAGGTGGACAACTATGGTGGTTAGTGTGAAAATCTGCCCATTCATGCAGCTTTCTTGTGCCCCCTACTCCTGCTCAGGCTCAATTACAGATTCACCATTGCCAGTTTATAATGAACTGATTCTAGGCTCATCTTACTTTATGACTTGATGGGCCCAACTCATATTGGGCAATTCCAGATGCATGGTCATTTAATGCCCCATGGTCAAATGTTCTGTTTCTAACAGGACTCAATAACATGACAGCAAATGTTTCCCCAAAGTCATATAATTTTCTGTGGTGAATGGCAAGATCTTAGCCCATAGCAGTATGATTTTTTCTACTGGGGCTTTCCATAAAGTCCACACTGCATAGTATACCTCCAAAATTATAGAGTCTGTCTGCCAGATCATATGATCTGAGTGGCAGGGGAGATTGTACCACAGTTCGGACTCATTTCACAACCCTTAATGCACCAGACCCCACTCAAAGGTGATAGCCTTCTGTGTCACCCAGTATATAGACCAGGAAAATATACCTATATGTGAAATCTATTGCCCACAGAACCAAAAGAGGCCTGCGAGGTGACGTACTTCCTACCTTGTGGTAGGCATTGGAATATTCAGGAATTTTTCTTTCTCTTCAGAGGGGAATTGTGACATGCTCCTGACCACTCTGAAGTGGTCCCTGAATCTTCATAAGATTTCACCCTCTGAAACATAAGTGTCTTACCAATGTCTCCTGTTATTAGTCATCTTGTATATATCTGGACCAATCATTATGATGTAACTGATGTAATTCAATCATGGTCTGTGAGATGTCCAGGCAGTCAAGGTGTTTTTGGACTATTTCATGTCATTGGGTGGGAGCATTAACAGTCTCAGCATCACTGAGACAAAACAGTAAATCAGTATTACTGCCCATCACATATGAATGCAAACTATGTATGATTTTCTTTGCAAAGTAAGGCAGGAAAGGATGCCTTTGGTAAATTTTTAGCCATGCACCATGTACTTGAGACCTTATTCATTTATTCTAACAATCATACCAACCCTAGCATGGAACCTACAATTGAGATTTACAGTCATTTTCTAGCACCCATCTGATTTCTATAAGAGTCAACCCGGCTAGTTAAATAATGACAGGGACAATTACACAATTATCTTTTAGGTCTTTAATTGTTGCATTAATCTCTACCATCTCCCACAAAGTATGATAGTGTTTTTAGTTTACTATTTTGGTGGAGAGGAGACGGCATAGAATGTTTCAGAGGTTTCTACTTGGCCTTCTCCACTGTTACAGCTCTTATCCAACAGACCAGAGAACAAACATAGAGATTATTCCAACTGCCAAGGATAGTATATCAATTCAAATTATACATTAAGAGACTTGGGAAATGAGTCCTGGATGGGTCCACAAGCATAGTGAAAACATTATGAGTTTGACTTTAGGCCAGGATCTCATTTATTACATGCCACCCTTAAGTCTCCATCCTAAAGGAGGAAACTTCATGGAACTTTAAGTTTCCAAATATCAATGTCAACTCATACCCTGTATCTAAAATTCCTCAAAATGTATGCATATTCCCCTTTCTCCTGTGTACAGTCACCCAAATAACATGTGGAACATGTTATAAAAAATTAGTAGATATAAAAAAATGACCAAAAGTGAGTGGCAAAAATAGTCAAACATAGGAATCAACAAACAATGACTTTGAAGCACCTATTATTAATAGGTTCAAGAAGTTAAGGAAAAAAAATATGCTCAGAAGTCAACAGATGGAGAATCTCAGGAGAGAAATAGAAATCATAAGAAATGAAAATTCTAGAGGCACCTGAGTTGCTCAGTTAGTTGAGCGTCTGACTCTTGATTTCACCTCAGGTCATGATCCCAGGGTCGTGGGATCTAGCCCTGTGTCAGGCTCCATGCTGAGTGTGGATCCTCCTTGAGATTCTTTCTCTCTCTCTCTCTCTCTCTCTCTCTCTCTCTCTCTCTCTCTCTGACTCTCTCTCTCTCCCTCCCTCCCCCCCTCTCCCCTTCTTCGTCACTTGCATACTCCCTCTCTCTCTAAAATAAAATTTTAAATAAATAAATAAAATACAAAATAAAAGGCTGGTTCTCTTTAAAAAAACAGAAAGAAACAACGAAACAAAGAAAGAAACAAAGAAACAAAGGAAGAAATGAAAACTCTGAAGCTAAACAGGACAGCACCTGAAATTTTGAAATTCCCTGGTTGAGGCTGAAGACTGCAGATGGCAGGAGAGAGATTCACTGAACTTTAAGATAAAGCAATAGTAATTATAGGACACCTGGCTGGCTCAGTTGGTATAGCATGCGACTCTTGATCTCAAGGTTGAAAGTTTGAGCCCCACATTGGGTGTAGAGATTACTTAAAAATAAAAAAAAATCTTAAAAAAGAGCAATAATTACTTCAATACTAATTTCTTTTTTCTATTTCTATTTATCTAAATAAGAATATCTTATAATGTTAAAAATACATTTTCCAGTAGACACACAAAAAATGCAGAAAGAGAAAGAGAAGAAAATAAATGTCACCACTAAGAGATAATTCCAATTAACATGTTATGTTTTGATAGATTTATTTCTACTCTTTTGTCTGAATAAATGCAATCATTTTATTTTCACTAAATAGGATCATAGTGTAAATAATGTAGTCAACTGCTTTTTCGTTTACATTTTTTATGATCATTTTCCTATGTCATTAAGCATTTCTTAAAAATAATCCTTTTAGGTTTATGTATTTATTTTGAGAGAGAGGGAGAGAGAGAATCCCAAGCAGGCTTCATGCTGCCAGAACACAGCCCTATGTGGGGCTCAGTCTTACAAACGATATCATGACCTGAGCCAAAAATCAAGACTGGGATGTTTAATCAACTGAGCCACCCAGGCGCCTCATCTTTTAAAATATTTTAATGGTTTTATAAGTTTGTATCAGAAATCATATAACCATTCCTTTACTGAGTTAATTTCACTTTTCAGTATTCTAAATAGCACTGCAATAAATTTTGTTAACATAAAATCCTGGAGGCATCTGGCTGGCTCAGTCGGTTAAGTGACCAACTTTTGATTGTGGCTCAGGTCGTGAACTCATGGTTTGTAAGATCAAGCTCCGCATAAGGCTGCACAGGCTCGCTCTGTCTCTCTCGCTCTCTCTTACACACACACACACACACACAATAAATAAATAAACAAACAAACAGACGTTTAAAAAAAACATAAACTTCTGTTTCATTCCCTTCATATTTATTTAGAAAATTTTAGAATTGGGATTAGTTATAGAATTTTATTAGTTTTCTAGGGCTGCCAAAACAAACACCACAGACCAGATGGCTTAAACAACAGAAGTGTATTGTCTCACAATATGGGAAGCTGGAAATCTGCGAATCAAAGTGTCTACCGGGTTCGTTCCTCCTGAGGGCTGTGAGGGAGGGATCTGTTCCAGGTCCATCTCCTTGGCTTGTAGATGGCCATCTTCTTCCTATATCATTTTACCTTTCCTTTATATATGTGACCAAATTTCCTCTTTTTATAAAGACACCAGTCATATTGTATTAGGGCTTACCCTAATGACCTCACTTTAACTTAATTGCCCTTTAAAGAACCTGTCTATGGGGTGCCTGATTGGCTCAGTCAGTTAATTGCCCAACTCTTGATTTTGGCTCAGGTCATGATCCCAGGGTCATGGGATCGAGCCCCAAGTTGGGTTCCACACTGAGCATTGGGCCTGCTTAAGATTCTCTCTCTTCTCTCTCTCTCTCTCTCTCTCTCTCTCTCTTTCTTGCCCCTCTCCCTCACTAATCCTTTATCTCTCTAAAGTTAAAAGAAAAAGTCCTATCTCTGAATATAGTCAAATTATAGGTACTGTGGATTAGGACTTCAACAATGAACTTTTGAGGGTACACAATTCACCCCATACCAATAGTTGTAAACATTTTCAAAGGTGCAAATACATTTAATCAAATAGACCTCCATAAATTGTATTCCTATCCAGACTCAGAAAAGTCATTTCCAAAATTGTGAGGAGGACTCAAGTAAAGCAAAATTATTCCTATGGTATTTCCCTATAAATGAATACATGGAAAGTAATTCAAGAAATTTCACTGCTTTGAAATGGAAAAGAGGTCTATATCAGGCACCTGCTCAATGTTTGGAGCATATTTGAGAACATAATTTATTTATTATACATGTAATTTAAGAAGAAATTTCACAGAAACACTGACCGGGGTACCTCTTTATTCTGAGGGACATAGATTATAATCAGATTATTCAAATGTTTAATTTGTCTTAAAATAAAATATATATATATATACAATATATTTTACCAGTATGTTATGGCTTTTTACAGATGAGACATTTTAGATCAACTTCCCATATGTTTCTTCTGCCATATTTTAAAATGTTACTTGCAATCAGGCAATAAACTGAAAGGCAACTAAAGAAGTCCAACACAGCTGCTAGAATAATCTTCTATAAGTGTTGTTTGGATAACATCATTCCCTCTCTTAGAAAGCCACAGTGGTTTTCAACTTCTTTTTGTTTCAAATAAGAACTTCTAAATATTTTCTAAAAGGTGTGGAAAAATTCAAACCTACCTACCAAGAATTATTGTTTTCTTTGCTTGATTATTCCAAAGTTTTCCATTCTATCAGGTAACTGCCAATTAACTTCCAGCATATGTGTGTCTCACTCTCATGTCTGGCTTT
This sequence comes from Panthera pardus, assembly GCF_024362965.1. Taxonomy (NCBI): domain Eukaryota; kingdom Metazoa; phylum Chordata; class Mammalia; order Carnivora; family Felidae; genus Panthera; species Panthera pardus. The sequence goes on along the minus strand of NW_026526810.1, from coordinate 71,214,713 downwards.
TAGTTCAGCTATTACTAGCAACCAAAACCTCTTTTCTATAAGCCGAAACTGTCTTTCCACTAAAATTCTTTTCTAAAATTTGCCTACACCGCAATATTTTTTTTCTAAAGCACAAAAGCAGCAGTACCTGGCTGGCTCAGTTGGTAGAGCATACAACTCTTAAGTTCAGGGTCGTGAGTTCAAGCCCCACGTTAGGCATGGAGCCTACTTAAAATACAATTTTTTTAAAAAGATAAATTTATTTTATCAAAACACTCCAACAGATACCAGCACAGGTATTTAAGGTCTATAAGTAAAACATCCACCCAGCTTTCATCTGCCTTTTCAAAAATAAAATCCTTATTAAAGTCAAGTTGCTGGATGGCAAGTTGGCCAGGAGCATGCAGGAACTTTAAAGACGACCTCAGAATATTAGGCACTAAGAAGGGAGGGAAGGGAGTCAGACCAGCTTCACCAGACCAACAGAGAACAAAGCATAGACCTCCTCAGCCACATGCCTCCCACTAGAGACTCTGGAGGCTTCCAGCCATGTGTGCTGCAACCCCCATGATATACTACACAACTCTCATAACACCGTCTTACTTAGTTGGGCTAGTAGAGTTGTTTAAAGCAAAAAAAAAAAAAATTCTGTCTCTCTCTCTCTCTCTCTCTCTCTCTCTCAGTGCATAATAGTCTCTGCATAAGTATTAAAGGGAGAGATGTTTAATGTGTCACCTGAAGAATACAGAATATCTGAAGACTTAATATGTTTTTGAAATAATATATCATATAATTGGAGTAACTTAAATTTGTAAGCATTTTTTTCCATTTAACTCTTTAAATGCTGAACACTTAAAAGGTCAAGTTATTTGAAGACAGTCTGTCTACAAAGAAACTTCAAAGAATTTACATATCATATAATTTGGCTGAATGAAATATCTTAATCCTCTGTATTTTTTCTTCAAACACATTAAAGCATAGACACTTTAATAGACAAAGTCATTTGGAGACAGCTAAATAGTTTAAAGAGAAATTTCAATGGCACCCACAAAAATTCATGGTAAGGGGAAGGAGGGTATCATGGATGGGGCTTTATTTAACTCTATACTAACAGCAGTTCTGGATAACCTGTGTATGTCAACAAAAGGCATACCATCTTTTGGAAAGATAAACTCTCTCTCTTTATCTCGAACTCACATACCCGTTATTCTTTGAATTTGAAGCTGGTTTCTGCATGCTGCATACAATTATCGGCTCCCCCATCTCTTCTCTCAGTCTTCTGTCCTCTTCTTTACTGGCCCCATTCTTTCGATTTCCTTTCCCTATGTACGTTTGTCTGCATATGCTTCAGGAAAAGCAAAACCTTGCTTGTCACACAAATGCAAACACAAGAATTGGTTTTAGCCTATACTTGGTTAACAAAAGGATACGAGAGTTCATATTTAGAAAAAGAAAACAAACAACTCATGAGGCAAGAAATAAGGAAAGGAGGGATATTTTTAGAAGGTATTTTATCTAAATATATTTGTATATTAAAACTAAAAGTTTAATTTTTATATATCTGTATATAGAAACTAAAACTATTACTTTCTTCAAAAATTCGAAAGGAATAAAAAATTAGAAGACCATGTTGTCCCAGTGTGCTAAATAAAAAAAACATACACATGCATACCTCCAAAAAAAGAAAGAAAAAGAAAAATCACCTCAACTGGTTTTTTTCCACTTCAAAACCTTGCTTTTGTGCTTGTTATAGAGATTTTGGAAAGCTTATGGTTGGAGCATTTTTTAATAAAAATGACTTGGAAAGGTAAAGCATCAGTTGCTAGCCTTGAGAATGTGAAGGTCCAAGCAGGTAATAATTCTTCTGAATTGTCTTTGGCTAGTCAAGAACCTTAGGACTTTCTTTTGTCAAAACCTTGAAAATATTTATTATTTAAAAAGACAAACAAAAAAGAGAGAAAAATAATGAGGTGTCAGATTTTCACAGGGTATGTACACCAAGATTTTTTTTTTTTTTTTTTTTGCGTTAAAACATGACATTGCATTGATTTGTATGTACATATCGTTGTACCAACAGACTGGTATCAGATTCCTCTATTGCAAAAAAAAAGTTATGAATTAATATTAGTCTCATCGTAGAGAAGTCATAAGCAAAAAAACCAGGCAAAGTGGTTAATATTGTAAAAACCTGCAAGATAATTAAGGGGATTTTTTTTTTTATGAAATTCATTGTCAAATTGGTTTCCATACAATACCCAGTGCTCATCCCAACAGGTGCCTCCTCAATGTCCATCACCCACTTTCCCCTCCTCCCCACACCCCATCAACCCTCAGTTTATTCTCAGTATCTAAGAGTCTCCCATGGTTTGCCTCCTTCCCTCTCTGTAACTTTTTTTACCCCCTTGTCCTTCCCCCTGGTCTTCTGTTGAGTTTCTCAGGATCCACATATGAGTGAAAATATATGGTGTCTGTCTTTCTCTGCCTGACTTATTTCACTTGGCATAACACTCTCCAGGTCCATCCACATTGCTACAAATGGCCATATTTCAGTCTTTCTCATTGTCAAGTAGTATTCCATTGTATTTATATAAACCACATCTTCTTTATCCATTCGTCAGTTGATGGACATTTAGGATCTTTCTGTAATTTGGCTATTGTTAAAAGTGCTGCTATAAACATTGGGGTACAAGTGCCCCTATGCATCAGCACTCCTGTATCCCTTGGGTAAATTCATAGCAGTGTTATTGCTGGGTCGTAGGATAGATCTATTTTTTAATTTTTTGAGGAACCTCCACGCTGTTTTCCAGGGCAGCTGCACCAGTTTGCCTTCCCACCAACAGTGCAGGAGGTTTCCCGTTTCTCCACATCCTCGCCAGCATCTATAGTCTCCTGATTTGTTCATTTTAGCCATTCTGTCTGGCGTGAGGTGGTATTTCCGTGTGGTTTTGATTTGTATTTCCCTGATGAGGAGTAACGTTGAGCATCTTTTCGTGTGTCTGTTGGCCATCTGGATGTCTTTTTTAGAAAAGTGTCTATTCATGTTTTCTGCCCATTTCTTCACTGGATTATTTGTTTTTCGGGTGTGGAATTGTGGTTAGTTCTTTATAGATTTTGGATTTTTTTTTAATGTTTATTTATTTTTGAGACAGAGAGAGACAGAGCATGAAGGGGGTGGGGGGGTGGGGGTCAAAGAGAGGGAGACACAGAATCTGAAGCAGGCTCCAGGCTCTGAGCTGTCAGCACAGAGCCCAACACGGGGCTCGAACTCACGGACTGTGAGATCATGACCTGAGCCAAAGTTGGATGCCTAACGGACTAAGCCACCCAGATGCCCCTAGATATTGGATACTAGCCCTTTATCTGATATATCATTTGCAAATATCTTTTCCCATTCCCTCGGTTGCCTTTTAGTTTTGTTGATTGTTTGCTTTGCAGTGTAGAAGCTTTTTATCTTAATGAAGTCCCAATAGTTCATTTTTGCTTTTAATTCCCTTGCCTTTGGAGATGTGTCAAATAAGAAACTGCTGCGACTGAGGTCAGAGAGGTTTTTTCCTGCTTTCTCTTCTAGGGTTTTGATGTTTTCCTGCCTCACATTCAGGTCCTTCATCCATTTTGAGTTTGTTTTTGTGAATGGTGTAAGAAAGTGGTCTAGTTTCATCCTTCTGCATGTTGCTGTCCAGTTCTCCCAGCACCATTTGTTAAAGAGACTGTCTTTTTTCCATTGGATGCTCTTTCCTTCTTTGTCAAAGATTAGTTGGCCATACTTTTGTGGGTCCAATCCTGAAGTCTCTATTCTATTCTATTCCATTGGTCTATGTGTCTGTTTTTGTGCCAATACCATGCTGTCTTGATGATTACAGCTTTGCAGTAGAGGTTAAAGTCTGGGATTGTGATGCCTCCCGCTTTAATCTTCATCTTCAAAATTACTTAGGCTATTCGGGGACTTATGTGGTTCCATACAAATTTTAGGATTGCTTGTTCTAACTTCAAGAGGAATGCTGGTGCAATTTTGATTGGGACTGCATTGAATGTGTGGATTGCTTTGGGTAGTATTGACATTTTAACAATATTTATTCTTCCAATACATGAGCAGGGAATGTTTTTCCATTTCTTTGCATCTTCTTCAATTTCTTTCATAAGCTTTCTATAGTTTCCAGCATACAGATCTTTTACATATTTGGTTAGGTTTATTCCTAGGTATTTTATGATTCTTGGTGCAATTGTGAGTGGGATCAGTTTCTTTATTTGTCTTTATGTTGCTTCATTATTAGTGTATAATGATTTTGTATCCTGCGACTTTGCTGAATTCATGTATCAGTTCTAGCAGAATTTTGGTGGAGTCTGTCAGGTTTTCCATGTATAGTATCATGTCATCTGCAAAAAGTGCAAGCTTGACTTCATCTTTGCCAATTTTAATGCCTTTGATTTCCTTTTGTTGTCTGATAGCTGATGCTAGAACTTCCAACACTATGTTAAACAACAGCAGTGAGAGTGGACATCCCTGTTGTGTTCCTGATCTCAGGGGGAAAGCTCTCAGTTTTTCCCCATTGAGGATGATATTAGCTGTGGGCTTTTCATAAATGGCTTTTGAGATGTTTAAGTATGTTCCTTCTATCCCGACTCTCTCAAGGGTTTTTATTAAGAAAGGATGCTGAATTTTGTCAAATACTTTTTCTGCATCGATTGACAGGATCATATGGTTCTTATCTTTTCTTTTATTAGTGTAATGTATCACATTGATTGATTTGTGAATATTGAAACAGCCCTGCATCCCAGGAATGAATCCCACTTGATCATGGTGAATAATTCTTTTATATGCTGTTGAATTGGATTTGCTAGTATCTTGTTGAGAATTTTTGCATCCATATTCATCAGGGATATTGGCCTGTAGTTCTCTTTTCTTGCTAGGTCTCTGTTTGGTTAGAGAATCAAAGTAATGCTGACTTCATAGAATGAGTCTGGAAGTTTTCCTTCTCTTTCTATTTTTTGGAACAGCTTGAGAAGCATAGGTATTATCTCTGCTTTAAATGTCTGGTAGAATTCCCCGGGAAGCCATCTGGTCCTGGACTCTTATTTGTTGGGAGATTTTTGATAACTGACTCAATTTCTTCGCTGGTTATGGGTCTGTTCAAATTTTCTATTTCTTCCTGTTTGAGTTTTGGAAGTGTGTGGGTGCTTAGGAATTTGTCCATTTCTTCCAGGTTGTCCAGTTTGTTGGCATATAATTTTTCATAGTATTCCCTGATAATTCCTTGTATTTCTGAGGGATCGTTTGTAACAATTCCATTTTTATTTATGATTTTATCTATTTGGGTCCTCTCCCTTTTCTTTTTTCAGAAGCTGGCTAGAGGCTTACCAATTTTTTTTATTTTTTTCAAAAAACCAACTCTTGGTTTCATTGATCTGCTCTACTGTTTTTTTAGATTCTATATTTATTATTTTTGCTCTGATCTTTATTATTTCTCTTCTTCTGCTGGGTTTGGGGTATCTTTGATGTTCTGCTTCTATTTCCTTTAGGTGTGCTATTAGATTTTGTATTTTGGATTTTTCTTGTTTCTTGAGATAGGCCTGGATTACAATGTATTTTCCTCTCAGGATTGCCTTTGCTGCATCCCAAAGCATTTGGATTGTTGTATTTTAATTTTCATTTGTTTCCATTTATTTTTTAATTTCTTCTGGGGATGGTTTGATTTTGAATACATTTCAAATGGGCATTTGCCTCAGAGAATTGAATATATTTTTCCTTCCCCCCCTCAAATCTATTGTTTATCTCATTCACTGACATGATCAGTTTCCAAACTTCAACTTCTGCTGATGTGAATGAACTTGCACTTTTCTTGACTTCCTTCATCCCATGCATTCGCATTCCAAGTGGCATATGTTATCATCCACTGAAAGTTCCTACATAAGCAGCTTCTGCTCTTTTCTGAATCTGATACTGATAAAGGTGTGAGCTTTTTAACCCATACCATAATATTTTGTTAATTTTATCAACACTTTCTAAGATTAAGCAAAAATTTTCCTTCCCTTAATTGAGGTTTCAAACTAGAAATGACAAGCTTTCAAAGCAACAGTCACTACCAGAATTATTATTAAATAAATTCCTTAAGTTGTGCCCTCTGTTTTCTTCCTATTTCTGATGCTGACACTAGAAACACTCCAAATAATACATTTTCAGTCTATTGATGTTTTTTAAAGTTTATTCATTTCAGTAGCCTCTTCAAATTCTCCCAATCTTAAGAAGACACTTAAGAAGCAATAAAGACACTTAAGAAGCAGTAACATACTTAACTTTTATTAAAAGTTTGAAAATCTTATTACACATAAATGTGTATAATCTTATATATATGCAAATATATTATAAGAACAAAACAATATATATATGCTATTATATATATGATATATTATTATATATATTATATGCTATTATATTGTAACACATGTTATTCACTATACCACAGAGTGTGTCTATACCTATGGAAATGTATTCAGGTTACTAAAGCTCTGTTTCTCAAAGTAGAATATTCCAAACACTTGGATCAATCATTTTTTCCCTACACTTTTATCAATTTCCCCAAATCATAATATATTTTCTTTTGTAGTATATTTAGAAAAGTACTTCTTTCTTAAAAAACGTTAATGTTTATATTTTATAAGAGAGAGAGTGCAGGTGCAGGGAGGTACAGACAGAGAGGGAGACACAGAATCCAAAGCAGGCTCCAGGCTCTGAGCCTGATGCGGGGCTTGAACCCACAAACCATGAGATCATGACCCGAGCTGAAGTCAGATACTTAACTGACTGAGTCACCCAGGACCCCATAGAAAATTATTTCTCACAGAATATTTTTCTTTCCTGGATTTCCTGGAGACTCCAATTCTATTCATTTCATTCTTAGACACTCTGTGAGAAATTGGCCACTTGCAAAGATCTGTATGAGAAAATGCACTCTTATTTCTAGGGTGCCTTCCTGACCTTTAGCACTTGACATGATCACTTTGTCTTTGACAATGAAGTGTGGCCATTTAGCTTCTGCTATTCTGGAGTCAGTTCATCCCCAATGAAATTGGAGAACCCATCTCATTGTGGGATCCCATACAGTCATATCTGGTCTACAAAAGGAGACCAACCTTAGAGTTTTTCAAGGATGCAGGTACTTCTCTTACTAATATTAATGTCTCAGTGAAGCAAACGTCCTCTAGGATTTCTAATGGAACGTATTAGAAGGTGGGTGTATAAATGGTGCATGATAAATCCAGTCCAACTTTCCTGTCTCCATTAACTTTTGGATCCTTCCCTACACATCCTTCCAGAGAGGTTCTAGAATCACAGTCTCTTTAAATGTAGGCCAACACTGAGTCCAAGTTTCAGTCAACCCAAGCAAGTTGTTAGAAACATCTCCTGTTGCATTAGCTAACACGTTCAATTTTAATTTCTTATAAATAATACCAATAAAATCGTTGTTATATTATGCCTTCCTGGGTCTAATACCTCAGAATGCATTCTCACACATGTTTCCTAGGCTTTTGCTGACAGATATTAACAAAGTCTTGTGATTTCTTTGGTATGTAAGCTGTATCTTCCTAGTTCATATTGTCTAACTATTTGCCCTAGAGTGGTGATTCCCAGCTAGTGGTAATTTTTCTCCCAGAGACATTTGGCAATTGCTGCAGACATTTTTTTTATTGTGCAACTGGATAGATTTTTTTATTGTACAGTCTAGTGGGTAGACACCCACAATATTGCTACATATCCTACAAGGCACAGGACAGCCCACATAAGGAAGAATTATCCAGTTCAAAATGTCAATAGTGCTGAGGATGAGAAAACCCAACATGGGGAATGCTGAGATTTGACATTAGTTCTGGGTTTAATGGCAACAGAGGGTAGTTGAGGTGGATCTTAAGAAGAAGCGTCCCCTTTCAAGGCATCTGTTCAAATATGATTATCACAAGGTTTTGAGAGCAAGCTACTTACACTGACAAGAGAGTCTCAGAATGGCATGTGGATCCAAGATTGTCTGTTCATTTAGATCCAACCAGATGTCCCTATTGCAAGTTTCAGAGTTTTATTCTTTTCCATTTTCACATGAGAAACTTAGCAAGTGTGTGGGTTTACCTGTCATTATAATTCAACAACTCACCCAATAACATTTTGCATTTCATTTACACGAATATCAGTCATGTGGCTACAAGAAATAATATATTTTTAGGAGAAACTCTCTGGTTATGAGGTTGTAAGTTAAGTTTAGAAATAATGAAGCTAAGATGGTTATTTTCTCTATATAAGTGCTCAAGTACACACGAAAATATTTCATCCCACATTCTAGTCATTATAGGATTCATTACTTCCATCTGGTCAAGTGTAACAGCCACTCAAGTTCCCAAGAAATGTGCTTCAGTTGGCACTTCATTACAATCAACCACAGTTGGTAGCTTAATTAACTGTGATGCCATGATAAGTCATGGATTACTAGCATCCATTTCCCATTGACAAAAATGCTCAGCACTGTGCTCAAGCTCAAGGGCATAGCCAAACAGTCTCAAAATCCCATCTTCAAGGGTCTACCTCCTGAGACCCATCCAAATTCTTATCCCCATTCTGAATCAGTCTGGGTCTAACCAGGAGATAGAAACAACATAGTGGTTCAAGCAGAAGTTTAATATAAATAATTATTAATCTCTGATAAAAGATGTAAGAAAATTCTATAATTCTTCTTAGGGCTATGGGGGGAGTACCTAAAGAATTTCAAACTTGGACTGAGGGCTTCTTCCACAAGACTGTGGTAGAAAAAGAAGGTACAGCTGCAGGTTTTGAGGGATGAGTTTGGAGCTGAGAGGCAATAAGCTGATTGCAGGTGCATATTCTGTCCTCCACTGTCACTTCTTTCCAATCTTCTCTTTCCAATCATTCTTTTACTGAACCAATATTATTGAACATGTATTATACCTCAGGTACTCTTTGGTTCTAGAGATAACACACTAGGCAAGACAAAGCCTCTGCCCTCATGTCTTTCTATGAGAGGAGATAATAAGGAAAAAATCAAATAATACATTCTCAGATTATAATGTAAAGAAACTAAAGTAAATAAAATATCTTGTTTCTCAATAATTTTTTTAAAAAAAGAAAGCAGAGTAGGATGGTGAATGTGATTTAAGAGATATGATTATTTTATTTGAAATGGTCAGCAGAGTCTTTCTGAACAAGTAACTTTTGAATAGATCTTTTCACCAGCAGCACCTATCCACTAGCACTCTTACAGTTACCAGTCAAAAATCATAGTTGAATCATATCACTTTCTTCTAAAAAAATCTTTCATAATTCATATGTAGTTTAAGCAGATCAAGGCTACATTTCAATAATAAAAGTAGTCAGGACAAATCTCTAATTCTAGAAGGGTACACTAAGCAAGATATAAAGATGGAGGGGCACCTGGGTGGCTCAGCTGATTAAGCGTCAGGCTCTTGATTTCAGCTCAGTTCATGATTTCACTGTTGGGTTGGTGGGATCGAGTCCTTCATGCTTGGGATTGTTTCTCTCCTCTCTCTCTCTCTGCTCCTCCCCACCACTTGCATGTGTGCTGTCTCTTCCTCTCTCTCAAAAATAAATAAATAAACTTTTTAAAAAAGGCATAAAGATGGAAGTCAAATTGTTTGGACTGAGTAAGCCCAGAGGAGGCTGAGGAAAAGCTCTCTCTTAGTTGAGACTTATGTGCCTAGGGTCTGTACTGTATTAGGGAGACCAGATACAAGATCTATGGAAAGTTGCAAAATTCTAGACATTACAATAATGGCTTCTAATCTACTTCCTTTTAAGACTCGTTCAAATTCCGTATCAGATAGGTGGAGCTGAGTTTAAAGGTTTCAAGTGCTCAATCCTCTGATGAGGTATTTGAATGTGTAAAATGGGAAGACGTGTTTGAACACATAAAAAAGGAAGGAAAGGGATCTGACTTTCTGAAAGTAGTCACTGTAGATTATCCCAGGTCCTTATTTACTTTTTACAACATGTGATAGGTAGTGTCAACATTTTACAGATGAGGAAACAAGTCTTAGAATAAAATGTTTAGTTTCCATTTCTACCTTTCCTTCCTTCCAATGATGTGACACACCAGGCAGAAGACTTTCTTAATTTGATTAACAATTTCAGAAAGCTTACCTAGGCACGCCTTGCAGAGTTTTTTCTTGTTTTCCCCTCTTGGGACTTCTCTATGCCTTCCCATCTTATGTTTCACTTAGGCTGGGGCATCCTATGGATCATTTCCTCTTGCCACAGATAATATACTTCATTAATGGAAAAACTGTGTGCCTTGAAATGGTCCATCAGTGCCTGTGACTGGGATTCACTTCATAGTTTCATTTGTCATTCATATTAAGCTCTATCCTCCCACTGATACCCATTAGAGATAAAATGTTTTAATTTCCATCTGGTACTTCCTTGTTTACTCCTTTTTTACCAGAACCTGGAGAAATAGAAGTTGACTCTTTACTGGTCTCCCACAGAGTCACAAATAGGAGATTATGAGAAATATAAGTATCTTGCCCAAGATCACATAAATTAATTGGTGCCAGCCAGGATTCAAATCCTATTTTTATCCTACCATAACTCTCAAAATATGTGCATGATAAATTAATATGTGTATGATGTTAGTCCCTCCATGAAAAAAAAATCTATGATCAAATAAATTTGGGAATCATTACATACCACCCTCCTAGAAATTTGAGTTATATATTTGCATACTTAAAGCTTTGAGAGGTCCAGGATTTGAAGGGAAAAGTATTTATTTATTCATTCATTCGTTCATTTATTTATTCTTTCGTTCCTTTAACAAATATATATTGAACCCTGACAAAGTTCAGGGCATTTGAGGCAAAAGAAAGAGCATATCCAAGGACCCCAGGGCAAGAAAAAAAAAAACTGGCTTGTTAGAAGAACTTAGATTAGGCTGGTATGGCTGACATGTAGCAGTGACATGAAAGCCATAAGAGGCAAAGGGCCAGAAGCCAGCAAGGGCCAGATTGTGCAGGAATTAATGGGCTACCAAAAGAAATTTGGATTTTTGTTCCCAATAGAATCAGAATCCACTGAAATGTTAGCCCAACATTAAACTTATTTGGTCACAATCCTCTTTATTCGCATAATGTTTTGATAAACATGTGCTTCTTTACACTTTTTGACCCCCTTTCACTCCTAGAAATGGATAGTGACCGAGATAAGCTCTTTCAAGGTTGAGACCAACTGATAGTCACTGTAAGACATCTAGCATGGACTATTCACATAGTAACACCTCGATACATGATTTGTGGAGTGAATCAAAACCCTGAAAAGATGGAAAGCTATGGCATTTATAAATGCTCGAAAGAACTTGACATGTTTTACCCAGACATCTAGAAAATTTATGATTAGAAAACAAGACACAAGCCTTCACATGTTTGCAGTGGTACCAGAAAATGAATTAGACTTACTTTGTAAGGCTCAGGAAGGTGTAACTAGGAGCAAGGAATGGTAGTGACAGAAAAGCAGACAATAAAACGGACTTGTTAGGAGGTAGGAAGTTTCTTATCTGTTTTCAAGCAGGGATTGTAAAACAATTATGGAGAATACCACAGCAAAGGCCGGATTGCATATGTTAAAGGTCTCTTTCAATCCTACGATTGTAGGGTTCCATTTGAAAAAATTGGAGGAAGGAAAATGATTAAGTGAAGAAGTAGGTGTAGCAAGAAAGAACTTTTGTATGACAAAAAAAATAATTTTGCAATTAAGGCAGAATAAGGACAATCATGTAAAAGAATAGGAAGCAAAGTAACTTTCAATAAAAGATGTCAGCAGAAAGATATTATACTTCTCCTTCTGACTTTAATATGAAACTTAAAAAAGAATAAAAACTAAAGGAAAAAATTTCATCACCAAAAAGGCTATATAATTCCCAGAATTCCAAGTCAAAACCTACAAAAATCTGTCAATAAAACTAAAGAAACTCCCTTATAATTCATAGAATTTTACATTTTTTTAATACACAAGAAAGCCCTAAAAATAGAAAATTTTAACAAGTGAGGACTAGGTTTGTGGAAAGGTAGGAGGGGACTTCTGTTTTTCACTTTGTACATTTCCCCACTCTTTGAGTTTTTTAGGTAAAAATGTATACGTTTTTGAATTGTTTAAAAGCAATTTCAGTAGGATAAAGGTGGGGGAAGTGAGTTTTTACTGAATGTTTTCAAGAGGACATATCTTTGGTGCTATACATGTGAGTACATGAACAAATCAAGAGGTCCCTGAAGGGAAAGAAAAGGGTTAGCCAACATACAATGTATTCTACCTCTACACCCTGCAATCCTATAAAAAACAAGTTCCTGGAAACCTGAACTTCCAATGTGATGCATACCACTCTGTAGAGACAGCTGGCAGACACAGGTGCTCATTAATAAAAGTACAATCCCCTCAACAATAAGAATAACTCCATGTACAAGGTTGTAGAAATAGGCTGAACAGTAGCTGAGATTCTAATCTAATTATATCCTCGTTTTAGCCTCTAGAGTTTACATACGCAGCCTATGAGTATCACCTTAACATGCTAATTTCAATGGAAAAAAAAACATGAGTGAGTGGGGAGATACTTTCCCCAAATTCCAAGTTTCAAGTAGATTTCGCCGAGAATACATTTTGTCTTCTGTGAAATTTATTACGTTGGAAATATCCTGAATGTTAGGCCATGTTTTAAAAGGAAAATTTTCTTTTAATGCCACTTACAAGAATTGACCTGGAGCTATACAGAAGTAATTCCATTCGCCTTTCTTTTTTAAGAAATCTACATTCTACCCAAAGCATCTGTAGGCTACAGAATATTATCAGACAACTAATACATCCCAATCAGACTGAATTTATTTATAGACAACGTTCTTTTTGCAATGTTAGATGCCTCATTAACTTGATTCAGCTTGTGCATAGCAAAAATATTCCCTCCCTCTTCAGATTTTTGATAGAGTGAATTATAATTTCTTGTCTCACTCATTATAAACCTTTAGTTTGGAGGACATTTCAGAAATGTGTAGTGCCACTTATGTGAATCCTGGATTACTTGTCCTGGATTAATTAGGTGCTTTATTTATTTTTCTTTGGGAGGAATATGAAGTGGTATAGCGACCATTCTTACTTTTTTACTTTGCAAGGAAAATAAGTTAAAATTTAATTCTGCTATAAACCTCCTTCCAGGAAAAAGGAAAAGTGGATTTGTGTCAGAGTAGATCCCATTATATACATTATTGTCAAGTTAGTGGGATGTAGATGGGATAGCTGGGGGTGTAAATCTCCTTATGTTTAGATATGTTCATCTGAGAACAAAATTAAGGAGATACTATGAAAAACCAGTACATGTAACCCCCATATAATGTTACACACCTTCAGAATTTGAAATTTCCATTTGAATATCACTAGGTTCTTTTAGTTGGTTTGCACTTCAATAAGCATGGGGAGAAAGGATGTTTCTTTCCGAATTTTTCGCTACACCTGTTTCAGATTTATCATTTTTTAAAGCAGATTTAGTAGGTCAAATTGAGCTCAGAAAAAAAAGATAATAATTTGAAAAACTAACTTCTGTTTCTCTTAAATTCAACCTGTCATGCTTTCAATGAATTTTCACACAATTAAATAAGAATACTTCATGTTTGGTGTCAAGTGGCTACAAATGATACTGGGAAATATTTCCACATTTTGTTTTAAATAAAAGAGTAATTCTGTGAAGAAGCAAAAACAACTGTTCTTAAATTATAGCCTGCAAGGATCTGTGATTTGAAAAACCTGTTCTGTGTGCCGGAATGTAGAATGTCCAATGTCTGTTGTTTTCATCGTCTTCCACATGGCAGAGAACATACTATCTTGTGGCTCTGATACACTCACAATTGTTTTAATCAAAGTTGGTCATGTAACTTCAACAGCAGGAAAGGTAGTTTCACTGCTGAGTCTCAATGCTTGAAAATATGTAGCAGAAATGAGAACACCTCAAGCAAGTTTCAGGACTTCTGTTTTCAGTTAAGGGAAAATGTAGAAAGTCTTTCCATTCTGCAAAGCAGACTTCTTCCTTTCTTCTTTCTGTTTTAATCCTTTATTATGTGTGTTCTAAGTGAGCTGTTCAGAAAGGATTAAAAGGAGATCTGTAAATATGAGGTCCCGTTTGCAATTAGGAAAGAAAAAAAATATTTTTGTAATGTTTTTAAAAGCATCCCCATGCAGTGTTTTGTCATTAAAGACAATGACATCAACTAGAAAGTTTTCTCCCCTCCTAGACCATAACAGTCCTGGATCCATACTGTTTGATACAAATTCTGATTCTCAAACAAAACTGGGAATTTGTGTAGAACAGTATGATCCACATCCATCAGAAGCAATACTGTTCTTCGTGATGGCAATAAGGATGGAGAGTTGAAAGGGTTTGAAATTACAGTGGAATTCCTAAACTTCTGAAATTGGTCTAGAATGTCAAGTGTATGCCAAATAGTATTGGTCATGGTTTAAGCATATATGGTTAGCCAGTTGACAAGCTGTCTTTTACAGAATATGTTGATGGAAAGTTATTTGTAAGCCAATGTTTTAGTCCAAGAGAAACTGAGTTTACCTGACTATCGGGCTTTGAGGCTTCAGAGTACATATGGTATGCCCAAACTAGCCACCATCTTCTATTCTAATCACGGTTAAAGTCAGCTGTGGGAGGCTGCCGCCCTTGAATGGTTTATAATCAGCTTGAGACATGAAACTGACTCACTTCTGGAAGTGTGGGGGCTGTTCTTTCACTCTTTTCAGTACATGAATGCCACCATAAAATAAGATTAAATGCCCTGGGGTTTCCCCCGCTGCTTCTCTTCCCTATTTGTTAACTTTTCATGGTATGTGGGCTCATACTGTATTTATATTTTCTCAGCTTCAAATGATCTCACTCACAATTTTGCATTGGGCAGCCTGCTTTGCTGTACTTCTAAAATAGGACGTATTTTCCTATTATGCTATACTTTTATCACATTACTTTAAAGAGGTGAATACTTTAAACATAAATAGATATAATACTTAAACTCATTAAAGTTATAATATCTGTCTTGGTGCCCCACTCCCTTCCATGTCATCTCTTGGGAGGTTACTTGTGAGCTTTTTCACATTGTCTAAAGGTAGCTGTAAACTCGTCCTCTAAAATACCATTCTTAGGGAATCACACTGCAATTACAGACTTTCTTCCTAAAGCTTCTAAACTTCAACTATAATATTTTGTTTCCTTCTTCTAAAAGTGTACTGGTCTTCTAAATTATGGACATATCTTCTAGGATCTTATAGATGTTTCTCTTATTTGGGTTACTGTTCCCGTGAATTTTGAAAAATCTTATAAAGATCTTCCCCACGTAGGATGTTCTGGCCATGAATTTCAAATAATCTTCCTGAGCAATTTCACAAAGGTAAAAATCCTGTATGACTGTGTTAGTCTGGGAATTATGCATAAAGGCAGTTAACTTATATCCATAATCTAGAAGTATAAAGCTTATTGGTACCATGGAACAGCAAAATAGAGAGAGAGAGAGAAATAAAAAGATACTGTCAAAATCTTTCTCCATCATGGACACAGGTATAGGCAAACTCTTTGAAACCCCCAGTGTGCTTAGCACAGCACTATTGCCCAGGAGTGTTAGCCATATTTCAATACACACCTGTGTTGGCCCCACACTGGCTAAGGTGCTGTTAGTTCTCACTATGGTGGAAAAAGATAAGAGGCCTTCTCCAAGTTCTGAGATTCTCTTGTCATTGGCATGGTATGTTTGCCCCTTACCTGGCCTGGATTAATTGTGTCATGTGGATAACGGCCTGCTGCATGCTTCTGAGTTTCCAAGTAGTCACTCAACTCTAACACCTCAGTTCCCTCTTCAATACCATCCTTGACACTCTCCTTCATTTTTGACAGGATATTCATCCTGATTATGTACTACGTTACCAACATCCCTTTGGAGTCTTTGATCCCATAATTTTATAATCTCATACCACTGATCATACAGCATCCACAATACACTCAAGATGTATGTTCCATTTTGTAAAGTGCAACTGCATAAAGGCATTAAAGCATGACATTTAAGAGACATTAAACAATCAACAAATTGACTCTTACCTCTGGTATTAATATAGCTGTAGGAATCAGGATTCTCCACCTCTTTCCTGGAAAATAATTGAAACTCAATTCAAAAAAAAATTAAAACTCTCACCTTTCCAATTTTGCTAAATTGGGAGACACTCAGAGTTTAGAGTTTCCAAATCGATGAATAAGATTACCAAAGCCATGTGAGATTAAAAGGAAAAGAAAAGAAAAGAGAAAAAAGAAAAGAAAAGAAAAGAAAACTTATGGAATATCCGTAGGAAGATGACCCTGTAACATTAAATCTCAAAAAGTTCCACCAAAAAAATAGAAGCCCTAAAGGAAAGAGATAGCCACCATTAAAGACAGAATTCAGACGACTGTAGGGGTTTATGTTTCTACCATGATGGAGGAAACAGTACAGGACTTACCACCTACCATTATGAATTAGAAAAATGGGAAAATACAAATAAAGGGTTTTTAGACATTGTACAACAGGCTTTAATCACCAACAGTAGAGAAAAAGTTAGGTGAGCTTTATAATCAATGATTTCTGCTTGGAAGAACTCGCTGGGCCCTGTTGTGAGGAGGTAGCTCCCAAGCAGAGTTCAGTCATACTTTCATAGCTCAAGGCAAATAAGAACAGGGACCTATATGTCAAACAATTCCCAGAAATCACAAAGGGGTGTGAAAGCTCAAGTTCCCAAAAGTCAGAGTGCAGATTCCTCACCGACCACCTAGAACATTCAATAGAGATACCAAGAGAGCTAAACTAGGCCTAATGCAAAGACTGTCCCAAACTAACCCTACCGCAGCTTCCAAGAAAGCCCTAATTGGATAACACTGAACTGTAAGTAACTTAACTGCTTGGCAGAATAAAGTTAGATAATAACAAATAACAACTTGAAGGAAAAATTAAAAATACAATGCTCAGCAACATGAAATTTATAACGTACAGCATTTCAATAAAATATTGTTACACATGTGAGAAGGAAAGAAAATTAAATCCATAGTTAAAACATAAATCAGTCAGGGGCACCAGGGTGGCTCAGTCGGTTAAGCATCTGACTTTGGCTTTGATCATGATCTCACGGTTCGTGGCTTCGAGCCCGGAGTCTGGCTCTGTGCTGACAGCTTGGATCCTGGAGCCTGCTTTGGATTCTGTGTCTCCCTCTCTCTCTGCCACTCCCCCACTCCTGCTCCGTCTCTCTCTCTCTTTCTCTCTCTCTCAAAAGTAAATAAACATTTTTTTAAAAAGATAAATCAATCAACACACAAAAAAACCATAAATGATAAAGATGAAAAAATTAGCATAAACTGACTTTAAAATAGGTATCAAAAAGTATACTCAAGAATTTGAAGAGTAACATGAACATAATGAGACAAAGCATGAAATACATAACAAAAATATAAAACTTCTAGACAAATACAATATCTGCAAAGATAAATTCCCTAGATGAAATTAACAATGGGTTAGGCATAAAACATTTAATTTCTGTAAAGGAAAAGAGTGTTTAAGACAAATGTTAAAAACTCATTTAAAGTTTTAGGTAGAAATAAAATTTTATGTACCATAAAAATTATAGGAGGGAAATAGCATATTATTTGAAGATACACTGCAATAAAAGTGTGTCAGTCAGAGGATAGAGAAAACACACAGTACTTTGAACAGGGTAAATATAATAGAAAACGTATTAAAGTCTGTTTGTTTTTGGAAAATAAAAACATGAAATATAAACCAGAGAACAATAAAACTGATTATCTATATGCAGAGTGGAAAGAATCAGATGGAAGGGATTTGGGATAGAGTGACACTGTTCTGAGTATACCTTTTTAAAATAGTTTCTATTTGGAAGTATTCTACATAATCAAAAATTTAAATCAAATTAACATTTAACAAGAATGGGAGGAAACACCTAAAACTAAATGCAACCCCCCCAACAAAATTAACCCAACAGTATTTCAAATAAAGGACATAAATACACTAAGGAAGGAAAATATATTAATACGAGTAATTTTTGAACACAATACTTTGACTATATACTGTCAATCTAGGGAAAGCAAAGAACTAACAGATTTTGGATTCTTAGTACATTTGTTATTCTGTGTATAGATAATTGAACAAATGAGTTAATGTTGCTGTGAGCCAGGGTTTTCCCTGTGAAAGAACAGAGATACAAATATAGAAAAACCCTGTAGGTTTGGTTTGCAATTGAAGGCATCAGTATGCACTCTTAATTTCATGTATATATGCATATCATAGCTCTGTTGAAAGGGTCTGGAGGCAATAATACACCAATAATGAGCATATCTACTGCCACAAAAAAAAATCACCAAAGGTGAGTCAAGAAAAGTACAAAATGAGTCTAGAACATCTTATTGTGTAAGGGGGATAGTATTCAAAAAAAAAAAAAAAAAGGATAAGAACAAATGTCAAGAAGACACAGAAGCTAAGCTATAGGGTCTCCTGTTGGCCAAATTTGGAACAATTTGAAAATCAAAATAAATAACATAGTAATGGAGTATAACCCAATGATTAGAATAGAATCTGTAAGTCCATACTGATGAAAGATGCGAAATAGATAGATGATAGATTGATAAATAGATGATAGATGGAGAGAGAGAGAGAGAGAGAGAAGATGATAGAAAAGGAAGGAAGGAAGGAAGGAAGGAAGGAAGGAAGGAAGGAAGGAATAAAAAGTAGAGACAGGCAGACAGGAAGAAAGTTATCTCCATTACAGTAAGATGACACCACAAATACAGATAGTGATGGAGTTGGAAATTTGTTACTTTGTAGCCCTCATAGTGTACTTGCATAGTGGCTTCAGAGTGTACTTTAGCTCATACCTTTATGGAAAACAAATATTAACTGAAGTTATATTTGTTTATGTGCAGTTCCTTTGCCTTTGGTCTTACAGAATCCACTCATTCCCAAATTTACTTAGGCCAGAACCTTTTCTCCCTGCAGTGAGGTTGTTTTGTTAATGTCATATAGTCAGATTCCTGTGTGACAGTATGTCTTACATTCTGAGATCTCCCAATCTTCTAAATTGCTTTTTTATTTGCACACAATAAAATTCATTCTGGTGCTATAAAAAGTCTTATGGGTTTTGACAAAGGCAAAATGTTGTATATCCATCACTCCGGTATCGTATGTAAACTTATCTCCACAAATCCCTGCTTCTTGACCTAAACCAGCCTGCCTGCAAACATCATCAGTGGCCATGCCCTTAAAAAAATAGTTATCCTTTAAAAAATTCCTAGGGGACACAATCCCCCCTCCTTTCAATTTGCCACACTCCCCAGCCCAAATCTCCTTGGCTTCTTTTTTTTTTTTTTTTTTTCTTCCTATTCCCTCAACCCCCACTCCCAGCTGCCTGTATTTCTTTAAGGAAGGTTTTTTTTTTCCCCCTCTCCTAATCCCACACTGTAGGACTGTATGAACAGGCCAGATGAGCAGTCGAATTTTCCAAGGAATAACTTCCCCAAGATGTCCAGTGATTGGCAATGATCCAATGATGAGAGCCCCAGCACTGGCAATGGTAGTTCAGAGGCACATCAGAGAAATCTAGCTGTTCCAGAGCCTGAAGGACAACAAGAAGGAATATCTTCTGTCACCCAGCAGGAAAAACAAAACAAAACAAGACAAAACAAAACACAAAAACACCAAACTGTCTAGGAATACCACTGCTAAATTACCCACCAGTCGTGTGAAAAGACTTCAGAAGGAGCTAACTGAAGTCATCCATATAACTTATAACATCCATATAACCATATGAAGTCATTCATATATATATATCCATATAACATATAACATCCATATAACCATATGAAGTCATTCATATAACTATGAAGTATAGTTAACTATACTTGGTCCACCAGCCTCTGTGTGTGAAGGTGGTGTGGTTTTTCTGGATATCACATTTTCATCGGATTATCCATGTAAGCCACCAAAAGTTACTTTCCACACCAGAATCTATTACTACAACATCAACAGTTAAGGACTCATCTGCCTCTACATCCTTAAAGACAACTGGAGTCCCACTTGGACAATTTCAAAGATTTTGCTGCTGACTTGTTCCCTTTGACAGTCTGTAACCCTGCAGATACTCCAGTTGGAAGCATAGCTTCTCTGTATTTGAGGAACAGAACAGAACGTGACAAGAGTTGGGCATAGATTGAGTTGGGCAACACAATTCACATACTTTCTATACAATGAGAAGGAACAGAGACACCTTCTCACTGTGCTGCAAATCTTGGGGTTTTTTTAAGATTTTATTTTTGACTAATCTCTGCATGCAACGTGGGGCTCGAACCTACAACCGTGAGACCAAGAGTCATATGCTCTACTGACTGAGCCAGCCAGGCGCTCCTGTGCTGCAAATTTTTATGGCCTTTACATTATGGATTTCTGTGTTGTTGGGGGCAAAAATTTTTTTCTTCTACCATTCTATCTTTTTGGCTGGTCTAATAATCAAATTAACATAAAAGAGATTAATGGGAGAAAAACAAATTTAATTACATACAAATGGAGATCCCAGAAAAATTTGAGACTGGGAACAAGTCAGGCGGTTGAGGCTTATATGCCATCTTGGGTAAAGGGATGAGATAGAGGCTGGGGGCTTGAAAGGGTAGGAGGATGATTCACAGAATAAGAAGAGCAGATATGTAATAATTAGATGTCTGTCCTGCCATACTGATAGGTCATTTAGATATGTTATCCCTTGGTAATAGATCTTTCTCTGGGCCAGACCCCTTATATAAATATTTTTGGGGGTAGTTTAAGGGAGAAGGAAAAAGTTTTCTTGAGTTTTTGGGTCTTGATTGCCTTTAGCTCAAAATAATCCACATGCCAAAGTGAGGAGACTTTTTGGGGGAGACTTGTTCTGAACCCCTTCAGCGTATATAATTCTATTCTCTGCTTTTATCCTTTGAAGATTAAAAGACTTCCCCAAAGGGTAAATGCTATCAAGAGTCAAATTTTGTAGGGATGCCTGGGTGGCTTAGTCAGTTAGGCATTCGATTCTTGATCTCACCTCAGGTCTTGATCTCAAAGTCATGAGCTCAAGCCCTGCAGTGGGCTCCCCACTGGGCATGAAGCCTACTTAAAAAAAAAAAAAAAAAAAAAAAAAAAAAGTAGAACTTTGTAGCTGTGGTTGTGTTTGAAATGTCTACTTGCAAGTCTTCCTTCTTTTGGATATTAAAATGAAGATGTGCACTCAGTCAGTTAAGTGACCAACTCTTGATTTCAGCTCAACTTCTTGAGATCAAACCCTGGGTCAGGCTCTGCACTGACAGTATGGGGTCCACTCAGGATTCTCTCTCTCCTCTCTGCTGCCCTCCCCTTGAATGTGCTCTCTTTCTCCTCTCCCTCTCTCTCTCCCTCAAAATAAATGAATAAACATTTTTTTTTAAGAATAATAAAATAAATGATAAAATGTATATTATGGGGTACTAAGAATACTGGTCCTGAAATTTACCAAATATTATAGCGCATTTTATATTTTATATTTTATATTATATGCTATATATGTAAGTGTGTATATAATAGTGCATTTTAACTTAATTCATTATCTGTATAAAGTTATAAAAGTAGCCATAGGGGACTGGGAATGAGGTTATTTATAGCAAACCCATATCTCTTTCTGAGTATGTGGTTCATGCTGTTGTGAAAAATGTTTTACCTTTTACTTTTATCAACTTGTAATAAGAGAATGTTCTCTTACCTTTTGTAGCTCAGGGACTACCTGATGTAGCATCTCAAATAAATACGCTACTAAAGGCCCCCCAAAAAAAATCCCAAGGGATTTTGCAACAGCTTTATAAAATACAGGATCTGAAAGACTATATTGTAATTGCTTCTTGCATATTTCTAACCTTATGAGAGCTTACCTGTATTACCATGAACACCCACGCCCAGCACACATCTAGCACATGATAGAAACCCAGGGACCATTTCTGAATAAAGATAGCAACCCCAGTTTATCAGAATTGAAATAATCCATACATAGTTTTCATTCTAAAATTTTCCTGAAATTCAAGTTTTTTAATTGGAAAATGTGGAAAGGTAACCAAAGCCTTGAGATTCAATATCGGCTCTATAGGTATATTTATGATTTAACACATTCATTACTAACTAGCTATATATAGTCCTACTAACTCAGCAGGAATTCTGCATACACATAATGAATATTTCATCATGTATTTGCCTATACATTGAAAATGTGAACTTTTTTTTAATGGCCTAGATTTCCTCTTTTGAAATGTTAGAAGAAATTCTCAATAAGGAAATTATACGTTTAAAAATTTTTTTAATGTTTATTTATTTTTGAGTGTGAGCTGGGGAGGGGTAGAGAGAGAGAGGGAGACACAGAATCCGAAGCAGGCTTCAGGCTCTGAGCCGTCAGCGCAGAGTCCAACATGGGGCTCGAACTCACGAAATGCAAGAGCATGACCTGAGCCAAAGTCGGACGCTTAACCGACTGAACCACCTAGGCGTTCCGGGAAATTATACATTTTTATATTCAAAACAGAAAATGTTCACAAATTTATTTTCTACAATTTGGCACATGTTGTATCTATAGGCAAACAAGGTCAAGCTTATAATTTTCATAAACGTAATTTTGCAAATTTCATAAAAGCTAAAACTCCTTTTACTTAATGTAATGAACAGGTGATGGTGACATGCATAATGCAATTTTCACAAATGAAGGTAAATGTAAGTTCATATTTCTGTATTCGAGAAAAATATGAACTAACTCAATAAAGATGAGCAGTATTAACCTTAAGGAGTTAATCATCAGAGTGAATGAGGGAAAATAGTATAATTAGCAATATATGAAGGTAGTCATTAAGGTGAACCAAGGCACATAATATAGTTTGCAATATAATGTAAACAAAGCCAAAGTTCCCATAGCAACACAAACTTTTCTTCAATGTACACATACTCTATTTTGGATTACCAGTTAGAGTTCTAAATTTATAGTTTCTTATGCACATGTATAATAAGGGTATATCAACATTATTCTAAGCACAATAAGTTTTATATATTCAGATTCAAATATGTGTAAATTTGCAAGCCTCACACTTAATTTTCTATATAGTTGACATCTCGTAAAATTATTCTGGCATTTCAAGTTGATGCTATGAAATTACACTTCTATCATGCATTACAATGTTTGTAAGTATCTTTATTGCTTAAGCTTGTTTTAGGATATATATATATATATTATATATATATATATGCAGTGTGTGAAATTCAATTTTTTAAAATTTTGATGATTACATCTAGAGACAATAAAAGATTATGTAAATATTAGGATATCTACTAGCCAGCCCTAAATTATTTCACTTAACAATAAAATAGTAACTACCATAAAATGATATTCTTTGCTCATCATGGACAATTGTACTGAGTAATTCTTTCTGCAGGGAAATATTTTTTCTTCTGCAATTCTAGCTCAGATAATCCCCTCTGTTAGAGTTGTATCTTTATTTTTCTTCTTTATAAAACAGAGCTGCTCAAACATTTATATCTACAAAGTGCTTTTCAATCATTTGTATACTAAGCCTCATAAGACTTTTGTGAATGTGTCAGAGGGGGATAGCTACAATTTATATTTTATATAAATTATATTATATTATATTATATTATATTATATAATTATATTATATTATATAATTATATTATATGGAGAAACAGGCAAACCTAAGGTCACATAACAGTAAGAAGTGGACAAAACAGTTACTCAGCCTACCAACTCTAAGTCTTATATTATTTATGCAGGCAGAAAAATAAGGGGAAATCTTATGTTTTATTTCATATTCATATATTTTATTCACCTAAATACAAGCTCTTACTCATTTTTATTAAGAACTGATAATCAAATGTTTAACATATTCTGGAGAATCCTAGTGACTAGTTCAAAGAGAAGTTCAACTCCTTGAGGTTTACATTACTGACAGATTTTACTCAAAGTAAAATGGAAAGAGTTTAAAAGAGGCTTGGTTTTACTAATCTATCTTTCCTCAGTTCCAAGGCCCTCAAACAAATTTATGTGTTTTGAATTATATTATGATAGGGACAGAAGCATCAATCTTTAACTGAAGATTAATGTGAAGTCTCAAAATTAACCATTTGCACTTCAAACTCTCAGTGGTGCATAATGAGCATCTGACCTACGGGAGATAATATTTTTTTCTTATAATTTGAGTAGGTAGAATGAAAATATAAAAATATCACCATGCTTTCCAGAAAACATATATTTGCACTCTTCTGCTATTAGTTAAAACGTGTTTGGTCAATACACGTGTAAGAACTCCAAGAAGCTGAAAACCAGGGCAAGGGTTAAAAGTTCTCTTCAGTTAAAAATGAGGCAAAATAAATAATAGTAAGAAGAATCATAGCATTAATATTTTAACATTTTCTATCACCCAGGCGTGTTCTCATTGTGGTACAATATAAATGGTATCCTTCACTTGTCAAGATATAATTTTTAAAACAAAGATGTCCAGTTTCAGGGAGAAAAAGTCATCCCTTTTGAAGATCATGATAAATATTCAAGTTTTCCTTCATGAAGGTAATATTTTTTATCTAAGTCAACATACTTTACCATTTTTAAACTTTTCTCATCATATTTTTGACAGCAGGTTTTCCAATTTTGACAGCTCTTTAAAAGTAATTTTAACAGCCGAGTGATTTCTCTTCTAAGCAAAGTCAGATTATGTGAAATGTCAATGTAAAAACTATACACTCTGACACATAATCATTTTTAGTTGAATTTACTTATTAATTTTGCTTGCTATTACTAATAAAACATAAGTGCTTAGCTAATTGTATTGCTTTTTGAAATGTTTTAAAGGTATTAAAACTGTATCCTTTTCACCACAAAATGTCTCACTTTATCACAATTCGTTTCCCTTCCGAAAATGGAGAGAAGGGGGAAGTAATAGCAGGACTAGGTAGATAAAAGGCAATTGAGAGACTGAGTGAAGTGGCTACTGTAAAGTGGAAATACAGGCTTGCACTGGTTAAACCAGCATGGAGGTATATCTGAATCCCCTAGGGACCTCTTACAAAATATACGCACATCCCTTCTCCCCTTCCGAACGCCGCCCTATATTCTCAACTGCCATTGCTGAGATTCTGACATCCTCCCAGGGCAGAAGGATAGAGAATATCTTTTCACCTACCCACCTGACTGAAAATCTCTGGAAACAATTTAAATAAAAACTGACACTTTTGTTGACTGAATTAATCCACTTAATTTCCTCCATCCTTTATTTCATAATCAAAGTGTTGCAGGAGGTGAAGTAATTATCTGGTAAATATAAATAAATGGGTTGTCAGTTCACAAATTATCTTCTCTTTTTAGTATTTGCTCTAATCTCCTGTTCCCTGATCACTTTACTTTGGCAGTTGAAAGCTTTTTTTTTTTTTCTCCATAGAATGACTTTGTCAGAACTTTAAAGAAAAAAATGTTTTACAGAAAAGGATTTCATTTTAGTTAATGATACCCCACCATGTGTTAAGTGCCATCTGACCACCGTTCTAAGTGGAATTAAGATGTCATCTAAGGTGTATCAAAAGAAATTCCAATAAAGCTAGCAAAAATTAGAAAAGTCGAATTAATTTTATTGGACAAATCCATTGAGCAATATACATTGTCTAGACGATTAAGTTGGATTTTAAACTATCCTATATTCTCCATCATTGTAGAATTTGTTCCACTTCACTTGGAATAAGTAGACCTGCCTGAAAGGAATTAGGAGAATTAATTATATTTTGTAGTATAAACAAGTAAACAAACAACAGCCAAAGTCATAAATAGGATTCAACAGCTCAATAGCATCACTGAATAGAAAGTGGAAAACGAGGGGAAAATAACAAAAATACTGAGAAAAACTTATTTCCTACCAGCCTATCAATCAAGTGTGAGAACAGAGTATAGTCTTTCCAGGTCATGTCTCAAATAACTTACCTTCTAGTTGGTCTTTCTCAGGAAGCTATTGAAGGAAGTGCTTTTCACCAACTCCAGGACAGTGCCTCAAGGAAGTGGCCTCTAGCAATCCACAACCAGGGAATCAAACTCAGGAAAGAGACAAAGGTCACCTTTTGAAGAGTTGCCAAATTGTTTTACAAAGTGACTGTACCATTTTACCATTCCCCCAGCAACGTATCAGAGTCCCGATTTCTCCTCACGTTCATCCACACTGGTTATTGTCCACCTTTTGTATTTGAGCCACCTTCATAGGTGTGAAGTGGTATCTCATAGTGGCTTTGATTTGCGTTTCTCTAGTGACTAATGTTGCTGGGCTTCTTTCCAGAGGATTATTGGCCTTTCGAATACTCCTTTAGAGAAGCATCTATTCAAATCTTTTGTCTATCTTTAAATTGAGTTACTTTTTATTGTTGAATCGTAAGAGCTTTTTATATATTGCAGACACACGTCCTTTATTATATATATGTGATTTACAGATATTTTCAATCAGTGGGTCAGAATATTCTTTCAATAAAATTTATTATATTTTTAGGATAGAGATATGGGAAGTGATTGTTGGGGGTGGGGAGGAATTTTGATTCACTTGGCAATTATCTTGCACTTGACACTAGAACAAGAGCCAATCCAGTACTTGTATTTGAGTAATATGCTTGTTTTTGTATCGTGCAAATAATATGAAGTTGGTGAAATATGAAGTTTGAGGGCTCCTCAGTTTCTCCACACTCTCTACTCAGTGTCTTCCACTTTATGCCCCTTAGTCTACATATGCAAATAGGAAGCTGACATAAAAGCAATTGGACATTACTTAAAATGCTATTATGATGACAAAACAAAAACTTGACTGCTAACACTGAAGAGTTAAAAGAAACAAACTCCAAATCAGCCTTCTGCAAATTGACTTTTGGGAAAAAGATCTTCTTCAAAATGTCCTAGAGGAACACAACTTTGTCATGAAAGATATTCTCAAGTTTTTAAAAGAAAACAAGAATCCAAAAAGATAAAGATTTTTGTAAAGGAAACTACCCAAAACCTAGGTCAGTGTGATATGCTTTTTCTGTGTTAACAGAGTGCATTTATCAGGTGATGGTTCTTGAAGACCAAAACAGGCAGTAGAAAGCAATGATATGTTGGGGCTTCTGAGTGACTCAGTTAGTTAAGCGTCCAGTTCTTGTTTTGGCTCAGGTCACGATCTCAGGGTTCAGTTTGTGAGGTCGAGCCCTGTGAGTTAGAGCCCCATGAGTTCAAGCCCCATGAGTTCCAGCCCTGTGAGTTTGAGCCCTGCATCACACTGACAGTGTGGAGCCTGCTTAGGATTCTCTTTCTCTCCCTCTGCTCTTTCCCTGCTTTCATACTCTCTCTCTCAAAATAAATAAATAAACTTTAAAAAAATAAAAAAAAAACATTTTAAAAAACGAGGCAATGATATGTATATCTGTGCCTATATTCGTTATTAATGTCACTACATAGAATAGCTTTCAATACCATGTATTAAATACTTATAATGCACAGACACAAAATGCAAACATGAACAAAACAGACACAGCACCTGTTTCATACTCTCAGGAGTCTCAGTGGAACTGATTATGTCCTATCTCTAGAGGGCAGAAGTACCTAGAATACTAGACCATTGTTAAATGTTTGTTCATATTTTAGGCATTGAGTTTTGTGAGATATATCCATAACAAAATAAGACAAGCACCCTGCCTTTAATTCGTTTGAAGTCTATTTATTATAAGAGACTGAAAAATAAACATTTTCACCAATGTGTGGTGTCATGATAGAGGAAAGTAGGTATGGCCCTTAACCCCATTTACAGAGATGGAAGTGATTAAGGAAGATTTTATCAAGAAAGTGACATCTAAGCTGAGACTTCAAGGACAGAAATTGAAAAGTTGAAGAAGGAGTAAAAACATACTGGGCCAAAGGAAAAGTCGATACAAAGAACCAGAAGGGAAGGAGATCATCACACATTCCTTCTGATTGTAATTTTTTTAAAAATTTTTTTTAACGTTTATTTATTTTTGAGACAGAGAGAGACAGAGCATGAATGGGGGAGGGTCAGAGAGAGGGAGACACAGAATCTGAAACAGGCTCCAGGCTCTGAGCTGTCAGCACAGAGCCCGACGCGGGGCTCGAACTCACGGACCATGAGATCATGACCTGAGCCAAAGTCGGACGCTTAACCGACCAAGCCACCCAGGCGCCCCCTGATTGTAATTTTTAAAATTCCAGAATAGGTAACTTTAAGTTATTCTCATTCATCCAAATGAATTTTATAAATAGCCACTAACTAGCATTCTTTTTCAAGTGGGACATCTAGGAGATAGAAGATTAAACTGTCGTATGCCTGATAGCAGAGCCTTTGAAATTAACAAGTGCAATGACAGAGTTGGCAGGTCAGATCAGAAGACTCAGAGAATAAACATACAGTATTAATTGTTTCCTCAATTCGTCAGACATCATACAATTTATAAATAATTACAAAAAATTAAAATTTAAGAAAATATTTTCTTTACACAGCCTTCCCTAAATCATTCATTCATTCATTAAACAGATACTACTCATCAACCTTATCTCAGGGCATGTTTTAAGCATTGGAGATTTATCATGGACAAAATAAGATGAAGAAGACAAAATCCCTGACATGATGGAAATTGCATTCTAGTGGGAAAGATGGACAATAAACAAGTTACATAAGTAAAATATATAGTATGTTAGCTAAATGGTAAGGAGAAAAACAAAGCAGGGAGCAATGGGAATCATGGGAGAAGGATCAAATTTTTGGTAATATAGTCTGGGAAGGACTCATTGAAATCTGTGTTAAGGAGGTGGGGCATAGATGTGCCATATAACACATTTTTTGTATGTGTGTACGGTGGGGGCAGGGAAAGCTTTCCCAGCAAAGGGAACAGGAAATGCAAAGGTCCTGTGACAGGAGCAATTTTGATACCTTTGAGGAACAGCTAGTAGGCTAGAGAGGTCAGAGTGCTTGGGGAAGAGAGGAAGTGATTATGAAGTCAGAAGGATAAGGAAGAGCACAGGTCATGCAAGGCCTTAAAATCTTTGCAAGGATTTTGGCTTTTAGCCTGACTAAAATAGTAAAACAGGAGGAAGTTGAACAGAAAAATGAGATTGCCTGAGTTAGAGTTGAACATTTCCTGGCTACTGGTTGAGTGCAATCAATGAGAGACAAGGGCAGAAGCAGAGGCAGAAGAGAGTTGTAATAATCCAGGTGAGATATGATGAATGGATTGGACCCAAGTTGTGCCAGTGAGGGTGGCAAGGAATGGATGACTTTGGATACATTCTGAGAATAGCACCTACATAAATTACTGACAGATTGAATGTCGTACGTGAAAGAGAGGTAACAGCCAAAGGCTAGGCTAAGGAATTTTATTTCGTGTAATTAGTAGAATGGAGTTGCCTTCCCCTGAACAGGAAAAGAGTGGGTGAGGAGTAGGTTATGGGAAAAGACCATGTTTGGACATGTTAAACTTAAGATGTATATTTGCAATCCAAGTGGACGTACCTTGTGGGTAGCTGTAAATAATGTAATTCACAAAAGAAATCTAAATCACTTGTATCTATATGCGATTTGGTTTAATTTTTTTTTTAATTTTTTTAATGTCTATTTATTTTTGAGAGAGAGAAAGACAGCATGAGAGGGGGTGGGGCAGAGAGAGAGGGAGGCCCAGAAACAGAAGCAGGTTCCAGGCTCTGAGCTGTCGGCACAGAGCCTGAAGTAGGGCTCCAACCCAGAACTGTGAGATCATGACCTGAACTGAAGTCTGACACTTAACCAACTGAGCCACCCAGGCGCCCCTATGCCAATTTATATATAATATGTTTATAGGTCTATATACAATGTATTTATATATTTTACATACAAATATATTTTATATGATACATTTGTACGTTTTTGTATTGTTATATCAGACATAGATCTGTATATTAAACCAGCATATCAATGGCAGTTAAAGCCTTGAGATGGATGAGTTCAACGAAGTAATTACTAAAGATCAAAAAAAGAATTGATGTGAGTTCTGAGCCCAGAGGCACCGCGATGTTTACAAGTCAGGGAAACTGGGAGGAAATAACAACAAATCTGAGATGGAACTGTTACTGGGCTGCTAGAGTCTTGTCCCAGATGCTAAAGATTTGGAGACCCGAGACAAGAACAAGGAGATAGGGGCTACTGAGTATCTTACGTGTAAGTACAGTACACTTTCCAGACTGAAACCAGGCTCCTGCCAGAACAACAGAGGGAATGGAGGAGAGAAGCCCTAGCTGCATCTCTCTGCGCCCGCTTTCTGCATATGTAAATTTGGCTATGATTGACATTTTTGATTGACAGCTGGTGGTTACCTAACAGTTTGGCTTCAGCGCATGTGCCTACCCATGATGCATTGTGCTATAACTGTATTTCTGCGTGTGTTGTATATTTATGAGTTTCGAATGAGCTTTGGCTGTGGCCTTAAGGGCAAGCTGCACCTTTTAGATGCATGCTCAGCTCTTAGAAGTCGCCTTGCGGCTTTTGAGCCAGCTGGGTGCCTAGGCCTCTCCTGGGTGTGTTGGCCCAGCCACCTCTTAGAGGTGGCTCTGAAGGTGTGGCTGTTAACGCGGGAGGGTGTGGTCAGCATCTGCTTTAGGCCTCTTCACTCTGGTCAAACCGCCTAACAGAACATCCAGAAGTGGGAAAACAAAACAAACATAAAGCAAAACAACATAGTAAGTCTGGAAGCCAAATAAAGCCCAATGTGGTAAGAAGGAGATGGTGATCGATTTTGTCAAATGTTAATGAGAGTTTAAGTTAGATGAAGCCTGGGAATTGGCCATTTGATTTAGCCACATGGAATTCCCGGCGACTTGACCAAAGCCGTTTCAGGGAAGTTCTGACACCAACAGTCTGTTTAGGTTTAAAGAAAGGATAGGAGAGAGAGGTTGGAAACTGCATATGGAAACTCTTTTTCAAGGAATTTTGTTTTAAAAGGAATGAGAGAAGAGGAAAGATCGTAAAGAGGATGAGACAGAAAGTGAAACGGAGGCAAGAGTGAGTTTATTTAGAAGCGCGAGAAATAACATGTGTGTGTACTGGTGTGAACCATCGGGTATGGAGGGAAGTATGTGCGGGTCCAAGGAAGCGCAGAGAGAGTCGCTAGATTCACGTTATAGGGTAGGGAACAGAAGGATGCGATCTGGTACCCAAGTAGAGTGGGCTAGCCTTTTTCTAGGTGTATGGTAATAAAAAGTTCAAGTATATTTGCACAAATACAGTCAAATGTAGTTAGGTCAGTAGATGTAGAAATAGGAGCTCATGGAAATGAGCTGTTTGCTCCGTTCTTAGTGGGGTAAAAATTATGGACAGCAGTTTAGGATGACGATGAGGAAAGACATGCTGGAGATCTGAGGAGAAAAGATGTAAAACCATCATCTGCATCGTATGAATGAAGTAGGCAAATGTAGTACGAGTGCTACACAGAATTAAAGACCTGCTTGAGGAAAGCAATCCCAGGGGCGCTCGGGTGGCGCAATTGGTTAAGCACCTGACTTTGGCTCAGGTCATGATCTCCCAGTCGGTGAGTTCAAGCCCTGGGTTATGATCTGCCAGTCCAAAAGTTCAAGTCTCACGTCAGGCCCTGTGCTGACAGCTTGGAACCTGGAACCTGCTTTGAATTCTGTCCCTCCCTTCCACTCTCTCTGCCCCCTCCTCCACTTGCACTGTGTCTCTCTCAGAAAAATAAATAAGCACTAAGAAAAAAAAAAATTAAAAAGAAAAGTGATCCCAAACTTAGGGTGAGATCAGTCAGCATTGTTTCATGTTTTGTTTTTTTTGTTGTTTTTTTTTTTCTCCAGCCACATTCAGTTAAGTGGGCGAAGCTTGCATAACTGAAGCATTTGACTTAACAAAGGTGGTGCTTTATCCTAGTGAGCTGTAATGAAGCAAGGGTAGGGCGAGGGAGTGGATGGTATTTGCTGGTTACTGATTATCACTGATAGAAGCAGCATTAGTAGAAAGTTATTCCAGTTTAAAGCCAAGATATATTTTAAGCATTTTCATATTTCATTAGTTGCTAAGTTTTATGGTCTTCCTGGACAGCACAGAAAAGTCACAAAGTTTTACATGAACCTTTTCATTTTGTGGTTCTCAAAAAGATGACTCCATTCTCTGCTGGTCTTTATGCTGTATCATTTGAAAACCAGAGTGCTCCATTGTCAGTATAAGCATTAGGATGTGGGCTTCTCTAGAACAGCAAAAAAGTTAAAAAAAAAAAACAACACTCTTAAAATCAAACAAGTAATATTAAATTATCCCTGAGTGCACATTATTTAGTTCCTCGTTAACTTAATTGTTTTCCAGTAAAAAGTGAAATGTGCAATATGCAAATTAAATAATATTACATGTCAGAGTTTGAAAGAAATATTCATTTAACATTGGAAGAGTTTTGTTTTTTTTTTTTTCCCAGGAAATCTCGTTCATTTATTTTGTGAGAATTTTTGTTTGTCGCTATTTGTTCAAAACATAATACAATTGTGAGATCCAGTGCCTGCTGGCAAAGTTGGAATAGCTGTCAGCAGGAAATGGCAAACTAATAATAAGTGCTGGTAAAATATTTATATTATAGTTTACTGGGAAGCTGAATGTAGTTTTGTATTTCATTAGTGCTTGAGGCAGTACATAGTAACATAGTTGTGCTCCAAAAAATGGATAGAATTCTAAATACTGTAGTGGCTTATCTTTCAACTATCTGTTGAGGAAAAAAAGAATTAATAATAATAAAGCCTTTTACAAGCTGAAATTTAAGAAATTTTAAACGAGGTCCATAGGGCAGTAATTAGTAGCATCTCACATTCAGTGTTATTGGACACTAGGCTGTGGATCAACCTCTTCTGTATGAGGCCTCGTAATTTAGCTCTGGTTCATAATTTTCAATAACAGAGCTATTCAAGAGGGAGGGGTGGTCCTAAACCACCAGAGGACTCAGAAGTATGGTGATGTTCAAGTACAACACTGTGTTTATGTACTCCCCAAAGTGTATCAAAGCTCAGATCCAGAGAAATAAAAGAAAAGTCAAACAAAACAAGCATTAGACTGCGTAAAATAAGGTATGGACAAGGCAAACAGGTGAGGCATTGTTTAGGTGGCTAAGGTAGATCAATATCTATTCTTGCAAGCCAGGAATCCTGCCTGCTTTCCTCTGGCGCTCTGCAGATCATCTTACGGCTTGCAGACAGACTGTCGCCTAAATCCAACTGACAGACAACCTATTTCACCCCTGTAAAAATCATACCCATCTTCTTTCTTTGTGGTTCACCGAGGAGAGAAAAAAACATAACTGCCAACATAAAATAGTACCAGATTGGTTTTACCACATGTTAACATCCCTTTTTGTTCATTGTAAAAGACTGGTTCCTAATTTCTCTTTCATATACAATTTTAATCTATTCAATAAAATTTAAATATATTGTGGGCATAACAATGTGTGTGTGTGTGTGTGTGTGTGTGTGTGTGTATGGAGAGATGACTAAATGTATCTAAATAGTAAACATATGTAAAGTGTCTTGTACATAATAATCACTCAATAAATATTGGTTAATATCAATATTCCTATCATAATAATTCTAAAAACCTAACAGAAGGATGTAGAGATTCAATTAGAAAATGAAGAAATGTCTGTTTATATTTCCTTGAATTCATAAAATAAAGAGACAATATTTCAGTAATTTTGAAAACGTAGTTAAAAAGTTCATGATAACTGAACTTTGAATAAAGAACAGAAAATCAGATTGTTTATGTTTTGTAACAGTACTATCAATTTTCCTTGTTCTGATGACCTACATATTCATTCATAACTATTAGCAATATTTTAGTTTTCCCATATAATGTTTTCATTTCAATGAGAAAATAAAAACCAGAAATATTTTCTCAAAAACAGTCATTATACTCTAGTTATACAAAAGATAACCAAAATATAAAACCTGTCCTCTAGTTCATAAGGCTTGACAAAATTATCCAAATTTCTTTGCAAATTAAGCATTATATAAAATTTTTACTTTGCATACATAATTTTTATTGACTTTTTTTTCATTTCATAAGTTTAAAAGTTAGGAGGATGCCTTTTACTATAGTGAAAGCAATGGTAATTGCTATAACAACAAACATTCTAGGCAAAGGAGAAATTACAACAAAGGCTACTTAACAAAATATAAATTGTAAAAAATGTAAACAATTCTTCCCAGCCTGCTTTGGCAAATGGGAGACATTGTGAATGTCTTCACTTGAGATGGCATTGACTGAGGCTTCTCATTCTTCATATGTGTCCAATAATTCATGGATTTCATTTTATCCAGAGTTTCCCATCAAAGTCCATCCGCTATTTTTTTTGCCTTTTGAGTTGGCTAATAAAAGGAATGACAATTTTAATATAACATTTAAAATGCTAAAAGTATTTGAATAAATTTGTAATATTTTAAATAGTAAAAGCTGAGGTTTTGTTTTAATCTTGAAATTTGGAAAAGCTCCTATTTTGTAGACTGCATATCATATCTCTGAGTAATAAGAATATGTCTTTTCATCACTGCTATGGTTTTCTGCTTACCTATTTATGGTGGAAGAAATGTAATTTACTTGTCAGATTGAAATGTTTGATAGAAGTCCTTATCCTATCTTTTGAACTAGCATTTCTGAAACACTACAGTGTAAACAAATGACATGTTTAATTAAACAACTACTTTACTACTACCTGAACAAGAGAGTATGATTATATTAATTCAAAATTGATCGGAATATAAACAAAATATTTTAATTTCCTGTCTTAGGAATATCAAAATAGGTCTTTTTAAGAGTTAAAATGAATACAATTTAGAACATATTAGCTTACATTAAAATTTCTTCTTGAACTTAATAATGTACATACAAAGCTAAATTTAAAAGTCAAGTAACAGCTTACTATGATGCTAAAAACTTATTTTGAATGTAAACAATTGTGATTTTCTGAGGGATTCATTTTCCTTTTGTGTGTGACTGATTTTTCACAGCCACAGGTTTGCAACTCTGAAATATATTAGCTCTATTCTAATAAGAGTGAAAGTATGGTGAGGTAAATTTAGCTGAATAATTAGGTATACTATAATGTACATGATTATATATGTGCGTATGCATGTGTTTATGTGTATAGGTATATAAATATGTATATTTAAGTATATTATATATATATATGTGTATATATATATGATGGTTGAAAGCCAAGAATTAATTTTACTGTCAAATTTCAAAATATGGAATAATAGATTTGCTGTAATCCTTCAAAAGCACTCATTGCTGAAGGTCAATCCATTTTGACTCACATGTGGGAACAAAGAAAAATTTTAAAACATCACTGGGTTCTGACCTAATCAAAGCCATAAGTTGTTTTTCAAAACATGCTTTGTTAGGATCTTAATTATCTTATTTGTGTTTGTTTAGATAGATAAACAGATGAGACATTTCTGATCCAGATGTGACAATCTCAGCGCTGTCACTTACCTTTCAAGGATCATAGAATTTTTGCTTTTAACACATTCCCTCGAGTACCTACATGTTTTCATTATAAACCAGTAGTTGAGAAAACATGTCAGATGCTAAATTCAAAATCCACCATGCAGGAAACAGGGGAAATGTAACAACTGTTTTGGAAAAAAATGTCTTGAAGTCCATGTACATAAAAATCTTAAATGGTTTGGCAATAAACTATAATTAGCATTTATGTTACCACTGCAAATGCTGAACAATTTTGCTTAACTACTATAGGACTAAAGTTATTTTTGTCAAATATGCATAAAACCTTAAGCTCAAATGTCTGTGGTCTACAATGTAAAAGTTTGGTGATGCAAATGTAGAATTTTTAAATAACAGTTCGAGTTTTGAAACAAAAGGAACAAAATAGTTTAAAGTCTAGAGCACTTAAACCTTTTCAATCCTTAATATATTAAATGAAATCTCATAAAGAATATGCAGCATTCAAGGTGATAATTTCTTAATATTCAATAACTTCTATGTCCAAGTACACTGAAACTTAGAAACTTGTCTAGAGGTTCATATTTACTAGAGTAAATGAAATTAAAGTTTTAGAATGCTTGTATAAAGGTTAAGATAACTGAAATTATTTTCTCAGTAAATGCTTCCTCATCTCCAACAATCAGTATTTTAAAATATAAAGAAAATTATTTATATAATACAAGCAATATAATTAATAAAAGGGCTGTATACAATTATGCATAATGCAAGACAACTGAATTTATAATGCATAACATCTAAACTATTTAATCATAGTTCTTATAGAACTCCACACTTAATAACTTATTTCTACTGAATAAAATAAGAAAAATGCCATTTTCTTCTTTTTTAATGTATATTTTCAAACATTTTCTCTCACAGAATTGTTCAATTAAAAAATATGCTTTTCCAGAGAACTAATGTAGTTATGGGTATTAGTTTTTCTACATTTATTTCTTTAATAAAGGCTAAAGTTGCTTAGGCTATCATAGAAACAAAAATTATGATGTTATTTTCAATTCTACAACCTCTTAATTTGCCAACAGGTAATTATATGAAAAATTATAGAATGCAATAAAAGAGCAATTCAAAAACAACAAATATTTCATGTAAGAATTACTAATTAATGTAATAACCATTAAAAACAGAAGTTTGTGCAAAAATATATAATCATCCAAAGAATGTCAGTCTTTGACGTTTGAGTCTTTGACATTATTAAACTCCACTTAATTACTAAAATGGCCATTTAAGGGCACCTGGCTAGCTCAGTCAGTCGAGCATACCTCTCTTGATCTCAGGGTCTTGAATCTGAGTCCCACATTGGGCATGGAGCCTTCTTAAAAATAAATAAAATAAAATCTTTAAGGGGTGCCTAAGTGGCTCAGTTAAGCAGCTAACTTCAGCTCAGGTCATGGGCTCCTGGTTCTGAGTTCGAGTCCCACACCAGGCTCTCTGCTGTCAGCACAGAGCCCACTTCAGAGCCTCTGTTTCCCTCTCTCCCCGCCCCTCCTCTGCTCTCACTAGCTCTCAAAAATAAATACACTTAAAAAAATAGTTATTTAAAAAAAATGTTTAAAAAGATAAAAAGAAAGTTTTTTAAAATAAAATGGCCACTTAAGAATGTACCTAAATGAGTGTCACAAAAAATATCTTTTGATTAAACAAGAATAATAAGGGATAGTTTGATTTCTTTTCTGTAAGTTTTTATTTTGATTTCTAATAAAATATCAAAAATATCAAAACATAAGACCAATTACATATTAATTATGAGAAAGTAATTAAAATATTTATACCTTCAAAATAATATTAATACTTAGTGGCAATGAAATCATTTAATATACACAGCCAGTCTCCAACAGATTATTAGTATTACTAAAATGTGAGTGTTGAGTGCTAGTTGCTGTCATTTGTGATTTGTTGGATAAAGTGTAAAATAAATAGGGAGTTTGACTTTCGTTCTTTTGCCATGAAGAATAAGCACCATCAAGAAAACATTAAAAGTCTGTCTTTTGGAGAGTGCCTGGGAATCTGTGTGCTACATAGGTTTTAACATAAGGAGTTCTTTCATCAGTAAAGTGAAACTTTAGAAAAAGTCATATTTTGAAGTATCATAGCAAAGCTTGTACTATGTGTAAAGTTTACTGTCACAGCAACTCTTCATAGAAAAAAAAAAATTATTAAATGTAAGGTTGTCAATCTGTACTTTTTGGAGTATTGTAGTCGCTTAGAATTAGCAGTTAACAATGAAAAAGAACTCTTAAAAGCATTGACTTTTACACTTCATTCTAACAAAACAATTTGCTATTTACTTATTTTACAGTTAATCTCCATGCTAAATCTGAAAGTATGCTCTCAATAACAACTATAATAAAAGAATGTTGAGATAATGACACAAGATGATAAAAGCAAGGAAAATGCTCATTTGAGGATATAATCTCTTTCACATATATGAGCTTTAAGTAGAAATGAAGTAGGAGGAATGTTCCACGAGGTTACTCAGAGAATTCCTATAGAACAAAAAACTTAGCAAAAGGTATAGAAAGCCTTCCGAGATTCCAATCCTTGTTGATAAAGCCTTTCTAATAGGAGATATTTTGCTCTATAAAATTATGTGCAAATAAACTTTGTAAGCAAAAGTTCCTTGCCATCTTTAATGAAAAGTTAGAGAAGAATCATAAGACTTAGTTTTGTTGGTGGAAGTGTTTGGATGGTTGGTAAAGCAGAGATAATGCTGAATGTTTAGCAAACCCCTTTATATTCTTCCTTAATGCGCAACTAAATTACATTCCCAAACCTCCCTTGCAATTAGCTTGGGCCATGTGACTGACTTCAGGCCAGTGGATAAGGTATTATTGTTCAAAATCCTCAACAAGCTTTCTTCCTGCCCTATCTAGTACAGCGTGTCCAGTGGAGGACTCCAGGCCTCTGGAAGAAGACGGGAGAGCCACCACTGGGTCCCTGAGTGACTGGATGGAACAAAGACCCACCCCCACTATCTTTCTGACCCACACTAGAATGTGACATAAAGGAGTAATATATTTTTTTTTTTTAAGCGTGGAGTCCAACATGGCACTTGAACACATAACGCTGAAATCAAGACCCGAGCAGAGATCAACAGTCAGATGCTTAAATGACTGAGGAACCTACGCGCCCCAAAGGAAAAATAAATCTTTATAGTATTAAGCTACTGCAACTTGGGAAAGGCTAGAAAGTTACTCATTAATTTATCTGTTTCTCATATATTATGAATAATAAGAATTACACGGGACAAAATAAAATTTGGTACTTTGGAGGAGGGAAAAGATGGCAATTGTATTGGATGTAAATATTAGATTAGGAATAGTTTTTAGAAACTACAGTTCACCCTCGAACACAGATTTGAACTACATAGGTCCACTTATGTGTGTGTTTTTTTTTTTTTTTTGATAAATACAGTACAGTGCTATAAATGTATTTTCTCTTCCTTATGATTTTCTTAACATTTTCTTTTCTCTAGCTTACTTACTATAAGAAGAGTATATATAATACATATAACATATAAAACATGTGTTAATTGACTGTTTATGTTATCAGTAAGGCATCCACCCTGTCAACAGTAGGGTATTTAGTCAAGTTTTAGGGGAGTCAAAAGTTACACGCAGATTTTCGACTGCACTGGGGTTGGTGCCCCTGACCCCTGCATTGTTCAAGGGTCAATGTATATGATCTCAAGTACTCTGCAGTCGGTCCCTGCCAAACTCTTACTTCCCCAGTCATATGCTGAATTTATATCAGCTTATTATAATATTAATATTAGTGATAAATGCTTAAAGCATTAGCTGCCATTCATTTCACACCATACTGAACATAGTGCTTAGCATTTTATATGAATTATCTCATTTAATTTCAAAGTAACCCTATGAAGGAATTTTGATAATATACTCATTTTATAGAGGCAACTGATGTCTGTGAAAGTTAAGATGATCTCATGGCTAACCACTGGTGAAGCCAGCATTCAAAAGGTCTTTTTGACTCCAGGGCTACCCTATTAACATACAATATTGCATTGAGGGTAATATTTGATTTGAAAAAAACTACTGTTTGAGCAATAATTTCCTTCAACTACTTTCCTACCCACAAACAGAATCATATAGTTGTATATTCATTTTGTACATCGCAGAAAAGGCCAAAAGAGTTGACTTTAGCCAAAATATTATAATCCTGGATCTGCCCCTCATAGTGAAAATCTTATACCCTGATTTTATCAACATGCTAAAAAAATCCATCTATTAAAGGTAGAGGCACAGTAATCATTACTGTTTTGATCCATAAATCAAATTATTCATTTATGATGAATAATTTAAATTTAAAAAAAAACTTCACTGAAGGCCTGGGATATAGTAATTACTCACCTAAAGTTAAACTGCCATTATAAATGATATATATGAAATTAATGTGATTAATATATATCCTTGGAGCAGAGATACTTTGGAAGCTAAATACTAATCGTAATATTGCTTGAAAAACATGGATTCAAGAATGAAAATATTTTTGTGGATAGAATGTTTAATAGCATCAAGTATAAATAGCCTGATATTCATTCACAGTGTATGAATGGCCTGGTCTTTGGGACTGAGGCTCAATGG
The DNA here is from genome assembly GCF_024362965.1 of Panthera pardus. NCBI lineage: Eukaryota > Metazoa > Chordata > Mammalia > Carnivora > Felidae > Panthera > Panthera pardus. The sequence continues at coordinate 71,174,479 of NW_026526810.1, read as the reverse complement.
AATTAAGCACCAGTCCCGCATCTCTGAACCATATTTGGGTAGGCTTTGCCCATATTGCTTCTGACTTCTCTGTTATCTGATTTCATGGCTAAAATTCTTCCTGTGGATATGTCAATACCTTCAATTAGTTTATGTCAAACCCTGCTGCACAGGAATTTATGTGTACTTTTAAGAGAATTTTGCACATCCTTGAACTGATCTATTTTGTGTTGATCTTGAAATGCAACCATCCAAAGGCAACCTCATCTTGCGTCCTTTATTTCAATTTTTTTTTTGCCAATACCTCTCTCATAATTGTCTATAATTTTTTTTAATGACAAGAATTGAAAGAATTCATTCCACGATGAGATAATGCACACTGAAAACTCCTTCCTATTGATGAAAAATTATGAGGATAAGTAATAGCAGCTGTTCTTTTTTTTTTTTTTTTTTTTTTCACTTGGTGTAGAAGCAGTGTATCCACAGGATTCAGTTAATCATCTTAACACACATCTTGATTGCTGGGGTAAAGCTCTCCAAACTCCTCCTACAGGAGGCACCATGTTTCTCTTTATGATGGTACCAAACCCCATGCTAAGCTAGAACTGTTATTCTGGAAGGAAGTATGGCCCAGAATTCATCAAAGCTGCCATACAATGGCGGGGAATGGTGGTGCTATGCCAGTTGCTCCCCATCAGTGAAAAACTAAGCTTGTTCAGGCTTCATGCTGCCACCATGCCATGCACTTCAAGAGCAAAGTCTAGTGCCACCGTCCTGGAGTTCTTTTTTCCAAAGAGGCAAATGCCAAGAAGAGCACTTTCCCACAAACAAGTATGTGGGAGATAGTAAAGGCAATAACAAAGTTGATTAACCCACCAGGGTGCTGCAAGACTAGAATGATTCAGTCACACAGAAACGAACAATTTTTATTCCTTTACTGTTGTTTCTTTTTTATCTGTGAGCCAGGGGGTGGGAAAGAGGATCAAGAATTCAGACATGGGAAAGAGCTGGATGGACTTAGGAACTATTCTATTAGAGTCTGGAGACTCCTATAGAAAGAGGTATTCCAAAAACAAAAACCAAGAAAAATGCTGAAGCAGCTTTCTCTGGAGATGCCTGGATCCAGCTACTTTTCTTTGAGTTGGAGAACACATATTTGGAAACCTCGGATTGACAACAGCACATGGATGAGTAGACATGCTTTGATGTGTAGGGGGCTATCAGACTGTCAACCTCCATGGTATTGACCGATGAGAAACGTCTGAAAAAAACAACATGAAGAGGACAAGAAAATAAGTGATCAATACAGAAAAGGCAAAACTTCTTCATAATAAGAGATAGACAAATATAAAAATGAAGTTACAAAAGCAAAAACAACTTTAAACGATATTAATACCAGACTTCTAATTTGTATAAGTGTTGTGGAGGTATCGAATGTTGTTACATTTACCAAATTTTATTTTTACTAGAACTAATTGATAATAAAATGAGGGGAATTCCATTAAAGTAAGCATCGTCTGTGGTGTCATCGTAAAAGTTTGGTTACGATCTGAATACTCTAAACTATTTTGGTAAAGTAAAAAAAAAAAGAAGAACATACGAAAACTTGTGTATAATTGAGCATATGCAAAATTACCCTCCCCAAAAATTATGAACAGAGAAATTTCAAGAATTTGAAGAAAAAAATGCCAAGAATAATTTTTCAAAAAAATGTGGCAGATCCTAAAATTCCAATTATCTTACTCTACTTTTAGCAACTGTAAAAGATAAGACACAGCATAAAAAACTCACCAACTATCATGGTTTCACTTGATTCTTCTTAACAGTTTCCTATAGTCAACAACAAGCTGAACCATATCAGTGGACAGAAATCAGAACATAAAACTCTAAAAGAAAAAAAAAAAAAAAAAAAAAAAAAATATATATATATATATATATATACACTCCAAAGAAAAAGCTGAAGAAAATAAAAATCTAATAAAACACCAAATAAGAGCTAATTACAGTCTGGCAGAACTAATGAATGAAAAAAAAATGAAAGCTTTATTACATCTCCATTACTACTGAATAGCAGCTTGAGGTACTTGTACAAAAGCTGGGTTTGGGGGAACAATGACTTTAGGTTTGTGTTTCTTTTTCAAATACTATGACTTAATAGTATATGCATAATAAACAATGGACCATGAAGCTTTTCCTAAGACTCTCCACAATTATCTTCAAGAAAGAATCTCAAACTCAATTATAACCATGGAGGAAACTTTCATTTTTTAGAATAATGTGTTAGTCCTATGTAGCTATACTCCAAGGGGCGGGATTTGACTCAAAAGTCATTATCAAGAGGCTCTACTTTAATCAAGTAACTGCAAATCTGATCCATGGTTTCCTTTTCTTTTTTTAAAGTGTATTTATGTATTTTGAATGAAAGAGAGACAGAGAATGCATGTGCTTACAAGTGGGGAGGGGCAGAGAGGGGAAAAGAGAGGATCCTAAGCAGACTCCAAGCATGAATTGTGAGATCATGACCTGGGCCAAGATCAAGAGTCAGACACTTAACCAACTGAACCACCCAGTTGTCTCTCAGGTTCCCTTTTCTAAAAAGGGGATATCAAAAAGAATAAAGAACCAGCCATACAATCTTTTCTTTAAATGTATGGGAAACATGGTACCCACGTATATAGTTCACTATCTGATTGGGGCATTTGGTTTTTCTGGTCTACAACAATTAAATGGGGCAATACACAAAAATGAAAGCCCATTCAAACTTTTATATTTTTAATCAGCAAAAGAAGGTGCTCAGATCTCGTGAATTTACCTGTCCTGTTTCATAGGTGGCACCTGTATTGCTGTTACACATCTGTGGAAGCACAATATCAGCCAACTGTTAATCAAGGATCACTTCCCTTCAAAGTGACTGATGATCCACTGTTAAAACAGCTTATAAAAATAACTTCTCCTTTGAAAAGGTGCTTCAGGGTTTTCAGACACATTTCACCATTCCTGCTAGCTTAATGCATGTTTGAAAGTTAATTTCTCATTAATATTTAAAGAAGAAATGGCTTCAGAACAAATTTTAAATGATCCATTATATTTTAGAAATAAAATATTATTGGCATTATTTTCATCTCGATTACAAGGAATAATAATGTCCAAGATTGGCTTTTAAAACTGTTAATGAGCCCTGGCAATGTGAAAAAGATATGGATTAGGTAGATGTAATGAGATATGATTAAAGGGTGCAGGCACTGAAGGGTGTTGGAGAAATTCTTTTCTGAAAGAGTATAATTAGTGTCTGATAAAAGTACTTAGTAGATAAGATTTTTGAAGAAGAAAGGTTACGATAAACACATACTTTATGACAAACCTGCTTAATTTTTCCCCTTTGGTTCCCTTACATACTCAATATTATGTTGAAGTTTCATACATAAATAATGTTTGTCAAATACTTCACGCAATTCTACCAGACAATTAGAGTGTTTTAATTGCCAGACACGGAGAGCAGAAAATGTGTTGAAACATCTTATTCCATTTTCAGTGTACATTTCTTTGTTGATTTATGTAATGTAGCTAATAATATGCAACCTACCCTAGTTTTAAACAAACAAATGAACTTCTAAAAAGCAAGCTTTCCATAAGTTGCTAAGCAACTCCAAGGCACATTTTATCAATTTAATAAATAACATTTAGATGACAAATCCTTGAGGAAGATTTCTAACTCCGTTTTATAAAAAGTAAAAAACCCAAGCAGGTACCCTTCTGATTTTCCTATTTCTAAGGCTTCAGGGCTAGACAGAAGCACTGCCATTTTCAGAGGCACATTTGACTCACTAAACAAATAACATATTTTGTCATCTGAAATTGTTATGTAATAGAAGTTAGGTTCTGGGACTCATTGTGTAGCTTTCCAGAGTTAGAGCTCATGCTTCATTCCCATAACGGACGGTTTCTCAATATCAGCCCTATTGACACTTTGGACCAGATAATTCATTGCTGGGGGGGGGGGGGCTCTCCCATGCTTCGTAAGAGGTTTAGCAGTATCTATCCCTGGTTTCTAGTTACCCATGCCAGTAGTGGCCCCCTAGTTGTTAAAACTAAAAATGTCTTCAGACATTGCCAAATGTGCCGGGGGTGGGGTGGGGGGTGTCAAAATCACACCCAACTGAGACAGTCGAGAACCACCACAGCTGAATAATGAGTAAAAATGCTGTAAGAAAGAGATCTTGAGCTTAATTGGTGATGAAGGCACCGTGATATTAGTTGCCATCAGTCAACACCTAATATCTCCTAGTGCCACCAACAATGAAGAATAAAGGGGTAAGAATGATTTCAGGGGTACTGTGGCTCTTGTTCCATTCAAGGCTTATTACTGACTTTGTTATTTCACTTTAATTTCCTTTGTATAAAAATTGGGGAGGAAGGGCCTAGCCATAACTCTGTCTCTCTGGTAATATCCCATTCCAGAACTGCATTAAACTCTTTTCTCCTACTCGTTCTCCCTCAATTTTCCCTATACTGGGTTGCTGGCTAGAATCATCGTAAATATAACTCTCAACTTTAATAATGCCACTCTCTGCTCATAGGGCCACAATAGGTCTGTATCACTTCTGTTACCAAATACAAACTCCTCTGCATGGTCTTTAAGATTTCCTACAAATTACCACCAAACTCCATCTCACCAAATATCTTTCTTATTCTCCATTTATGCCACCTTTACCCCCACAAACGCAAATGGCTTGCATACACCCATCTCCCATGTGACACAAAAAGGACAAATTCATTTCCGCCATGACTGTTTTCCTAATTAATCCTTCCTTAATTTCTTATCAGTATCATTATCCCTGTTAGAAGAATGACATGACTGCAAGTTAATATGTGAGGCAACTGTTTACTGAATGTCTTCAATATGCCAGACACTGAATATTGCATAGTAGCTATTTCTACCAATTTATGCTCACATTACTTATGCTCAACTAGATTGTAAGTTCCCAGAGGATAAGAACAGGTCTTATTTGTATCCCTCTGAGGCCTCTTGATAATGATGCTAATAAATACGCTTTAAATTTGATTAGCAGTTATAACCTTTCAAATTACTTTCATGGTTATTAACTTATTGATTATATATTTTCACTACTTTATAGTCAATGAAAGTGGGACATTACTCTAAGGACTAGTCTATGGGTTACACAACTGGTGCTCACTAGAACATGCATTTAATATATGCTGACTGACTACAGTCTCACAACTTCACAACTATAACATTTCTCTCCTGTTTCTAAAGCTCTTATGGCATTTAAAAACAAATGTTACTGTAAAGAACAACTGCAGTTCAATGATGCAGGAGACACAATGCAGGAGTGAATCAAGGGTTAAACTATGACATAGCAGGAAAGCAAAAGATAAATTACTTAGCTACTGCCTCAAATTGGGTGGAAGAGATTAACTTCAGGGGCACCTGGGAGGCTCAGTTCATGAAGTGACCCCACTCTTGGTTTCGGGCTCAGGTTAGGATCTCCTGGTTCATGAGTTCGGATCCCTCATCAGGCTCTGTGCTGACAGCACGGAACCTGCTTGGGAGTCTCTCTCTCCCCCTCTTTCTCTGCCCCTCCCCTGCTCACGCTCCCTCTCTTGCTCTGTCTCTCTCCAAAATAAATAAATCAACTTAGAAAATAAAGAGACTGACTGTATAAGACCTTGACCTCTCACCGCAGAAAGTAAAACTTTAAAAAGAAAGCAGAATGGAAAGGAAGAGCTGCAGAAGGGTTGAAAATCCCCCCAATTCTAAAAATCACAGCATTTTAACTTTGTACATATGCCTTAGTCCAAGAAAACATTTTCAACAAGTCTCCATTGATTTCCTTCCTTCCAAAATGTCTGTAAAAACCATTTATCTATCAAGCTCTCAACTGACTTCAACAAAACATCACAAGTCAGAGGTCAGCTGATTTCTGAGGCTACCCACTAACTCTAAGCACCGTGTGCCCAAAGAAACAGTGTATTTATTCAGGAATTCTTTCAACATTTATGGCAGGCCTACTAAGTACAAATACTGCCGTAGGCCCTGGCGTGGGAAAAAAAAAAAAAAAAGATGCCTAAGTCTTAGTTGCTGATGTGAATTTGTCCAGGGAACTCAGAAAGGGGTAGGTGATCTGAAAAGGCAAAAAACATGGTTATCTTCAATGGGCCTTTCCTCTCAGCCTCTAGCCCTCCTCTACTGCACTCCCCACCTCCTGCTAGGTTTAAGGAAGCAATGCAATGAAAGGAAGTGCGGAATTTACAGAAACGACGGGAGCAAGCGAGGACCCCAGTAGCTACAGAAATATAGACAGGACAGCCCTCCAAAGATCCCTCAGCCACGTGACTGGGCGGAAGTGCCCGGGTTGCGGAGGTTCAGGGCCCCCAGAGGGGGACCGGAAGTGCAGGCTCTGGTGTGCGCGGGGGAAACTGCCTTGAGCAGGGTTTGACCGTAGAACCGAGGGCGTTCGAGAACGCTCCGGCGTTTCTCTGACCACAAGGTGCCATCCCATCATAGCAGCCTTTCTGCAAAATGGGGATTTTTTTTTTTTTTTTGGAGCTTTTCTGAAGAGGTTCCTAAAACGTGGCTGTAACCTTGGCGTGAGTTACGCAGGGAAGGGGCCGCGCTCCCCTCCCCGCGTTTTTCTGGCCGAATCTGCGCCCCGCGCCCCCGTACGGGGAGGGGAACGGGTACTCGGCCTCGAGTCACGCGAGCGGCGTGGGGGATGCTGACCTGCCTGGCGCTTTCCGAGCGGCGCCCCCTTCCTGAGAGCGGAAGCCTGGAGTGGGAGGCGGGACGCGGTCCCGGCGGACGGGCGGTTGAAAAGCGGGCACTCTGGGGCACCGGGGCTCCGACGGGGGCCCTGAAGATGCGGGGGAGGGGGGAAGGGGAGGGGCTTCGTTCTCGCCGCCCTCCTTCTCCGAGGCCCGGGCCGGGAGCCGCGGGGCTGGAGGTGACCCGGCCCGAAGCGCTCCGGCTCCGCGGACGTCTGGGCTCGGGCGGCGCCGTGCGGGCGGCTGAGGGAGCCTGGGGCGGGGGGGAGTGGGGAGTGAGTGCCCCACGGGGCTCTTTTCAAATTAAATTGTTAAGAATGACGTTGGCTCCAGGAGTTTTATTCAGAGGGTAGAAAAGAAGGTGGAAACTCTGAGTCTCAGTATGTCACCCCCCCCACCCACCCACCCGGTCCCCGAATGGATTCTGAAGCTCTCAGCGTGGCCTGCCACTGCGGGAGCCGGAGGAAAGACCGCACCTGTCGTTTCCTCTCTCTCTCTCAAGCTCTCCCTCTCCCGCTCCCTCTTTCTCTCCCCTTGGACCGAATCGCCCCCGCCCCTACCTGCACCCCACGCGGTTCGTTGAACCATCTCAGGAGTCCCTTATACATTCCACACAACGACCTCAGCGTTCCACTTGACTTCATCTCAGCATTAGGCGACTAACATCAGAATAGGCTGGCCAGGGAGTTTCTTGCTGGTCTTAATATAATTGGAATGCACCAGCACTGTTTGTTCCCAAAGGCCGGAGAGGGAAAATGTTTCGACTTGGCGCTGAAGGTCAACCGATCTTCACAACTTGATTTATAAGATCGCTTTTAAGCTCTCCTCAACCCAGTTTCACTGAGAATTCAGTCGTGAGAGGAAATAGCTTTTGAGATGAATTTTCATCACATTAAACGCACGACTCCTCACTCTCTACTGTCTTTGAACGTCCAAAGGTGGAATGGAAGCTCTTAAGTTAATTTCCAAAGGTCTAGGGGCCCAGGGAAGCCCTAACTCCCCCCCCCCCCCGCACTTCTTGCACCCTAACCTCCTGGAATGGGGAGAAACTCTGGGATCTGTGGCTACAGAACCGAGAGGACCTTAACAAGTTATGGTTGTTGAAAGGGGGAGGAGGGATGGAGGAGAGAAATGGAAAGGAGAAAAAAAAATAACATTTGTGTTCATTTACACATTTCCTGTGCGGAACAAAAAAGTCCCACCATCAGCAAAAGAAGTCTCTTCCTCCAAAATAGCAGCCAAAGAGGGAAAATTAGAATATGCATAAATTCCTTCATTTTCATTCGCACAGAGCATGATTTCCGGCAGATTTGTATTTAAACTGCTCGATTAATCCCAATTTCTGAACAGCATTTTACTTAGCATCTTCCCAAAACTCACCTAAAGAGTACTGCTCTCCTCCCACCACCCCGTTTTGAATTCTCCCTCTTCCTTGTTCTGCAACTGTCAATGAGAATTTCATTGATAAGACTGTACCTTTATTTTTCCTCTCTGTTGTTTTCTTTTCAAAACTGGATTGATGCATTGGACTACACTTTAATACAAACTGGCTGCTGTCTGTGAGCCATAACTGCAGATGAGAACCTAGTGGAAAGGATATGTTTTTGAAGTGTGTACCTGAAAGAGACTAAACGTGATAGGACCAATAGACTTTTGCAGCTTCTCTTAGGGCATGGAATCCTTTCCTGTTCTACACAGGTCATATCCTTTCACCATTAGCAATAGTCAGGATGCTTGAACGTGTCCTCCCCCAAACCTCCCTCTCTTGTTTCTCTCCATTTATAAGGAGCATGATAGACAATCACAACCCTCTTCAAAGGAATATTACTCTTCATAAATATTCAAAGTGTGTCAGTCCATTAAATCCCCCCACAGCCCATTTCTAAAATATTTGCTTTGCCACTGGTGCAACAGATCTGGCTGTATCTGCCTTGAAAAGTTCTTTGTTGGGAAAAAAAACAAAAACAAAACCTGTTAGCATCATTTGAAACCATTCCTTTCAAAATATCATCAGTTGACTTGGGCTTACTTCTCCTATCTTCGAAACTGTATGTATTTCTTTTAATAGTAGGGTGTTAATGTTTAAAGGAGGAAATGACTACATCTTGGTTTATTGAAAACCTATATAGATCGTAATTCCATTCATCCCTAAATTCCTTATTCTTGTACACTCCTAGACAGAAAGAAACCTTTATTTGCTTCTTAATACAGTCTAAGCAGAATGCAGTGGTTCTGGCTTTCCTTCATTGTTTACAGATCATAAAAACCCAACTATTGGTGGTCAAGAAGTTATAAATGCTAATAGTTGTTTAGCTCTTAGTTTTTATAAAAAATGAACATACATATTTGAACTACACGCAACATGGTATATATAACGTATATATATAAATGTATATGCATTTAAATATCTGGTTTATGTTGGTTAAAGAGTTTTCAAGATACTGGAATATGGAAGCCTATTAATTTTGTTAAATAAGTGCATAAAGTGAGTGCATGCAAATGTCTGCATGACTTTTACCACTCTGTAAAATAACTGCTTTTATTGTATTTTTACTTTCAGATATTCCCATTATAAAAGTATTAACTTAGTTTCTTTTAGTTAGGCATGTCTCCAATGACTCAGAGGCTCTCAGTTATATACAAGGAAAACCAAAGTGTTTGAAAATAAATTGTTAAAAGCCATACTTTGGGGATGTATACAACAGGATTGAGGGCCTTTTCCCTGAAATATTGATTTCTTTTAATTTTCTTACTGAAGCAAATAACACTTGTCTCTGAATCACAGGAAAAATTTAAATAAAAATCCCAGTAACTGAGACTATTTTCCTTAAAATATGACTTGAATTAGAATTGGATTTTCTATGGAAAACTCCAGTTTGATTTCCAGTTGCAGAGCTGTACTTCCGGAAGAGTTGGAGTGAACTTAGCAGTTATTGGTTCTGATTAGTGCACGGAGAAAGCCTGGGGTACCACTGAAGAGCAGAGCGATACACAGCCAAAGTCGCCTTACTCCCGTTGCAGAGTAAGCATCATCCCAGTGAATTTATCCCTAGAAATGAAAGCCCCTCCTTCATTGCCGATTTTTAGTGACACAGTATTCTCGTGACCCGGAATATTTTCATACTTTTTAAAATGACAAGACCAGACAGACACGGAAAAGGATTGTTCAGCCTCCCTGCTGTGAAGGGTGAGGAGATAGATGCACACGGTACTCCCAGCAGCGAAGCCGGCCCTTCTTTGCTGTCCCCTCCCTTTCTTCAACTACCGTTCGGTTTAGTTATGAACTGTGCATATACGTCAGGTTGAAGACAGTAACTAAAGAAAAAAAGTTTTCTAGAGGACAAAACTGGCGATTGACAGTTATGCTTTTCTTTTGTAATGTTTTTTTTTTTTTTTTTAACAAGGCATGCAGATCTTGTTCTCTCATACATTTTCAGGGCTACGTTAATTTGCAGGGAAACAGAACAAAGCAAAAACATTGAACCACCACCCCTCCTTGCTCCCAAACTGTTCTTCTGTAACTGAGATCTGTTTCCATTTGGCCTTAGCTGCTGGGCTGCTAAGGAATTTCTCTCTCAGTCTCTGCTTTCCTGTCCTATAACCCACCCTTCATCTCCTAACCAGCTTTCTTTCCCCTCCACGAATGAAGGCAATTATCAAACAACCTGCTTTAACCCCAACATCTGCCTGACAAACACTAAGTCTCATTCCCTCCACACCCGATTTTTTTTTCCTTTCATTTCCTTTTTCTTGAGGCTGGGGGAGCAACTGGGACTTAGGAGACAGGGAGAACATTTGGCTGAGAGGAGAGTTAGATTCCTGAAGGTACAAACTCACTGGCAGATTCTTTACAGCCTAGACTCAGGAACTGGTGGTAGCTGTTCTTGCCCGTTGAACGGTGAACCTTGGCAGGTTTACAGTTGGCAAAAGCACCTGTACCTACCTCCTCCGTGGGAGACAGGCTTAGTTTACTAGCCCGATAACCACTGGTTACTAACATCTTCAACCTGGTCTCCTTTCACTTCTACCCCCCTCACTTTATTGTCCCCTTTCTGTCCCTTCAGCCCCAAGGAGTCAAAAGAGTTAATCAGGGGGACCTAATTCCTAATTTTTGTGTCTTGCCCTTTGGGCTGAGTTCCTCAGGGCCAGTGTTCTCCTTAGACTCACTTTGTCCTTCTCAAACTCCTCAGCTCTGTAAACATGATTCCCCAATATGACAACTTGCCCATTTCTCAGCTTAACTCCAGCCAGGAGGCACCAGGTCTTTCTACCCAAGAATCCCTTCACATGTCTGCCTCTGTTCCCAGTCTCCATCCCCGACTGATTTACTTGGGAATGGTGTCCAAGGGAGACCTGCCTATAGGAACGAGGAGGAATGGGTACGAAAGTACTTAGAGCTATTAAAAAGACCTACCATATTAGACCAAGGGAGTCTTTATTAGAATACTTGAGTTGGGCCGGAATGGATCTTCCATCTAACCAGTGAAACAAGAAATCAGAGGAATGCCCGACTGCAGCCATGAAACACATTTCAGACTGAAATGGATTCCATCTTCATCCTGTCGACCAGAGAGATTATTTTAAAATTGTTTCTGCTATTATTGTTTGCCTTATTATTATTAACATTTTATTTCTGTCATTATTGCTGCAGTGTATGTTATTTTATTTTTGTTGTTGTTGCAGCTATTATACTATTCAACAGAAGTTTAGAAAGATTAGTCAGATTAATTAGTTTATTGGTAATTTAAAGCTGAAAACTGGTAATTAAGCCAAAAAACTAAAAATGATCAGGGATGATTCATAGCAATGTAGGATTTGGGAGGAAGAGAAGCTAAATTTTGGATATAAAATTTGGCAGCTGTGAAATAAACAGGACTTGGGGATCAGAAATATGATAATTGAAATATTCTTAGTCACTCAACCTCTCCCCCCTCCTCCAAATCCAGCTCAGATCATTCTGTGATTTGCTTGATAGAGGAAAAATACTATATTTGCTTTTGTTGACAGAGAACAAAGACCCCATGCTTATTCTTCATGTGATTTGCATTTGCACGTGGATTTCCTTGCTGAGGACCATCCAAATGCCTAAGCTCACTCCCCTCCAAGTTTGCCTCTCTTTGCTCTTGTTATGCACCTCACTGAAGAGGGTGCATCATATAAGACAGGTATACAATTTCAGCCCTCTCCACAGACAGATTCCATGGAATATAAATTCAATAATGCAATTCTCTCCACAACAAGCTCTCTGCTCTCTTTCAAATATAATTAATGTTTTGATAGTGTAGTTCTTTAACTACATATATACACACAAAAACAGACGCACCCTCTAGCTTCACTGTTTGTGCATTTAAAACAGAAATGGATGTGGCTCTTTCAGTGACTCCTAAAATTCCTCAACTCAGTCAGCCCACAGAGAAGAAATCTGTTTAGGTAATAACTGCACAGTCTGTTGTGTGCCCAGAAATATTTAAAACAATAAAAAATGCAAGCCCCTAGTTTTTGATAGTCATTTTTTGTCAAATTTCCTAGAAAATAAAGGATATTCTGAATTGATTTTCGGAAACAGACATTCACTAGATAACAGTCAAAATCAACAAAAACACTGTCCTAAACTACTGGCTGTCTTTTCCAAGTTTTGATGATGGAAATACCTTCTATTTTATCCAACTGGTGTGAAATTAACACAGGTATATAAAAACTAGCAACTATAATGGACAAAACTACAATAACTTCTATAGAAATTGCTTACTCCATCCAACACCTCAGGCACATGTTTTAGGTGGATTCTTTCATTTAATTGCCGTCAGTTGTATATTAACATATTCACATGTGAAGTAGGTGGTCAGAAAGAAAGGTATGTAGATGACAACATGACTAGCGGGAGTTAAGTGAGCGGGTGCTGCTGAATTTCCATCCTCAAGCGTACCATATCCCTAACATTTCATTTCTACAAGCCGATTACAATTCTGAGGACACATAACCTTTCAGACTGTAGGACATGATATATTTTCAGTCTTTAATAAGGAAGAATACATACGCTATAATACTTAATCCAATGAAAATACAAACCTTAATCTTCCTATATTGTTACCGAGTTAAAGAAGCTGGTTATTTGGAACTAATACACTGATTTCCAAGCATCTTGGCCATTTTGTTTGACTCCTGGATGTATACCAGGGGCTGTCAGGGGAAGCATTTTACACATTTCTCTTCACAAAATTTTTAGAGAGGATATGTAAAAGGGATTTCTTTCACATCTTTTGAGATTTAGCTTTTGTACTCTTCACGTAGTATTGGGGGTTTGGAATTGTGAAAGAAGATAAAAGAATGAACAAGGAAAGGAGAACGTGTGGCTGATTCCAAGTAGTTCTTTTAACTGGATGGGAAAGAAACAAAAATATTTCCCCAGTGCAGTGGTGCAAAGAAAGGGAAGAGTGTGTGATCCCTCAAGAGCTCACTTGTGCTTTTTGTTATTGTTTTAGATGGTGGCCCATCAGGGTTCCTTTCCCATTACTTTCCTCCAAACTGTTTTCCTTGAGAGCATAAATGTGGAAACTACTTATCCCTTCATTCTCTCACAGGCCAATATATAAACAGCAAATATTTTAGTTAAATATTCAATAGAAAAAGTTTTCACAGGTTCAGAGATGCAGTCTTAGTACAGAACCAAATTACCAATCCCACTTGGTTAGATAACAGTTAATTTGAAATATGCCTGTAGTGAGCTATAAAGTTTTTTATATATGTAAGGTTTTTTACAGTATTGATCAGCAATGACATGTGAGCTATCAAAAAGAAATCCTCCCTCAGACTTTTTCTATTTGTTCTGATTTCTTCTTCCTTTCCCCTTTTGGTTTGTTTCTGAAGCAATGACAGGACTGCTTCTCTGACTCTCAAATGAGGTTTCCTTTGGCTCAGATTAATATTAAAGAAGATCACATACACGGTTGGAAAATATTGTTATTTTTCTTTAATGGGGAAAATTGGACTCCCGCGTGTCAGATCTGTGGTTTTCCGAAGGGCAGTGGAAATGGTACTGACATCACTTTGCACTTTAACAATCGGATTTGGTCAGGGTACAAGTTGTTTGTTTAACCCGACAGCTCGGTGCACTCCGTCGCACGCTTTGCACACTCATTAAAACGATTATTCACGACCTGTCGAGTGTTTTCGGGTTCATTCACAGGAAAGGCTTGGAGCAAGCGAGAGCAATTCAAGTCAACACTGTCCACTACCCCGTGCACGTGAGGACGAGCTGGTGCGTGCGTAAAAAGACGGAGGGAGGGGTGGGTGAGCACGCCTTAGCTATAAGTCCTGTTCATCCGATGCTCTGGAATCTCAATCTCGAAAGAATGCCAAGAGTGCTTGGTCTTAAAAAGGCTATGTCGCCGTGTTAACTTCAAGGGCTTGGCACAGGACAGAAACATAAAATAAACCAAATAAACAAACTCAAATCTCTCTTTCCACTCCTCCTTTCAACCTTCTGCAAAGCTTGAGGTCCCCAGGCTCGCCCACCTTCTGCCTGCAGCCGCTGGACTGCCAGGCTCCACCTCTCACATCGCGGAAGCTACAGATAAGTAGTTTCAGGAAAATTCGCCAGGGTGAAGAGATTAAATCCCTTTCCATCTCCCAAGGCCCTTTCGTTCTCAAGAAAGAACTCGGTTACTTTTACTCTCTATATTCCTCTCAAATACTGGAGGGGGTGGCAGGAGTTGGGGGGGGGGTGCAAGAAACGAATAATATGACTGTTAACCATATTTGGTAGGTGTATTCCAAATTACTCGGAAAAGAAGATTGGTTGTCCAAATTGCAAGCAAAATCCTATAAAGTGAGGAGTAAATAGCCCTGGATAAATAAGGCTACTCCCCCCCCCCCAATTTCCAAGTCATCTTTCAACATTTTGTGTTGATGAGAATAAGAACAAACACGAATGCATCTCAATCTCCCACAATTGTCTTGTACCTACAAAAGACACACCCCACCCGTGATCTTTAGTTGTTGCATTTGCTCAAATGAGACGTGATATATAACAATCACATGTGAGCTATTAGTTCAAGAGAAATGCCTATATTCCTAAGGTATAATCACACATATACACTAAATGATAGAATATATCAGTGTATATATGCATTTAATATATACCGAAGAACTCTGGAATATCATGAGTAAGCCCCTCCAATAACTTAAAGTTAATAGATATTTTTAAACAATACCATTTCTTTATTCAAATCCCGCTGCTCCTTGATTTTTCATCTACATCCTTAGTAAACCCAGCGGCCACCTTATTGTTATGAGAAAAACCGAGTCGTGCCAACAGAAGAAAGACGAGGCTCATTCATCGGTTTCACTCTATCATATCTGACATCATAAAATCATCTGTTTTTCCATTTTACTGAAAGATATCAATACAATATGTGAAGAGGGGAGGAGAATGGACGTGTTCTGGTAGCGTGAGGTTTTAATCAGAAACAGGTTTCTCATCGCTAAAAAGCAAGTACACATAAGAAATTTTGTAAACTCTTTGGGTTGCCATAATTCACTATGAAGTTTGCTTAAAATCGATCTGTCAAATGTGTTTCCTAGGTAAGCTGTTTCATTAAAACCAACCTGCAAAAGTAATCAAGAGGCAGATGCTGAAATATGTAGGTAAATAACTGAAAATCTCTGCATAAATAAACACAAATCAATGCAGTCATAGACAACACTATCGATGTAGGAATGATCGATTTTAGCCTTCCAACCTGCAACCAGAGCTTGCAACGTATAATTAAAAGTAAAATTCTCAACTCTACTACTCTTACTATTGCTACTACTATTACTACTCCTGGAAAAAATAAATAAATAAATAAACAAGTCCTGCTGCCAGTTCTATCAGATTCTACTTTATTCCATCTAGAGTACGAGTATTTCTGAAGGTGTGGAAGAAGTACTCCACTTTTTCTAAGAAGGCTCGGTCACACTTTAAAACTACATTATTAATGATAAAAGTATCGAATAATAAAATTACTTCCTTGTTCTTGCTCTGCATTTTTCAACCTTTATAATAGCCTCTTGTTATTCATTCAGCACATTTTAGTAGGCAAAACACAGTAGTGCTTATTATTTTAAAAGTGCTTATTTTTCCAACTACTGTGATACTTTTGGGTTTAAAGATTCTTTGGGCCTTTTGTTAAAACAAATAAGAAAAATTTAATTTCCTCAATATACTCTGAGGCTCTCACACCTATGCCTGTATATATAAGCAATCTGAAACAAGAAAGGGGAAAAAGCATCTGCGTTATTCCAAAATTGTTTTATACAATGATTGCAAAACAGTGTCTGACTCAAAGAAATAAATATGCCTTGGATTTCTAGAAATTCACATCTAGAATGGCTCAGATTTTGCTTAACGCTAAATTTCCTTTTTGAGACTATTTATCCTTGGAGGGCAGAATTCATTTAGATTAGCAAGAACCAGTGTATGATGATTTTGAGTATTTAGGTTCTATAGAGTAATGAAAATACGGCGTTCATATTTTTCTCTTAATCAACAAAGATGCTTATTTACATTCATTCTTGAATTAGTGTTGCCCTTCTAGAGCACAGGCCTTTAAAAGAATTTCTTAGTTATGAAATTCAGCTTCTTTGAAAGTGATTTTTCTTACATAATAGCACCAAAATATGGGTGTTGATTATATTACTATGTGATCAAGGATTCTCTGACTCCTCTCCTTCCCATCCAGGGGCAACCAGACCCAAATGGAAAATATCATCAGTTATTGTTTAGGGCTAATTTAACAGATAATTTAACTTCAAACAACAATGATCAGGTCATTAAATTTCAGAGCAGTGAGAAAATGAAAGGGCTGAGAAACAACTCTCTCTAACTCCACTACAGTTTTTGGTCCTTCTGCCCAATCAATGAAATCAACAACGTCTTGCCATACGGACTGACGGACTGACCGGATGTGGAGTAAGATAGGTTTGCACCTTAAACCTATTCTGATTCAAAGAATGAGACACTACGGGGAGCAGAACGGGGGGCGGGGGGGGGGGCGGGAGGAAATAAAACTGAAGAAGACAACCCCAATTCAGGGAGTGCTAGCCGTGTAGGAAAATTCAACCTAAGGCGAAAATGAATACCCAAACACGTCTGGCAACGGAACACTTTCTTTCATTCGGATACAAATCTCCAAATCTCGCACTGTGCAAAGTGCTTTCCTCCCGTGCAGCTTTTCTGCGAGGCCAAAGACCGGGGAGAGGACTGTAGGTGTTAAGCAGCAGACCCCCCAAAGGTCGTGGGACGTTTTAGCTCCCCTCCCACCCCCACAGCCATAATTTTGAGAGTTATTTGATATTATTTTAAATGCCTTTTCTGATCACAACAGTTTCGAGATTTCTGCCTACCTCAAGTTTTGACAGAGGGCCAGGTGAGGATGGCGTTAAAGCACCGAAATTGAGTCTTATGGGGTTTGGGGGGCAGTCGCAAGTGGACGAGCTCTATTCTGCCTGTCCTTTTCTTCCCGTCCTCTTTCCAAGGCTGAAGATCACCGCCAGAGAATCTTCCGCACACTTGGGATGCCCTCTGTCCACCCAAACGCCTGCCTCCCTCTCTCCAACCCAGGACCACCCTTAGTGTTACGGGAACTCCTATCCCCAGGCTAGCTCTTTTCCTTTAAGAACCCTTCACCTTGGACCGCAGGCTTGGACAGAAGGGAAAATGGGGTAGAAAGCGAAATAGAAGAGGAGTAGGGAGTGGAGAAGAGAAAAGATGTCTATTACAAAGAAAACAGTTTTATCAACTAGCAGATACGTGCTGAGATCTGAAGCCGCACCAGGTAAACAAAAAGAAACAACTTTGAGGGGGAAAGGGGGTGGGGAGGGAGGGACAAGAATAAAGAGAGAAAAGGTGGGGAAGCGCGCCAGCCAAGGCTGTGGAGTCGATTTCCCTGGCACCAGCCTGTGTGAGCTACCAGACTCCCAGCTCTCCTTGTCCTGGGCAAGAGCGCCCTCACCTTGTTGCTCCCCGCTCAGCGTCGGGCTTCCCCTCCGCCGGAATCGCGGCCGCCGCCACTCCCCGAAGCGCCTCTCCTCCCCGGCTACCGGCCGCCAGCGCCGCCCGGACTCAGCAGCCTAGAGCGCTTTGCTTCTCGATTCCAAAGCCCGAGACGACCACGCCGCTGGGTCCCTGCCGCGACTGCTTCTACTCCCGCCACCGCGCCCTTCTCCGACTTCAGCCGGGGGTCCCGGAGGCGCGGGGAAGGCAAGTAGGAAGCCGCGGCCAGGGCCCCGGATTCGCGGCGAAGGAAGCCAACCTGTGTCTGGCGCGCTCGCAGGCACTCTCGGGACAGCCGGGCTCTCGAGCTTACGCGGCCGTCTCCTAAGTGTGCATTAAGAATCAATTATTTGCCTGAGATTCCCAAAGCCGGGAACTGGGATATTCCCAGCAGGGACCAAGTCAAGCCCAGAACGGTGCTCTTTTCCTTCGTCCTTCGAACGGGCGGAGAGGAAGCCTCCCACCCCCGGCCCGCCGCTCAGTACCTGAAGCAGCTCCGCTAAATCCCGCGGGGACCCTCGCCTGACCCAGGCCAAGGAGCTGGGGGCGGAGGGCCAGATCTGGGAGAGCTTGGCAAAGTTAGTGTGAAAATAGGGGGAGGAGGGGCGATCTACCAAAAAAACAAGGGGAAGGGGGTGGAGAAGAAGAAGAAAAGAAAAAAGAACTTTAGAATTAGGCAAGTCCTTGGCTTTGGAGCAAAGAGCTTTGTCTCAAATAGGGAGAACAAATAACCTAGGAGTTTGAACGTTAAGAAAGGTCCGTTAGGGTATTCTCGAAGCTGCGGCAAGACTCAGAAATCCTATCTCCACGATTTGAACTACTCTGCACTTTGGGACAGATTTCAGGCTCCCACTACCCCTCCCTTCCCTATAAATTCGTCTCGTTTTCTCTTCATCCCTCTTTGCCATGTCTTCATCCTCGTTACTTAGGGATCCTTGGTGACTTTCTGCCGACGTGGAAAAACCATGCATTCTCTCAGCTACTTCTGTTGATAGCGCGCCCGCTAAGGAAATTTTTTCCAAGAAAAGAGGAGGAGCACTTTAGCCCCCGACCTCAAAGTCGCGGTTTAAGCGTTAGTCAAAAGCAATCTGGCATAGCTCTCCTCCCTCCGAAAAGCACTTGCACTTACCAATCTTGGGGTAAGAGCGTCCCAGTCCTTAAATCTTTTTCTTCAGCATCCTTCGGCCAACACCAGGCAGTCTTAGGTTAAGGGGGAAAAAAAAAAAAATAGAAATCGGAAGGGAGAAAAGAGACTCAAACATAGCAATACATCATATATTCCCCGGAGCCACCTTGGCCTACATCCTCAGGACAAGGTCTGGGCGAACTGACCGCTGGAGTGGGGAAAAGGTCGGTTTGGGGGCCAAAAACTAAGAGGTGGATTATTTCAACTGCTGGTGGTTGGGGGGAGGGGAGGCCCTAGAGGGAGGGAAGGGAAAGGGGGATGATTGGAATGAGAACACGCAAAAGAAAAACACGGAACAGAAAATCTAGAATGAAAGCGCCTTTGAACTCTTACAGGTAGGTAGTTCTTAGGAAGAGTGCAGACGTGTGTACGCGCGAAAGGAAAATCTAGATGACCCCTATTCTTTCCATATCTCCAGGATCTGGCCTCAATTGGCTTCAAGTAGGGGGGAAAAAAAAAAAAAGGGGGAAAATCTTAATTCAAGTTTCACCTACCCTGCTTGGTGGAATGGCTGCGCAGATTTTCACGCTGGAGAGTTCCATCTGTCTGGCAGAAGCTGCAGTGGTGTTGGGGGCAGGTTATCTGGTGAAGTAGGAATGTACAGGAACCCCGCCCTCCAGGCACAGTTATACAACCCCAGCAACCCGTCTCAGCCAGCTCTAAAACCTCTAATGATCTTCACCTTCACCCTTTGTTAGCCTATTTCTCCAACAGGCATTTACTTCCAAACACAACTAGCCACTTCAGCTCTTTATAAAATTAGTTTCTCAAAAGCAAAATTATTTCAACACAAATTCCTCAACAATGTTGGAGGAAACACAGTTTTTAAAAACCACATTTATATATTTAGAGCTCTAAATATATTTGATTTATCCACCTATTTGGGTGAAATATCCACCAACTTAAATATATACAACTATACCAATATGCTACATGACTCATTTTCTTTTTGTCTCTCTACACTTGATTTTATGCAAGTCATATAAACCACATGAAATCTTCCATGGCCATAAAGATACTTGTGCTCAATCTTGCTAGTTCTGGACTTCATGTTCACTTGATTCCCAATTTTGTAACAAGCTGAAGAAACATATTTGGAAGAATTCTCTCCCTGCTCTAGTTTAAATCCTTTTCTCAATGCTTTATATATTAATGACTTGTATTAACTCTATACCAGACAAATTCAAGCAAAATATCTGAAACTTGGAGATAAACTGCAATTTGGGGTTTCGAGTTTTAAGTTATGATCATTTTCAGTTCCAAAATCTCAAAAGGAGCAACCTTCATCTCATTAAAAATAATTATAAGTCTGAAAGAAGAAAATCTTCAAAAAGTTTTGAAGTGTTTTTCTGGCATAAGCCAATTTTAACTGGCAAAGGTTGGTGACAACAAATATCAACACAATATTACAACCAACTTTTTGCAAAAAAAATCTATTAAATGACATGCTAGAATACCATATGCTTTTGAAAAAGATAAATTGAGAGATGATAGGACTGACGGAGATAAATGAAATGTTCATACTGGGCTTCAGGAGGCCTTCACAAATTTCTCTCTCTGTATATCCCCCTCCCTATCTTGTAAGCGTATTCAACAAGCTATTCTTCTAGTCACATCCATTATATATGTAACTTGGAGATGTAGCCGAATAGAACTTCCACTCCAGTCCTTAGCTCCTATGAGTTCAAAGAAGTCAATTTTATGCTTGACCTCAAAATGAAAAGTTTGCCATTGAAATTCTATTTCTCAATCATGCAAATGAACATTTATTTATCACAAATAAGTATACTTATTTAATATGGCCAGAAAAAAAAAAAAAACTCATGGAGGAACTTTTCTATGTCTATGTCCCTTTGCCTCAATAGAAGAATTCAACTTTCTTTTTAACTTTTGATAGGCCAAAGACTATTTCTTCTGTGCCAGTACATTCTCACTTCCACAAATAAAATCCATGGTAAAAGCAAACAATACATCATCACCTTTTTCAGTCTAAACACATGCTTTTCTTCGAGCTGTTTTGGTTCACAAATATGTAAGGGGGATTTCCCTTGCCTAACCTCATTCACTTGGACTCTACTATTTTTAATATCAGCCACAAATTTGGTTTCTAAAACAATTTATTTGTGGAATTTTCTTTCATGCTTCATTCTGAAGAAGTGTTACATTTCAAGAAAGTTGGACCTCTGGTGAAACTGCTCTCATGACTAAGAAAATAAAATCATGTCCAGTCTGCTTTAAGGAGATAATTAAACTAGCTGTCTTGGTCTATTTTAGTCGATTTCCCATTTGTGTATATTTGGTTCCAGCTCTTTTAATTTTCCTGGACTTTAACTTTCTTTCTTAAATAGCATTTCTCTCTTTCTCCTTTCTTTTTGGTAGTGGGAGATGCTCCCGCCCCCACTAAAGATCCTCTTTCCCTTTCTTCTCTTTTTCTCTTCCTCTCTCTCCCTTCCACAACCCACCTATCCCTATGCCCTAATATTAACTATTCTGCATTCCTATTTCAATCTATTTGAGTCAGCTTGCTTCTCTCCTAGGCTTTTTTTTTTTTTTTTCCCTTCTTCTTTTTCCCTGAGCAACTCTCTAAGTGTTTGCCGATAACATCTTGGGGACAGATTATTTTTCATTGGGCCCATTGTAAGAAGTAGCCAGCTTATTGCATTACTGCAGAACACATTTCAGACTATACAATTGTAACAAATGAACAACTTGTCCTCCACAGACTCTCCACAGGATCCAATTAGTTACTAAATCTTTTACTTAGGTTTTCTAATTATTTTCTGGAGTCATAGCAATTGGGATACTGAAACAATTCAAAAAATGTTTTCATTTTTGTTTCAGATTGATATATATGCATATATGCATGCATATGTATATTGTAAATTAAAACAAAATTATGACTGTAAGCAAAAGGAACAAATCTCTAGATTAAATTATACAGACATATTTAAAAGGGAATCAAATAAATACCTCTATGTTGTAAAAATGAAAGAAAAGGAGAGAGAGGCATTTTACGTCTTCTGAACATCTAGAATTTTAAGTTGTTATAATTAAAAATAAAATATAAACATTGATCTGCAAGTCATTACAACAGGTGATCACTTCAGCAAATCTATATTGCAACTTCAGCACATCTTTATTAGAACTCTTTCATTGTGGGTAAACAGCCACAAAAATAAATGCTGACTTAGAAAGTATAAATACAAATATTTAAACAAAAATATTTGCAGCATTCATAGCGCAAATTGTACCTGAACTGAAGGGCTCTGTGTGTCTATATATATATTACATATGTGTGCATTATATTTACTTCTATCTAGCCATATACATATATTTATTTATAATTTGCCAAATGCTATAAACAAGATACCTGAAACAAAATATATAAAAAGTAAGCATTCTATCAACTGATTTGAAAATAAACACAAGGTAAATAGCTATGCACATAAAAGTAAATTATTGGTTGTTTTTTCTTTTTTTGCTGTATATCTACAGAAACTTGAAGATTATCAGCTGCAAAGCCTATACTTTCTTTAAAGCTAGTGTTTATTAAATAGGCCTGCTCCTTGTAAAATTTGATTCCACAATGGAAAAAAATACTATTTTCATTTTTAAAGTCTCGGTTCAAATGAAAGGAGCAGTTAAATTTTAGTTGGCTGAAAAAGCCTTTTGAATTCCCTAGAACTTTAATGGTCTTTTAAAAATTAGCTCTACTTAATAAAAGAGACAAAAGTATCAAGATATATATGAATTTAGCCTATTTTTTATTTCTGTGTGTTCATAGTAAACATTTTTGTAAGTGACAAACACGGGCATATGACCACAGTATCACAATCAAGAAATTTTAAGACAACATTAACAATCACTCAAATTGATGCGGCATTTGCGCAACACAGGTTACATATTTGCAAGGTTTTACCTATAAGTACAATAGGTATTAACATTTCACTACATTTAGAAAAAATAAAAGTGACCTGTTAGTGACCACATACATCAAAATATACACAACACAAACTGAAGGCAATCATTAATTTTGTCCCCTTCCGATTCATTTGAATGGGCAGTGCTGCCAACTGAAACAACTTTCCTTTTTTTTTTGTTTTTTTTGTTTTTTTTTTTGTTTTGTTTTTTAATACTTAGCATACCAAGTGCATTTTAGAACCCAATCTTTGGTCTAAAAGTAAACAAAAGAAAAAAAAAACAGTTTTTTAAAGAAAAGGACAAAACAATAAATGGCCAAAATAATTTCTTGGGCACCTTTACTACGAATGCTTCTTAAATACAAATTACAGTTTAACATTTTAAAACTCTCCCCATAATTTAGGTTGTTCTCAAGGTCTGCGTCCACCATAAAGATCCATGATAACTTATAATACTGCACACATGGAAATCTGGCGGCTCTTAGAGATAGACTTGTCAGGTTTGAATGAAATGGCAAAGCAGTCACTATTTAGATACACGTTCTACTATAATTTTGACTTCCAAACCTTATATTCTACAATGTATTCTCCCCACATTGCACCTCGCTGACACTCCACACCTTGTTAGAATAATAAACAATCCTAAAGACTGAACAAACGTACAGAAATGGGGGGGGGGGTGGGGGCTTAATAAAAAATACCTGGACTTATTTTTTAATTATCATTTACAATGCAAATGTGTGTAAAACGTTCACTTACAGTCTGGTCCCAGGGATGTTAATGTATTAAAGGGTTGGAAGAAGACCCCTGATTTTGATGTGTGAAATAATCAGACAGTCCCCCGGACAGTCCCGTCGTGAAACTTGGCAAAGAGGGTCTTAAAGACTCACAGGGCAGGGTCGAGGGGGCCTGCGGAGATGTGGAGGACGACGCGGCCCGGGCGCTCATGGACGTGCTGCTCTGCGAAGTCATTGACGGGTGCGGGACGTGGGGGAAAAAGTAACTGGTCTGGCCCGCGAGCAGGTTGACGGAGCAAGGGTTGAGGGAGTAGGTCCCGGAGCAGGGCACCGACAGGCCGCAGGGCACCGAGGCAGCGAGGGCGGCGGCCGTGAGGTGGTGCGTGGCGTACGGGATCTCCCCGTTGACCAGCCGGTCCACGCTCAGGCCGTTGGCCGTGGAGAACGAGTGGTTGTTGCCCAGCGAGTTCTGAGTCAACACGGAGCTGTAGGGCATGGGGTGGCTGGGGTAGGCCGACGTGGTGCCATTGTAACTCAAAGTGCTGCTGGCGCGGGGGTGGTGCAGGGACAGGAAGGGCGACATGGGCCAGTAGAGGGAGCCGGCGCGGTCCATGAAGGTGAGGCCGGTGGAGGTGAGGCGCGCCCCGCGCTTGAAGGCCAGCTTGGCCCGCGACGTGGTGGAGCGGCGCCGCAGCTTGCCCGTGGTGCCGCCGATGAACACGTCGTCGCTCGACGGGTCCAGCATCCAGTAGTTGCCCTTGCCCGGGTCGTCGTAGTGGCGGGGCACCTTCACGAAGCACTTGTTGAGGGACAGGTTGTGGCGGATGGAGTTCTGCCAGCCCTGCTTGTTCTCGCGGTAGTAGGGGAAGTTCTTCATGATGAACTCGTAGATGCCGTTGAGCGTGAGCCGCTTCTCCGGGCTCTGCCGGATGGCCATCATGATGAGCGCGTTGTAGCTGAACGGCGGCTTCTCGTACTTGCCGTTCTTCTTCTCGCCCTCCTTGCCCCCCTCCCCGTCCTTGCCGCCCTCGCCCGCCCCCTTCTTCTCCTCCCCCCCGGCGCCGGCGCCCTTCTCCTTCTCGTCCGGCCCGACGGGCGCCAGCTCCCCGGGCCCGCCGCCCGGCTCGCCCTTGCCGCCCAGCCCGTCCGCTTTGGCCCCGTCCAGGGCGGCGGCCGGCGGCGGCGGCGGCGGCGGGAGCAGCAGCTGCTGGGGGCCCTTGTCGTCGTCGGCTGCCGGGGCGCCCCGCGCCTGGGGGGGCTGCGGTGCCTGGGGCGGCGGCGGCGGTGGCGGCTGCTGCTGCTGCGGCGGCGGCGGTTGCGGGGCGGGCGGCGGCGGGTGGTGGTGGTGATGGTGGTGATGGTGGTGGTGCTGGGGGTGGTGGCTGTTGTGGTGGCCGTGGCTCGCGTGGTGGTTGTCGTTCTGGACCGCCTCTGGCACCAGGCTGTTGATGCTGAACGAGGACTTGGGGATCATTTTCACCTCTTTCCTATCTCCCATGTCCAGCATCACCCAGTCGTCGGGGGGGAAACGGCGGCGGCGGCGGCGCGGGAGCGGGACAGCGGCGCGGCGGGCGGCTGCGACCAGTGGGTGCCGAGCGGGGCGCGGGCGGCGCGGGCGGCGGCGGTG
The DNA here is from genome assembly GCF_024362965.1 of Panthera pardus. Taxonomy (NCBI): domain Eukaryota; kingdom Metazoa; phylum Chordata; class Mammalia; order Carnivora; family Felidae; genus Panthera; species Panthera pardus. Next base: position 71,149,212 of record NW_026526810.1, on the reverse strand, counting down.
GCACTGAGCGCTCCGGCAGCAGCGCAGTTGGACCGCAGGCTCCGGCGCTGGCAAGTCATGTAGCAAAAGCAGCAACCACCCCTCAGGAATTAGAAGAAAAAAAAAAAAAAAAAAAAAAGGAAAAGAAAAAAAGAAAGAAAGAGGGAAAAAAAAAAAAAAAAGAAACAACCACCGCCCCGGGGGTGAAGCTCCCTCGCTCCCAACTCTACTTCTTGGTCTCCCCCCCACCCCCCGCTCCCCCCCCCTTCTGCTGCTTCCTCCTCCTCCTCCTCTCGCAGCAGCAGTCACAGCAGCAGCAGCAGCAGCCCAAAGGGGGGGAGAGCCGGGCGGCGGGCGGGCGCGTCCCGGAGCGGCCGCGGCGAGGCTGGGGAGACAGCGATCGAGGCGGCTATAGCCACAATTAATTTTCCGAGCTACAGGCGCACACTAGGGCTGTAAAAAAATTTTTGGTTTAACCTTTCCTACCGCTGGGCCAATCAGAGCCGGCGGCGTGCGGGAGCGTCTCTCCTGCCGTCGACCAATCGGCGGACCCGGGCCCACCCACCCCCGCCCCGCCCGCAGGCTCCCGCCCCCTCGGCGCTCGCCTCCCCCTCGCCGCGGGCCTGGGCCTCGCGGCCGCGCGAAGCCGCGTAGGGATACGCCGCCGGGAGCACGCTGCGCCGCGGCCCTTGGCGGCGCCCCCTCCACCCGCTCCACCCCGCGGGTCGGCTCAGCCGAAATCCCCCCCGTCTTAGGGCAAATAGCTCCCGTTTCCGGCTGCCTTCTCACTGTATTGGGTCGTTTTCGTTTGAGCGTCAATATGGGTCGTTATTGATTAAAGTTTGTATTCAATGTTATTTTTAAAAGCGGGGGGCGGCGGCGGCAGCGGTGGTGGAGGGAAGAGTGGGAGTGCAGGGAGAGGATGCAAGGAGAGGGCAGGAAATGGAGGAGGAGGCGAGGCGCCACTTTCCCGAGTCGGCCCTGCAGGCCCGGCTCCGGCATTTCTGAGTCCGTAGGAAAACTGTGCCCCTTGTAGGTAACACTGCAGCGAGGCTTGGGATGGCTGGGGAGGGAAGGCCCACCCCTGGCGTGGGGAGGGGGGGTGCCCTACACCTTGGGGGAGGAGGGTCTGGAGGAGGTTTGGGAACGGAGGGCTGAGGAGGAGGAAGTGCGCTGGCGAGCGCGGGGCCAAACAGGGGTTACTTACTCGGTTCCTGCGGCCGGGCGGCGGCGAGCTCGGAGCTCGGGCGCCGCCGGGAAGCCGGGCCTGGGGCTCCTGGCGCTGCGGCGGCGGCGGCGGCGGGCGGGGGCGGCTCAGTGGTGGGCGCCTATGATAGCCTTCCGAAATGAGGGGTGCTCAGAGAGAAAACAATACCAAACAATCTCGAAATAAACCAGGTAACACATGCTATGTCTATGTGCCTCTTCCTTCCCCTTCTCTCCTGCTCCAGATCGTCGCTCACACGCTGGGTGACTCGGTGTCGTTTTCTCCTTGCCGCCGCTCCAGCGTCTCCTCAGCTTCTAATCCGAATTGGAAGCGAGTAGCCGCGAGCGATCACCCTGGAAATGTTTCATTTTGCTTGTTGACATTGGAGGGAAAATAAGGGTGGGCGGCTATTTCTTTCCGTTGTTTTTTTTTTTTTTTTTTAAGCCTTCCTGTTTTCACTCCCCTCTTTTCTTTTTTGCTTTCCGTTTCTCAAATGCTTTTGATTTGTGCGGGCCTTAATGCTGAAATAACCGCATGCTGAAGCCAGCCCTTTCCCACCCTGAATGCAGATGGAAGGCAACTAGAAGCCTTGGGTGCGTGGGTCCCACACTCCCAGCTTCTTGGGCTTTAGAACTGGGAAGGTTCGGTTGAGGGCTGAAGTGAGTGGGGAGATTGTGATTCGGGGGCTTTAAAAGGATCCCGTGGCCAGGGGCAGGGCTAAGGCCCAGCATTTCCCAGGGATTGGAATTTGGTGCGGAGCACACTGATCAAAGGCTGTTTCATCCCACATGGGTACGAAACATACCACATTTTACGGAGGATGTAGCCCTACAGAAGAGGGAGGTGGAGGAGAAGCATAAATGAGACGCACTTTTCCCCCTCCTCTGTAAAATAAATAATCATAAAATATAAACATTTACTCACTTTGATAAACTCTCAAACTGGCAGATTTAGTATTTAAGAAAAGGAAGGAAGAAAAAACGATGCCTACGTGTGTTGTTAAAGTTCAGTTCTAAAACGAAGAATGCAAATGATGAAAACAAGAATGCTCAGGTTAATGTGGAGTTATTCCACTCTCCCCACCCCACTCCCTACCTTGAAATCCCGAGGAAGAGAGAGAGAATAAACTCTGAAGAGAAGAACAGACCATGACAAATAGCTAGTGATTTTTAAAATATCTATCACGAATACCAAAAAGAAACCTGGAACATTGGATTAACCTCATCTACCCTTCTACTATATGTATCCCACCCCTATTTCTACATATTTCCTTACTTAAGCTCTATTTACATGTGGGAAAGTTCAAGGGTCCCAGCTATCAACGTTGGTAGTGGCATGGCCCCAAACATTGACTTCTAAGCTCCAATTTCTTAGAGCCGGGTGAGCTAATGGGCTTTGTGGACCGTTTGGAGAGCTCTGTGAGCCTTCCTCCTTCTGCCTGCTTTTCTCCTTTCACTCCCCTCCTCAGGCCTGTTATTCCTACTTTTCCTCAACTCACTTTCCTCCCTCCTCCCCTCTTCCTCCCTCCTGCTGCTCGCACCCCCCCCCTCCATCTATTCCTCTCCCTCACTCCATTCCTCCACCTACTCCTCCCCGTTTCTCCCCCCACAACCCCCCTTCGCATCACCACTTATAATGGCACACAAGGGCTCCCTCTGAGGTGGACGGCCCGGTACGTTTTCGTAGTCGGTCTAGCGTGAAATGATTCGGTGTAACCGGATTCTTGGGAAAGGACAGGTTACGTAAACATTTACTGATGTGGAGTAACTATACTATTTGTACTCTGATATGCAGGAAGGAAAGTGTTGATTAACACAGAAGAAAAAAAAGCGAAATTAGCTGATTGCATGCTCATAAGTGCAAGCTGTCATTGAACTGCTTTTAAAATAGACACAGCTGGGTGTTTGTGTTGAAAAATTTCTTGTGTTTTTGCTAATACTGAAATAAGCATGATTTTGTATACCAAACATTTTCAGATCATTAAAATTTGTAATCTGTGCTGGTTTTAAACACAAAGAAAAGAAACAGAATCATTTCGATGTAAAATTTGCTGATATTATATTAACTCAATCAGGTCTGTACAAATTGTGCATTGTGCCTCCTAAAATCTGTTTGATCAATTTAATACACAAAGTGCCAAACGTGGGTATTGTTTGTTAACATTGGACATTTTATTCAAATCTGAGCTCAGCAGCAAACTGGAGGGGCATTCCTTGAATACAACACCAGCACTGACTGATGAATTTTTAATGTTTTAAGGTGTTTCTTAGGTCAAAGCTGAGTGTGCATTGTTTTGTAATCTTGCATAAAAATTTAGCAGGTGAAAATAAGTTTTTCTTTTGTTTACTTTCAAAAAGCAAAAACTGGGGTCTGCTAATGAGAGCTGTAGTAATCTGGTCTTATGTGCCATGAGCTGATATTGACTGGGAAAATATTGTGCATGCAAATTAAGAATGTGTTATATTATTTTAAGGGTTGCATGGATGCAAGTTTCAAAATAGGATATTTGTGTAGGAATAGAATACAGTTTAATATAATCACTCTAAAGATCTAGTCTCCCTAATGACAGAGGTCATTTGCAATTTGGGGGGAAGTGATTTTATGATTCTTTTAATAATTTTAATTGGACTTTATGGTGAGATAGAGTACTGTATAATATATAGGTGTGGGGGTAGGCTTGTTCAACAAAACATGCAGTATTTACTCAGCAGCCCACATTTGTCTCAGCAATGGCTTCTTTTTAGAACTGCTACTAGATGAAATGGAGGGGGAGGGGGTTCTTGGGCAGAGCATTGTGCAAGTTGAAAGTCCCTGGATGGAGCTTTGTAAATCCTACTGGTCAATTTGGGTGCAAATTGGATTTGAAGGGCTGCCCAAGTCCACCTCGGGACCTCGGTCCTAAACACATGAAGCCCCAATTCTGTATTTCCACCTCAGTCTCTGTGATTACTTTCAGAAGACAGAGGGCATCCAGTGGTCTGAGATCTAAAACAAATTCTGTATAATTCTACTAGTTTCTCATCATTAGCTTAATCTTGATCTCTCACACACAAACATCTATAAATGTGCACTGTTGATGAATCAAAGAGAAGTCAGAGCAAATGTAAATTTCTGGTATATACAGGGGTAAATATCTTTCTTTCTCTGTCTGCAGTCCCTACCCCACCACATCCCCCGAAAAGAGGACAGGCCTCATAAAGAGTGAGCAGTCCCAACAGAAGACTTGCTTGGGGTATGAACTAGATGATTTCATCTCTACTTTTAATTAATAACCAAGGCACCACAGCCTATTGTATCTGAGTAGGGAGCAGCACATTTAGTTTTTCCATTTGGCGGTGTTACATTAAGTCTTCTTTAAGGGCTTCCCCCCCGCTTTCTGTCGGTTTTTTCACTTCTTCTTTTCCCCTTAGTATCTGCTGGCTAAAGGAGGGAGGGCCATTTTTACCTAAAATCCACTTTGCTTTTGGCTCCCTGGACAGAGTGTCCTTGGAGTGGCACCAAGCTCTGGCTAAAGCTCTCTTCCTGCAGATGCATAGGGAGTCCCTGACCCCGTGACGTTTGGGAACAAGTGGAACTCGTGCAGAGGCATCCAGGTATTTCCAGAGACTGACGAGCGAGGTCTGCAATCGCTTCCTAACAGCAGGTAATGGTGCTAACATTTAGTGATTATAAGTTACTCTTTAGCGTCTTGTATCCTTGTTCTGTGGGTTTTGGTTACAGGTTACACGATTAGGTTTGCGAGAACAGTAGTGAACTAAACTTCTCAGTAAGAGGTCTTCACACCAGGGAAGTGTTACTTTTCTGCAGCAGCCCTGCCTCGTCACTCATTAGGGAGCTGCAGGTTGTCAAGCGGCTGCTGTCAGCACGCACGCGCGCACCCCCAATACCTCCGGGGGCGCGCACATGTGTGCGAGCCTGTGTGTGTGCGTGCGCGCGCACACACGCGCGCGCACACACACAGCACTAAAACTAAATTAAGAAGCCGATGATTAAGACAAGCGTCTACTAGGCCTGTCATTTCAGCATCCTTCCATCATAACATTGTGGCACAGGCAATTTTGCTTGAGAACCTCGAGAAAAAAAAAAAAAAACTATGGGAGAGCCTCATATTTGAGAGTCGAAATGTTAAACTGGCATAAGCTATCGAAGCTTTGGAAGTGAGAAAGTCCAAGGTAAAGGAAGAAGAAGAAGGCCTGAACAGAGACCCCTGGGACTCCCCAGGCAGGTTTTGTTTTTGTTTTTGTTTTGACTCGTCAGAGGTTTCAGGCTCTCTGAAGGCAAGTGCATATTCATCCAAAGGAACTGCAGGAAATCTGCGACAAAATACACTTCGGGAGTAGCTTCTTCCTAATATTACCCTGTGGAGAGCGAGACACAGAGATCGACAATGCAATAGTCTCACCCTAGGGTCGAAGGACTTTTGGAAAGTCTCTCTGAACCTTTCAAATATTCTACACATTTTTCATAAATATGAAATGCCCACTACCCCTTACTTGTTTCCCATTATTTGCCAGCCTGGTCAAGACCTTCGAGGGTAGACACTTTTCAGGAGTTGAGTCCCTGGTAGTGTGAGGTGAGGGCAAGCATGTTACATTTCTTGACCTGATCCAATTGGGAGAAATGATCCCACACCTTTTGGGCAAACCCGCTGAGAGGTCCCTTTTCTCCTCTAGTTGCCCTAGGAAATGGCACAGCTCATCCTTCAAAGGGGTCAGGAAATGCTAAAGAGAAAGACAAAGAGTTGGAGGGGGGATGGTAAACGAGTATGATGGAGGTCTTTAGCTTTCACTCTGGAGTCTATCTGAAAAGGGAGGAATTGAGATTGGGCAAAAGTCAGCACACAAGATAATGGATTTTCCATCAATGGGACACCAAAAGAGGGAGAAAAACAAAGATTTCATAAATATATATCAGGCTGAAAGAAGAACTTACAGGCCTCAAAATGCTGAGTTCCTAACTATCCTGTCACTGTTCTCCTTAATTAGTTGGAGCTTCAGTTTGATTTCCCGTAGAAGCCTGAATAATCTACTTTGGGAAGTATTCTAGAGTCTTCCGAGAATGTGGTGCATCCACTCTGCTCTATTTTGAAGCACCCTTCTAAAGGCCCTCCATACTCCAGTCGTTGTGAGGGAAGACGGATGGGTGTTACTCAGTCTCGGGTTTTAGATGGGCAACTCTCAAAGGTACAGGAAGAGCACTGAACAGCCCAAAGTCCGTATTGGAGAGTGATGAGTGTGTTTGAGAAAACACACTCGTACCTACTAGTAGTCTGTGAAGGAATGAGGGAAGAGAAAAAACTTCAAGCGCTGGGGTGGGCAGGCCAGGAGGCACGCAGAGAGCCCTCCCATCACAAAGTCCCTCTTCTCCTGGGGAAAGTCAAATGGGAGAAAGCAAACTATTTGCTAATCCAATACATCACCTCCCTTTCTAAAACCCCAAATGGACAAACCAATGAGCCCATTTTGACTTCCTGCCTACCTCATACCCACCTGCCTCCTCGCTCTCGAACTGCGGTTCCCGAAGATCTTCCTCCTCCCCCCTCCTAACAGCGGTGGAGAATCTATTGGAGCTGCGTTTCCCAAAAGGTCCGGATCTTCCCCCTCCCCCGCTCACGCCCCTAGAGGCTGTACTACCCTGGCAGTTCCCGGAGAGGATGGTCGCCGAGTCCCGGCTCCCGGGCCCGCGCACCGCACCGCTCCTCCCAGCGCACACCCGCGCGCCTGCCCCGCGCTCCTTTGTCGCTGGAGCCTGCCGAGCGCAGTCAAGCTTAGAGGACCTGCTTTTAGGTTTCATTTCCGGATTTTCCCCCCTTACAGTTACCTTTCCAGACGAGATGTCTCGTGTTTGCACATCATACCGGAAGCACACACACAGATCAGTATTTTTGGGCTAAGAGGTCATCTGCTACGGTGAACGCGGAAAAAAAAAAAAAAAAAAGAGCGAGAGACCAGTTGATGGTTTTAAGCCTATTATTTGTATAAAGCACAGATCCGAGTTAAAAGACTAGGGTTCGTGTAGGCGAAGTTAATTCGCATATTCAGTTACGTGTACGGGATGTTGAACCCAGTCGGGGAGGGCAGTTGTACCCCTATTTGTCTCCTGCCCTTTGGAAGAAGCCGCGCGCAGGGAGGAAAGGAGCGGCCAGGGTAAGCTAGACGCAGAATGGCGTCAGGAGCAAGTTCCCGTTAGCAGGGGGAACAAACCCACCAGACCCCCCGTTTCAGAATCTACAACAAAAGTAGTGCGGGGGGGGGGTCACTTTTCTTTTAAAAACAATCCTAGATTCTTGTTTACCAATTTCAGTATCTTCCTCCTGGGTTTGTCCTAAGGCACGAAGGAGATCAAGTACTGTTCATGAAAAAAGCCCAGCCGGCAAGTTTGCCTCGTGAGCGTGTGAACTATGAATCGCCACGGCGAAGAGGTTTCTTTCTTTCTTTTCCTTTTTCTTTCTTTTTTTTCCACTCACTCTTTTCTTTTCTCGTTGGGGCACGAACTTGTTCGATAAGACAGAGGAGGCCACGAAGCAGCGGAAACGCTGCAAAAGCCCCAGCTCCTTTGGAGAGCAGCCTGTGAAGCTGGCAGGCGGCGGCTGCGCGCTGTCTAGGAGCTGAGCGACGCCGCACTCGCTCCGAAGCTGTCCCAACTCCTGCCGCGGCGGCCGCCGGCGACACCCAACGCTGCGCTGGGATCGCTGCCCAAGCGGCCTACCCTTTGGCCTTGGAGTAAACAGCCCAGGAGATGAGAGAAACGGCCCCTAATTGGGCTAAGCGTCTGCTCTCCAGCTCGGAACACTAAACTGGGCCCGCGGGTTTTCCCGGAGGAAGTTGCAAGCCCGACCACAAAGCAAAGGATGGGAGACACTAGATTTTAAACAAGTCCGGAGTCACACACGAAACGTTATTTTTCTCATTAATTAGAAGTAGTTCCCTTTGCCTGTTTATATGCACGCGCACGCAATTGATCACACACCGCGATTTACTCGAAGAATGCTTAGGTATCTTTAGCACACACTCTCCATTCTTTGTCTCCTTGAACATTTTCAGCTGATAGTGTGGCTGGTTGGGATCAATTAGCACTGGATTTTGCCCCAAGATTGCTCCCCAGGGCGGACAAATGGAGCCAACTCATCTCCCGCGATGTTTTTCGCCCACGTGCGTATCCACGCCAGGGCTTTAGAAGCAGTTCAAAATCCCCAGCCTTGGTTTCACTTGATTTTGTTGTTGTTGTTGTTATTGATAAATATTGGGTCATACACAAGGCACTTGTCAGAGCCTTTGGCTCATTCTCGCAGCTGCAGCTCCTAGCGGGGCGTTTGAGTCGTGTCCTAGGAACTGGAGGGATTTATTGGGAGAAGAACTGCACATTCTCTGCTCCTTCACTTGCAGAGATGGTCTCTTAAAATCCTATGTCCTGTCTGCTTGCTGTCACGTTTGTTTCTTGGTTTGTTCAGATATGTCAACACTGGGTGGATGCTTGTGTCTTTTAAATGTATTTTTTTTTTAATTGAAATTGTCTTTAAAAAAAGGAGGAAGAAACTATCGATCCCAGTTCTCTAGGTGTATCTGAAAGGAAGGAGAACGTAGGCCAGTAGACAGATAATTGCAATTACGGCTGGGTCGGGGTTGCCGGGGGGTGGCGGTTGGGTAGATTGGACATTTGGGGGTTGTGTAATTGGAGTAATGTATACAGTTTATCTTTTGGCTGTGCTGTGCCTCCTCTTTCCCTTGATACATATTCCACATAAACTGAACCCATGGTCGGCTTGTCTTGGCATGTTTAAAGCTCCAGACACCCAACAGTATCATTACAGGAAAGAGACAAAACCCCAAAGACTCCAGGCAGGGAGACGGCTGCCTTTGGGGTGAATGGGGAATTTGCCTTGGCGTTGGACTTTTCGGGTAAGCGAACCCACTGGCTCAGACTGCCTGGCAGCCAGAGTTCAGGTCTTCCCCGCGCTGAAGTGCAGGGAGGGGGTGGGGATAGGGGTGGGGAAAGAAACAGCTGATTTTTGACATTTCAAAGGGACTCTTTCTATTTATCAGTGTTACCGAAGTGTACGTTACTGGAGAAACAACAAAACAAGCATAGAGCTGCAATTTTCAAGAAAATAGGATCCCCAAATATAAAAATAAAAAAGTAGCAGATAAGATGTATAATTCAATCAAATTACACAAAATTGCTTGAAAATCCAGAACAGTAGCGATCCATTATGCCTCTGTTTTATTAGTGACAAGTACAATTACTCTAAAATAAAGAACACTGGTGAATATATAATTGGCTGTAATCATGTTAGTGTTTGAATAAAAATGACGGGAACATTTAACACTTTGACAACAAAATGTTCAGAAATAACTTATTTATTCAAACAGTTTTTATTTTCCACCAAGTGAAGGAGAAACACAGTTTGCCTAGGAAAATCAATGACTTTTCCCTACAATAAATAAATACCCAAAAGGGGGAAAAACAGCCCCACACCTCTATATTATTACTATTATTATTTTTTAAAGCCGGCAAGAAGCTTAATCCTGTGTTTGGAGTCAGCACCCGCCTGTGCTTGCGTACCAACATCCGCCACCTAGAGGAAGAGGTCTGCAGCTCACCCAACGCCAACCCGTTTTCCCGTGGTGACCTCGGGAATCAAACTTAATATTCCTTTGCAAATCGCTCTCCAAACTACCTCCCCCTCCCACACCCCCTCACATCCCCTTCCGCCCTACAACATCGTCACAATATTTTCTTAGTAATTGCTCCGTGCAATTGACAGAAGCGCCAAGTCTCCGGCGGCGCGGTGCTCTCCCAGCAAAGCGCCAGAGCGCATTGGGAAACAGGTCAGGGAATATTTGGGTCTGGAGCGATAATCCATTTTTTATCCAAAATTCGTCTAGAGCAGCCTGAATTCGGGGCTCCTAAAGCAACGCCTGATGCCGGCACCACCACATGGCAATGCTTTTTTAGGGCTTTCTCGGAGAGACCAGCCCGGATTCCTCTCTCCGCCAGTTGCTTACCGCGGGGTTTTTCCCGACTTTTCCTCAGTCCACGCTTCCCTGCACCCCCAAACACGAAGATCTGAGATCCTGGTTCTCTTTAATCAGTTCTTCGAGCCCAACGGGTCCTTTGATTTTCCAAACGGGTTGCTTGAGGTGCTGAGGTAAAGGCATTAGAGGGGAGACTAGGTTTAGATGGGTGACCCCTGTGGCCTGGGGGGAGCAGCCCGGGAGAAACCCCAGGCCTTGACACCGAGTCCCGGAGTTTCGAGAAACTTCCACAGTGTACGGGGAAATTTGAGGCTGGGCCCGCAGGGACTAGGGGCCTTTCCGCATTTTAGTCTCGGTGGATCCTATCGGCTTCTTGCGCAGAAAAAGCCAACCTCACTCCCGGTCTTTGCCTGGCTGCTTCCGACTCCTGTCTTGGAGAAAGGAGATGCTAAGGGAGGGCGAAGGGGTTAGGGAAAGAAAAGTAACGAGGGTGATCCGTGAGTTCCACGGCTGGTTGATTCCCGAGCAAGCAAACTGTGGACATCCGCGCGCCGGCTTGCAGGCATTTCTAACCCCCAACCCGTCCAAAGTTTTGTTTTGCTTTGTTTTAAGGTATCCAGAACACTGTTCAAGCTGAAAGTTTGCTAGAAAGGCAGGGAAGGAACAAGCAAGGTTAATTCGTTTGGGGGGAGAAAGAAAACTCATAAATAATTGGAATTCAATTGGGTTTAATTTCATCTGTTTCCCCTTCCCTCCTTTTCTTCTTTTTTTTTTCTTCCTCGATTTCTCTCACCTTTGCCTTCCGCCTTCTCCCCGTCCCCCACCCCATCCCTTCTCCTATCCCTATTCCTGTCGTTATCCCTATCCCGGTCTCTCTGGGTGTCAGAGAAAAGAGGCGGCTCGAAAGGGGTGGAGGTGACCATTTTTATGCAGAGTTTCAGAACCGCCTCGTCTGTTCTCAGTCCCAACGCTGGAGCTTAAAGGAGACATCCCAGGGATGATTCTTCCTTTCCCTTCTTCCAGAGGCGACCTCAGAACCTCGGACTAAGACGCTTTATCATCATTGTTATTATTTTTTAAAGATAGTTGAAATAAGTGTGTGCGTGTGTACACTATATAAAACAACCAGCCTCTAAAACTGGTCACCCAGTACATGCCTGGCCCCAGGGAACGAGGCTCGCCCTAAAACTCACTCCACCCAATCCCCAAGAACTGAAACCCTCAGAAATGTTTCTTTTGGTTTTTGGTGAAAAGTGGCGCTTCCACTCTCAAATGCCAGGTCTAGCGTTGCTCTCCCGCATCATATTAACAGGCGATGTTAGCCTTCCCCTACGTGTTTAGGCTGCTAATGCGGGCCACTTAACGCACAAAAATGCTCATCTGTGGAGATTTTCCCAAGGCTGGTCGCGATGCTGGCTCCTTTTTCTTTTCTTTTCAGGGCACGTCCATTCCTCCCTCCCCCTCTGGGGGCTCAACAAGGGGGTCCAACAAGTTTCAGCGAGAGTGTGAGAGCCCTCTCCTCTATCTCCTGCCTGTCAACCCACCCAAGGGGTTGTACATTTTTGGTTTTCCCTCAGGAACAGGAATAAATGGATGCTTCAGCCACGGCACTGGGTTGCCTCCATCAGTTAACTTGCCTTCATCTTTCCTTTCTGCCTCCTCACTTCAGTCTGTGAAAGCAGCTCAGGACTGCATTCACAGCTGCCTCTGTATCCTTCTTAGCCCTAGCCTTCTGAAGAAAACTCTACTGGTTTTCTTTTCTGATGGCTGGAAAGCTGGGTTGGAGATGCTCTCTGTATAGGATTGTTTATGTGTCATGGACGTTTGTCTAGTTTTAATAACTTTATGGAGGAGACTGTCTGAAGGAAGGAATCACCTGAACCTAGATGATGGCTTTTGTCATATTCTCTTACTCTTTTAAAGTCTGGCCTGAGAAAATCATGTGTTCTCATGATTCACATGTATCAAGTTTCCAAGGAGAAGGCCATCGGGGAGAAAATAAAACAAAACTAACTTTATACGTAGTAAGTATTACTCATTGGGTTTTGGTTTAAAAAGATTATTGTCTTCATGGCTCCCATCGGGAACATTTTTGCTTTTTAAAAACCTATATAGACATGAGAGCAGAGTTTTACACCTCTGGTTCTACCAGTCTCTTCCTATGGATCCTTAGGCAAGTTACTTCAGCTTTCCGGTTCTTTCTCTCTTCATCTAAGACATAAGTGATCTGCATTCATTAATATATAAAATAGCATCCACTTACCAAAATATCAACAACAATAAAAACAATTCCCAAAACCATAAGATTTTTTTTTTTTTTTTCTGGAAAGCTGGAAGAAAATCTGATTCAAACGACAGCAGCGACATCTAGTGACCATAACGCTCAATAGTAGTGATGAAGGTGTGGGATAGTTTACTGAGGAATGGATTTTCACAGGAGAGAGACCTGTGGTTTTTCTAATTAATCTTGATTGTCTGGAAAACAGTACTCTCTTGATATCAAAGGATGTTTTACTGAGTTTATATTATGGTAGTAATATATAGAGAGGAAAAGACGTTTACCTCGGGTGTCTGCACACAGGGCAATTGCAAGAAAATTCTTCAAAATGTTTTAAATTCCATGTCAGGAGACGTTCTAAAAAATACTTTTGGGCAGTGTACTTTATTTAACCAATTTTCCAAATTATAATCAAATGTATTAATACATAAATACTTAGTAAAATTGGAAAATCAAGAAATTCTTGAGATTTCCTTTGGTCTGGACCAACCATTTAGTTGATTCGAGATTGCTATTTAGTCAATATCAGGAAACATATTAAAGATAACCCCTCCTTTAAGTTACCACATATATTCTCTGCCTATATCATATTTGCTCAAGATGTTTTGAAGTTCGAAGAAATGGGATTCCCATTCCCAGTTGGACGCCATCTCCTTAAATGGAATATCTGGGCACTGGTGAGGTCTTAACAATGGCAGAGACTTAGCAATGGCCCAGGACTTTTCAGAATAACAATTTTAGCATTTTCTTGGCATTTAACAATTTAAACAGAGGTAACAGAAGAATTCATCTCATTCCCTATGACTTTATAAATTGGCCATGTGTGTGGGTGTAGTTTGTGCACGTACTCACTGAAGCATAAGTGTGTTTAATTTCATATTAGCAAAGCAGCTGATGACTACTGGAATATAGAGATCCATGTTTTGTAACTTTAACGGGGGCCAATTTTTTATTCCATTTTATTTTTGAACAACAATTTCTGTGCCTTTACTATGGGGTTTGGTCATCGAGTGGCATGCTAGCTATTTAGCTATGTAGTATTTTAAACTAATAAGATAACTGGACTTGTTGTTAATACTTGGGAGAATCTGAACTGGTCACCCAACTTCTCTTGGCCTTAGTTTCCTCCTATAGAAATGAGTAGGTTGAACTCTCCATTGTCCCTTATAGCTGCAAAGAGCTATAAGTCAATAAACCAGGAACCCTCATTCAGGAAGACTTTCTGTTTTTGCCCCTGTTGTCATTTGTGACCTTTCAGTGTCAGTTCTGAATTTTCCAGTTAGGCATCTCATCAGAAGTAAGAATTAAAAGAACTGATGAAATCTTCTTCGTCATGTCCCTCCCATCTTCTCCTTTGTTTGATTTAAAAGTATGACACAAATTGGGGCACCTGGGTGGGTCAGTCGGTTAAGCGTCCGACTCTTGGCTTCAGCTCAGGGCATGATCTCATGGTTCGTGAGTTCGAGCCTCTCAGCAGGCTCTGTGCTGACGGCACGGATCCTGCTTGGGATTCTCTCTCTCCCTCTCTGTGTTCCTCCCCTGCTCTCTCTCTCTCTCTCTCTTTCCAAATAAATAAACTTAAAAAAATTAAAATAAACGACAAAACTCATAGATTTTCCAGTTAATGTTCATTCAGGCGTTGGTATGCACTCAGCTCTCTCTTGCTGTCCATCCAGAAACATCACAGCATAGGAATGGGACTAAACTAACACAAAGCTGAGGCAGCTGTATTTGAGTTTCTCTAACACGTTCCCATATCCTTAATGATTATTATTGCTATTAATTTTGGGGGGAAGGGGGACCAGAGCCAAAGTATTCTGGCGGCAAACAGCCCACATTTCCTCCCGGCTTCTGTGACCCTATGAATAAATTCCTTCAGGAGGCGGCAGTAAAATATCTCCCACTTGTATCTGGCTTGGAACATCATTATACACATTTAGCAAGGAGAAGACTGTGAACAGGAGGAAAATATTACGCCATAATGCAAATACACTCATCATTTAACATGAGTTCCAGTGAGGAGGAACTCTCCTGACCTGGATTAATAGAAAGAACAAGGTTCATTACAAAGAAAATTCTGAATCTGCCAAAGGTTTAGTTTTTAGATGCTTTTCTGTTCTCTAGGTTATCTTCCTGCTTTTCCTACTACTCAGACTGACGATAAAAATACTGCGTATTTGTATAAAATTAACAAGGCTTGCTTTCTTCTGTGAATTCCTTTAGACCCAATAGAGATAGATATTCTTTTTTATTTTAGAGGTGAGGAAACTGGGGCTCCTGGGTGGCTCAGTCGGTTAAGCGGCCAACTCTTGGTTTCAGGTCAGGTCATGATCCCAGGGTCGAGGATCGAGCTCCGTGTCAGGCTCCTGCTAAGCATGGAGCCTGTTTTAATTCTCTCTCTCTCTCTCTCTCTCTCTCTCTCTTCCCTTGCCTCTCTTCCCCCACCTCGTTTGCGTGTTCTCTCTCTCTCAAACTAAAAAACAAATAAAATAGAAGTGAGGAAACTGACCTAGAGAGGTTACCTAGGTGACCTAAACTCACATCACTAGGAATACACAGAAAAGGAGCATGAATCCTGGCCTTGGAGGGGGTGCATGTTACTCCTGGTTGTCCTTAGGGTGGGGGCCCTCATGGTGAGACCCGGGTAACTGATTGAACCTGCTACTGTTTGTTAGGCCTCACAAAGTTTCCGCCACACATATGTGAGAAGTTTCAACTTTTGGAGGATTCTAGGGACTGCTTGTAACAAGAGAGACTCTGTGCTTGCTAATCTTCCTTCACGTATGATCTTATCCTCTTAATGCTAACAATGTTATATTCTTAATATATTATTTCTATTTCCTACAGGAGAGGTCTTCTTTGCAAAAATATTGTACTTAAAACATGCTTGTTAATGATCTTGGGGATGTAAGATTTTGGAGTCGGAATGAATGCGAGACATCATCTGTTTCAGCAGCTCTGGAGAGAGATTGCTATCTGAATCAATGGCTCCAATGAGTTGTGCTTAGCTGGAGTCCAGATTATCCTCAGTATCCTGGCGTTGTTTCCTGCCCATCTCCTTTGCTTCTTGGCTTCATATGTTAACGTATTTGGGAACTCCATTTTTGCTGGCTACCCTGTGGTCAGGTTTTCCAAGCGGGCTGCCTGGTCAATAGTGCGGTGTAGATCTGGCCAAGGACCTTATTCTCAGCTGGGAGCTGTTAAATCTTCCTCTTGAAGGTATTTTCACTCAAGTAGCTCTCTGCTGCCCTCCACTGGCACTCAGCCACAAGAGCTAGCTAGCCTTCTGCGTCGGTGCTAACTCAGTGCATCCCATCCCTGGCTTCAGAGGAGGTATGGGAACTTTATTAACCACTCTATAGATGGCTTTTGTAGCCCTGAGAAATAGAACCCAACACCATCCGTGTCTACTTATAGTCCATGCCCTCACGTCCTATGAGTGTGCTGATGGGCTGTGAAGGAGTATATCTGACTTTATTTAAGTATTTGTGCTGGCATATTTGGAAGGGCTTCTTGAAAGTATAAACCTTCTCTTTAATTATCAAGCTGAAATACCCTTCAGCTGGCAGAAGACTAGGCCGTAAATTTCTGAACTTGCTGTATTACTCAGTCTTATGGAAAATGAAATATTTTATTTTTAATGTTATCATGATACGATTAATTTTATGAAGCTCCCAAATAATATGTACCCTGTTCATTTATTCCACAAACATCTATCAGCCACTATGTATATTATGATATATGCCAGGCATTATTGTTGGTGCTGAGAATACAGCATTGAAAAAAGGAGACAAAAAAACCTCTGAAAATCACAAAACAATGCTCTGCCTTTCTTGAGCTCACTTCTTAGTTGGGAAAGTTAAACATTAAAACAAATTAATAAGCAAAATGCTTTTTAAGGAAATATAGTATTACCATATCTCTTTCCTACCATAAACACACTGTAATGATCTCATGTATTTAAGAATGCTGGCATTAAGAGAGGCATAATCAGAGGTTAGATAGGGTCTGTGTAGGCTACAAATATTCAGTGTTTTTCTTTCACTTATTCATTCATAAATTTACTATGAGTATAGTATGGGCCTATAAAAATAATTGATGCAGATGACTGTTTGGATCTCTCAGCTGCAAAGATGTTTCATCTTTTGATTCCATTACAGTCTTCTCTCCTGTTAAAATGTCTGGTGATTGCCACCTTGTCACCCCCTGTAATAGCTGTCACGGAAGTCCCTGCTATTGCTGGCCTTGATGATGGGCTCTGTTACAGTCTTTCTTTTTCCCTTTGTTTTTATTACGTTTTCTTTCTATGTCTTTTACTTTTTTCCCACAGATTAGCTCTAATAGATACAACTGGCCAAATGGAATACGTTTGTCCTTTCCTATAGGGCAGAACTATCAATCACAATGAAGCAAGTACAATCCCCTGGTCTTCTCTTCTCTACTGGTCTGTTTGAAGTAAGTGTTTGTCCCAGGTGAAACACAGTTTGTTTGGAACCAAAACAAAACAAAAACAAAATAAAAAAGTAGGATTGACATTAATTACACATAGAATTTTTAAAATATTTATCTTTGAGACAGAGAGAGAGCACAAGTAGGGGAGGGGCAGAGAGACAGGGGACAGAGGATCTGAAGTGGGCTCCATTCTGACAGCAGAGGTCCTGAGGCAGGGCTTGAACTTGTGAACTGCGAGGTCATGACCTGAGCCAAAGTTGGACACTGAACCAACTGAGCCACCCAGGCACCCCTAATTACAAATATAATTTTTAAGAAAGCTGTGTTGGTTGAAGAGTGCTTCTGAGTGTGTTATCAGGAACCCAGGGTTACGACAAGTTGCCTGTCCTTCCTCAGGAATAATGCCGTAGCCCTCATCCGGGTTCTGAGCCGTCTGCCAGAGGTGTATAAACTCGTTGTCAGGAAAGCACCTTGTAGCTCTCTTAATTGAATATGAAGTTTAGTTGGTTTCATACTCTTATATTTCTTATGGAGCTTAGCTGTTCATTTGCAGTCTAAGCCAGAGCTGGCCCTGACACATGCAAAATATTTTGGCCATAGGCATCAATAGCCTTTCTATATCATTCATGGCCAACTTGTAAAGGTCAAGTAACATGTCTATATAGCTGCATAAGTACTTTCCTTGCCCAGACTCTATGAAACAACACACTGGTATGTGTCCTTCTTGTTCTTTGCACTAGAAACCGATTCTTTTTGGTCAAGTTAAGTAGTTTATTATCTTTGTGAGAAGAGCTCTGAACTTAGAAGATGTTCTTAAATTTTAGACAGTTTGGTGTTTAGATAATCAGGGCTTTACATTATTAATTTGAAGTGATTGAATGAAGAAGTGAAGGGTTAGTTTGTTTAATTGAATTGAATACATTGTCCATTGTAATGTGCACCATTATTTCATAGATCATAAAGACAGAAAAACAAGTGCTGCAAATTATCTGTGACATGCCATAAATTGTGAGATGCATCCATACTTCATTGATATTAAAATGTTTACATCTCGGGGCGCCTGGGTGGCTCAGTCGGTTGAGCGGCCGACTTCGGCTCAGGTCATGATCTCGCGGTCCGTGAGTTCGAGCCCCGCGTCAGGCTCTGTGCTGACAGCTCAGAGCCTGGAGCCTGTTTCAGATTCTGTGTCTCCCTCTCTCTGACCCTCCCCCGTTCATACTCTGTCTCTCTCTGTCTCAAAAATAAATAAACGTAAAAAAAAATGTTTACATCTCATAATTGCATGCAGTGTGGTACTTCTTTATCTGCTTTGAGATGGATTCAGGTATAGTGACGGTATAGCTTCTTGGGAAGGTACATCTAGTAAAAATGCATACTGACTACAGCATTGTAAAGAACCAAAAACTATGATATCAAAAAATCTTTGTAATATGACGATTATAAATTTCAGCATGTTCTCAGACATCTAAAAAATAATTGCTGGAAAATCTTGAATTCTTCTTTTTTAAAAACTTATTTATTTTGAGAGAGGGAAAGAGTGAGCATGAGCTGGGTGAGGGGTAGAGAGAGAGGGAGAGAGAATCCCAAGCTGTGAGCACAGAGCTTGACGGGGGCCGATCCCACAAGCTGTAAGATCATGACCTGAGTCGAAATCAAGAGTCGGGCGCTTAACCCACTGAGCCACCCAGGTGCCCCCAAAATCTTTAATTCTTAATAGGAATTGTGAGAAATCTCAGGGTTTCTAAGTAATATGTTTGTATGAAAAGAAAAAAAAAATAGTCCATGTTTTGGAAAAAAAGCTTCATAATATAAAACTGATTCTGGGTTGTTGTGCAAGAAGTTTTATCCTTCCCTTGGAGGATCTTTCTGAGTTGAACTTTCTAGTCTTGTTATTATGGTGTAGTCTTATGGTATGGTCTTCTACTAGGCAGACATGCCATTATCTGCAACTTGTGGACTCGGGCAGCTTATAAGAATCTAAAGTCTCTTCTGTCCTTGTATGTGAGTTAGAAATGTATATTTTTAAATAAATTATTTTATAAAATTTACAAGTTTTGCTTCCTTCTGATTTTAGCTTAACACAGACTCGCTATACAAAATTTCCCAGTGTATTATAAAGAAGAAAATCAGTATAAATTACCTATGGAATCAAACCCAGTGGTGACTTCAGTTATCATTTTACATAATTTTTTTTTAATGTTTATTTATTTTTGAGACAGAGAGAGACAGAGCATGAATGGGGGAGGGTCAGAGAGAGAGGGAGACACAGAATCCAAAACAGGCTCCAGGCTCTGAGCAGTCAGCGCAAAGCCCGACACGGGGCCTGAACTCACGGACTGTGAGATCATGACCTGAGCCGAAGTCAGACGCTCAACCGACTGAGCCACCCAGGCGCCCCTCATTTTACATAATTTTTAAAAACCAGGACTTTTCCTGTGTATAAAGGTACAATACTATATGGTACAATTTAAATAATTTGGAACATCCTGTGAGGATACTTTGTGTTCTGACTTTTTTCATTCAGGGTTTTACCATGGGCATTTCCTCATCACTATTTGATTTTTGAAAACCACTATTAACTTATAGACTAACATGTTTATATAATTTATGGTTTGACAATGAATAGTATAACCATTGATTCACATTTAGGTTGTTTCTAATTTTTCATCATTAAAGTGACTTGAGATGTCTCTACAACTCTGATTATTTCCTTTTAATAGAGTTTTTTTAGGGGATAAATTTTTTGGATCTCACAGTATGAGTTTTTTTAAAAATATAATTTATTGTCACATTTATGTATGGTTTCCATGCAACACCCAGTGCTCATCCGAACAAGTGCCCTCCTCAATGCCCGTCATCCACTTTCCCCTCTCCCTCACCCTCCATCAACCCTCACAGTATGAGTTTTTAAAAGACAGTGCCACATATTATTCAATTATACTTCATTAGGGTTCCACTAATGTATCTCACACTGGCAATCTATGAAAGTATCTATCTTATTGAACCATTTTTAAATGTGAACTTTTGCCAGTTTAAGAGGAAAAAGAATAATATTTAAAACTTGTTTTCATGTGTTTTTTTAAATCTCCCATCAAGGTTGAATAAATTTTTTCAAGTATTATTCACATTTTTTTTTTGCTTCTTCTATGGGTTATCTTTATGTCTTTTGTCTGTTTTTATGCTGTTTTGTCTTTTTTATTGCAGTATAGTGCCTTTGTTATTAACTTATAAGGTTTTTCTATGAAAGTCTATTAACCCTTTGTCATCTGGCTCAAATGTGTTTTGCAATTTTTAATTGGTCTTTTCAATTTATTTATGCTTTTGGCCACAGAAAAATATAAATGTTATGTATATTCAGACGCTCAAAACGTAATGAGGTTTAAACCTCAAAGTTTAAATGCATGGTGGCTGAAAAACTCAAGCTCTAAAGTTACACTGCCATACTTTGAGTCTCTTTCCATCACTTTCTAGGTATGTGACCTTGAATGAATGATTAAACCTTTCTGTGCTTTAGTTTCACTAAGTGTAAAATGAGAATAATAATGGTAACTATCTCATGATGTTTTTATGAGGATAAAATATTTTAAATTCATAGAGAAGATACTTATACAAGTAACAGGGAAATAGTAAGCCCAAAATAAACATTTGCCATTTGCATTATTGCTTTTAGTAGTTAACTTTATGAATTTAAAGATTTTTTCATTGTTCTTAATAATAAGAAATAACATACACATCCAGAGGGAAGTTGAATACTAACATGTTGTATTAACTAAACTTCAAATTTAGCTAAAGTTTGGGATACATAGTCTCATAAATTAAATGAATGATTAATTTGATTATTCTGGGGGAAATACTATTATGTCTTTTTGTTCATGTATCTAACAATTTTATTCATTCTTTCAATACATATCTTCTACTATATGCCAGGAACTGTAGTTGAACAAATGGTGAATAAGACAGTTAAACAACTTTGCTTTTGTGGAGCTTACATTCCACTTGGAGAGACAATAAACAAAATAAATCAGTGTCATGAAAAATGTAATGGAGAATAGAGGGCATAAGGAATGTAAAAGAGAGTGGTTAGAATTTTCAGTAGATTAGCCAGGAGAAACCACTGATTGTGTTAGATTGCTATTGCTGTCAAAAATTACCACAAACTTAGTGGCTTAAAATTTCACAAGTTTATTACTTTGTATTTTCTGTGGGTCAGGTCAAGAGTTCAGGCACAAGCTACCTGGGTCCTTGGCTCATAGCCTCACAAGGGTGAAATCAATGTTTTGACTGTGTTCTCATTCTCATGGTCCTCATCTACAACTCAGGGTCTTCTTCCGAAGTTATTCAGGTTGTTGGAAGAATTCAATTCCTGGTGGTTGTAGGACTGAAGTTCCTGTTTTCTTGCTAGCTTGTGACTGAATTCACTCTCAACTCCTTGAAGCCACCTGCATTTTATAGGCATGTGACCTTGATGGGCAATTATTCACAACACAGTGGTTTGTGTCTTCCTTGAGGCCAGCTAGACTGTCTATTTGACACTTCAATTTCTTTAAAAGGCTTGTTAGGACAGGCCCACATATCATAATCTGAATAACAACTCTTGATTAACTGACAGTCAACTGCTTAAAAACTTAATCATGAGTGATATTCCTTTATATTCACAAATCCACCCACACTCAAGGGAAGTGAGTTATATAGTGTGTATATTCCAGGGGGCAGAAGTCTTGGGGACTTCTTAGAATCTTGCCTATCATATAAAAAGTGATGTTTGGACAAACATCAAGGGATCTAGAGAGTGAGCCATGTGGGTAACTGGGAAAAGTATATTCCAGGCAGAAAGAATACCCCTTGCAAGACCATGAAATTAAAGCATGTGGTATGTTTAAATAACAGCAAGATTGGAGGGAGGGTCTGTGTAGCTGAAAAGAAACACTGAATGGATGGGAGACAATGGAAGTCATGGTATTATGTAGACTGTTGTAGGTTATTGTAAGGACTTCAACTTTAATATGAGTAAAATTGATGCATGGCTAGACCATGGTGGAGGGTTTTCAGCAGATGAATAATATAGTCTAACACTTTAAAGTAATTCCTCCTGCTACCCTACTGAGAATAAACTATGGAGGGTCAGTGTGGTAAACAGTAGACAAGTTAGAAGATATTGAAAAAATTCAGGTGAGAGTCATGGGGTTTTTGGACTAAGTCAGTAGCAGTGAAGGTGATAAAAAAAAGATTGAATTTTGTAGATATTTTGCAGGTAGAGCCTATAGATTTGCCTGATGGGATAAACGTGAGATGTGAAAGAAAGATAGGCACCAACATCTATTAGAAAACTTTTGGCTTGAACAATGGGAAAGCTAGAGTTTCTGTTTACTGAGAATGGGGAAGCTTTGGGACGTCAGGTTTGGACATGACATCAGATTATTGCTTTTGGTTATGTTAAGTTTAAGATGTGTAATTGACATCCAAATGGAAATGTCAAATGAAAGTTGAATATGTGAGTCTTCAGAATTAGTGTTCAGAATTAGGTCTGGAATGGAGATACAAATTGTGAGTTTGTAGCATGAATAGGAGATATTTAAAGCCAGTAAGTCTGGATGAGAGACACTTTTCTAAAGAAGACATTCAGATGGCCAACAGACACATGAAAAGATGCTTAATGGCACTCCTCATCAGGGAAATACAAACCAAAACCACACTCAGATATCATCTCATGCCGGTCAGATTGGCTAAAATGAACAAATCAGGAGACTAGATGCTGGAAAGGATGTGGAGAAACGGGAACCCTCTTGCACTGTTGGTGGGAATGCAAACTGGTGCAGCCACTCTGGAAAACAGTGTGGAGGCTCCTCAAAAAATTAAAAATAGTTCTACCCTATGACCCAGCAATAGCACTGCTATGAATTTACCCAAAGGATGCAGGAGTGCTGATGCATAGGGGAACCTGTACCCCAATGTTTATAGCAGCACTTTCAACAATAGCCAAATGATGGAAAGAGCCTAAATGTCCATCAACTGACAAATGGATAAAGAAGATGTGGTTTATATATACAATGGAATACTACTTGGCAATGAGAAAGAATGAAATCTGGCCATTTGTAGCAACATGGATAGAACTGGAGGGTATTATGCTAAGTGAAAGAAGTCATACAGAGAAAGACAGATACCATATGTTTTCACTCTTATGTGGATCCTGAGAAACTTAACAGAAGACCATGGGTTAGGGGAAGGGGGAAATAAAGTTACAGAGAGGGAGGGAAGCAAACCATAAGAGACTCTTAAATACTGAGAACAAGCTGAGGGTTGATGGGGGGTGTGGGAGAGGGGAAAGTGGGTGATGGGCATTGAGGAGGGCACCTGTTGGGATGAGCACTGGGTGTTTTATGGAAACCAATTTGACAATAAATTATATTTAATATAAAAAATTAGTATATAGAGAAGACCAAGGACTGAGTTCAGCAGACTCTAATATTAAGAGGTTGGGAAGAAGAAAAGGAATGAACAAGAGAGTGAGAAAAGGCAGTAGCTGAGGTTAGACAAAAATCAAGAGTACATAGTGACTTGAAAGCCAAGGAAAGGAGTGTGTGTGGTCAACTGTATTAACACTGCTGGTGGGCCCAGTAAGATGAAGACAGAAAATTAGTTTGACTTAGCAAAATGGAGGTCATTGGTGGCCATGAGGGGAACAGATTCATTACAATGGTGGAGATGAAAGTCTCTTGAGTGATGATTAAAAATAAATGAAGGGATGCCTGGGTGTTTCAGTTGCTTAAACCTCTGACTCTTGATTTTGGCTCAGGTCATCATGATCTTGTGGTTTGTGACTTCGAGCCCTGCATTGGGCTCTGCACTGACATTGTGGGGCCTGCTTGGGATTTTCTGTCTTCTCTCTCTCTCTCTCTCTCTCTCTCTGTCATTCCCCTTCTTGCTCTCTCTCTCTCTCAAAAATAAGTAAATAAACATTAAAAATATGAATGGAAGGAGAAGAATTTGAGAGACTGTATACAATTTATTGAACAGTTTTGCTAAAAGAGAAACAGAAGAGGCATTAGTTAGGAGAACATGGATCCAAGAGAGAGTTTTTGGTTTGTTTGTTTTTCTAAAGGGAGAAAAAGTATGTTTAATTGTTTATAGAAGTGGTCCAGTAGAGAGAGAGAATTTGATGATACAGGAGAAAAAGGAAAGGCTTTGCTCAAGGCATGGTTTTGAATGGGGAAATGAGATGGGACCAAGACCCCAAGATGGGAGGGGTCGCATGGGTACAGAAAGTTGTGGATGTTCTCCTTTGATTGCTTCAGTTCTCTCAATGAACTAAGAAGCAAGGTCAGCTAAGACTGAGGACGATAATGGAAGTGCGTGAAGTGTGAGGAGGAAGGATAAGGTATGAAATCCTTCTGCATGTGAGCCGGAGAGCAAACTGACTAGGCACATGTAACGTGATTGTTAGGCAGCACTATGAACCTACTTGAGATTCATGTTCATGACTTAATATAATAAGACTAGTTTATATTCTGTGTGCTTTTTTCCAGTCATGTTAGTTGCAGAGGTTCCAGAAAAGTGTATATAGAATAAAGAAAAAGTGATTGTAATGATGGGTCATGGAATTTAAGCTGGTAAGAAGGGAAAAGAGTATATGATGGAGGAGAGAAAAGTGAAAAGCACACATTGATGACCTGCTATGTACTGTGGTAAATTCTTAGAATAGATTAGTAGATGACTAGTCTTTCTTTAAAACCGGCTTGGCGATGATCTCAATGTTGTATCATATAAAGTGTTAGGGGGAGGTCAAGTGGTCATAATCTCTGGCTGCTGGTGGGCCAAAGGTAACTCATCACAGTGATTTATTTTGATTTCAGAGTATATCCGTAGTTGCTGTATCTACTGGCACACCAATGAGGGAGGAAAGGGCAAGAATTAATATCTTTGCTTTATATCTAGATGTACACAGGTAGGCATGGAGAAAGGATCCCTGGACAAAGTTGTAAAACAAAGTTGAAATTTATTATTCACTCCAGTCAGTATTTCTCTTTGGGACCATTGGCTTACTCAATTCAGCTCAGCACCCCGTGCTGCCATATGGTTGTTCCATGTTGCCCAATCAGTCTCCCTCCCAATTTCACGGGGAACACCCATGCTTCATAATTTCCTCTTCTCTCAGGTTTCCTTTGTTAAAAACTGCACGTGAAGGGTTCATTCCTACTGAGTCATACATTAACCACTTTGGTTAACTAATTCCAGTTTGGTTAAGTTTTTAATATTATTCTCTCTCTTAGAAAGAATGCTATTCCCATAGTAAGAACCACATATATACTACAACCTGGAAAAAAATGTATAAATGCCTGGAAACATATAACTTATCAGTTTTGGAAGAAATAGAAGATTTAAATGGACTGATTACCAGCAATGAAATAGAATCAGTGATCAAAAAACTCCCCAATAAAGAAAAGTCCAGGACTAGATGGCTTCACGATGAATTATACCAAATACTTAAGGAAAGATTAATTCCTATTCTCAAACTTTTCCAAAAAAAAAAAATAGAAGAGGAAGGAAAACTTCCAAATTCATTCTATGAGGCCAGTATAGTAAAAAACACAGTTTACATCATGAACCCGATCACAAATACATGTATCTACATAAACACACCTATGCAGCTGAAAAGATTTATGAACTCATGCCCCTACTACTTGTGATGCGCTCTGATGCTTTCTGTTATTGTGTTCAATTTAAAAACTTACTGGTTGGCACCCTCTAAGTGATGTACCAACCACCAATGGGTTGACAGACTGCAGTTTGACAGTAAGAGGAATTTTGATACTTATAATGCAGGCCAGTTATAATCATGGAGGAGATTTAAGGCAGGTTCCAGCAGAGCACAGTTTGAAAATGAAAGACCTATTGGTTTGTCTTAAATTATTTATAGTAATTCAAAAAATAAAAAATAAAAAAGAGATCAGGGTGTCTGGCTGGGTCCACTGGAAGAACATGCAATTCTTGATCTCAGGGTTGTGAGTTCAGGCCCCATGCTGAGTGTAGAGATTGCTTAAATTACTTACTTATTTATTTTTTTTTAAAAAAGATTTTATGTTATATGCTAGTGAAATATACTGGTATACTTAGGAGAAATAGATTATGGTCTTAGTTCTACCAGAAATAATGGCAAAGATACTAAAAATAAATAAATCACACTGTGTCGAATCTTTAAAAATAAATTCATGGAGTATGCTAAATAAGGATAACAACTAAGAACATACTCATTAATTTTGATCACCAATTTCTCTTCTTGAAGGCATTGATATGCTTTACTTATTTGTTCAAGACAATAAATGCCAGTCACTATTCTAAAAGACCGATTTACTCTACCCCCATGATAATTCCATTTTGTTGTTGTTGTTGTTGTTTTATAGTTCTTAGTCTACAGATGAGGAAACAGGCACAGAGATTAAGGAATTTGCCATAGGTTCCCTGGTAAGTAAGAGTGTCAGGCAGTTTGGTTCCTAAGTCCATGCTCTCAACCACTACCATATGGCTACGACCACTACTTAGGGGTGGCTAAGTCAATGTTTTCTCCGCTTTGGGTTTCTTGTATCATATTTCGCATTATGCTACAAGGGACTCAATGATTTCTGGCTATATTAATAATGCTAATAGCTGCCTTTGTGCTGTTATCTCTTTTTAAACTTATGGCACCCATAAAGTAAATGTTTTTATTATTTCTTTGATTATTTTTCACCTTAGACTACAGGTGAGAAAACTGAGGCTGTGTAACTAATTTGAGAGCATGCATGGGTGGTGGAGATAGGTGTTAAATCCAGGTCTCTGTACTGTAGGACTGGGATAAGATTTGATTACTATTAAATCTTGATGCTCACTCTATTCCCCCCACTTCTCTGTGAACTCCATATTTACAATGTAGTTTTTTAAATTTTCTTTGTGTTGATTTTCTTTGTGTGCGGGCTGCCTTTCCATCACATTTGCTCTCCTGCTCTGCTTCGTCCTCTAAACCTTGAGCAACCACTGACTTTCCATAGTTGCTTCCCTTCCACCGTGGAACTCACGCTGTCACTGACACTGTACTGTCTGTACTGACTACTGAGGGAGTCATGTTGTCTGCTTTTTAATTATTACATAGCTTGTTCTTTTGAAACTGTCTTCTGACATGAATGAAGGGGCTATTTATTTCCAATAGGAAATTTCATTGTTTGGGGTCAGAAGTCTTTTTTTTTTTTTTTTTTTTTTTAATCAAATTGCTACCTTTACTCTGGGAAACAAGAGCACTCTTTCCCTGTACTGGTTCCTATTTTTCTATTATCAACCATTCTCCGAATGCAGAAGAGCGCCTGGTGTTACTGTTCACTATATGAGGGTTACGGGTTTATGATTTTGGAATGCCTTAATGGATGTGAGGTATTAATATTAAAGTCCATAGTGGTGAGAAAACATAGTTTGCCTGCTTGATGGCATGGGTTATGTGGATCTTAAGGTACCTAAATGGCTTGAATCAAAGACGCTAGATAGGTTACAGTTAGTTCAAAATACTAATTTTGTTTTCTAATATTCCTAGAATGTAGTTAGAAAAAATGTTCTAGGTAAAAGTAAAATATATTATTTCAAGGAGATATAACTGTAACCAAGTCAAGTCAAATAAATACAACCAAAAGATACACACACATACACACACTTGCTAAATTTTAAAATAACACACAGAGTTTCATTTGTGCTTCTTCAAATTGATCAAAAAGATCATTTTAAACATAAAGGTATTGTAGGTAGCCTTCTAAATAAAGCTTATAAAAATGTGTTTCTTAAACTCCTTTCATAACCTATTAGAACTCACCATCCCTCCTAACTGTTTTATTGGGCAGGTGTAGATTATTGCCGTAGGTGTTATATGAGGCTTCTATCATTTCTCCCATTTACTCACAGCCATTTCTTGGGCTAGGGGAGTGGGAGAGGCTTTAAAAATTACTTAGGGCAGCTCTTTCTGCCCACTGGTCCTATCCCTGTGCTTTAATAAAATCACGTTTTTGCACACACACACACACACACACACACACACACACACACAAATAAATAAATAAATTACTTAGGTTGAAAATGGCTCATCACAGGTTTCAGTATTTTCCAAAATGGCTCTTAATTGAGTCCTGATAGGATACGTATGTTTTAGTAGCGAACAAGGACTGGAAACCAGCATTTAGTGGAAAGACCATTGAATACCAGAAGATTCATATCCTAGCATCCATTCTGTTACTTAATAATTGTGTGAGGTAAGGCTTCTCATTCTAATCTCTTTCATGTTCCTTTTATCTGAAATGGAGTTCAAAACACCTGCTGGGTCTAACTCAGAAATTTATTCCCCAGAGCAAGGGAGATGTAAGTGATGGAAGTATATGAATAGCAAATTCAGTGCTCTGATTTTATTTCTGGATTTGATTTATGTTAAGTCACACAAACCCCCCAAAAGATAAGAATATTCATTGTTATCAACTACTTACCTCTGATTGATCTAAAGTCCTCATATATTCTACAAGTATGCTGAATTAATTGTTTGGACATTATACTGCTCCTTAAGTTTTCAAAATAAATATCACCAGAAAATCCTGACAACTTAAAATAGATTACACGCTTTATATGGTGTCTAAAACTTTTCACGCATTGTAGTAAAATATTAGTCATATGTTTTATATGAAGTTCTGATATAAATCCACACATCAACTTGGAGTTTTCTTCATAGCTTATTTGTAATACATTAGTCATTGTTGGGTCTATTAGTCAGAAGTTTCAAATCTATAATGTGGTTGTCATTTTTAGTAATTATTTTTAAAATGCTACCATACAATTTAGTTTGTTGAAATTCAGCTTTATTCACAGATTTCTCCTGTTCTTTTGCAGATCAATGTGGATAATCTCAAAATAACAGTGCCTTTCTTACTGTAAGCATTTTAGATGTGTCATCATATTAATCTTTTGCCCTTTACTATTTCCGTTAATTAATTTTGCCCTTTAACTTTTGCTGATCAATGTGGACTAAATTGTAATTGCAACATTTCTATGAAATAATACAAAATTAAGGCTGATAGTAGCATGCTGTGAGTTAGTGAGAGATATTAACATTTTTGAACTTGGTAAGTTGATTTAAAACCAGTTAGACTTAGAATCAACTTTTGATTTGTTTTAAATTGTAGGTGTGAGAATTTTGAATATTATATTGTGATTAAAGTTTTCTTGCAGTGTCTGATAAATACTGATGGTTTGGAAACATGTGGCTTTACATCTCTATTACATTCATTGTCATTACAAAGTTAAAATATGCAGTGAGGTAAGGAAAGGATTAAATATCTCATGAGTGTCTATATTAATTCCCATAAATGAATTGAAATATTGACTTTAATATAGATTACCCAATATGGGGCACCTAGCTGGCTCAGTCAGTAGAGCATGGGAGTCTTGAACTTGGGTTCGTGTGTTCAAGTCCCATGTTGGGTATAGAGCCTCCTTAAAAAAATTGATTACCCAACACAGTTGATAGTTTATTCACTGAGTGAACATATAATTATGACTTACCCTGTACCAGATAATGTATGAGGTGATGAGGGTAGAGTGATGAATAAAATTTAATTCTGCCTCCAAAAGAACTCAGATTCTAGTGGAAAAGATGAACACACAGTCATAGGTGTATGTTAACATTAGTGCCACATTGGAGGTATGTGTTGGGTACTATGGAAACACACAGGAAAGCCACTTGGATCTTCAGACTGAGGGAAGGCTTTCTGGAAAGCCTAATGCCACCTAAGCTCTCTCTTCAAAACATTTAGAAAAAAATTATAAATGGAACACAAGAACATGTAACAATAATAAAATGATTTAGAAGATCTTGTAATCAAAGAAACAGAACCATTTGTATTCAGTGGCTAATTGGTTTCCTAGGGGTAAGCTCTTTTAAATATTTTTGCTTGCATTTCTTTTGGTGATTTCTCCGTATCACTAAATTATATGATTAGACCTCCTTGGTGTCTTTTAGAGTTACTTATCATTTTATTACTTCTACAGGTTACTTTTGTGTTCATAAATAATGACCCAACACATTGTTAAGAGATGATATTATCACTTCTGCTGTTTCCTCCATCTTTTTACCTTTGTCATTCTCCACCACTTATCAGCTACCCTATTATTTTTATTTTGTTAACATTGTTATCATTGTGACTTGATAGGAAACAGCAAACAAATTTTTCACTTTTTCTGCATTAATTGTGTACATTTATGTTTTTATGACTATGCTGGGTCATGTACTGTGCTATGATGAAATGGATTCTCTTTTCTTAACTATCACTTACTTAAAATCATGCCAAAGATGTATATTTTCCACATTGGAATCACGACTTTTTACACAACTTTACTTCCCTCTGCCCTACTGTACTTTTGGTTAGAAATGGACTTTTCTTTCTTGTTTTAAAAAAAGGTAAGCCTCCTATGCTTTCAGTTAGCAATTGACTTTTCTGTTTTAAAGACTTTGTTTTCTAGGCCTTACCTTTTAATTGCACTCAGTTAAATTTCTATTCTGCACTTTCCAGCCTCTAGCAATTTGTTGCTCTCTCTCATTTGCTCATAGTTCTCTTACCTTCTTCTTGGTTACATATTAATTCTATTTTTATGGATTTTTGTTTTTATTTTAGAAGAGTCTCAGGGGAGTTGAAAAATAGAGATGTATCACTGAGACCTAGTATGAGTTTATAGGAAACTACAAACAGTCACAGGTTGTTTAAGGTTGAAGTGTTAAACAGCAGGACACATGACTGAAATATTGCTAGGCATCATATCATGAGGACCTTAGAGATACATTTACTGAGGACTTTAGACATTATCTTACGGGAACTGAGTGTTTTAATTGTGAAAGTAGTATGATTATGTGAGGGAGGTATATTTAAAGACTAGAGGCAGGGAGCAAATTTAGAAAGCGGTTGAAAGAGTCCATATTGATAATGAAGATCTGATCTAAAGGGAAATGATCAGAGTGAAGATGGGAAGGAAGTAATAAAGAGATGGTGCAGCAGAAATTTCCAACATTGATTAAAATATCAAAGCAAGAAATGCTAAGAGTCCAAATAGGATAAATGCAAAACCAAACAAAACTGGCAAATGAGGATAAAACTTCTGAACACTACAGATAAAAAGAAAAAGCAGCTAGAAAAAAAAAAAAAAGATGTATTACTTTGCAAGGAGCTAATAAAGGCAAGATAAGGGTATTAGCTATTCTTTTTCTAAAAAAATACAGTGGACGCCAGAGGATAATGGAGTGATAATCTTTAAAATGCTAAAATAAAGTAAGATGAGTCATAGGTTATAATTAAAGTCTAGTATATTTCTACTTTTGTTTGATTTGTTATGTGATAAGGAACGCCACTGTTCATTAAGACAATATTTTTCTGGAAAAAAACACTGACTTAAATTCAGGAGATTTGGAGATCACCATAAAAAAGCGTAATTTAAATAATTAATTTTGGAAGATAATGGGCGAGGTAGAACCACTAAGAGATTTAAACACTCACCATTTAATATGTTCTGAATGGTTACAAGTCCTACACAATCTAGAAGCAAGACTTAGCTTTTAAAAAATTCCCTTCAGGGGCACCTGGGTGGCTCAGTTGGTTAAGCATCTGACTCTTGGTTTTGGCTCAGGTCATGATCTCATGGTTTGTGGGTTTAAACCCTACATTGGGCTCTGTGCTGAAAGCATGGAGCCTGCTTTCCATGAAGGGATTCTCCCTCTCCCTCTCTCTGCCCCTCCCCCACCTGTTCTCTCTGTCTCTCTCTCAAAATAAATAAATTTAAAAAAACTTAAAAAAATAAAATTTCCCTTGGGCTCTAATGTTTAATAATTTCTAAATCTCTTTTTCATTATACTTAAAAGAAACTTGACTCAGATTAACTATGGCAATATTTGTAAAACATATTAAGGTCAATAATATAAATGAAATGAAAATTATAAGAAGGCCATGTACAATAGAGCGTTTATAAAGAGACAGGTCAGAGTGGGTATTTTCAAGAACGGTTAGGCAGTAAATATGAAAATAAGACTATGCGATGTTATGTCCAGGCAGGTATTATGAAAACAAAAGTGAGAGGCAGTACAACATAGTGATTAAAGGTATGGGCTTGAGAACTCAGTTTCCCAAGTGAAAATGCCATCTTTTCAAATTATTAGCTGTGTAACCTTCAGAAGTTTCCTAACCCATCTGAATTTTAGTTTCTGCATCTATAAAACCTTTTGAAGATTGTGGCATAAAATCATAAGCATTCTTCCCCTGTTAGCTGTTATTATAATGAAAAGTTGGCAAAGTAAGGTTAGTACATTCATAGTAATTGTGTAGTATTTTTTGCCGGATTCTGGTATTTGGCTTAGGCAAAGGAAGTACCTGAGGAACTTCACATTTTATGTAATAATGAAAGAGTGAAAACAGAAAACAAAAAATTATTGAATCCCCTCTGAATGGTACGGATTGTGTTGGCACTCCACAGATATAATTTTCTTTAACCTTAAAATGAGTCTATAACATAGTATTATTTTGTTACTTTACAGATGAGGAAGCTGGCTTAGAGATGTGAAGGATCGTAGATCACTGTCAATTTAACAAAATGATTTCTTTTATCAGTGAGAAAGTGGGGTGAATTTCAGGGAGGAGACTGATTTCCTTATATGAATCATAGAAAAAAACACAATAGGTGATTAACTGCTGACACACAAAACTGATTCATACCTGTGGATATAGCACATGTCCTGTTAACAATGCTGTGTCCCTGCCATCTATGGATGATTATTTGGTCCATCTGTTGATTTCTTTTCTTTTTACTATCACTTTATTTGCAGTAGAGTCAACCAATTCTAGATGGAACTGAAAAGTAGATGATTTATATCTTTTCACCTGAAGACATACCTCTTTCCTTTCTACTTTTCATGTACCCTATCTTTCAGTAAAAACTATTTTTCTTTTTTTTATTTTTCTTTTCAATTTTCTTTTTAAGATTTTATTTTGAAGTAATCTCTACACCCAAGATGGGGCTTGAACTTACAAGCCTGAGATCAAGAGTCATTCATTTTACCAAACAGCCAGCCAGACACCTCAGTAAAAACTATTTTTAGAAGAACGTCTGAAGTCAATCATTTATACCTGGATGTAAATTCAATTTGTTTTATCTTCTCCTCAGAAGATTATCTCAAATCTTATCTTCCCTTTATTAGACATTTCACTCTATTAAAGGAAATCTGGGCATTTTTGAGTAAGCAAGGCATACTTTGGGAAGTTGGGAAGTGATCTTTTCAGGATTTCCTGAAATATAATAAATTAAGTTGGAAATAATTTACCTGTACATCAAATAAACCCTAAAATAAAACAGAAGCCTAAACTGGTTATTAACTTTTCAAGCAGTTGTTGAAAATTATTTAAATGATAAAAAAAAATCAAACATCACTTTGTTATATGTCTTTTCTTTATTGGTCTCCAGACTGTGCCCTAAAGTAATGCAGAAATTCCAAGTTTTTATATAAAGTCAAATCATGAAACATGGTTATACACAGCTGAATTTAGGTATTATTACTATATTTGGATTATATTGGTGGGGTTGCCTTTTTGCTTGTATTTAGATATATGAATGCCTTGCCACTCTCAATTAGTCAGGTTTATATTGATCAAGAATAATCGGAGGGCACGTGGGTGGCTCGGTTGGTTAAATGTCTGACTTTGGCTTAGGTCATGATCTTAGGTCATGGTTTGTGAATTCGAGCCCCGTGTCGGGCTCTGTGCTGACAGCTCAGAGCCTTGGAACTTGCTTGGATTCTGTGTCTCCTTCTCTCTCTCTCTGCCCCTCCCCATCTTGTGCTCTCTCTCTCTCTCTCTCTCTTTCTCTCTCTCTCAAAAATAAATAAATATTTAAAAGAAAAAAGAAGAAGATCTTGAGGTCATGAGTTTGAGCCCCAATTTGGGTGTTGAGATTACTTTAAAAAAATAACGAGGAAAAGTACTCATGCTGGTAATTCTTGAATAGCTTCTGTGGATAGGAAATATTGGTCTCTATTAGTTAGAGTTAGAGTAGGGTGCTATAGTAAAGAGAACAATGTTTCAGTAAGTTAAATGAGATGAGATGATTTCTCCTTTACATAAAAGTTCAAACTGAGTGGTTCAACTCTGCTCTATGAGGTTATTCAGAGATACAGGTTCTTTCCCCACTGGTTGCCCTGTCATCCCCTAGAGCTGTCATCCTCTGCATGGCAGAGACCAAGTCTCTGTAAATCCCAACTGATAATAAGG
Organism: Panthera pardus; assembly: GCF_024362965.1. Lineage (NCBI taxonomy): Eukaryota > Metazoa > Chordata > Mammalia > Carnivora > Felidae > Panthera > Panthera pardus. The sequence continues at coordinate 71,115,024 of NW_026526810.1, read as the reverse complement.
AGAAGGACAACATGGTGGGTGTATAGTCATGGTCCCAAGACTCAGGTCCATAACAGGCATATATCACATTATATTCTATGGAGAAAAACAGTCACATGACTTCATTATAAAAAGGAGGCTAGAAAATTCCATTTAGTTTTGTGTCTAGGAATAAAGGGAAAATACATTTGGTAGACAAACTAACAGACTGCCTTATGGTGTGTGCTATTTCTATTGATCATGGTAAGGCTTCCTGATTATATACAGTTTTTTTTTTTCTGAAAAGGGTAAGAATTGGTATAATTTCTGTATGGACCCTTAAACTGGAGAAATAATAATGACTTTTATTTTTTTGCAGACTGTGTGCAGTATTACACGTGACTATAATGGTGAGAAATTATAATCTTTCTTTGAATAAGATTCTCCCTACTCTTTTTAAAAAACTGATTTGATCTCAGAAGGATAGGAAGCAATATTAAAAATTGTGATTTGCCTATGTCTTGTGAATTTGTTCCCAGTTCCTTTTATTGAGAGGGGAAAAAACCAGCTTCTACTACCAATGCTGCAATGAAAAACATAGTTCTTAGCAGATCAAAACGTTTTAATCTCCTTTCTTCCTGAATCAGTGCTTAATTTAAGCATTGCTTAGTAGATATTTTCTAATGTTTCCTCTTTTAAGATGATCTAGAGTACAGGTAACCTTTAAGGGGAGGTTTACTGTAAAGGCTTTCTTTATGGTTAATAACTCATTCGTCAACTGGGATTGAATATTAGATACCTTACAGTTAGAAAGAAAAGAAAAGAGAATGGTGTCCATTTGTGTAGGGTAGTAATTATTCTCTAGTTTTATATTCTGACCGAATATATTGTTGATGTAACATGATTTCTGTGTGTGTAACAAGACCCAAGAAGTTCCTTATCACATTTTATCATCCCTACTTACTAGCATATGCCTCAATTTCTCAATTACAGATTATTGGTTTTGGTGTAAGGGTTTGCCTTTCTGAAACTCAACTACCTCTTGGAAACTGACTCTTTAAACTTTATAATCATTATATTCTATTTGGTTGAATTTGTTCTTGAGTTTCTTGAGGTTTCATTTTGATAGGAGCAAGCAAGTTGCTTGAAGCAGCGGTGAGTAGGTCCACTGATGAGGGAAATGGACACAAAAATATTTTTTTGCTTGAAAGATGAGGTTGATTTGTGGAACTGTTCTTCATGGAGGGTCGCTTTCAATTCTAACTGATTTAAAGAGGATAAATTAGAGTTGATCGTGTCCACTGAAAGAATTTTTTTATGTGCAAAAGGTATGCAACATTCCCTGAATTTTTGGTATTCATTTTTAAGTTAGAAAATTACCATTGGTGATTTAATGAAAAAAGAATAAAAAAACAGCCTCATTTGCAAAATCATAGTTAATTGAAAACACCAAGATTTCATTTTCATTAATCATGCTAAAAGTTTTGATGAAGAGATTTTTAAATTTATATAGTACCTTAATGATAAAATATATTGGTGATAAATCCAAAGGATTGGTGAAATAGGATTTAAGTAACATACTTTTGTTAATAAAGGTATTGATCTATTGCCGATATTATAAAGATATTAGTACAATGTTAGCATTTATTTTCAGCTCCGAACTTTAAAAAAAATTGCAGATAACATGGCTTGGTGATGAGGAAGAGCTTTTCCCCTAACTGGACAAAAAATATGTACTGTCCGTTTTAATATTATCTTAATGTTTAGGCCTTTGTAAATTGTAAAAAAATAAAAGTTTAAAATTTGTGTTAGGCAAATCTCTCAGTTTAAATTGGATTCAAGACATTGTTGTGGTTGCCAATAACTGTACTCGTGTGAATCCTTGAAGTCTAAGTTTTAGATTTAGATTTAACAGATAACTACATTGTCAACTCTTGTAAGTGCATTGGCCCTGTTTCGTTCTTTGTTTGTTTTTACAATTCTTTTTTTAAATTTCAAGTTATTATTTAAATTCTAGTTAGCATATATGGTAAAATTGGTGTCAGGTGAAGAATTTAGTGATTCATCACTTACATATAACACCCAGTGCTCATCACAACAAGTGCCCTCCTTAATGCTCATAACCCATTTAGCCCATGCCCCACCCACTTCCCTCTATCAACCCTGTTTGTTTTCTATAGTTAGGAGTCTCTTATGGTTTGCCTCCCCCCTGTCTTTCTCTCTCTCTCTCTTTTTTTTTACCCCTCTCCTATGTTCATCTGTTTTGTTTAATTCCACATATGAATGAAATCATATGGTATTTGTCTTTCTCGGACTGACTTATTTTGCTTAGCATAATACACTCCAGCTCCATCCATGTGACTGCAAACATGGATTTCATTTTTTGATGGTTGAGTAATATTCCATTATGTGTGTGTGTGTGTGTGTGTGTGTGTATGTGTGTGTGTGTGTACCACTTCTTTATCCATTCATCAGTTGATGGACATTTGGACTCTTTCCACAATTAGGCTATTATTGATAATGCTGCCATAAATATTGGGTTGCATGTACCCCTTTCAATCTGTATGTTTATATCCTTCAGTAAATGCCCAGTAGTGCAATTGTTGGGTAATTGGGTAATTCTATTTTTAACTTTTTGAAGAACCTCCATACTGTTTTCCAGAGTGACCGTACCAGTTTGCATTCCCACCAATAGTGCAAAAGAGTTCCCCTTTCTCTGCATCCTCGGCATTGGCCATGTTTTAGTAACCTTTCTGTACCTAGTTTCTGGAATATACTAAACATCTGAAAATATTAAATGGCTATTCAATACACCCTTACTAGATTTACATTTAACATAATTTACAAGTAATTATTGATTCATTTTTAAAATTCAGTGTACTAAAGAAGGGACAAAGATGAGTAGAACAAATGGTCTGGTTAACAGAGGAGAGCCTAGACAAGTGCAAACATAACTAATATAAAGTAGGGTGAGCTGAGTATCCTGAGATAAATGTAAACAATGTATAATAGAGGTTCAAAGGGCAGAGAGCTTGCACAGAGTTTGAAGATTGAGGCTTGTCTTCAGGAGGATGTGACATTCAAGTTTGAACTTAAAGGTGGTCATGCACAGCGGATTGGAAGGACAGTCATGGCAGAGAGCATATTCTATATAAAGAATCAGTGCAAATCAGCCTATTTGCTACCTCTGAATGGCTATAACTATTCTACAGGGATCACTTCACAATATGTAGTAACAACTTTGTCCCAAGGTTGTTATCCTCATTCTCTCCACTAAAACGTAAACTTTTTATGGGTTATAGGTTGGTACATTTTGTATCCTCTGCTACATCTATGAACGCTCTGTATGTAAAAATATTTTAAAAATTTACTTGGCACCTTTCAGATTACCAAAGATTTTACAGTGTTACTATTTATGTTATATCTACTGATTGACAGCCAAAATAGCTCCTCAAATGTGATACATAATCAACCATTTCTAGAACAGCAGCTAAGGGCTAAGGCACTGGAGTTAGGACTGCCATGTTTTAATTACTGGCTTAACTACTTACCAACAATGGGATCCTGGCAATTTATCAACCACAGAGGACTCAGTTTTGTCATCTATGAAAGGGAATGATAATCATATTTATCGTATAGAGCTCTGTGATAGATTAAAGATGTCTATAAATACTTTGCTACCCTTCTCTTTGAGGGTGATGTTCAATTTTCATCTCTTTGAGTCTAAGTTGGCCTTTGTGATGCCCTTAATGAATCGATTGCAATGGGAGTGGGATTCTGGGACTTTTGGAGTGAGATCTGAAGCTCTGCAGTGTTTGCTCATCCCTTTTTGAATTCTTGCTCTTGAAAAACTGTCTCTCAGAGTCCTTAGCCAATCATATAAGAAATTTGACTACCCTTAGACAACCATGCTGGAGACACCACATGTAGGTGCTTGGGTTACCAATGCTAGCTGAACTCAGCTTTCCAGCCATTCCAGCCAAGGCACCTGACATGTGTGTTAAACCTCTGGGACTCTTCTGAACAGCCCATCCACCAGCTGAATAACATATAGTGACATCAGCTGACTCATTGTGGAGTAACAGTATCACCAATTCTTACCGTATGTGATTTTTTAAACAGATTTCATTCATCATGAAATATAATAAATGGCTGTTTTAAAACACCAAGTTTTGGTTTAGTTTATTAATGGCAACAAATAACTAGAACAGGCTATTATGAAGATTAAGTGATTTAATGTATATAAAACACTTAGCACAGTGTCTGGCACAGAGTAAATATTTCATAAACATTTTTTTCTATTATGGTATTATTGCACCATAACCACAATTATGAAATCTGCATTTGTGTGTGTGTGTGTGTGTGTGTGTGTGTGTGTGATTTGCAAGTACTGAGAAAATAAACTCAAGATGAAAGGCAACAATGTGATGCACTTTCATATAAAATAGTCTTTGTTAAATTGTCATTCTATAAGGAATTCTTGTTTTTGTCTGGCTAAGCATTAAATAATGAATTTTTAAAAAAATTATTTTAAAGTTTATTTATTTTTGAGAGAGAGCACAAGTAGAGAGCACAAGAGAGAGAGAGAGAGGGAGACTCAGAATCCAAAGCAGGTTCCAGGCTCCCAGCTCAGTACAGAGCCTGCCACAGGGCTGGAACTCACAAGCCATGAGATCATGACCTGAGCTGAAGTCGGACACTCAACCAACTAAGCCATTCAGGCGCCCCGTGAGTTTTTTTTCTTTAAGGTGTTTTTTCCCCTTAGATGTTTTCTCATATTACTATATATTGTCCATCTGAATGATCTTCACTACTTTGTTGGCTTCAGTTTCTATCATTTGTTAATCCCAAATCTTTACCTTTAGTTCAACTTACTTTTGAACGTCAGACGTGAAAGTTCAGTTGCTTACTGAAAATCTTCACCTAAATGTACCATGTGGCAAAACTGAACTCATCAGCTCCTCATCCTTTCTCCTCAAATTTCCATTGTTCATCACCCACTCAGGTGTTTACATCAAAATCTGGGTTTTAAGGAAAAAATCTGGCCTAAGACCACAATTCATATTGGTTATATATGTTTATTAAAATAGGATCCTGGCTATAGGTGGTAATTGCAAAGTTTGAAGCTTTTATAATGTAGTTCACGTACTATGATATAGGAATTTCTATGTTGTATGAAGCAGCAATGTATATAAATAGTAAAGAACACTGTCCAAAGTATCTGATATTTTGGATATGCTAAGGAAGCTACAAAGATACTTGGGATGTAGACCTTTTCTATTGTTTCTTTTTCATGCTCAAGCCTACAGAAGCTTGTGACTATATACATTCATCCAAATTTTAATCTGAAGGATGTCAAATAGCCATATAGAATTCATTTGTCTATATATTTCTTTTTTCCCTTCAGTTCAAGTTTAATAGACACAACAAATAACCTAAAGTGATGCCCCACTACTATACACATCAGTTGTCCTGCCCCATAGCACAGCTCAGGCCACTCTCTCTAGAGGAAGAAGGGGCAGCCTTCCCAACCCCTGCAGGAAAGGCCTGTTCTGTTCCACACCACATACGCACTGAGCCTAAAGTCTTATGTTTTAAGCATGACAATTGTACAAATGAAATCTTGTCTTCATGGTTACCCACTGCAGCTTGGCCATAAAATGGCCCAGCACTCACTTCTGCTTGGAGAAATATTCTTTGCTCTTCTGGACAACAGGCTTGATGATATCACTGCCAGTCTTGCAGCCTTGGGCACAATTCCCCATGCGTGTCAGTAAACTTGAAGGCCTGAATTAGTCTCAGAATCTTATCCATAGAGTGTTCCAGAAGGAAGTCGTTCACAGTGATCTGCCAAAGGATGCCTTTATCATCAATGATAGAGAGGCCCTGAACAAGTTACATTCATCAGCTTTAATATTCCATAGTCCTAAAGGCCATATACAAAAGACCCACAGCCAGTATCACCCTCAGTGGGGAAAAACAGAACTTTGCCTCTAGGGTCAGGAACAAGATAGGAATGTCCAGTCTCACATTGTTACATAACATAGTACTGGAAGTCCTAGCCTCAGCAATCAGACAACAAAAAAGAAATAAAAGACATCCAAGTCAGCAAGGAAGAAGTCAAACTTTCACTATTTGCAGATGACATGATACTGTAGGTTGAAAACTCAAAAGTCTCTACCACAAAACTGCTAGAACTAATACATGAATTCAGCAAAGTCACAGGATATAAAATCAATGTAAAGAAATCTGTTGCATTTCTATACACCAATAATGAAGCAACAGAAAAAGAAGTCAAGGAATCAATCCCATTTACAATTGGATCACAAATAATAAGATACCTAAAAATAAACCTTACCAAAGAGGTAAAAGATGTGTACTCTGAAAACTATAGAACACTTTTGAAAGAAACTGAAGAGAACACAAAGAAATGGAAAAACATTCCATGCTCATGGATTGGATGGAAAAATATTGTTAAAATGTCTATACTACCCAAAGCAGCCTACACATTTAATGCATTCCCTATAAAAATACCACCAGCAGTTTTCAAAGAGCTACACATCCTAAAATTTGTATGGAGCCGCAAATGACCCTGAATAGCCAAAGTAATCCTGAAAAAGCAAGGCAAAGCTGGAGGCATCATGATTCTGGACTTCAATTATATTACAAAGTTATAGTCATCAAGACAGTATGGTACTGGCACAAAAATAGACACACAGATCAATAGAACAGAATAGAAAAGCCAGAAATGGACTCACAACTATATGGTCAACTAATCTTCAACAAAGCAGGAAAGAATATCCAGTAGAAAAAAAAGATAGTCTCTTCAACAAATGGTGTCGGGAAAACTAGGTGACAACATACAGAAGAATGAAAGTCGACCACTTTCTTACACCATACACAAAAATAAATTCAAAGTGAATGAGAGACCTAATTATGAGACAGGAAACCATCAAAATCCTAGGAAAGAACACAGGAAGCAACCTCTTTGACCTTAACTGCAGTAACTTCTTACTAGACACACGGAGGCAAGGGAAACAGAAGCAAAATGAACTGTTGGGACTTCATCAAGATAAAAAGCTTCTGCACAGAAGAAATGGACAGAAGACATGAACAGACATTTTTCCAAAGAAGACATACAAATGGCCAACAGACAGATGCAAAGGAACTAAGCATCATCTGATATCTGATGAATATCAGAGAAATGCAAAACAAAAGCACAATGAGATATCACCTCATACTTGTCAGAATGGCTATTAATAAAAAGATAATGGCAGGTTTTGGCAAGGATGTGGAAAAAAGAGAACCCTTGTGCACTGTTGGTAGGAATGTAAGTTCATGTAGCTACTATGACAACAGTATGGAAGTTTCTCGAAAAATTGAAAATAGAAATTCCATACCATCCAGCAATTACCCTTCTGGTATGTGTCCAAAGAAAATGAAACACTAATTCAAAAAGATATATGCACCCTTCTGTTCTTTGCAGCATTATTTATGAGTGCCAAGACATAGAATCAACCTAAATATCCACTGATGGATAAATGGATAAAGAAAATGTAGCACAGCTAAGGAAACAACAAAACCAAAAAGCAGCCTACAGAATGGAGAAGGTATTTGCAAATGACATATCTGAAAAAGGGTTAGTATTCAAGTCTATAAAGGACTTATCAAACCCAACAGGCAACAGCCAAACAATCCAGTTAAGAAATGAGCAGAAGACATGAATAGACGTTTTTCAAAAGAAGACATTCAGATGGCCAACAGACACAGGAAAAGATGCTCAATATTACTCATTATCAGGGAAAAACAAATAAAAAATGCAATGAGATTCCACCTCACACCTGTCAGAATGGCTAAAATTAACAACAAACAAAATGAGATGTTGACAAGGATGTGGGAAAAGAGGAACCCTCTTATGATTTGGTGGGAATGCAAACTGTGCAGCCATTCTGAAAAACAGTATGCAGGTTCCTCAAAACATTAAAAATAGAGCCGCCCTACAAACCAGCAATTCCATTACTAGGTATTTACCTAAAGGATACAAATTACAGATTTGAAGGGGCATATGCACCCCAGGGTTTATAGCAGGATTATCAAGAATAGCCAAACTACAGAAAGATCCCAAATGTCCATTGAGCAATGAATGGGTGAAGAAGAGGGGATATATATGTATGTATATGTATATGTATATGTACATGTGTATATGTATATGTATATGTATATATGTATATATACACATACACACAATGGAATTTTACTAAGTCATTAAAAAATGAAACTTTGGCATTTGCAATGATGTGGATGGAGCTAGAATGTATTATGCTAAGTGAAATAAGAGTCATAGAAAGACAAATACTGTATGATTTCACTCATATGTGGAGTTTAACAAACAAAACAGATGAACATAAGGGAAGGGAAAAAAAAAGAGAGGGAAGCAAACCATAGAGACTCTTAACTATAGAGAACAAGTACTGGCAGGGGATGGGCTAAATGGAAGGCACTTGTGATGATCACTGGGTGTTGTATGTAAGTAATGATCCACTAAATTCTTCACCTGAAACCACTTTTACTAAATTAAACTAGATTCTTCACCTTAAACCAATCTTACCTTGTATGCTAACAAACTAGAATCTAAATAAAAACATGAAAAGAAAAGCAAAAAAAAAAAAAAAAAGATTCCATTGTCCTGGACACTGGCATGCTTGGCTTCTGATACCAAGGGAATGTTCCTGGGTCCCAGTTCTCTTTGTTTCTTGGGTGTGATGATCCACGCCAGGCAATAGAAATGAGAACCACAGATGCACCAATCATTTAGCAGCTGAGTTTCTTAAATTCTCCTGCCCTGTAACTGAAAGCAATGATCTCTGCAGGACACACAAAGGTGAAGCCAAGAGTGTAAAAGAACACAACGTATTTTCCTTTGTAGTCAGATAGGTTGATGTCTTTTTCTAAGTTTATTTATTTTGAGAGAGAAAGAGTGCGAGCAGGGAAGGAGCTGGGAGAGAGACAGAGAGAAAACCCCAACCAGCCTCTGTGCTGTCAGCGGTACTCGATCTCTGGAACCTGGAACGGTGAGATCATGACCTGAGCCGAAATCAGGAACCGGATGCTTAACCGACTGAACCACTGAGGTGCCTCCCCTGATGTCTTTAAACTGGCCATCTGGCATAACAGCCATGGCTTTGAAGTTGGAGGCAGGATGACCAATTTTGGCCTTTCCTGAAGATATCTTGTCATCAGCAGCTGAGACAGAATGCACCAAGGCCAGTCAGGAGGAAGACATTATCCATACATTTTTTAATGCTTTAAATTTTTAATGCTTTAGCATTAGTAAAGCTAATTGTTGGTTTTTTTTTTTTTTTGGTTGGCACACCAACCAGAACTTTGCTAATGTCATTTTTAATATAATTTTTATTTGTATCTTAGTACAACTTTTTGATAATTTATGGTGCTCTAATCTTTAATCCCAGAAAAACTTTCAGCAAAAATTTCTGTGACTTAAATTTGGAAAAAACCCTTTCTGTTGAAGATTTACCATATATTCTAAAATACTTATATTCTGAGGAGTAAAGGCTTGCAGGAAAATTATACTTGTTTAGCTTGTTTAATCCAGTGGTTGCCCTGCAAGTTAAAAAAAGTTCACATTTATCATGCTATTTATTCTTTAGTTTGAAAGACTTAGAACTTTAAAATTGATATTCACTTTAGTTAATTTCATGAATGCCTTTTCTACTGCATTGACTCAGTGAGAGAGGGAATCTTTTATGGGTATACTTTCCACTTGGGTAGACTACATAAGCGTCTTTTTTCTCTTTCTTAAACAGCTTCCCTAATTGTTCACTATTACTTCAGATGACTTCTGAAATTCCTTGACAATCAGTGTTAGGTGAGTTGATTCTGAAGGTGAGACTTTCTCCTTTCACTGCCCGCATTCATACATTGCCAAATCTGTCGTATTTCTTTTGACTCTTTGCCTTTTTCCTTACCTTTTTTTTACAATGCAGTCTTTGTCTTGCCAAGGCTCTTTCAGCTTTACAGAATATTATTTTTGTGTCCCACAATGACTTTAGAAGAAAATTTATCCATTGAGGATAGCTGTATAGCTCAGAATATTTTATTTAACAAATTATTTTGGATAGGCTTCCTTTAGCCTGAAATCTTCTCTGCACCTCAGACAGGTACCAAATATCCTTGACTTTTCAGAAATGCATCAGTTGTATAAAATGAAGCATATCTATAATATGCTTACAAGCATGTGCTAATATAATAGCACTAAAGGAAAAATAGTGTTTGGCAGAGAAAATTTTAATTAGTTGTTTTAGTAAAAATAGCTACAACTCTCCATCTTCTACTCAGCACAGAAAATGCATTTCAGTCTTTAGGTCAGCTCATGTAAGACAATTAACTGGCAGGAGAGTCCGCACTCTTCACTACATGGATCCAACAATATCAGGGAAGTGTTAGAATAACTTAAACTTCCCTAATGAGCTTCAGGGCTTTAATGAGAATATTTTCTATTCTTGTATGATTAATATTGCTCTTTGGTAGAAAGAGGACTCATGTGTGTGAAGGAAATGTAGAACGAAAGAGCTCAAGATAAACCGTTAAGAGGAAGTTAAGAAGTGGTTAATCCCTTAGAGCCCAGAGGGGATTAATTATTGATAACTAGTAACTGCCACCAGCTTGAGTAGTTTCTCCAAATAATTATAATAGCCTACAATAAAATAGCAAACAACTATTTTTAAACTACCAGCATTTTAACCATTTATTTTCTGAATTTAGTCAACTAAGCGATCTGTCCTGTCTGGCTATATAATTATGTCAAATGGTGAACCTATATCATGTATTTAAAGACACTATTATTATTTATAATAGTCTTATTTTTTTGTGCATAAAAATAGTCGTTGTAAATCACTAAGTCAGAGTGGATGAACCAGTTCTGTGTGTTTGTGTATGTATGTGTTTGTGTGCACGTATGTTTGTGTAGGTACACAGCTCTGTGTGCGTGGGTACGTTTGGAAAGTTAGAAAATTAGAACAGGATGAAGAAGAAAGAATAAGAAAAAGAGACGATCCAAAAGAGTCACTGATATTAAGTAAAACATTACTAGAATATGGGGACATACATAATCAATGGAATTTTTGCACAAACGCAAGTACAGGTTTCCCTTGCTTTCCTAGAGTTCGCGTCTATGAAAGACCTACATTAATATCTGCTTTCACTAACCCAAAAGAAAGCCAGAGAGAATTTTCACTTTTACGCAATGGTGATTGCTTCTTCGTTTTATGCCATTTCAGCTTATGACAGGTTTCATAGGAGCACTCTACTTTCAGAGAGTGGGGGAAACTTGTAGTTTTTGGTTATTGTTTTTCACTATCCACTTATCCACTGAAGCAGACTGTAAGATGTCAAGAAGTAATGAGAATTTAGTGAGAGGAAGTGACTAGAAGTAGTGAGAAGTAGAAGTAATGAGAAGTGAGGATGTTAAGGATGATGAGAAAAGTAAGATACAGGTAGATGGTCATCACAGTATATTTATATTTATTTTTTTAAAGCTAATCAGTGTTTTATTTATTTTTTATCATTATTACTTATTTTGAGCGATAGGGAGCTCAAGTGAGCGAGGGGCAGAGAGAAAGGGAGAGAGAGAGAATCCCATGAGGGGCAGAGAGAGAGAGAGAGGGAAAGAGAGAGAGAGCGGGGCCTACCTGAAGTGGGGGCTCAAGCTCACCCAATGAAGGGCTTGAGCTCAGTGGTCATCACATTGTAATAGAGTTTAGCCGTGTACATTGAACAAACCCTGGATAGAAGGTCGATGAAGCGTAGGAGACTAGGATGGCTTTTTCAATTGTAACTGGGGAAACCGTGGTGATAGAGAAAAAGGAGTAAGAGCAAATACAGAAGATGGAGGAGGGAACCATTTTGTTGTTGGTGTTGTTAGCTGTCTCTGAATGTGTGTTCAGAAGGTTTTATTTAAAAAGCACTTAAATTGATGATGTCATGATCTAGCTATACTTGTTGAAACTTGTTAAGAAAGACAGTCTCTTGCATGCAGTCTTTCAGTCCCAGCTTGGCCCCTGGGGGGCCTCTGGCCTGGAGTACATCCCTTACCAAGAGATAGGGAACCCACACTACCTTGCTGGGCTTATTACTTTGTGTGGGAATATCTTTCCCTGTGTCAAACTCAGTGCACTCCTTTGTTCTGCCGAAAGACACGCTTCAATGGCCCTCAGGCACACCTCGAATTTTCTGTATTTCATATCCTCTGGGGGAAAGATTGGGGTCCTTATACTGCAGCAAAAATTGGGATGTGTGCAGTCACGCTGCCTGTGATAGCTATGGAATAGATTTGTTGGCCGAGGGGAACTAGTGCATTGCAAAGGATTGGAATTTGTGTACACTTTCTTCCTTTTCTTGCTACAAATAAATACGGTACCACTGGGACTGGTGTGTGTATTATCTGTTCTCAGCAACCTTTAATATTGCACTAGTGTCTTCCCTGGGTGTCACTTATTTGCCTTTTAAGCTTGGCTGCACTTGTGTTATAGTCTATCGAGCACAGCCTGTCCACCCAGTGGATGGTGAAACAAAGGTTTTCCATCTCAAGCTTCAATAAGGATTGTGCTATGGTTTGGAGGTAGGAAGGGAATTACAATTATTATTCATCCATTAGTACTGATTACCATTAAGAATGGATAGTCTGCAAATAGCTGCTCTATCAGCTATTTGCTACTTCTATGTTTTGCTTAGGTCACAGAACATTGGTCAATCTAGCATCAGTTCAGTTGACTGATTTGTGCCTTTGGCACAAACTTTTTAGATGGACCACGCAGCCATTCCTCTCTTGGGTCTCATACTCTCCCTCTCAAGATTTTTTTCCAGGGTTAACAGGTGAGTCTCCTCCCTGCTCTGGATCCCCAGACTTCTCCTATTTCACATTTAGAGGAATCTCCAATCCACTTCCTCGCGTAAGCTCTACTTTCCCTATCTTTTTTCATATTTGACATTGATTACCATTAAAACTAGAATCTGAATCATTACCAACAACTGTATTACCTATTTTTCCTTGAACCAAAGGCATGATGTTTAAAACATTCCATGAAGAAAGGGGCAGTATGTCTAGTATGGCAAAGAAGGAGGAGAGTAACAAAAGAGTTGTGCATATTAAAATTATTTAAACATTCTTATTCTGCCAAATTTGTATATAAGTGTGCATATTACTTTCAATAATTAAAGAGATTTAAATGGGTCTTAAAAATAGCAAAAAACCATTTTGTCAAGTTGGAGTCAAGGAAGTATGGAAATTCTCCCCATTTTAAGTGTTCCTTAATTATTGGCCTTTCTGTGGTTGAATTTATATTAACAAAGATAATTGGATATTAAGGCAATTAATCAGAAGGCTCAGCTTAAAAATAGCAGTTGAAAAATAAGTGAAATTTCCAACCGAATTCTACAGTTTGGTCTTTATACAGAAAAGATTGATTAGGTAGATGCTGAACCCTTTTCTTTACTCTTCAGAAAAGATTGTTCTCTAATTGTCACTGTATGTGAAGTAAAATGAAGATAGATAATACAAATATCCTGATTGACCAAAAGATTAAAATTGTGAGTCTTCCAAGAAGTACGTGAGGATTCAAGAATATCTTATTGCAGTTTATTTTTTTCCGACTGTTTTTTTTTTCAGCCACCATCTTCTAATAACGCACAACTACATCTTTTCTTGTTAGAACATGTTATCCAGCACTTTTTGATTACATGTTCTCAGATAATAGCTGGGGCAGATTGACCAAAGGAGAGCAATTTCTTTAATCAGGATAACATAATGATTCTATCACAAACTTTAGATAGGACTATGGATATTACCAATTTTTTTTTCTGGTCTATTAATAGCATTGTATCTTTAGTAGAATTGAAGACAGGACCTTCTGTAGGTCTCAATACAACTTTATAAAAGGCCATAACAATGCCTTTCAAATCAAATCCATTTGCTGTTCTACAGAAAAGCAAGTTTTTTAGTAAGTTGGCCATAACCTGAGGACAGGGACCCTGCAAATATTAAACAGTGGAATGTAGTGAACAGGAATCTGAAATTTCTGCCTGGCCAAAGCCAGTGGCCTTTGGCTTCTCTCTGTTCTTGAGTCATTTTATGGGAATGAGTTTCTTCATCAGTGAAAAGAGGGTGCTGTCCAACATATTCTGAGGTCCTTTCAGTTCTAAAGTTCTTTGGCTAATTACCTGGAGTCCAAGTGATGCCCTCAATCTGGCTGGTATGTAATAAATATTTGATGTTTATGAACAATGTTTGACTTATGTATGTGGAGAAACACATGCTATATGGAAATACCATGGTGTCTTCAATACATATTATTTTGGGAGCAATGCGATTAAAATGTATGAATTCTTTGTTTACTTAGGTCAAAGAGAAATAGTTGTTTTTTTAAAATAATGTAAACTAAGGGAAAATAAAATACTCAGTATACTAGTTTAAAATATTTTTCAACTAGTGGTTGGAATATGTTAAATGTAAATATGTTAAATAACATTATTTATTTTTATCTTTGATAAGGTGCCAAATAAGTGGTTGGAATATGTTAAATGTAATGAATATATTTAAAAGAAAATGTTTAAGATATCTGAGGTGTTTATACTTTGTGAATACAACCAGTATATTCATTATTTAAAAATATATACTGGACGAAATCAATATTTACATAAGAAAACAGACTGCAGGTTTAAATTTTTCTGTCAATAAGACTATCTAATAGAATCAAGTGTCATGTATTTGTATGACCACTAAAATTTGAAATAGAAAAACAGAAAAGTATGCTTTTAGTTAACATGTCTTACATGTATAGAATGAATTGACAACTTTCATGTGTATGAATTACTAATAATAGTTTACATTTTTAATACATGTACTGCTCTAAATAATTACCTATATTTGCTCTTTAGTCCTTTTAACAACCCTATAAGGTCTTTACAATTATTATCATTATCCCCATCTTGCAGGTGAGGAAATTGAGGATCAGAGATGTTCATTAATTTGTGTAAAGGCACACAATCGATAAGTGGTAGGGCCAAGATTTAAACCCCAGTATTCTGGTTTTATGCTCTTAACCAACTGTAATATTGGTTTTTTGTCATGATCATTTCTGAAAGAATTACTAAATCATGTGAAATGCATTACATCATTTATTTACAAGTTTACTAAGGATAAAATTGACCTTTCCATGTGTTCAAAAAAGTGCATCGTTTTTTCCTTTATCCACATTTACAATTTCTGTTTTTTTATCCTTTGTAAAACTAAGAAGCTGTACTATCAACTTTTTCTTTTGTTTTAATATGAGACCATCATTCGGTTATATGATTTGCTAGCATATATAGGATGCAAGGATATATCAATGCTTTTTTTTATCTCTTGCTTTTAATAGGTAGGGAACCAATTTCTGATGAATTGCTGAACCGAGAACTATGTTCTCTGTGAAGTTATAAGTAGCCCATATATGTCTCTTTTTATTCTTTAGGAGGCCTTATTTAGTTACGTTAACATCATCTCAGCCCAGAGAGTGTTCCCTCTAGAAATCATCGATCATCTGTTTTAGTCAAGCAGCCGACATTCAATCAATCACATGTTAATATTACTTCACTTCTTATTCAGAGGTCTCAAACATCTATCTCTTTCACTCTTTTTCAAAACCTTAAATGGGACTGACAATTATAATGATGTATCTTGTGATACAAAGCATAAATTGTAAATAAGTCACGGATAGTAGTCACAGAAAAGAAAGAAGGCTGAGAAAAAACCCCAGTCAGATAGTGTGCAATAGTTCCTTCCTTTAGTCA
Source organism: Panthera pardus (assembly GCF_024362965.1). Classification (NCBI taxonomy): domain Eukaryota; kingdom Metazoa; phylum Chordata; class Mammalia; order Carnivora; family Felidae; genus Panthera; species Panthera pardus. Next base: position 71,099,223 of record NW_026526810.1, on the reverse strand, counting down.
GGGAAATAAATGCTTGTTTGCAATAGAATCTAACTATTATAAGACCCTTTAAGAACAATTCCTGTTGCAAAGTGAGAACATTTGTAGTTCCGTTTAAATAATGTAGCATTTCCAGCCTGTGAAAATAGATAAGCTTCCAGGATTCTTTTTGTGGAAAGATAAGTCACATGAAAAAACAAAAACAAAAACCAAAAAACGCCTTAAAAAAGTACATTGGTAGACATATCTTAGCAGGAAAACAATTTTTTGGTGCTGGACAAATAGGCATGTGTGTTTGATTTAACGGCTGTGTTTCTGTACTCAACAGAATTTCACAGGGTCACAATGATACATGGTTAGATGAGAAATTATACAGATTTTAGTGTATTCTTATTAAAATCAAATACTTTGAAAAATTGCAATATTTTGATTTGATCATCTAAAACTTAAGTTGTATCATTTTAGTCTTATCCAAATTCACTCAGAATGTAGATGAAACTGTTCCATGGAAGTTTGACAATTTTTGGTTAAAATTTTGTCTTTCTGAATTGTGTTTATTCTAGAAATCATATTGCTCAGTGCTTTTGCAAGTAGTGAAGAGCATTGTTTAGGAATATAAATCAGTTAGGATGCGTTGTGGAGCGAGTGATTGAAAAATTGGCTTAAGCTGGTTTAAAATAAGAACATTTATTTTTTGTCAGGGATGGCATCGAGGTGGATTGCTTCAACGGCTCAGTCTTCTCATCAAGGATCCAAGTTCGTTGAGCTTCTCCACTCTGCTGCCTACAACATCAGCTTTACACACAGGTTGATTTTCTTTATGATTGTGAGGTAACTGCTATGTGTTTTGTTCTTGTCATGTGTGTGTGTATGTGACACACACACAGAGAGGATTTCTCTGTGAATACATGAATTAAACGGGGATAATTGAGGAAAGAGGAGAAAGGAAGAAAGGATGCTGGGTGATCATCCATGTCCAACACAGGAAAGCAATGTAACATAATGATAAATATTTTTGGATAGCACATTTTAATAAAGTCTGACTCCACTAGATTAATATTACTTCGAGCAAGATTTAAAACTGTGTTGAAAAAAATTCCTGTTTCCTAATTCTTGCTTCCTTTTTGAAATTCAGTTATGATCACTTAACATGGAGACTCTAGATTCTGAATTATACAGCTGCAAACTGGAATATTTATTTATTTATTTATTTAGTACATAAGCATGTGTGAAAGTGGGGAAGGGGCAGAGAGAGGGACAGAGAATCTTAAATAGGCTCCATGCTCAGCATAAAGCCATTGTGGGCCTTGATCCCATGACCCTGGGATCAATCATGACCTGAGCTGAAATCAAGAGTTTGATGCTTAACTGAGCCACCTAGGCACCCCTAGAATTCTTTAAAATATTTATTTATTTATTTATTTATTTATTTATTTATTTATTTATTTAGAGAATGAGAGAGAGAGAGAGAGAGAGAGAGAGAGAGAGAGAGCCATCAGGGTAAGGACAGTGACAGAGGGAGAGAGAGAATCCCAAGCAGGCTCTGTGCTCAGCTCAGAGTCTGACATGGGGCTTGATCTCACAACCATGAGATCACTACCTGAGTGGATATTAAGAGTTGTACACTTTACTAACTGAGCCACCCAGGCACACCACCCCCCCAGAAGTTTTAAATGTAAACTAATTTTATGAATTTGTGAGCTTTTATTGTATTCACCTCTTATGGCAGAGATTGCTGCTTCTTCTCTCAAGTTTTCGATGGGCCAGAGTTGCTTAGAATAAACACTGCTTAACAGACTCCTTTGCAGCTAGATATAGTCATTGATAAAGGTCTTTGACTTGGATGTGAGTGCAAGTCATGTGTGCAACTTCCAGTTTACACTTTAAAGGGAAAGTATAATATTTGATGGGTGGTAAACACAAGAAAGAAGGAACCTAGACAGCTGGACACTTTAAAGAGAAGATCTTAATGTATCAGCCTAGATACTTAAGTCTGCCTTGTAAGCTAGTTTTAATCTAGGCTGAACTTACATATTAATACAATAGATAGCCAATATTAACATACTATCTAGAAATAAGGGGTGTTTCCTTGTAACTAGAAGCTGGATTACAATCTTCCTGAGTACAAAATAAAATGTACTTCTTATTTTTGAATATTACTAGGAAAAAGTAGTGTTGTATGGAGCTCCTGATATTTTTATTTTGATCTTGTAGTTTTTTTTAATGCACACAGCAGATTTAACTGTTTTGAATGAATTTACTCATTTTAAGGTATCAACATCCAATCACTTCACTTAAAATAATCAAACCGTTTGTGTATACACACACACACACACACACACACACACACAGAGCATACATCTCCACTGTTTACTGTCTCAAAGCATTTTAACAAGGTATTGCGCTGGCAGAATTAATTAGATCTGAAAACTGGTATAATAAAAGCAATAAAAGCTATAAGAATGCATTAAAATGGAATACCAAAATAATAGAATGTAAGGTTTCTAAAGTTGTATTTGACTAGTCAAATGTTTCTTAATAACTGGATGCATGAGAATACATTGTTCGTTATAATATTAAAGGAATGTAATGAAATGGAAATTGAGGCAATAGAGAATTCAGTATGCACAATTATTTTAAATTTAAAATTTTCCCCATAATGAACATAGCTAAAAACATAGAAGACAAATGATAGAGAAATTAGAAGCAATTATCAAAGGAATTCTCAGCAGAAATTTCTGATTTAAATTAAAGCCTATGATTAAAAATCTGCCTCTTTGTCCTTCTCCACTCTTCCCACAATCCACTACTACAGCACCTTGTAACTTAATTTCTTTTCCTCAAAGGCACTCATGCTCTGATCCATAACAAGAATGAACATATCAAATTTATGTCTTTCTGGCTTCTGCTTCTATATGGGCTAATACTTAATTTTAAAAAGAAGAAAGATGGAAATATTATTGAACAGTGGTCATGAAAAACAGAATTATTTTTCGCCTACATAACTCCATTAATTTTGTGAATGAAAAGGAGAAACTTTTCAAATTCTTTTTGATTGATATTTGAAATACAGCATGGTGTATTTTGGTAACTGGAGCTGACTTAAAACTATTTAGGTATCCCAAACATTAAAAAGATTATAGTGCATCATCTCCAGATACAATTCATTTATTCATTCAAAACTGATTTTGAACATCTGCTCAGGTATTGTTCTAGGTGCTGGAGACAAACAGTAAAATAATATTACTTGTTCTTATTATGTTTGTATTCTGGTGATTAAAATCAATACTATATCATAAAACAAGTATGGGGCAATTCAACATAGTTGTATTTTTTGATGAAACCTATTATGATTCTTTGGGAAATATAAAGTTCCTTATAAATGGTGTTTTTTGTGCATATAATAAATTTCATATTGCCTATTATACACTGTTACCATTATTTGCTGACTGTTTTGTCATTTTTCAGAAATCATTGATAATTAGTTATTTTTAAAGTAGTTATTAAAAACTCTTCATCTAATCTTTTTGTCTTTCCCTTTGGATGGAATTGCATTTTATAAAAGATCCAAAATGACCATATAAAAAACTAGAGAAACTTGAAGTGATTTTAAAAGTCGAAATAATCAGTTGTGGGTTTTTTGTTTTGTTTTGTTTTGTTTTTCTATTTATACCCAAGTTACTTAGCATATCGTGCAATAATGATTTCAGGAATAGAATTCAGTGATTTATCCCCTACATATAACACCCACGGCTCAACTCATCCCACGTGTTTTCCTTAATGCACCTTGCCCATGTGGTCCATGCCCCCACCCACAACTCCTCTACCAACCCTCATTTTGTTCTCTATTTTTAAGAGTCTCTTATGTTTGTGACCCTACCTGTTTTTATATTATTTTTGCTTCCCTTCCCTTATGTTCATCTGTTTTGTATCTTAAATTCCACATATGAGTGAAGTCATATGATATTTTTCTCTCTCTGACTAATTTCATTTAGTGTGATAACCTCTAGTTCCATCCACATAGTTGTAAGTGGCAAGATTTCATTTGCTGAGTTTTGATTGCTGAGTAATACTCCATTGTGTGTGTGTGTGTGTGTGTGTGTGTGTGTGTAATGTCCTTATCCATTCATCTGTCAACGGACATTTGGGCTCTTTCCATACTTTGGCTATTGTCAGCAGCACTGCTATTGTCAGTAATGCATGTGCCCTTTTGAAACGTCACTCTTGTAACCCTTGGGTAAATACCTACTAGTGCAATTGCTGGGTAGTAGGGTAGTTATATTTTTATTTTTGAGGAACCTCCATATTGTTTTCCAGAGTGGATGCACCAGTGTGCATTCCCACTAGCTGTGCAAAAGGGTTCCTCTTTCCCCACATCCTCGCCAACGTCCGTTGTTGCCTGAGTTGTTAATTTTAGCCATTCTGTCAGGTGTGAGGTGGTATCTCATTGTCGTTTTGATTTGTTCCCCGAGGATGAGTGATGTAGAACATTTTTTCATGAGTCTGTTGGCCATCTGAATGTCTTCTTTGGAAAAGTGTCCATTCATGTCTTTCACCCATTTCTTCACTGGATTAATTGTTTTCTGGGTGTTGAATTTGATAAGTTCTTTATAGATTTTAGATACGAACCCTTTATCTGATATGTCACTTGAAAATATCTTCTCCCATTCCATCAGTTGCCTTTTAGTTTTGATGAGGTCCTAATAGTTCTCTCCAGAGACATGTTGAGTAAGAAGTTGCTGCAGCTGAGGTCAAAGAGGTTTTTGCCTGCTTTGTCTTCTAGGATTTTGATAGCCTCCTGTCTTACATTTAGGCCTTTCATCCATTTTGAGTTTATTTTTGTGTATGGTGGAGGAAAGTGGTCCGATTCATTCTTCTGCACGTCGCTGTCCAGTTTTCCCAATACCATTTGCTGAAAAAGACTGTCTTTGTTCCATTGGATATTCTTTCCTGCTTTGTCAAATATTAGTCCGCCATACGTTTGTGGTCTATTTCTGGGTGATCTATTCTGTTCCATTGATCTAAGTGTCTGTTTTCGTGCCAGTACCATACTGTCTTGATGATTACAGCTTTGTAATACATCTTGGAGTCTGGAATTGTGATGCCTCCAGCTTTGGTTTTCTTTTTCAGGATTGCTTTGGCTATTTGGGGTCTTTTGTGGTTCCATACAAATTTTAGGATTGTTTGTTCTAGCTCTGTGAAGAATGCTGGTGCTATTTTGATAAGGATTGCATTGAATATGTAGATTTGGGTAGTATAGACATTTTAACAATATTTGTTTCTCCAATCCATGAGCATGGATCATTTTTCCATTTTTTTGCATCTTCTTCAATTTCTTTCATAAGCTTTCTATAATTTTCAGTGCATAGATTTTTTACCTCTTTGGTTAGACTTATTCCTAGCTATTTTAGGGGTTTGGTACAAGTGTAAATGGCATTGATTCCTTGAATTCTCTTTCTGCTGCTTCATCATTGGTGTATAGAAATGCAACAAATTTCTGTGCATTGATTTTATATCCTGTGACTTTGCTTAACTCATGAATCAGTTCTATCAGTTTTTTGGTGGAATCTTTTGGATTTTCCACATAGAGTATCATGTCATCTGCAAAGAGTCAAAGTTTGACTTCCTCCTTGCCAGTTTGGTTACATTTTATTTCTTTGTGTTGTCTGATTGCTGAGGCTAGCACTTCCAACATTATGTTGAATAACAGTGGTGAGAGTGGACTTCCTTGTCGTGTTCCTGACCTTAGGGGGAAAGTTCTTAGTTTTTCCCCACTGAGGATGATATTAGTGGTGGGTCCTTTGTATATGGCTTTTATGATCTTGAGGTATGATCCTTCTATCCCATTTTATTGAGGGTTTTTATCAAGAATGGATGCTGTATTTTGTCAATTTCTATCTCTGTATCTATTGAGAGGATCATGTGGTTCCTATTCTTTCTTTTATTAATGTGTTGTATCACATTGATTGATTTGTGAATATTGAACCAGCCCTGCATCCCAGGAATAAGTCCCACTTGATCGTGGTGAATAATTCCTTTAATGTATTGTTGGATCTGTTTGGCTGATTTTTGCATCCATGTACATTAGGGAAATTGGTCTGTAGTTCTCCTTTTTAGTGGGGTCTTTGTCTGGTTTTGGAATGAAGATAATGGTGGCCTCATGAATGAGTTTGGAAGCTTTCCTTCCATTTCTATTCTCTGGAACAGTTTCAAAAGAATAGGTGTTAACTCTTCTTTAAATGTTTGGTAGAATTCCCCCAGAAAGCCATCAGGCCCTGGACTCTTGTTTTTTGGGAGATTTTTGATTACTAATTCAATTTCTTTACTGGTTATGGGTCTGTTAAAATTTTCTATTTCATTCTGTTTCAATTTTGGTAGTTTATATATTTCTGGGAATTTATTTATTTCTTCCAGATTGCCCAATTTATTGGCATATAATTGCTCATAATATTCTCTGATTATTGTTTGTATTCCTGCAGTGTTGGTTGTGATCTCTTTTCTTTCATTCTTGATTTTATTTATTTGGATCCTTTCCTTTTTCTTTTCTTTTCTTCTTTTAATATAATTTATTGTCAAGTTAGCTAAAATACAGTGTATAAAGTATGCTCTTGGCTTCTTGAGTAGTTTCCCATCATTCATCACTTATATACAATACCCAGTGCTCATCCCAACAAGTGCCATCCTCAATGCCCAATGCCTATTTTCCCCTCCCCACACCCCCCATCAACACTTAGTTTGTTTTCTGTATTTAAGAGTCTCTTATGGTTTGCCTCCCTGTTTGAAACTATTTTTTCCCCTTCCCTTCCCCTATGATCTTCTGTTAAGTTTCTCAAATTCCACATATGAGTGAAAACATATGTTATCTGTCTTTCTCTGACTGACTTATTTCACTTAGCATAATACCCTCCAGTTCCATCCACGTTGTTGCAAATGGCAAGATTTCATTCTTTCTCATTCGTGATTTTATTTATTTGGGTCCTTTCCTTTTCCTTTTTGCTCAGATTGGCTAGGGGTTTATCAATTTTGTTAATTCTTTCAAAGAACAAGCTCCTGGTTTCATTGGTCTGTTCTACTGTGTTGTTTTGTTTTTTATTTCGACAGCATTGATTACTGCACTAATCTTTATTATTTCCTATCTTCTGCTAGTTTTATTTGCTGTTCTTTTCCTAGCTGTTTAAGGTGTAATGTTAGCTGGTATATCTGAGACCTTTCTTCCTTCTTTAGGAAGGTCTAGTTTGCTATCTACTTCTCTCTTATGGCCGTCTTTGCTGCATCCCAGAAGTTTTGGGCTATGGTGTTATCATTTCCATTGGCTTCCATGTACTTTTTAATTTCCTCTTTAACTTTTGGTTAACCAGTTCATTCTTTGGTAAGATGTTCATTAATCTCTAAGTATTCATTGTCTTTCTAAATTTTTTCTTGTGGTTGATTTTGATTTTCATAGCATTGTGTTCTAAAAATATGCACGGTATGATCTCAGTCTTTTTGTGCTTGTTGAGGGCTGATTTGTGTCCCAGTATATGATCTATTCTGGAGAATGTTCCATGTGCATTTGAGAAGAATGTGTATTCTGCTGCTTTAGAATGAAGTGTTCTGAATAGATCTGTTAAGTCCATCTGGTCCAGTGTGTCATTCAAAGTCATTGTTTCCTTGTTGATTTTCTGCTTAGATGATCTGTCCATTGCTTTAAGTGGGGTGTTAAAGTCCCCTACTATTATGGTATTATTATCAATGAGTGTCTTTATGTTTGTGATTAACAGATTAATATATTTGGATGTATACATGTTGGGGGCATAAATGTTTACAATTGTTGGATCTTGGTGGATAGACCCCTTAATTATAATATCATGCCCTTCTTCATCTCTTGTTATATTTATTTTAAAATCTAGATTGTCTGATATAAGTATGGCTACTCTGGCTTACTTTGGCAACCTTTAGCATGACAGATGGCTCTCCATCCCCTTACTTTCATTCTGAAGGTGACTTTAGGTCTGAAATGAGTTTCTTGTAAATAGCACATAGATGGATCTTATTCTCTTAACCATTCTGTTATTCTCTGTATTTTGATTGGAGCATTGAGTCCACTGACATTTAGAGTGAGTTCTGAAAGATCTGAGTTTAGTGCTATTGTGTTGTCTGTACAGTTGGAGTTTCTGGTGGTGCTCTCTGGTCCTTTCTAGTATTTGTTTTTGGTCTTTTTTGTTTTGTTTCATATTTTCTGCCCTCAGAGAGTCCCCCTTAAAATTTCTTGCAGGGCTGGTTTAGTGGTCACAAACTCTTTTAGTTTTTGTTTTTCTGGGAAACTCTTTATCTCTCCTTCTATTTTGAGTAACAACCTTGCTGGATAAAGAATTCTTGACTGCATATTTTTCCAATTCAGCACGTTGAATATATCCTGCCACTCCTTTCTGGCCTGCCAAGTTTCTGTGGATAGGTGTGCTGTGAACCTAATCTGTATTCTCCTGTAGGTTAAGGACTTTTTTTCTCTTGCTGCTTTCATAATTCTTTTCTTGTCTGGGTATTTTGTGAATTTGACTATGATATGCCTTGTTGATGGTTGTTTTTGTTGAATCTAATGGGAGTTCTCTGTGCTTCCTGGATTTTGATGTCTGTGTCTTTACCCACGTTAGGAAGTTTTCCACTATGATTTGCTCACTTAAAACTTCTACCCATTTTCTGTCTCTTCATCTTCTGGGACTTCCATAATTTGGATGTCATCCCTTTTTAATGAGTCACTGAGTTCTCTAATTCTTATATTGTGATCTTTTACCTTAGTTTCCCTCTTTTGTTCTGCTATATTGTTCTCCATAAATTTTTCTTCTATATCGCTGTTTTGCTGCTCTGCTTCATCTATTCTTGCCCCCATGGGATCCATTCGAGATTGCATCTCAATTATAGCATTTTTTAATTTCATCCTGACTAGATTTTACTTCTTTTATCTCTGCAGAAAGGGATACTATGCTTTCTTCTCATTATTATAATAAAATATTTATTATATATTAAGGAAGTAAAATTTGGAGGAAGAAAAAAATTAATAAAATTATAAATAAAGTTAAAAAATTTAAAACAACACAAAAATCAAATAAAGGAGGCTCAATCTTAGGCGTGTTTTGGTCTGGTTGTTGAAATAAGCTTGGTAGAATAGAGAAAAAATAGAAAGAAAAGAACAGAAAAAAAAAGAAAAAAGTAAGAAAACATTTAAAAGTTAAAAATATATATAAGAAAATAGAATAAAATGAAATGAAGAAAGTAAAATATAATAAAAAATTTAAAAAATTATAGTAATAAAAATTTTAAAATTTTTATAAAAACAGAAAATAAAAATAAATGTTTTCTCCTTCTGTATCCAAGAATAAGAAAAGAAAAGAAAAGAAAAGAAAAGAAAAGAAAAAAAAAAAGAAAAGAAAATAGATGGACCAGTGAACAGAATGAAATCTGAATGAAATTACATCCAGTTTCCCCTAGAAGTCATACTATGAAGCACTTCCTAGTCTGTACGCTAAGCAAGCGGGGAGTGCTTGGTTGGTGCAGTTGGAAGGGGCTTGGTGTAATGGCTCTGTGCTCCACTAGTTAGCGCTGCTTAGCTTACTGGGGCTGATAGGTGTGGTTCACATGTGCAAGCATGTGCATGCGTGGGAGAGGTGAAAATGACCTCACCTAGCTTCCCAGTCTCTAGCACCAGAGTTCTGCGCTCTCACCGACTGGCAATCAAGCACCCCTCCTTTGTCTCTGGCTTCTGTCCAGTCCCTGCTTCTACACTGTCTGTGTCCAAGCCGTCAGCCTTCCAGGCAGCACCTCCATCCCAAATTTTATCTCAGATGGTGTTTCCAAGCCCCTTACTTTTGAGGGCTCTGCAGCTTGGATCCAGTCTGACCCTCTGGGGGAGGGTCTTGCAGGTGCTGGCTTGCATCTGGGAACATTCAGGCAATTGCCCTGCTGTTGAGGCTCAGAGATTATGGCTGGGTGCCTGCTTGCCCCAGAAAAAGTTTGCGTGATCACACAGCAGCAGCAGTTCAGGATTATAGTAAATCACAACACACAACTGGTACCAGGTTTCACTGCACCCTAGTGTCTTTGTTCCAACACCAGCAAACGTGGCTGTTCTCTGGGGTCCGCTGGGACCTTTGCCTATGGGGTGGCCGTAAGGCCTCTACCAAATGACCTCCTAGCAGGGAAACTGCTTCTCCTCCGGTGGAGCACAGATCCCTCGGACCTCACTGTCTGCTCCTGGGAATTCGCCTTTCCCACTAGAGCCCTGCCAGGTATTAAATTCCAGAATTTCTGACTCTGTGCTCTCCTGTTTATAGAGTCCTAATGGTATTGAAACCCTCTCCTTTATCCTTTCTCCCTTTCTTGTTCAGTCACTTGTGGATGTTTCCACTCTTTCTCTTTCTCTCCAGCTATTTTTTGGGGGAGTGCTTTTCCTGTATTCTCCCCCATTTCTCTGTCCTCTCTCTGCAAAGACAGCTCCCTTCCCTCCACGGCTTCTCTCTTCCCCATTTCACCTCTCTGCGTTGTGTACCTGCTGAGTTCTGTGCCTCAGATTATGCAGATTGTTGTGTTAATCCTCAGATCAATTTTCTAGGTGTGCAAAATGGTTTGGTGCTGATCTAGCTGTATTTCAAAGGTGAGAGAGGCAGAGAATTTCCATGCTGCTCTGCCATCTTGGCCCCTCCCTCAGCAATTGTGTTTTTTGGGAAGATTCTGTTAATCAATTTTGTTGGGGATTCTGCATTTTTATATTTACATAATTCAGTGTATACTTTAGGGGGAGATATCAGAGAACTTTTCAATGTGATATTTTGTACATACAAAATAATCTATGTAATATAAAGCCACATTATTAACCATACAGTAAAAAATAGCAAGAATGTAACATTCTATTTAAAAGCTAAACTATTGTTAATATTATTTTATATGAATACTTTACAGGACAAATACGTGTTTTTGGAGGTTTTTTTCAGTTCATGTCCGCCTTATATTTTAACTGCCATCTGTACAATATTGTCAGCATTAACTTGAGAAATATTTAGCTATTTTCTCCTTTTTAAATGCTGAAGTTACATTTTATTTTGTGACAATTCCAAATGTATGAATATATGGCAAGAACAATATAAATAACTTTTTTAAAGGAAGTATAATTGGAATACAGTATCACATAAGTTTCATGTGTAGTACACAGTGATTTGAAGGTTATATATAGTATGAAATGATTACCATAATAAATCTAGTTACTGGTTGTCACCATACAAAGTTAGCACAATATTGTTGACTATATTCTCCATGATGTACACTACACCCCCAGGATTTATTTGTTTTATAATTGGGAGTTTTTACCTTTTCACCCATTTCTCCCCCCTTCCCCCCCCCCCCCCCAGCCTCTTCTCCTCTGGCAACCATTAGTCTGTTCTCTGTATCTATGAGTCTGGCTTTGTTTTGTTTATTTTGTTTATTAGATGAGTGAAATTATATTTGTTTTTCTCTGAGTTATTTCCCCTAGTATAAAACCCTCAAGATCCATCCATATTACTGCAAATGGCAAGATTTCATTCTTTTTTTTATGTCTGGCTAATATTTCATTGTACATACATACCACATCTTCTTTATCCATTCGTCTATCGCTGGCTACTTAGGGTGCTTCCATATCTTAGCTATTGTAAATAATACTTCAATGAACATAGGGGTGCATATATTTTTTGAGTTAGTGTTTTCATTTTCTTGAGATGAATACCCATGAGTGGAATTACTGGATCATGTGGTAGTTCCATTTTTAATTTTTGAGGAATCTTCATATTGTTTTCCATAGTGGCTGCACCAATTTACATTCCCACCAACAGTGCATAACTGTTCTTTTTTCTCCAATTTCTTGGTAACATTTACTTTTTATCTTTTTTATTTTAGCTATTCTCACAGGTGTGAGGTGATGTTTCGTTGAGATTTTGTTTTGTATTTCCCTGAGGATTAGTGATGTCGAGCATCTTTTCATGTGTCTTTTGGCCATCTCTATGTCTTCTTTGGAAAAATATCTTTTCAGATATCCTGCTTATTTTTTAATTGGACTCTTTTTCTTTCCTTTTGCTATTGAGTTGTATGAGTTCTTTATATATTTTGGATATTAGATCTTTATCAGATATAGCATGTGAAAATATTTTCTCCCATTCAGTAGGTTGCCTTTTCATTTTGTTGATGGCTTCCTTTGCTATGCAAAAGCCTTTTAGTCCCAATAGTTTAGTTCATTTTTGCTTTTTTCACACTTGCTGATGGAGTCAGGTTCAAAAAATAAAAGTCACTAAGACCAATAATAAGTTGCTTATCACCTATGTTTTCTTCTAGAAATTTTACAGTTTAGATCTTCCATTCAAGTCTTTAATCCATTTTGACTTAAATTTGTACAGAGTGTAAGATAGTGGTCCAGTTTCATTGTTCTGTATGTGGCTGTCCAGTTTTCCCAATGCTATTTAAAAGACTGTATTTCATGTTGTGTATTCTTGCTTCCTTTTCTGTAGATTAATGTATCATATATGTGTGCGGTTATTTCTGGACTCTATTTGTTCAATGTACCTGCTTTTGTCCCAGTACCAGACTGTTTTGAACTACAGTTTTGTAGTTTGAAATCTGGGAGCACGATATCTCCAGCTTTGTTCTTTCAAGATTGCTTTGGTTTTCAGGGTTGAAGCTTATGCTTATTTGTTCTAGTTGTGTGAAAAATGCCATTGGTATTGTGATAGGGATTTCATTGAATCTGTAGATTTCTTTGGGTAGTAAGGACATTTTAACAACATTAATTGTTCCAGTTGTGATCATGGGCTATCTTTTCATTTATTTGCATTTTCTTCAGTTTCTTTTCTTAAAATTTTGCAGTTTTTATTATACAGATCTTTTACTTTCAGCTAAGTTTATTCCTAAGTGTTTTATTGTTTTGATATCATTGTGAATGGCATAGTTAAAACTTTTTCAGGTGTTTTATCTTTAGTATATAGAAACACAACTGATTTCTGTATGTTGATTTTGTATCCTGCAACGAATGCCATTTTATTAATTGTTTGATGGCTTTTTTGCTGTCCCTTGTTCCTTTCTTCCTCTTGCTGCCATCCTTTGTGAAATGATTTTCTGTAGTGCTATGCCTTAATGCTGTTTGCTTTATTTTTTGTGACTCTAATGTAGGCTTTTCCTGTTTAGTTACCATGAGGCTCATATTAGACACTACATAACAGTCCATTTTATGCTGCTAGCAAATTAACGTCAGTACATATATAACTCTACCCCTTTACTCCCCCTTTTATGTTCTTAATGTCACAATTTAACTATTTTTATGTTGTTTATTCATTAACAAATTATTGTAGCCATAGTTATTTTCAATACTTTCACATTTAAACTTTATACTCAAGTGGTGAATATGCCACCATGTTATACCAGAGCACAGTATTGAGGTATTATAAATTTGATTATCTACTTACCACTATCAAAGTGTTGTATATTCTCATATGTTTTCATGTTACTTGGTAACATCCTTTCATTACAGCTTGAGGAACTCTTTTAAAGACACCCTGGTAAAGTATTTTTGGTTGGCAGGTTTTTTTTCTTTCTTTTTTTTTTTTTTTTTTCTCCTTTTAGTACTTTGAGTATATCATACTTTTTTCCAGCCTGTAAGATTTCTACTGAAAAATCTGCTAATAGCCTTATGGAGGTTCCCTTGTAAGTTATAAACTTTTTTCTCCTGTTGCTTTTAAGATTCTTTATTTGTCTTTGTTCACATTTGATTGTAATGTGTCTTTGACAAGGTCTCTTTTAGTTGATTTTGTTTGATCGTGTACAAGCTTCATGAACTTGGATATCCAAGTTCTTCCCCGATTTAGGAAGTTCTCAGCCATTATTTCTTTAAATAAGTTTTCTTTCTCCCTTTTTTGTCTTTTCTCCTTCTGGGACTCTAATAATTCCTAAATTTGTCCTTCTTATAAGTTTCATAGATCAAGTAGGCTTTCTTCTCTCCTTTTCATTCTTTTTTCATTGTTTTCCTCTGAGTGGATAATTTTAAAGTCTGGTCTTCAATCTCATAGATTGTTTCCTCTGCTAAATGAAGTCTGATGGTCACCATCAACAATATCCAAAGTGTAGAAAGAGCTCAAATGTCCATAAACTGATTAATGGATAAAGAAGATGCGCACACACACACACATACACACATATACATATATATACATACACATACAATGTAATACTACTTGGCGATCAAAAAGAATGAAATCTTGCCATTTGCAACAATGTGGGGGGAACTAGACTGTATTATGCTAAGCAAAATAAATCAGTCAGAGAAAGGCAAATATCATATGATTTCATTTATGTGGAATTTGGGAAACACAATTGATGGTACTGCTTTACTACTGCATTTTTCATTTCATTCATTGTGTTCTTAAGCTCCAAAATTTGTTTGATTCTTTTTTATGATTTCTTTGATCTCTATGTTAAACTTCCCATTTTTCCTCCTGTATTGTTTTCTTGATGTCATCGGATTGTCTGCCTGTGTCTTTTTGTAGCTCATGGAGCTTCCTCAAAATAGCTGTTTTGAAATCTTTGGTAAGTTGCAGAAGTCTCTAGTCAGTGACCAGACGATTGTGATTCTTTGGTAGTATTCCTTGATTTTTTGTGTTCTTTGAGGTTTTGCATTGTTTTCTTCACATTTGAAGTAGCAGTTACCTTCTCTAGTTTTTACTAACTGTCTCTAGAAAGAGATACATTCTGTTAACCCTGCTGAGATTCTGAGGTTATCTAGAAATTCTGTGGGTACACCTGCTTCATGCTTCTTGCTTCATCTTGTGGCAGAATTCTTAAGCTGATATGCCTTCTCTGGAACAGCAATATACAAGGCTCAGTGCTGACCACCCTTTTTGTTTCCCCAAAGGTGTGGTTAAGGCTCAAGTCTGTGGTTTCTTCTGGCCTGCAGATTCAGCTTACTGTGCTTGCTCACTAGTTTGACAAAGCTCACTCATACTGCTGTTGGAAGCATACACAGGGAGCTGGCTGCAGGATGGGGGTATGTGTGATACCCCCATCACACTGTGGAGCACTGTGGGTGCCTGTGGGCCATTTGGGGGATCTGAGATATTCCCAGCAGCTCATAGAAGCCCTTCTTGATGGAATGAGTGATCCAGTTAGCATCCATATCCCTTTGATGTTCTCTGAGAGTTCTATCTGTCACTTTCCCCACCTCATATAAGCCGTGATTTGCTACTCTTGATGGCTAGAGAGTGAAATGAGCCTCTTTGGCAGTGTCCCACACATCTGGGGAAGCTGGGTGCTCACTCACACACTCTCCCTTTTCCCCTGGGAAAAATCATGGGCCCAGGAAAAACTCTTGGCCCTAAGCTATGCCATCTTAGGGCAAGAGTAATATAAAGTCAAATTCTTCCTCTTACCCACCCCAGGGTATCCAAACTCATATATATATATATATATATATATATATATATATATATATATATATAATTTTTGTTTTTGTTGTTCCATTGGAGTGCTATAACTTCTCTAGAAACTGGACTTCCACAGAGGCTCTCTCATCCATGAGCGATTATCTAAGTCATTGTTCTCTAGGGGCTCCTGGACCGTGGAGGAGCCCGGTCTCTCTCCTCGGGAGAGAGTTATTTATTTTCTCTTATAAATGACTATTTTAATTTCTAGCTTGATTCTGGAATTTTTGGTAGAGACTCTAAAAAAATCCACAAATAACGATTATTGTGAAACTTTTTCCCTATGCTATAAAAATATTTTTTATTTTGCTTTATTTTTACATCACCTAAGTCCTCAAGAAAACTGTTCAGTATATTGATGATAGAGGCTATTGATACTGATGTTGATACTGACTTTAGACAGAAATCCTTGTGTGTTTTATTAAGACAAATGTTTATTCTTTATTTTTATATACTTAAAAATATTAAGGAATTTTCATTCTATCCTAATTTATTAAAGACATTTAAAAATTAAGACTGCCTGTTCGAGTTTATAAAATATATTTGTAGCATTGATATCCATAACTAACTGTATAGCTTTTCTCCCCTTATCTCTTCATGTAATGCATTTCTTTAAAAAATTTTTTTTAACGTTTATTATTTATTTTTGAGAGAGAAAGGGACAAAGTGCTAGTAGGGGAGAGGCAGAGAGAGAGGGAGACACAGAATCCAAAGCAGGCTCCAGGCTCTGAGCTGTCAGCACAGAGCCTGATGCGGGACTTGAACCCACGAACTGTGAGGTCATGACCCACGCTGAGGTCAGATGCTTAACCGACAGAACCACCCAGGCGCCCCATGCATTTCTTTTTTTGATGAACTCATGCAATTCACCTGTAAAACTACCTGAAACTGGTTAATTTTAGGGACTATATATTTTACAAATTCTTCAATTACTTTTATGTAATTTTATCTTCTGATACTTTAGTCACTTATTTTCTTAAAAACATCTATTTTCAAGTATTGGTATACCATATCATATAAGATTTATTTCATAGTAGCAGTGAGGTAATGTCAGCTTTACTGCCACAGAGAATAGGAACAATATCTTAATTATTTCTAATTCCTTTAGAGACTTAGAATAGTGCCTTGCATATTGTGGGCGCTTAATGACTGTGTTATATTTGAGGTATAGTCTGAAAAAAGAATTATAGTGAAAATTTACCACTTTTGAACCTCTACACTTGCATAAATCTTAGAATAGGAAAATGAATTTCTGATGACAAAGTTTTAATACTTAATGTATTTAGGGTATATAAAATATGTTAGAGAATATACATTTATTATAGCAAATGAAGTATAAAGATGCTGGTCTTACTTAAAGGTAATTATGTGAAAAAAGTAGCATTCAAAAGGTATAAAAAACTGTTCCATATTTTCAGTATATAATTAACCATCTTTACATTTATTCAGAAAAGAAAGTAATAAACCACTTGTAAATAATGGTAGTCTTGCATTCTATATACTTACATGTCAATAATCTGAACATAAATTTTCTCCAGTTCTTAGTTACGCAAGTTTTTTTTTGAGATGGTGTGGAGACAGGTATCATTACCATAGCTGCAGTTCCATTTTCTAAGGATGTAAATGTACTAATGTAAAACATGGAGGAAAAATGAAGTTCCACTACTATTGAAAACTATAGTGCATGGAAATTAAATCAATATGTGGCTTTTCAAAACAACATGGTGACAGCTGAGAAGTGACATCTGAGTGCATTCCAGGAAAGACACAAAAGTAGTAGGTGTCTATTAAAATATCAATCACAGGTAGAGGAATAAGAACATATCCTTTCCACATTTTGATTGCCTGATGTTTTGTCCTTTGGTTTCTTGGGATTAATAACACCAGTAAGGAGGAGGCTTTTGTAAAAATGAGTAAATAGGACAGACTTTAAGAAAATATAGAGTGCTTTTCCTCTATTACTTGAAATTGACTTAGCTTTACTTTGTAAACTTTTGAGCAACTGTAGTGATATGCTCGCATGTCATCTAGGTTAATTTACTACTCAATAACGAGTGCCAGTGATAACAACTTCCTTATGAGGACAATTAAGGTATTTAATGATGCCATAGATAAACCATGAAAGAAAACATATATCCAGGTATTAAATAGGAAGAAGTAAACTCGGCCCTCAATTTTGAGAAGCTTAGATGATGTCAGTAGGTATCTTACCAACAAATGCCCATCGTCCTTTCAAAGGCTGTAGTGAATGATAAAAGAGTGAGGAAAAAAGGGTCAGAGAACAATTCAGTTACTATAAGACAAAGGATAATAGTAAAAACTAACAGCAGAGTACAATTTGTCCAAAACAGCTTCTAACTGAATTGTATCCTTAACAGGACTGATTTTTTTTTTTTTTTAAGTTTTAAATGTTGTTTATTCTTGGGAGAGAGAGAGAGAGAGAGAGATTGCAAGCAGGGGAGGGGCAGAGAGAGGGAGAGACAGAATCCTAAGTGGGCTTCAGGCTCTGAGCAGTCAGCGGAAATCCCAAGGCAGGGCTTGAACCCACAAACCTTGAGATCATGACCTGAGCTGAAGTCAGACCCTTAACTGACTGAGCCACCCAGGCATCTCTTAACAGTACTGACTTAAGAGGAATGTCAATAAAAAAAATCATCTAGGATCCTTGTAATAAAAGATTTAGTCAAATGTTATGCACAATTGGCATACTTTTAAGGCATCCTAGGGTATTTAGTAAGTTTGTATCAAGATGTATGCACACTAAGGTATAAGATAGTTCCTAAATGACATTTGGTTATATTCTGAAAATTTGATGTAAAATGGTTATTTGAAACTTACAATATATTTTTCAAATCAATAATAATTGACCTTTTGTCTTCCACCTAATTCAGAAAATAATTTAGTCCATAATCTAGCTTAAATCTTGTCAAATAGAAAATAGATGAAAACAATTCAGTTATAGAAGTATGAATTAAAACTGAAAACTAAGCTTAAGTAAATAATCATTTCTTATTTACTTTGCATTTTAAATGTGCTCAAGGAGAATGAACTTGTTTATAGATTAATTGGAGAAATCTGTAAAGTTTTTGAAAGGAACTTCTGGGCATTTTTATAGATTTTACATGTTTTTTATTATTTATTTTTAAAGTTATTTATTTTTGAGAGAGAGAGAGAGAGAGAGACCGACCAGGGAAGGGGAACAGAGAGACGGAGACAGAATACCAAGCAGGCTCCATAAGTGTCTGCGCAGAGCCCGATGCGGACCTTGAACTCACGAACTGTGAGATCATAACCTGAGCTGAAACCAAGGGTCAATGGCTTAACCGACTGAGCCACCCAGGTTTCCCTAGACACCTCATTTTAAAGAGCCTCATTTTAACTCAATAACCTCTTTAAAGGCCCTACTTACAAATATAATCACATCCAAGGTAGTGGGTTTAGGGCTTCAACATATGAATTTGGGAGGTTGTGGGGGGACACAATTCAACCCATTGTATAGCCGTAATATGATTATGGCTAATTTGGATTGGTAGAATTCTTTTAGTCCTAATCAAATCACTGTTAAAGAATGGAGAATAAGCAATTGAGAAAAAAAAATGGAGGTGGGAGAGCCATGAGGAGAATATTTTTTAAGTTAGTTGGTAAGAATGGAAATATATTGGGAAATAAGATGTGTGCATGTGCAAAATTAACTGAGTCTAGGGAAGTCTTTACCACGGAATTAAGTGATGTTAGAGGGATCTGTGAATCAGTGTCCTTTCATAGGTAGGTTGCTGTGTGAAGGGAACAAAAATGAAATGAGCTGAAAACACTCGGTAGGGGTATGGAGGGGAAAGCAGTGTGTGACCTACTATTTACATTCACAAGTAATTCACAGGTTGAACATTCATTATCTTGGAGTTGTAAATTACCTAACATTAAGATATCATCCATTTATATTTATATTGTTTTTGACATATAATTGACATACAGCATTATGTTAATTTTAGATATCAACATAATGATTTGATATTTGTATATATGATTACAAAATAATTAACATGTCACCCTATATAATTATAAAAATTTGTTTTCTTATGATGAGAACTTTCAAGATCCGCTCTCTTAGCTACTCTCAATTTTGTAATGCAGTATTATTAACTATAGTCACCACTCAGGCACATACCCAGAATTGGAATTGCTGGATGGTATGGTATTTCTATTTTTAATATTTTGAGAAACCTCCATAAAGTTTGTCATAGTGGCAGCACTAATTTACATTCCCACCAATAGTCACAAGGGTTCTTTCTCCTTTTTCCACATCCTAGCCAACTCTTGTTATTTCTTGTCTTTTTAGTAATAGCGTTCTGACAAGTGTGAGGCAATATCTCATTGTGGTTTTGTTTTGCATTTCTTTGATGAGTAATGATGCTGAACACCTTTTCATGGGTGTTGGACATCTTTATGTCTGCTTTGGTAAAATGCCTATTCAGATCCTCTGTCCGTTTAAATTAGATTATTTTTGAAATGGGTTGTATGAGTTTCTTTTATATTTTTGGATATTAACCTCTTGTCAGATATAACTTGCATTTTTTCTCCTCCCATTTGGTAGGTTGCCTTTTCATTCTGTTGATACTTTTGCTTTGCTGTTCAGAATCTTTTCAGTCTGATGCAGTCCCACTGTTTATTTTTGCTTTTGTTGCCTTTGTTTTTGGTACTAGATCCAAAAAAAAATCATTGCCCAGACATATCAGGGAGCATGCTGGCTATATTTTCTTCTAGGAGTATTATAGTGTCAAGTCTTAAGTTTAAGTATTTAATCTATCTTGTTTTAATTTTTATATATGTTACAAGATAGTGGGTCCAGTTTCATTCTTTTGCCTGAATAGCCTTTCTTGGAAAGACTGTCCACTGTCCTTCTCTAATTGTTTATTGGTTCCTTTGGTGTAAATTAATTGACCATGCGTGTCTATTCTGTTCCGTTGGTCTATGTGTCTGTTTTTACGTCAATACCATAGTGTTTTGATTACAGTAACATTGCAACGTAGTTTGAAATCAGGGCGCCTGATGCCTCCAGCTTTGTTCTTCTTTCTCAGGGTTGCTTTGGCTATTTAAGGTCTTTTGTGGTTCTATATTTATTTTAGGGTTATTTGTTCTATTATTGTGAAAAATAGCATTGTAATTTTGATAGGGACTGCATTGAATGTATAGATTGCATTGGGTCATATGGACTTTTTAACAATATTAATTCTTTCAATCCATGAAGACAGAATATCTTTCCATTTGTTTGTGTCTTTTTTTAAAATGTTTATTTATTTTTGAGACAGAGAGAGACAGAGCATGAATGGGGGAGGGTCAGAGAGAGAGGGAGACACAGAATCTGAAGCAGGCTCCAGCCTCCAGTCTCCGAGCTGTCAGCACAGAGCCCGACACGGGGCTTGAACTCACAGACTGTGAGATCATGACCTGAGCCGAAGTCGGATGCTCAACCGACTGAGCCACCCAGGCGCCCCATGTTTGTGTCTTTTTAAATTTCTTTTCTTAATGTCTTAAAGTTTTTGATATATAGATCTTTCATTTCCTTGGTTAAATTTATTCCTAGATATTTTGTTTTAATGCAATTTTAAATGAGATTGTTTTCTTAATTTCTCTGATAGTTGCTTATTAGTTTACAGAAATGCAGCAGATATTTGTATATTGATTTTGTAGCCTGCAACTTTACTGAATTTGTTTATTAGTTCTAACAATTTCTTGGTAGAGTCTTTATGGTTTGCTCAATAACTCTAAATATCATTTTCATCTGCAAATAGTGAAATTTTACTTGTTCTTTTCCAGTTTGGATGCCTTTTATTTCTTTTTCTTGCCTAATTTTTTCTAACTAGCTCTTCCAATACTATGTTGAATAAAAGTGGCAACTGTGGGCTTCTTTGTGTTCCTGAGCTTAGAGGAAAAGCTTTTAGGTCTTCATCACTGAGCATGATGTTAGCTGTTGGCTTGTCTTATGGTCTTTATTAAGACATCTCCCATTTAATAAAAGAGCAAATCTTGTGGGATTGAGATTTGGGGGCAGATGTACCTGTGTATGAAACTTGATTTTGTAGCCTACTATTGGGTAAGCTTGGGTAAGTTATTTTATCCTTCTGAATCTGTTCTCCACTCTGTAAATTGTGGATAATATTATATACATTTTATGTTAGTTTGGGGGATTGGTGGAATAAAGTATGATATAGAATATCTTCATTCTATTGATTCTATATAAATGGTAGCTATCATAATAATAATAATGAAGGTATTTATAATAACTAAACTTTTTATTAGTTTCCTAGGGCTGTTGTATCAAATTATTGCAAACTTGGTGGCTTAGAACAATATAATTGTATTCTTGCACAATTTTGGAGCCTTGAAGTTTAAAGCCAAAATGTTGGTAGGATTGATTCTTCACATTCTGAAGGAAAATCCCTCTGTGCCTCTCTCTCTCTGGCTGCTGGCAATCCTTGGTGTTTCTCAGCTTGTAGATTTATGACTAAAATCTCTACCTCTGTTTTCATACCTGCATATACTCTCCCTTTTCTTTTAAGGACACTTGTCATTGAATTTAGGACCTACCCTAATCCAGATAATCTCAAAGCCTTCAATTTAATTAATTCTGGGAGATGTTTTTTCCAAATGAGGTCACATTCATAGATTTCAGGTGATCTATCTTTTGTGAAATTACCAATCAACCAGTACAACGGAGAAATACTATAACTTAATGAAATTTTAAGGATAATTTAGATAATAAAATCATGCATTTGAGAAATACTTTATAAATCACTTTCTTAGCTCTTTTAAGGTTTGATATTTAAAATAAAGCCTAAAATGAAATTTACAAGAATAAATTTTTGGCTTATTCAAACTTGAGTAAATCAGGGGAACTAGATATTTATTTCAATATAAACTATAATATGTGGAATTTGGATAATAATAACTACTGATAATTAATGAAAACTAGTGTTTAGTGTTTATTATATGTTTAATGCACATTTCTTTATATGTACTACCTCATGCCATCCTCACAAAAATCACAGGACACACAATAGCAATCCCAAAATAGTTACTATATATCTTCCATATTTGGAAAATTATAATAACATTGGCAAATAGACCAAATTTGAGATAATTCATAAATATCTTATATTTGAAATTTTATTGAATACATAATGAAGGCATAGTAAAGACTTGCTTATAACTATGGCGGGCCACCTGACCGCATGGAGTTTTTTTGAAGGAAGTTTGGGTTAGACCTAGTTGCTTGAACATGAAGACAAGATGCAAGTTTGTTCTTCCATCATTTAACAAGAGAGCTTTTGGAAAAGTGGGATTGGAGATTGCTTCTGGGTACTGTTGTTGAGAAAAGCATGGCATGTGACAGAATAGTGGCTCACAAATTATTCTTTGTCCAGTACACCATGACTATGATGAAACCTCATTATCTAAGGGGCATACGACTCTGAAAGGATAAGCTATTATTGTTGGTGCCAAATAAAGAGGTTGTAATAACCATTCTACTTAAGAAGAAATATCTTTGAGAAATCAGAGGAATTGTGGCACTAGTGTGGTGGGGTGGGGGGTGGGGGGGAGGGGGGCAGCCATATTGGAACAGGGTCCTGAAAAGAGCAGTAGAATTAGGAAGTGGCTCAGCATCACTAGAGCCTGTTGGGATGGTAGGAGTTGGTGAGGTAGCAGAGTACTAGTTAATAGCAGCAGTATTGACAGCCAAACTAGGGAAGGATATTAATTACACAAATTATGATTTTGCACTGCTTTCTTTAAATAAGGAGAAAATTGTCACTTGCAGATTGTAGAATTGATCTTGTCAGAAAACTCGATGTCTGTTGGAGGCAAAAATCTTTTGATGTTATATACTTTTGAAAATGGACTAGTAGAAATGAAGTCTTTAGAAGTTTTTTTTTGTTTTTTTAAATCATGAAAAAAATGCCTTTTCCCTAAACACTTGAAATTTCAATGCCCCAAATGTTTATAACATCAAATTAAATAAAATACATTAAAAGTCATCCTGTAGGGGCACCTGGGTGGCTCAGTTGGTTAAGCATCTGACTTTGGCTCAGGTCATGATCTCATGGTTAGTGAGTTTGAGCCTCGCATTAGGTTCTGTGCTGACAGCTTGGAGCCTGGGGCCTGCTTTGGATTCCGTGTCTCCCCTTTTCTCTGCCCCTCCCCTGCTCTCTCTCTCTCTCAAAAATAAAAAAATAAACATTAAAAACTTAAAGTCACCATGTAGAATGGCCAAAATCGGTAGAAAACATCATCTTGATTGACCTACGTACAACTTATTTGTAAATTTATAGAATTTACATCATTTGATTGACCTACATACAACTTATTTGTAAATTTATAGAACATTGCTTTTATCATAATATAGAGCCTCTTAGTAAATGACAGTGATAGGTGTTTGGGAACTTACCCTCTCTGTTTTTTTTTTCTTCCTTTCCAAACTATATTAAATTTGCAAATTAAAAAAAAAACAATATCACTGTGATTCTACTTGGAAAATTTTGATCTGAGTGAAAAATGATATGTAACAGAAAGATCATAACAGATATCCTTCGGCAAATCTAAAGGAAAGCGTTACTTGTTCTTACACATTTGATACATCGTGAAAAAATTCATCACTAGGACTTAAAACAGAAAACTGTTATAAAGGATAATTGTTAAAAAGCTATTTTAGGATAGAATAATTGATTGCTGACCCCAACACACACTTGCTTTTAATCTGGTGCTGAAGTTCTCTGTAGGAAACATTAAAACACCTACAAATCCTTTTGTAGTTTGGTGGGAAAAACAATAAGTAAGAAAAACTCGTAGTTATGTAATCTAATTTGTTTTCTTCCATTTATTTTCCTCACTTACCTCTAAATCACATTTATACCACTGATTGCCGATCCAAGTGTAAATGTGGAAGAGGGGTATATGGGAAAGTGTATTTCTTGAGGTAAATTTTGAAATCTTTAAATTTTCATCTGGAGATCTTAGAAAGAAGATTGATATTTGGAAGAATAGATATCTTCATTACAAATACGAGATATTTTTGGGGCACCTGGGTGGCTCAGTCGATTAAGCATCCGGCTTTGGCTCAGGTCATGAGCTCACAGCTCGTGGGTTCGAGCCCCGCATTGGGCTCTGTGCTGACAGCTCAGAGCCTGGAGCCTGCTTCAGATTCTGTCTCCGTCTCTCTCTCTCTCTCTCTCTCTGCCCCTCCCCTGCTTGTGCTCTCTCTCTCTCTCTCTCTCTCTCTCTCTCAAATATAAATAAACATTTAAAAAAAACAAATACAAGATATTTTTTATATTTACATTTTATATAAATTTGTGCAGGGAAACAGGATTTATGTGAAGTGAGTGGTCATTACCTTGGGATAAATATTTTCTTTCTGAAATTGCCAATTTCTCCTTCTCTTTTTCCTTAGCATTGTGCTACTATAATCTTTTTTTTATATTTTTTTATTTTTTTTTTAACGTTTTTATTTATTTTTGAGACAGAGAGAGACAGAGCATGAACAGGGGAGGGGCAGAGAGAGAGGGAGACACAGAATCTGAAACAGAATCTGAAACAGAATCTGAGCGGTCAGCACAGAGCCCGACGTGGGGCTCGAACTCACAGACCGTGAGATCATGACCTGAGCCGAGGCCGGACACTTAACCGACCAAGCCACCCAGGCGCCCCTGTGCTACTATAATCTTAACATGACCAAATATTTTATTTAAAGAACACTACTTGTTCGTGACATCCATGTACCTGTGAACTTGTTATATGACAGTTGCCAGTAGCTCATGGAGATGGGCAACTTACAGCACTTCCAAGCGATTATGTTCTGCTAAGAAAACAAGCTGATATTTTTTGTGTCTTAACATATACAAGTTAATTTCTCTCTCACATAAAGTCTGCAGTTAGTTATATGCTCCCTTCTAAGGGTAGACTTAGAAATCTAGGCTGTTTTAACCTTATGGCTTTCTCAGCTCAATAAGTGGATTCCTCTGTTGTCACAGAAGGTAAAGGGAGACCAAAAGGTTTATATGTTGGCTTAAACATGCTTCAGTCTGGAATGGATACATAGTATTTCTGTGCACAGTCTGTTGGTCAGAACTAGGTCTATGACACAAGACCAGACTGTAGGAGGGTTCTGAAATATGGGTGAGCACATGGATAGACAGTGTGTAGGAAATGCCTCTGTCACATAACTAAATGAGTCTAAAGGAAACAATTATTGATACAGAGTATAATCAGCCTACACTGTAAAGTATGGGAACGGATTATAGTACTTTGCTACTTGTGTTGAACGATTCTGCCTCCTGCATTTGGTCAGATTGAGTTTTCTTACAAGAATAAGAATGTCATCCCTTCATCTGGCTGTGATTTGAGAGGAAAGAAGAAAGATTATTTGTGAATTTGGGAAAGGAATTTGTTCTTATATAAGAGGTAACAGGAGAAGGGTTCTAGTAATGGAATTGGAATAAGTGGTTAAGGAATATAAAACTAATTACTTAAGATGAATGTCAGTTTTATAAATCTCTGTGTATTTACTTATAACTTTAGATACTTTCCTCTGTTAGAAACATACTATAATTTCATACTCAATGCATTTGTATATTTTTGTCTTGCATATTTCTTCCACAGAGAAATTGAGGTATTGTAATTATAATCGCTATCTTAAATATCTTGTTCCTCAGATGTGTATCATTGATCTACATAAAAAGATAGACAGTTTAAAGAAGTTAGATGAATTTGTTGAAAGATAGCGAATGTTTCTCATGACTTTTATTAAAACTAGGTTTTTGGGTTATTAAAACTATTACTGACACTAATAAAAATAGTCATGATGATAATGATGGCAAACACCTCAGCGTATGTTACAAACCAGACACTGTTCCAAGTGTACTATGTATATGTGTGTGTGTGTGTATACATATATATGTACATATACATATATATGTACACATACATATATATGTATATACATGTACACATACATATACTATGTATATATAGTACACTTGGAACAGTATATATAAAAATCTATATATAATATATAATATATATTATATATAAATATATAAGTATTTATATATTAAATATTTGCATAAATATAAATATATATATAATATTATATATATAATCTTTTTAAACTTTATCCTAATCCTTCTTGGTAGGCTAGTTAGTATTTTAAAGGTAAGGAACTTGAAAGTGCAGCCATGTTAAGTGACTTGCTCAACTAAGTTTATGCAAATATTGTATATTGGGAAGGGAATTAAAGTTACTAGTCTGCCTCACACCCCTATTTGCTCCCTAGTTGATAAGGTCCAGATTTGTTCAGATTTCCAAAACAGAAATCCAGAGCTATGACATAGGTCTCCTGACTTCCAGATCAGGTGAAAAGAATCATGCTTTAGAGCAAAACAGTTATTATTTAATATGTCAAAATGTTTAAATTGCCTTCTCAATTCTTTGGACACAAAAAATTTTGTTTTGGGAATTATAGTCCTGCTATGAAACAGGGAGTAGGTAGGGCAATGCAGTAGGATTTCGTGAGGCGTAAACACTAGAGGCAAATTGTATTGTCAGCCAGAAGGATGCTGGCTGTGGTACAGCTTTTCATTTTGAAATATTAGAGGAGTAAGAGAAATCTATAATTCATCTAGACTCTTGTTAAGACATATTTTTTTAAAGATGAAATCATATGTCAACTTTTACTTTGATTGGATTCTCTCTGAAAATGCTTTTGGACCATGTTGAGTACCCCCAAATAATTACGTGCTGAATGTAAATAATGCATTACTATAAGTGCTTGGGTGGCTTGGGTGCTTGGGGGGCTCAGTCAGTTAAGTGTCTGGCTTCAGCTCAGGTCATGATCTTGCAGTTTGTGAGTTCTAGCCCTGCATCGGGCTCTGTGCTGACATCTCAGAACCTGGAACCCTCTCTCTCTGCCCTTCCCCCACTCATGCTCTGTCTCTGTGTCTCTCTCTTTCTCTCAATAAATAAACATTAAAAAATACTTTTTTAAATAAGTGCTATAGAGGAGTTGGTAAAGATGAACTTATTGAATATTCCATAACTCACCCATATTCCTCAAAGCAATGCTTTGGAAACATATTAGTTGTTACTATTAGCTGGTAATTTAGATGGGTACAACAAATAGTTATGTGTGATAGCGCCATTTGTTCTTGATATTATCTTACCATATATGTTTTTTAAAGCTACATATATTAAAAGCTAGAAATACAGAGAAAAAATATTAGTTACACCATGCACTATTAGTGATGATTAATAGGGCAAAATTTTCGTATCTTTTTAGAACTCAGAAATCTTTACTGGGAGCTATGAAGTCTCTTTTCTCCTCCTTCCCTGTACCATATACTCCTCATGGTCTCCCCAGAGTCACCCTACACTATGAATTTGTAATAAGTTCCTCTGCTTTATCATATTAAAATTAACTTCCTATACATAAACAAATACACTAACAAAATAAAAGTATCATATTAAATATCTTTCTACAACTTGTTTATTTCTAATTGTTATATTTTAAACCTGTTTTGATACATTTAGATATAGTGCATTTATTTTAATTGACTTTTCTTGTTTATATCTCCCTGGAAGAAATGGAATTACTGGGTTGTATAATTGTGCTTTTAAAGACTTTATTAGGTAACATGGAATTGTTCTCCAAAGTGGCTGTAGTAATTTATTCTCCCACCAGCATACGGAGAGTTCCCATGAGTTTCTACACCTTTGGCAATATGTGGTAGTAATAGATTGTAAAAATTTCTTTCCCTCCAACTTTTAATTATTGTCAATTTTTAAAACTGAATTATTGTATATCTTTAATTTTCTTGACAAGTATGTAATTTGGTTTGCTTTTTACCAGGCAGCATTTTTATTATGTTAAATGGATGTCAGATAGATTTTAAAAAAACTTTTCTTAAACATGTTATACTCTTAAGTAAAAGGATTAAACTTGATAACTATTCCATGAATATCCATTTAGATTAGCTTATTCAAATGAATTCAATGACCTGCATTCAGTCCAAACTATAGTCTAAATAAATTATATGACTGTATATTGTAAATGTGGATATAAAATCAGTTAATCTATGTGTAATTTATAATGAGCAACAAAGGCAGGTCCCACCTCCAGAGTATCTATTTTGTCTTGCTTGTATATTTTGCCTCCCACTGCTGCCCTTCAAATCATAGCAGTTTGCCCTGAAGATAAATTCACAGCTTGAACTTTTCATTTAGCTAATTGGTACTTGTTTTTGCCACTGAGTTGTTCTCATTCAATTGGGTAATGAAAGCGAAAATTGCTTCCTCTCAGTATCTCCATTTAAATGTAGAAAAACTATAAACATAGCAGTACTTTGCTTAAAAGTAATACGGAGATAAGAGAGCTTTTGACCTTAGAGCAAAAAGTCATGCCTGAGGTGAAACTTTTGGTATGGCAAGATAAAGAGGTCAGAAAATTCTCAAAAAAGCAACTATAAAACAGACATACTGTCAAAAACAGCGAAATAAATCATACAGAGAAAGAGCGATACCATAGGTTTTCACTCTTACGTGGATCCTGAGAAACTTAACAGAAGACCATGGGGGAGTGGAAGGGGGAAAAAAAGTTACAGAGAGGGAAGCAGGCAAACTGTAAGAGACTCTTAAAAACTGTGAACAAACTGAGGGTTCATGGGGGGTGGGAGGGAGGGGAGGGTGGGTGAGGGGTATCGAGGAGGGCACCTGTTGGGATGAGCACTGGGTGTTGTATGGAAACCGATTTGACAATACATTTCATATTTAAAAAAAAAAAAACAGCCATTTTAGAGTTCTGGAAATCTATCAAAGCCATGCAACAAAGTCAGAAGTGTTAATTCATAAAAATTTACTGAACTTCAGATGAGATCAGTGGGAATCTGTGGCATTCTTGCCTAGGGCTATTCCCCTGGCCTCATAGTTTGGATGCCGCATTTTATTCTGCATGGGGAAGGAAGACTAGACACACAGCACCGGAAACTTTACTTTTGGAGGAGTCTCTCTTGATTTGGAGTGGAAGGTGAAAACCCCTGCTCAGCAGTGTTGTCAATAAAAGCAGTGATCTTGATGGCAAGTCATCAGGAAAGGCCAATAGCTCAGCTAGTCTGAGGTTGTCATTCTGGCTACAGCAAGCAGCAGACAATGACCTAGACAAAAATTTAACAAGGACGTCCAGGAAATGAGGTAACCAGAGGAGGGCTTGATTAGCTTTTTACACATCCCTGGGTAACCGGAAGTCCATGTAAATGGTCATGGGAGATTGACAACAGACTTTTCACAAATCACAGGTGGTCTGGGAGAGCGTGTTCATGCACAGATCGTACATAAGAGAGCCTGATGGAAAGTGAAACCTGGAGCATACGTGAACAATGCTGAACTTTTAATGTCCTCCCCGACCTGTACCCAGATCCTTGGGCAGAGGGTGGAAACCTTTCTTGGATGAAGGTGTTTGTGTGCAACCTATGGCCATAATCTATGCAGGTATAGAACCAGTCCCTAGGAAGCCAATCTTAAAAATTAACATGAGAATTAAAAAAGCTCCCTGAGTATAGACATCAGCAGTGACATCCTGCAAGTGAGATATATTCCACAGATTTAATCCAGGCAGATTACTAAATAATCAAACAGACTGTAGAGAGCAAGATGGAGTCACTCAATTCAAGCAGTGACTTATGTCAAGCAGTGATACAAGCAGCCCAGGCACTGCAGCCAAGACCAGATATTGCTGAAACCAGCACAGCCCTGACAACCGAAGTGATAACCAACAGAACCAGAGAAGAGCCACAAAGTCCCAAGATTGACTAAATTCCTATTAAAAAGGGAGGATTTTTGTGGCAAACTGTTAGCCTTTCCAGACGCTGACCCTTTCATGTCTGACCACATCAGAATGTCAACTGCCACCAAAGGATCTGCCCAGTTGATCTCTGACATAGCAGAGATTCTCCACTGCTTGAACATAATAAGCGCGTGAGAACTGACCTTGAGGGCACCTAGGCCTCATCTCATTTGCAGGCTTGCAGACTGACTTCGCATTTGGTTCATTAACTTCCTACCCCTTGTATCCTGTTGTGTGACCTTGTACTGTGCTATTGTGCTTTGTGCCATGTGTAAGGAGCCAAGTTAAACACGTAGTGAAATATCATTGCGTTTGGAGCCCTGAAACTGCTTTATAGTTATTTTATATTAACCTTACTTTATGATAGAATAAAGCTGACATTGTGGAGCGACACAATTCATGTGTGTGCCTTCATAGCATGTTTGTGACACAAACAAATGAACAGCAACAACTACAACCCCTAGGAAGGAAATATCAGAATCTGGACCATTTACAATATATAAAACAGTATCTAAAATGCTAGTTTAAATAAAAGTTTATGAGAAAGGAAAAGAAACAAGAAAGTGTAACCCTAATCAGGAAAAAGAAGCAACTAGAGATTGTCTGTGAGTTAGCCCAGATGTTGTAATGTAGAAAATAAAGATTTCTAAGGAGCTATGATAATTATGTTCAAAGAATTAAGGGAAACAAGTTTAAAGATTTAAAAAGCAGCATGATGACACTTGCTGGGTAAATAGAGATCTTGATAAAGAGATTAAAAACTATAAAAAGAGAAACCACGTGGAAATTCTGGATTTGAAGAATATAATAACTAAAAATTTTCCTAGGGCGCCTGGGTGGCTCAGTCGGTTGAGCGTCCAATTTTGGATCAGGTCACCATCTCACAGCTCGTGAGTCCGAGCCCCGCATCAGGCTCTGTGCTGACAGCTCAGAGCCTGGAGCCTGCTTCAGATTCTGTGTCTCCCTCTCTCTCTGCCCCTAACCCACTCAACATTCTGTCTCTGTCTCTCTGAAAAATAAATAAACATTAAAAAGAAGTTAAAAAAAATTTTTCCTAAAGGGGCTCTTATCAAAAGGCAGAGCTTGTCAGATTGGATAAATAAATCAAGATCCAACTATCTGCTCTCTATAAGAGACAGTTTAGATTCAAGACAAAAATAGGTAGAAAATAAAAGGATGGAAAAAAATACTGCATAAAAATAACCATAAGAGACCTAGAGTAGTTATTTTCATGTCAGACAAAATAGACATTAAGCCAAGAATATTACATGTGACAGAGGGATTTTACCTAATATAAGAAGATTAATACATTATAAATATATAGTAATTATAAATGGGTACACAGTTAACATAGATATAAAATAAGTAGAGCAAAACCAGAAAAAAAAATTGAAAGGAGAAATAGACAATTCACCAAATCATTGGAGAAGTTAATTCTTATATCTGAAAAATTAATAGAACAATTGAGCAGAAAATTGGAAGGGATATAGTAGATCTGACCAAGTCTATGAATGAAATTTACCTAACTCAAATTCAAATAATCATTCCACATTGTGACAGGAGAATAAACATTCATTTAAAATACATATGGGACATTTTAAAAAATAGGCCCCATATTAGACCTTAAAAAATTTCAATAAATTAAAAAGCATTAAATCAAATGAGCATATTTTAGTTAAAATATAAAGCAACAAAAGAAAAAATTGGAGAAATTGCCAAATATTTCAAAATTACACACATTTGTAAGAACTTAGATGTCAACGATTTAATCACCAGATAAATTGCCAATATTTTTATCTGAACAAAAGTGAAATACAACATAATAAAATTTTGTGGGTGCATTTAAGTCAATGTTTGGAGGAAAATTTATAGCTTGAGACACCTATATTAAAAAAGAAAAAAATTCTAAAATCAACAATCTAAACTTGTATCTTAACAAACTAGATAAAGATCAACTTAACCCAAAGCAGGCAGAAGGAATGAAATAGTACGGACTAATATGTAATAGAACAATTAAGTAGAACACCGAAAAACAATAGAGATAATCAATAAAGTCAAAATTGGTAATGCAAATAAAAACAAAACTTGGAAACTTTAACTAGAGTGGCCAAGAAAATAAATGGGTAAACACATGAACTGACAAAATCAAGAATCCAAGAGGAGGCATTGTAAAACCTTCAGAAGGAAAGGAAAATGTGTTGTCAGCCATTTGTTGTGTGTGTGTGCATGTGTGTATGTGTGTGTGGCAGTTTTAAAGCTTTTAAAATCAGTACTTATTGATGGAAACAACTTGACCGAAAATCTGTCACAGAATTTGGTGACTCACTAAAACATTATAAAAAATAGAAATTAGTAAAACTAAATCAAGAAGAAATAAAAAATGTGAATAGACACATAAGAAGTAGAAATTGACTTAGTAGTTAAAAATGTTCCTACAAATAAAAATCCCAGGCCCAGATAGCTTCACTAGTGTATAACATCAAATATATAAATAAAAAACACCAGTTTTACACAAACTTTAGATTATAATTCATTCAACTTATTAATAGAATAAAGGTGAAAAATTATATTGTCATCTCATGAGATACAGAAAAAGTGTTTGACAAAACCCAGCTACCATCAACGTAAAAACTCTCAGCAACCTTTCAGTGAAAGGGAGTGAAGTTTTTTTTTGTTTTTTTGGTTTTTTTGTATCTCACTTGTTCCCTTTTGTTGATAGCTGCTTTCTGGATACAACAGAGTTGAGTAGTTGTGATAGAGAATGTGTGCCTGGCTAAACCTAAAATATTTACTACCTGCCTCTTTGTAGAAAATGTTGGCTGACTCACAAGACAAAAAACATTGGGCGGCAGGTGGCTAATGGCATTTATGTTGGAAAGGAAGAAATGAAACTGTCTTTATTGTCAGATATGTTGCTATATATGGAAAATCCCAAAAATAACTACAACAAAATAACATGTTTAGCAACGTCTCAGGATGCAAGATCAATGTTAAAAATGAAGTGCTTTATATTCATAGCAATAAACGGAGATTTTTGAGAACATTATTTTGCCATCCTTTGGAGTCAGCCCCCCAGCCTTCAATGGCAGTTCCCTTGACCCTTGTTGCTCAAGCTCTTATAGTGGTTGTACAAATTCCCTAATTCCTAAATTCAACCCTTACAGGAGGAATTCATAGACTGAATTCCTGTTCTTATAACCAAAGCCTAATAGATACAGTAATAAATTTGGATTTAGAATACTAAGTACAATGGGGACACACTGAAGACATGAATAATCTGGTTCATGTTTTTGTAATACTACTCTTTTTATATCCAATCAAGATCCCCTGATTCTTTTTTAAATTATTATTTTAGAGAGAGAGAGAGAGCACATGAGGTGGGGAGAGGGAGAGAGAGAGAGAGAGAGGGAGAGAAAATCTTAAACGGGTTCCATTCTCAGCATGGAAACTGGTGTGGGGCTTGATCCCACAATTCTGGGATCATAACCTGAGCCGAAATCAAGGGTGGGTTGGTCACCTGACTGAGCCACCCAAGTGCCTCAAGATCCCTTGATTCTAAAGCTTTGCTGGTATGCAAACTTTGTTTCTGACTGGGTATTTGCTCAGACTTTATTGTTGGACAGATTCTGAGTCAATGATTTTGGGATCTTGATTGTTCTATCTTGGATAGAGACCTGAATTCCAAACTCATTCCATCAGTCAACACTGTATTTGATTTTAATTTCTTGTCTGAACATCACACAGTTTACTTTTTTCTGGCCTAGCTCCTCAATGGGTTCTGCCTACTACTGCTTGTGATCACATGCTAATATGCACAGTGTTATGAAATAGCAATATAATTTTTTTAGAAGGCTTAGTTCCGCTGGACCTGGTTAAAACAGAACAAAACAAAACTTGTTGCTGGAAACTAAATTATTTCTTAGAAGCAATGATTTTTATGAGAGTATACTATTTCACCTTTGGTATTACTACATGTAAGACCATACTTGTCAATAGTCAATATTCATGCCATAATAATGATGCTTCTAAAATATGATTACTTTTCAAGTAATTTTGATGAGTCAAAGAATCATTGAATCATGATAAACCTTGAGATGACCTGATATTTTTTTAGAAAAAAAAATGAATTCTTATCAGAATTAGTGGGAAGAATGATAGTGCTTTGCCTGATAGACCACTCAGATGATGCTTGGCTTTTATTCCATTTCAGAAGGAAGCCATAAATTTCTATAAAAAACAAAGTGGTAATATGATAGAGATCTGGAGGATCATTACCACTGCCTTTATCTACAGATAGTATTTAATAGACTAGTATAGTAGTCAAATTAGATTTGTTCTGTTCTGCATCTATCTACAGTACTGTTTGTCATAAGCAGTTATACCAACAATCTGCAAAATTGATTAGAAGGCCATGGGCTGGCAAATAAACGTGCATACTTTAGCCTAGTATTACACTACATGGATAAAATAATGCATTGCTCAGTTTGGGTCTATATTACAAATGTGGAAATTACTATATACGACCATCTGAAAATAAACAGATAATCAAAAAAAAAAAACAAAAAAAACCAAAACAGACCTGAAACCATAAAACTTCTAAAAGAAAACATAGGCAGTAATCTCTTTGACATAGGCCTTTGCAAGTTTTCTAGCTATGTCTCCTCAGGCAAGGGAAACAAAAACAAAAATAAATTTTAGTACTACACCAAAATAAAAAGGTTTGTACAGTGAAGGGAAGCATCAACAAAACAAAAAGGCAATTTACTAATGGGAGAAGATATTTGCAAACTATATACAGTAAAAACTTCGTTTGTGAGCATAATTTATTCTGGAAACAAGCTTGTCATCCAAAGTATTTGTATATCAAAGTGAATTTCAAGAACCATTGACTCAGTTGTGATCATGTGACATTCAGCATCATGTACTATTCGTATTGCAAGACATCGCTCATTTATCAAGTTAAAATTTATTAGAAATGTTTGCTCGTTTTACGGAATGCTCACAACTTACTCGCAATCCAAGGTTTTACAGTAATCCAAAAGTACTGTATAGTCCAAAATATATTAAAAAACTCAAATAACTCAATACCAAACACAATCTGATTAAAAATGGGCACAGAACCTAAATAGACATTTTTCCAAAGAAGACATACAGATGGCCACCAGACACATGAAAAGATGCACATCACTAATCAACATGGAATGCAAAACAAAACCACAGTAAGATATCACCTCACACTTGTCAGAATGGCTAGTATCAAAAAGACAAGAAATAAGTGTCGGCAAAGAGGTGAAGAAAAGGGAAACTTTGTGCACTGTTGGTAGACTTGTAAATTAGTACAGCCACTGTGGAAAACAGTATGGCGTGTGCTCAAAAGTTGAAAGTAGACTCGCCATACAATTCAGTAATTGCACTACTGGGTATTTACCCAAAGGAAATAAAAACACTAATTCACCCCTATGTTTATCGCAGTATTATTTACAATAGCAAAGATATGGAAGCAACCTAAGTGTCCATTGATAGATTAATGGATAAAGAAAATGTACACACACACACACACAAAAGGAACATGAACTTAGCAGCAAAAAAATGAGATCTTGCTATTTGTGACAACATGGATGACCCTAGCAGGTATTACGCTAAGTGAAATAAGTCAGGGGTCGCTTGGGGGGCTTAGTTGGTTAAGTGTCCAACTCTTGATTTCAGTTCAGGTCATGATCTCACAGTTCATGAGATGGAGCCCCACATTGAGCTGTGCACTGACAGCATGGAAGCTGCTTGGTATTCTCTCTCTGCCCCCACCCCTCTTCCCCTCTCTCTCTCTCTCTGCCCCTCCCCTACTGGCACATGTGCTCTCTGTCTCTCAAAATAAATAAATAAAAGCTTAAAAAAAAAGAAGTCAGAGAAAGACAAATACTATATAATGTCTCTTGTATGAGGAATCTAAAAAACAAAACAAACAAATGCACAAACAAAATTCAGAAACAATTATAGAGAACCAACTGGTGGTTGCCACACGGAAAGCGTTTGGGGGGGATGGGTGAAATAAGTGAAGACGATTAAGAGGTACAGACTTCCAGTTGTAAAATAAATAAGTCACATGGATGAAAAGTACAGCTGAGGAAATATAGTCAATAATATTGTAATAATCTTGTAATAATGTTGTATGGTGACAGATTTTTAACTACACTTACGGTGAGCACAGCATAATGTATAGAATTGTTGAATCACTATGTTATATACCTAAAATTAATGTTGCATGTTAACTATACTTCAATAAAAAGAAGTAAACAAGAATCAAACAGAATAAATAAGAATAAAACAAATAAAAATTCTGATGTACAAAAGTTGTAAGGTGTATCTGTATTAACAGGTGCTGTAAAGAGAATATCGTGTCTCCCAAAATTCATATGTTAAACCCTAACACCCAATATGATGGTATTTTCAGGTGGGACCCTTCATCAGGGCGGAGCCCTCGTGAATGGGATTAATGCCTACATAAAAAAGACCTCCTAGAGCTCCCGTGCCCCTTCCACCATGTACAAATAAAGCAAGAAAACAGCTGTCTATGAGCCAGGTGGAGGGTCTCTCCAGATACATAATCTGTCTTGATTTTGGACATCCCATCCTCTAGTACCGTGAGAAATAAGTATCATACATAAGCTGTCCAGTCTCTTGTATTCTTTTATAGCAGTCTGAATGGACTAAGATACAGGATACATAAGGGAATTTGAAGACTGCTATTTGGATCATTTGATATAAATCCTTGGATGCAGAAGATATAGTAAAATTTCATTTTATATAATACTGTTTGTGATAGGCAGAAGTCTAGGGTGGTCCCCTTAAGATTCTGGCCCCAGGTGCACACACATCTTTTCCCACTTATTTAATCAAACCGTAATCTAGGCACTGCTGTTAAGAGGTTTACAGATGCGGTTAAGGTCCCAAATCAGTTGACCCTGGGATCTGGAGATTATCCAGGTGGGACACATGTAATCTAACGCGCTCTTTAAAAGCCAGGTCACGGCCGGTCACGGAAGTCGGAGACGCAAAGTTTGAGAAAGATTTAGCATGTTATTTCCAAGCTGAGGATGAAGAAGCGTGCGTGGCAAGAAATGTGGCAGTCTTCAGAAGCTAAGCGTGATCATTCTGGCTGATAGCAAGCAAGGAAACAAGAGCTCAGGGCCTGCCTTAGCGAGAAGGTGGACTCTACTTATTCTGAGCATGGAATTGGCTTTTTCCCAGTTCCTCCAAACAACAGCTCAGCTCTGCTTGTACCTTGAATTCAGTGTTGATATTGTGAGCAGGGAACCTAGACATGATATGCTGGACTTCTGATCTACAGAACTGTAAGTTAATAAATGGGGGCTGTCCTAAATCTCTTAAGTTTGTGATGATTTGTTAGGTGCCAATTAATTCCTAACGGATCATTTACCTGGAAATAATTATCATTTAATTTCCCTTTTTCAAGGCCATGCATGAAATAATTTCATGATATTTATGGGCCTTCATGAAATACTAAATTAAAATGTTCTACGTTATAGTTCACTAATGAAGGACAAATAAGGAAATATCAACACATTTTGTATCTCAACATTTTCTTCAGGGCAGTACATTGGCATTTTGTTTCCTGGGAAATCTATTTTAATGAAATAAACTTGGTACCGATTCTGACAAGTATATTTCAGTCAAACCTTAATGTATCGACTCAAAATATTTGGTTGTTTATTAGAGAAGGATTATAGCTATCAGAACAGGAACTGCTCTCCCTATCTGCTCTAAAAATGTGAGAACTTCACTATTTTCATGGATATGACAACATCAATCTCATTAACTACTGTAACTCACCTCACTAGGGTGAATAACACTGATTATTCAGCCAGGGTCTATGGTGGTGACATTGACAGATGTTATTCATGATGACTTCTATGAGTTATAAACCTATGATTGATGAAGAACACTGCCAGAAAGTTTCTTCGTGGATCCCCAAAGCCTGTAGTTATTGCCAAACACATTTTTTATTTAAATTTGGAGACGATTCATTTGAATTAGTGCATAACTACCAGTGACTCTCAGAGAAAAGAACACTAGATCGGAAAACTACAGGCCTGTCTATAATCTAATTTAGTCTCAATCAAAGCAACAATTCAATTTGTAGTCTCAATCCAGGCAAGCTCCAATAATTAGAACTTATTTCCAGGCCCATGTAGCTTTGGTTTCCTGGGCTGATTTTTACAGCAAATTTCTTGTGACCTTGAACAAGTATTTAAGCCTCTTTTCTCCTAAAATAATAACGAAATTGGAATATCTGAAACTCTCTCCTGATGATTTCTGGGAATTAACTTTTTAAGACAGCATTGAGAGACGCAGAGGGATGGCAGAGAAATTGAAATCCTCACAAATAACAAGATTAATAGCTCACCAAATACTTTCTAGTTACAGTGTGAAATCAGGCCTAAAAAAGAAAATTCTTAGCAATAAATGATGAAATCATTTCTCCCAGTGACTAAGGGAGTAGCTGGTAAGAATTTCATAGTCCATTTAAATATTTAAAAACTTTTGTTACGGGGTGTCTGGGTGGCTCAGTGGGTTAAGCATCCAACTCTTGATTTTGGCTCAGGCCACGGATTTTGGCTCGAGTTCCGCGTCGGGTTCCAAGCTGACAGCAGAGACTACGTGGGATTCTGTCTCTCTCTCTCTGCCCTTTCCCCACTTGCACTCTCTCTCTCTCTCTCTGCAAATAAATAAACTTAAAAGATACTTTTCTTATAGGAATCTACTCCTGAAATCGTTGCACTATATGCTAACTTGGATGTAAATTAAAAAAATAAATTGAAAGATAGTTATAAAAAAAGTGAAGAATAAAATTTTCAAGTAGAGGGATAATATAATGAGCTTCAAGCATCCATAAACCAGCTTCAATAGTTATGAACACATTTCAGATCTTACTGGGATTATGTTATCATTCCATGTTATTTTGAAGAAAATATCTACATCATACTACTTTATCTGAGTCCAAGTTTTCATTCAGGTAAAATACAGTGAATTCTAATCTTTTTCCAAATGGGGTTGAAACTAAAACAAAAAGAAAGTTGCGTTTATTAATTATTAGTCACTTGAACGCATAAAAAAAAATTAAAAAATTTAAAAAATTGGTTAAATAAAAAACAGTATCGAACCAGGAGTTTCATTTGAAATGAAGGAAATAAGTAGGCAGTACTGAAGTTTCATCATATTACAATGTGGAATTGTTTAAGGGACACTAGTAAGGAAACAACAAACTCTTTGAGGGCAAAAAATACCTTTTCCAACTATTGATGGAAAAAAATGCACTACGTTTGGTAAATATTAACTAAGGAGACTTTGAATTGTGTTTAGTCTTTATTTTAGCATCTACTTTTGGATCATACACCTATCTGCTCATAAACATGTATTATCTAATTTTAGCAAGACTCTAACTTAGAGCATTTTTACATTTATAGTCTTAAATGCATCCTATGTATGTAGACTGTAGGAACTGCCCACTTTATATAATGCATTGACAATGTTCTCATAAGACATTTTTGGGTGACTTCTATTCTTAATAGAACCTATTTGAGATTGTTTTTAACCTGAGAAGTTCCTGAAGTCTTAAGTGCTTAAATATGCTTTTTGTATCTTGAAGTCAGTTTAAGTATTCCTTGCAAATGGAAGGACCTTATTGAGATTTCTGAAATGGGAACTCAAAGTGATAGGCAATAGCTAGGATTTTTATGGAAAGAAGACTAGTGTAGGGGAGCCTACTGTCTTATGAAATAAATGGTAAAGTAGCATTTAAACTAGAAGACAGATCATGGTCAAAATTGAACCATGTTAGTTCAATAGTTAGAGCATATGAAGGAGGAATCAGTGACACATAGGTTCAGCAATATAGCATTGTTTACTCTTCATTTACTCTTGGAGAGCATTTCCACTTACTGCATGGAGAGTTAGAGCAGCTGACCTGCAATCCTGCATGGGTGTGGAGAGGGAGATCTTGTGGGGAAGGGAAAAGAATCAGGTGACCCAGTCTATTCTCAAATAGACTTCTGAATAAATACACTAATACATTTTTATCTCTGCAATCCCTTCGGGGAATGTCCCTAGGTAAGGATTAGCTAGAGTAAGTAGAACCCAGAGGCTAAGGCTTGGCTTCCTGGAGAACTTCACAAAGGCTTTTCACCACTCTGGAGTGTAAAATGGACCTGTTTTATAATCTAAACACTTTTTGCTGTGTGAAAAACTCCCTGAATCTCCTTCATTTTGTTCTAGATGGGAAGGAAAGACCTGGGGAGCTGCCTCTGATGATTCAGACTTCTGTTTGCTTTACCTGAATATCCTGATTTCATGTATACTTGTAATTACTTAGTAAAGCATGCTACTGGGTATGATCTGTGATTAGTGTGTCTGATTTGACAACTCAGTGTATGTGTTAGTTCTCTGGAGTGGGGCAAAATATGTGGATGTGAAAGAAGTCAATTTATCCATTTAAGTCAATTAGTGGCTTCAAATGCAGTTCCTTTCAGGTGAACTCAATTTTGTTTTCAGTAAATAGCCTTTTTGGGTATCTCTGTCCTCTCAGTTCTTCCCAGAGCACATCTCTCTCCTGCTCTCTGGTTCTTCTAGTCTCCAATAAGTCATATGTCCTACTCTTGGTAGAAAAGCCTGTGCTCCCCTCTCTGCAATTAGTTTCTCAACTTCTGCTCTCCTTTCATGGTCAACAAATGGTGATTTTTCCCTTAGTCTTTTCCACTTATAGAAACTTGGTTTACAACAAAGTAAGAACAATTTTCAGGCTGTTGTATATGACATGTATCAATGACATGTTGCTTCCTATGCAGAAGATTCAGTTCTTAAAAATAAATCAAGCAATGCATGTGTCCCACCGGGTAATAGACTATAGAGATCATGGTCAAACTCTTGGCATATGCTGGGTAAGGAAGGGACAGAACAATCCTGATCCTTTTCATACATGAAAGGAAGAGATAAACATTTAACATGTGCATTTCATGTTGCCATCCTCTCTCAGAAGGCCAATCAGATAGTCACTCTTGTCACTCTTGTCACTCTTTTCTCTGTAAAGCCTAGAGACTCAATCATGTATATGCAATGCTGTTCTGTAGGTTGATGAGGATAGAGCTGAACACAAAGTTCAAGTGAAAAGATATTTGAAGCATAGCCAGATTTAGACATTTCTCCTTTATTATGTTTTTAATGTATTTTTGAGAGAATGTGGGGGAGGGGCAGACACACATACACACACACACACACACACACACACACACACACAGAATCTATTTTCACCTATCTTCCTTTATACTATTTTTCACAGTGGCTGCACCAACATACATTCCCACCAACAGTATACAAGGGTTATTTTTACTCCAAATCCTCTCCAACACTTAGTATTTCTTAGTATTTCTTAGAATGGTTAGTATACCAACCATTCTGACAGGTGTGAGGTGGTATCTCACTGCGATTTTGATTTGCATTTCTCTGAATATTAGTAATTTTGAATTTCATGTGCCTGTTGGCCATCTGTATGTCTTCTTTGAAAAAATGTGTATTCAGGTCCTCTGCCCATTTTTAAGATTATTTGTTTTTTTCATGTTGAGTTGTAGGAGTTCTTTATGTATTTAGGACATTAAGTTCTCATCAGATCATTTGCAAGTATCTTCTCCCATTTAATAGGTTGCCTTTTCGTTGGATGATTTTATTTTGACTTTGCAAAAACATTTTTGTTTGATGTAGTCTCAATTTTAATTTTTACTTTGGTTTCCCTTGCCTGGGGAGACCTATTCAGAAATATGTTGCTAAGGTCCATATCCAAGGGTTTACTGCCTATGTTTTTTTTCAGGGGTTTTAGGTCTTACATTTAGGTCATTAATTTATTTTTAGTTTGTTTTGTGTATGTTATAAAATAGTGTTCGTTTCATTCTTTTGCATTTGGCTGTCTGATTTTCCTAACACAATTTACTGAAGATAATCTTTCCCCCAGTGTATATTCTTGCCTTCTCTTTGGTACATGAAATGACTGTATTTATTGAACTATGTATCTATTTTGGTGCCAGTATCTGTTTTAATTACTATAACTAGGTGGTATATCTTGAAGTTAGAGATTGTAATACCTCCTCCTCCTCCAGCTTTGCTCTTTATCAAAAAGAACTACTGGAGCTATTCGGTGTCTTTTGTATTTCCGTGAAAATTTTAGGATTTGTTTGAGTTGTGTGAAAACTGCTGTTGGTATTTTGGTAGGGATTATATTAAACCTGCGGATTCCTTTGGGTAGTATAGACCTATTAATAATATTTGTTCTACCAATCCATGAGCGTGGAGTATCTTTGCATTTATTTGTGCCATCTTCAATTTCTTTCATCAACATCTTAGAGTTTTTGGACAGGTCTTTTACCTCCTTGGTTAAATTTATTCCTAGATACTTTATTCTTGCAATACACAATTGTAAATGGGATTATTTGCTTATTTTCTCTTTTTGCTAGTCTGTTATTACTATATGGGAACAGAACGGATTGCTGTATATTGGTTTTGTATCCTGCAACTTGACTGAATTCATCTATTACTTGTAATAGTTTTTTGGTTACGTTATTAGGGTTTTCTATATATGGTATTATGTCTTCTGCAAATAGTGACAATTATACTTGTTCTTTACCAATTTGGATGCCTCTTATTTCTTCTTCTTGGCTGATTGCTGTGGTTAGGACTTCCAACACTAAGTTGAATAAAAGTAGTGAGAGTAGGGGTATCCGGATGGCTCAGTCAGTTAGCATCTGACTCTTCAGCTCATGATCTCACAGTTTGTGGGTTCAAGCCCTGTGTCAGCCTGTTTGGGACTGACAAACAGTCAGTCCTCTCTCTCCCTATCTCCCTCTCTCTCCCTATCTCCCTCTCTCTCCCTATCTCCCTCTCTCTCCCTATCTCCCTCTCTCTCCCTATCTCCCTCTCTCTCCCTATC
Organism: Panthera pardus; assembly: GCF_024362965.1. Classification (NCBI taxonomy): domain Eukaryota; kingdom Metazoa; phylum Chordata; class Mammalia; order Carnivora; family Felidae; genus Panthera; species Panthera pardus. Next base: position 71,055,905 of record NW_026526810.1, on the reverse strand, counting down.
TCCCTCTCTCTCCCTCTCTTTCTGCCTCTCCCCCGCTCTATCAAAATAAATAAACATGAAGAAAAAGCAGTGAGAGTAGACATCTTGCCTTGATCCTAATCTTAGAGGAAAAGCTTTTAGCTTTTCATTGTTGAGTATGTTAGCTGAGGGTTTGTTATATACAGCCTTTATTATGTTGAGATATGTTCCCTCTATATTTATGTTAATTTTGAGATCAAGTGTTTTAAATATATAAGAAAAATTTGTATTAAGGTTTGTATACTTTCCAAATAGATACAAATACACAATGAATGTGTGCTATGCAGTTTGCTTAGTTCAGTGAATGGCACTGTCATGTGTAGTTAAACCAGCCAGAAGAAACTGCTTTTCATTGTAAACATCAAGTCCATCAACAAATCCTTTAACAAAAGAAAAAGGTTATTTATTTAATTTTATTTTTTTAAATATATTGAATTCTTTTTGTTTTTTAGAGACAAAGCATGAGTGGGGAAGGGGTGGGGGGGGGAGAGAGAGAGAGAGAGAGAGAGAGAGAGAGAGAGAGAGAGAGAGAGAGAGAGAATATGAATCTCAAGCAGTTTCCACGCTGTGTGTGGGGCTCGATTCCCATGCCCCTGGGATCATGACCTGAGCCAAAGTCAAGAGTCAGATGCTCAACTACCTGAGCCACCCAGGAACCCCTATGTATTTATTTTGAGAGAGAGAAAGTGAGGAGGGGTGGGGGGGGTGAGGAAAAGGGAGGAAATTTTAAGCAGTCTCTGATGCTTGGAGCGGAGAAGCCCGACTCAGGGCTTGAATCCAAAAACCATGAGATCATGACCTGAGCTGAACTCAAGAGTTGGATGCCCAGCTAACTGAGACACCCAGGTGCCCCCATCAAAAAACCCTTTGGAGGGCACACGTGGGGGGCTCAATCAGTTGAATGTCTGACTTCGGCTCAGGTCAAGATCTCATGGTTCATGGGTTTGAGCCCATGTCAGGCTTTGTGCTGACCTAGCTGAGGCTTCTTCAGATTCTGTCTCCCTCTCTATCTGCCCCCCCCCCCACACTTGGACTCCTCTCTCTCTCAAAAATATACATTAAAAAAACCGTTTTGATTTTATCTTCTTAATATCTTAAAAATCTTCCTACTTCTTTCATCAAAATCACTATAAGTCCATCATTTTCATCTGACCTACTGACATAGTCATTAATTTTATTTCCTGGCATACTCTTTATAACTTTTCCAGTAAGTTCTTTGTAGTACAGTTACTGAACTTTTCTAAAGGCAAACCTTCTGTCAACTCCTTGCAGAAAACCAGTCAGTGGCTTCTATTGCTTTTAGAATAAAGACAAAATTCTTTCACATGTTCTATAAGGGCCAATAGAATATGATCTCTATCCAATTTATTGAGCTACTGGTAACTCCAAACTCTATTAAAGCAGGCCTGATTTTCTTCATTATCTTTGAGACGGATAGCCAATTGCCTAAATGTCTAAAACTGATTACCTGTTCTCGATCGATTTTCAAAGTTTGGTGATTTGTTGCAAGATATTTGGCCATTTTGTTTTGCTGCCACTCTTTTGGGCATAAAGTTTCTTATAATATGTCTCTATTGTTCTTTTAATATCTAAGTTTCATATCTTAAAACATAAAAGTCATTCTCACAAATGACTTATTCACACCTTTCAGGAATGTTTATGGTGAAAATCTGTAATGTCAGGCAGTAATCTCATCGCAGAAATGATAGACTACAAAATATCATGAGTAGTTACCTGTAGATAGTTGGATAACAAGTAATTTTTATTTTTTTCTCTTCATATACCTACATTTTTTAAATTGACTAGAATAAACATGCTCTATTTCTGTAAACATAAAACAAAACAACTCTTTAAATACTCTTTGGAGTATTGGCAATAGAATTAACTGTTAACACATTTTGGAGGTAGCAGTTGTAAAATCTGTACAAAAAATCGTGAAAGCACTGGAAAACATTTTAAATTAGATAAAAATTGGAGAAGATTTTACTGTTGAAAAATTGTAACTCTATAGGGTAAAAAATCAGGAGTTTGCAGTTAATTTTTCTGTATGTTCTTCTCAACCACTACGTCAGTGGCAACAGAAAACTATATATTTACAGGTTGAGGTGACAACAAAACAAAATGAAGCAAAACGACATAAAAAAGCAGTTGAGGGCTAGAAAGGATTGCTGTAAATTGAAGAGGGGAATCCTATGAAAGTTACAGAATGCGTGACTCGAAATCCAGTGAAGACTGCCTGTATCTCTGGTGCTAAACTACACATGTGCAGGGAGGAAGCTACAGGGACAGTCCCCAAGCAAGCAGAGATGGGAGAGGAAACAGCCTTGAAAGACAGAGCTGCACTGGATGAGATTAGTGTTTGCTGTGATTTTAACGGAGTAGATTTCTCAAACTATACACAGCTTGGTGGCAGGCAGCTGAAGCATTAGAGGCTTGAAGCATCAGAGGACAGAAACTAAAACTGGAAGAGTGGCTGACACTTGAGGGAATCACTTCACCCATGTGATCCTACAGACTGTCAGTCCTCAAATCCGTTTCTATACTCTGCTCAGACACTTGGCTTGCCTAACTGCGCAACTGGCAGATGCAGGAGACAACCTCAGGGTTCCAGGCTGAAAAAATGTAGCTTCGGGAATTTGTGAAAATCAAGCAGAGATGTCACTTACTGCAAAATGCAGTGTAGAGTTTACACTTTGAATCTGGAATAGATAGTTGTATATTAGAACAACAATAAACTACAGAAAACAAAGGATGCAACAGCCGAAAACAATCCTCAGAAGAAGACAACAGATTGCAATATCTAAAATGTTGTTTTCTAATTTTTTTAATGTTTATTTATTTTTGAGAGAGAGAAACAGAGTGTGAGCAGGTGAGGGGCCGAGAAAGAGGGAGACCTAGCATCTGAAGCAGGCTCCAGGCTCTGAGCTGTCAGCACAGGTCCTGATGCAGAGCTCACACGAATGGTGAGATCATGACCTGAGCTGAAGTCGGACGCTTAACTGACTGAGACACCCAGGCACCCCTAAAATGTTGTTTTTAACAAAAAATCACTAGACCTGCCAAAAACCCAGGTTTTTGGCAAAAAAAAAAAGTGTGTGACCTACACTTTGGGGTGAAAAAAAAGCGATCAGTAGAAGTTGACTTTGAGTGGGTCCAGAAACTGGATTTAGCAAATGAAGATATCAAAACAGCTTTTATAAATGTGCTCAAAAAATTAATGGCAAATATACTCAAATAATAAAGGAAAAATTGGTACTCTGAGTAGTTAGGGAAGTTATCAACAGAGAGACAGAAACAATTATAAAAAGATACTCGAGATGTATAAAGCACAATAATTAAGAAAAGTTGATGGATATGTTCAACATTTGTAGGTGGTAGGAAAAATATTAGTTAATTTGAAATTATATTAATTAAAAATTACCTAGTGTGAGTAACAGAGGGAAGTTTACTTTAAAAAAAATAAGCAGAGTTTTAGAGAGCTATGGAACAAAATCCAACAGTCCAACATATGTGCAATTTATGTCCTAGGAGGGAAGGAGGGAGAGAGTCTCAGGAAAAATATTTGAAATTATAAGGGCCAAAATCTTCCCAAGTTTGGTGGGGGAAAGTGTAAACATGAAGATTCAAGAATTATTAATAAAACTCAAGATGACAACAGAAAATCCCACCTAATCATATTTTAGTCCAATCACTCAAAGTCAATGATGGAGAAAAATATTGAAAGCAGCCAGAAAAGTTTAACAAATTACATGCAAGACAACAGTACGATTCACGATTGACTTCCTATCAGTAACAAGAGTCCATATCGTATTGGAAAGACATGTTCACATTGCCAAAATTGTCTGTTAAGAATTTTATATCCATTGAATCTAGCATACCTGCTTTAAAATTTCTAAAGGTAGTGCTTTAGACTGAAGAGAAGGGACACAGATGGTAAGTTTAGATTTATAAGAAGTGAAATACCCAAGAAATAATATGTTGGTAAGTATCAAAGGTTACATTTTTCTTTTGCTATCTCAAGTGTTTTAAAAGGCATATGGTGGCTCAGAGCTGAAGTTACAACTGAATATAGGATTTATATATAGATATATATGATAATAATAACGATTGGGGGATAACTTCAAAATATTATTCCAAGTTTCCAGTATTTAATTTAAATAATTAAACATTAGCTGTCAGAAGCTTGTGCTAAATTAAAGATGGGTGTTGTTATGCCTGGCAAACACTAAAATGAAATGCAAAGAGTTAAAGCTAGTAGGCCAAGAGAGAAAAGGGAACACTCAAAATAATGTAACATGAAATATGGCAGAAAAGGAATAAAGAGCAGATAAAAATAATAGATATTAAATTTAAAAAAGAACAAAATGCCAGACCTAAGTACAACCATGTTGATAACTCCTTCAGGTAAAATGGGCAAAACACTCCAGTCAAAAGACTGTTGTTCATCTACAATGGAGTATGACTCAGCCAGATCTCCCCATTTGGGACAACATGGATGGACCTAGAGGGTATTGTGCTAAGTGAAATAAATCAGAGAAAGACAACTACGATAGGATTTTACTTATATGTGGAACCTAAAAACAAAACAACAAAAAAGCAGACACAGACCTATAAATACAGAGAACAAACTGATGGTTATGGGGTATGGGGAAAAGACTTTTTCAGAGTGTGCAAGAAAACAAGAACCAGAAGCAGCTGGGAGGCTTTCTGCAAGAGATACAGTTGGGCACAAAGACACAGGTAGGGTGAATCTACAAGGTAGACAAAATATGTACTATGCAAATAGTTAAGACTAGGAAAGCTTGAATGGCTATATTAATGTAACAAAAAGGGGCACAGGGGGCATTGCAATCACTGAAGTGACTGACTCTTGATCTCCATTCAGGTCATGCTCTCCCAGTTTGTGAGTTGGAACCCTGCATGGAGCTCTGTGATAAAGGCTTAGAGTCTGCTTGGGATTCTGTCTCTCCTTCTCTCTGCCCCTCCCCTGTTTGTGCTCTCTCCCTCTGTCTCTAAATAAATAAAATTTTAAAATGAAGAGAAAAAAAAAAAGACTTCGGGAAGTCTGGGTGGCTCAGTGAAGCATCTGACTCGATTTGGGCCTAGGTCCGATGTTACTAGCATGAGACTGAGTCCCGTGTTGGGCTCTGCCCTGGGTATGGAGTCTGCTTAGAATTCTCTCTCTCCCTCTGCCCCTCCTTCACTTGTGTGCATGCTCTCTCTCAGACATAAAAAAAAAAAAAAAAAAAAAAAAAAAAGACAAGAAGGGTTACAAGAGACAAAAAGGCTTTTTTCCTAATGATAATCAATTTAGGCCAAAAACACCACTGACAGACTTAATTGAGAAATAGACAAAGGCAAAATTATTGGTGGTTTTTAAATTTTTTAAATGTTTATTTTTGAGAGTGAGAGCGAGAGTGAGAGACAGTGAGAGAGAGAGCAAGTGGGGGAGAGGCAGAGAGAGAGAAACAGAATCTGAAGCAGGCTCCAGGCTCAGAGCTGTCAGCACAGAGCCCAAGGTGGGGCTTGAACCCATGAGATCATGACCTGAACCAAAGTCGACACAACTGACTGAGCTACCCAGGTGCCCCCTTGTGATTTTTAGAAACACGTCGGTCTCAGGTATCGAGGGTACCATTTCACAACAAAGAATCAGCAAGGATGTAGATTATTTAACAACTGATTATATCAGGTACCATAAATTTTTATGGTTTTGGGTTTTTAATTTAGGTCTTTGGTCCATTTGGGGTAAATTTTTTTGTGTTGAATATGAGGTATGAAGAGAAATTCAATCTTTTGCATATGCTGGAACCACATGTTAAACAAAATCTTTCCTGTATTGAATTTACTTTGCATCTTTCTGGAAATTGCCTGTATATGGGTGGATTTATTACTGGACTTTTTAATGTACTCCCTTGATGTCCTTCCCCATGCCCCTCAAACCACACACCACATTTTATGGTAAGAATGGAAATCAGGTTGTGTAAGTACTCCAAATTTGTTCTTTTTCAGAATGTTTTTGCCGACTCTAGTTCCTTTGCTTTCATATAAAGACTTTAGAAACAGCCTGTCAATTAAAAAAATGTTGAAATTTTGATTGAAATTATATTGTACATGAGTTTGGGGAGAATGGACATATTAACGCTATTGAGTCTTTTAAAAATTTTTTTTAACATTTATTCATTTTCGAGAGACAGAGTATGAGTGGGGACGGGCAGAGAGGGAGAGACAGAATCTGAAGCAGGCTCCAGGCTCTGAGCTGTCAGTACAGAGCCTGATGCAGGGCTCAAACCCACAAATTGTGAGACCATGACCTGAGCTGAAGTCAGACGCTTAACCGACTGAGCCACCCAGGTGCCCCTGCTGTTGAGTCTTTAAATCCAAGAGTATGATATTGCTCTACCAGTTTATGTTTTGATTTCTGTAATTAGTGCTTTATAATTTTAGCATAAGGATTTGCATATACTCTGTAAGATTTATACCTATGTTATAAACTATTTGGTGCCACTTTAAATTTTAATTTGTCTCAATTTCCAATCGTTCATTGCCACTATATAGAACAAAATTGTTCTGTTCATGTTGTCCTCATAAGGCTCAACCTTGATAAACTTGGTTTTTAAAAGAGTGCTAGTTACTTTTTTTAAGATTCTTTGGAGTTTTCTAGGTAGACAGTCTCATTTTCTAAGAATAGCGACGATTGTATTTCTTATTATTTTTTTTTAATCTGTGTGTCTTTTTTTGTCTTACTTTATTGTACTGAGTAGGATAGCCAATGCAATGCTTACTAGGAGTGGTAAAAGCAGAAATCTCTGTGTTGTTCCCAGAGGGAAAGGAAGCATTTAGTCTTTGACTATTAAGGATCATTTTAGCTGTAATTTTTTTGGTGGGTGCCCTTGGTCAACTTTGAGAATGTTCCTTTCTATTACCGGTTTACTGAAGGTTTTATCATGAAGGGGTGTTGAATTTGTCAAAAGCTTTTTCTGCATCTATTGAGATAATAACAGGGTTTTTCTTCTTGTTCTGTGGATATGGTGAATTATAGTCAGTCCTCATTATTTGTAGATTCCATGTTTGTGAATTTGCCTACTTGCTAAAATTTATCTCTAACCCCCAAATCAAAATTTGTGGTGCTTTTGCAACATTTTCAGACATGCACAGAACAGCAAAAAATTTAGCTCAGCCAGTGTGCACGGTCCCAGCTGAGGTCAAATGAGGTGATGTTTCGCCTTCCTCTTAAGGCTCTCAAATTATAAACAAGCATCATTTTCATCGTCTGTTTATTTTCATGTTATTCACATTTTTGTACTTTTTGTTGGTGATTTTACTGTTTAAAATGTCCCTTAAGCATACTGCTGAAATCTGTCTTGTGTTCCTGAGTGATAGGACTTACAGAAGAAACAGATGTGAAACATCAAGCTTTGTTCAGGGTAGAAGGATACTGCTTTTGGTCAGTGGGTCCAGTGTTAATGGATGAACAATATAGATTAAATAAGGTGTCATAACATTTTTCCAAAGAAGACATACAGATAGCTAACAGGAAGATGAAAAGATGCTCAACATCACTCATCATCAAGGAGATACAAATCAAACCACGATGAGATACTACCCCACAACTGTCAGAATGGCTAAAATTAACACAGGAAACAACAGATGTTGGTGAGGATATAGAAAAAGGGGAACCCTCTTACACTGTTAGTGGGAATGAAAATTGGTGCAGCCACTCTGGAGAACACTATGGAGTTTTCCCAAAAAGTTAAAAATAGAACTACCCTATGATCCAGCAAGTGTACTACTAGGCATTTAACCAAAGAATGCAAAAATACAGATTCAAAGGGGTACATGCACCCTAATGTTTATAGAAGCATTATCAAAAATAGACAAACTATGGAAAGAGTCTGAATGTCCATCAACTGATGAATGGATAAAGCACATATGTATGTGATGGAATATTACTCAGCCATCAAAGAGAATGAAATCTTGCCATTTACAATGACGGATGGAGCTAGAGAGTATTAAGCTAAACTAAGCAAGTCAAGCAGAGAAAGACAAATACCATGCAATTTCACTCATTTCTGGAATTTAAGAAACAAAACAGGTGAACATATAGGAAGAGAAAAAAAGAGGGAAACAAACCACAAGAGACTTTATTTTTTATTTATTATTTATTTATTTATTTTTGGTCAAGTTAACATACAGCAGAGTCTTGGCTTGAGGAGTAGATTCCCGTGATTCATCACTTAGATACAATACCCAGTGCCCATTCCAATGAGTGCCCTCCTCAATGCCCGTCACAGACGTTCTCCACTCCCTTAACCCCCACTGCCATCAACCCTCAGATTGTTCTATTTAAAAGTCTTTTATGGTTTGCCTCCCTCTCTGTTTGAAAGACCCCATATCTTCAGTTAAGTTTCTCAAATTCCACATATGAGGGAAATCCTATGATCTCTTTCTCTGACTGACTGACTTTGCTTAGAATAATACCCTCCAGTTTCGTTCACATTGTTGCAAATGGCATGATGTCATTCTTTTTCATCCCTGAGTAGTATTCCCTTGTGTGTATATACCACATCTTCTTTACCCGCTCATCTGTTGATGGACATTTGGGTTCTTTCCATACTTGGGCTATTGTTGATAGTTTTGCTGTAAACATTGGGGTGCATGTGCCCCTTTGAAACAGCATACCTGGATCCCTTGAATAAATACCTAGTAGTGCAATTGCTGGGTCATAGGGTAGTCTTATTTTTAATTTTTTGAGGAACCTCCATACTTTTTTCCAGAGTGGCTGCACCAGTTGGCATTCCCACCAGCAGTGCAAAAGAGACCCTCTTTCTCCGGATCCTCACCAACATCTGTCGTTTCCCGAGTTGTTTATTTTAGCCACTCTGATGGGTGTGAGGTGGTATCTCAATGTGGTTTGGATTGTATTTCCATGATGATGATCAATGTTGAGCATCTTTTCATGTGTCTGTTGGCCATCTGGATGTCTTCTTTGGAAAAATGTCTATTCATGTCTTCTGCCCATTCACTGGATTATTCATTTTTTGGGTGTTGAGTTTGGTAAATTCTTTATAGACTTTTGATATTAACCCTTTAACTGATAGGCCATTTGCAAATATCTTCTCCCATTCTGTCAGTTGTCTTTTAGCTTTGATTGTTTCCTTCTGCTGTGAAGAAGCTTTTTATCATGATGAGGTCCTAATAGTTTATTTTTGCTTTTGTTTCCCTTGCCTCCAGAGACGTGTTGAATAAGAAATTGCTGCGACCAAGGTCAAAGAGGTTGTTGCCTGCTTTCTCCTCGAGGATTTTGATAGCTTCTGTCTTACACTGAGGTCTTTCATCCATTTTGAATTTATTTTGGTGTATGGTGTAAGAAAGTGGTCCAGGTTCATTCTTCTGCATGTTGTTGTCCAGTTTTCCCAGCACTATTTGCTTAAGAGATTGTTTTTTTTTTCAAATGAATATTATTTCCTGCTTTATTGAAGATTAGTTGGCCATATCTTTGTGGGTCTATTTCTGGGTTCTCTCTTCTATTGGTCTGTGTGTCTGTTTTTGTGCCAATACCATACTGTCGTGATGGTGACAGTTTTGTAATACAGGCTAACATCTGGCATTATGATGCTTTCAGCTTTGGTTTTCTTTTACAACATTACTTTGGCTATGCGGGGTTCCATACCTCTTTTAGTGTTGTTTGTTCAAGCTCTGTGAAGAATGCTGGTGCTATTTCAATTGGGATTGCGCTGAATGAAACCACAAGAGACTCTTAGAGAACAAACTGAGGGTTGGTGGAAGGAAGTAGATGGGGGATGGGGTAGATGGATAATGGGTATTAAGGAGGGCACTTGTTATGATGAACACTGGGTGTTGGATGTAGGTGATGAATCACTGAATTCTACTCATGAAACCAGTATTGCACTATGTGTTAACTAACTGGAATTTAAATAAAAAAGAAAATAAAACTCCTATAAAGAGATGGTGAATCAAGAAGAGGAAAAAAAAAGTAAATGAGGTATCATAAAACAGAAACACACTAAAACAAGGTTCTATATGGATCAGTTGATGAAAATTCATCAACAAAACCATCTGCCTGCAGCTTGGTTTGTTGGATAGTTTTAAAGTATAATTTCAGTTTCTTTAATAGATTTAGAAATAATCAATTCATCTAACTCTTGAGTGAGATTTTGGAGTTTGGATCTTTTAATGACTTTAATACTTCATCTAAGTGGTTGATTTTATGGGTGTCGAGTTGTTTGTAGTGTTCTTATTAACCTGTCATGATATTGTCTCTGGCATTTCTGACATTTTAATGTGTATGTTTTCTTTCTCTTTATGTCTCTCTTTCTCTCTGTCTTTCTGTCTCTTTTGGTTTGCCTGGCTAGAGGCTTATCAGTTTTACTGATCGTCCCCCCTCCCGACACTCCGTCCCACCACAGAACAAGTATTTTGTGTGTTTTTTTCTATTGTTACCATTTTCATTGATTTCAGCTTGTACTTAATTTCTTTCTTCTATTTGCTTGAGACAATTTTCTCTTTTATTCTTAAGTTTCTTACAGTGGAAACTATGGAATATTGATTTAAGATATTTTTAGCTCATCTAAGATAAGCATTTGATGTATACATTTTCCCCAAGCACTGCTTTAGCTTCCAGCATCACCTACCACATTCTTACTTTCATTCAGTGCAAAATATATTTAACTCTGTTAGATTATTTTTGACCCTCAAGACCCATTAGAATTGTGTTCATTTTCAAATATTGGAGGGATTTTCCAGATTTTTTTTTTTTTTTGCTGTTCCTAATTTTATTTTTTAAATGTTTGTTTGTTTATTTTGAGACACAGATAGACCAAGCACACACATGTGCTAGGTGGGGGGGAGGGGTGGAGAGTGAGGGTGAGAGAAAATCCCAAACATGCTCTGCACTGATGGTACAGTGCATGTGGGGCTGAATCTCACAAACCCTGAGATCACGATGTGAGTCGAAATCAAGAGTCGGACGCCTAACCGATAGAGCCACCCAGGCTCCCTGATTCCTCATTTTAATCTATGATTGTTAGAAAACATCATGGTGTAAATCAATTCTTTTAATTTTGTTGAGGTTTGGTTTTATTTGGTGTTTTGGAAAGTGTTTCACATACCTTTGAAAATAATGTATATTCTGCTATTACTTAGTGGAATGTTCTCTAAATGGCAAATACGTCAAGACGATTAATGGCATTGTTCAGATCTCCTCTGTAGTTACCGAACTTCTACTTTTTCTCTCGGTCACGAGAGAGAAGTGTCAAAATCTCCAACTGTTAACTGTGGGTTTTCTCTTTGTCTTTTCAGTTCTATAAGTTTTGCCTCATGGGTTGTGAAGCTCTGTAGTTCTATACACATTTAAGATGATGAATTCTTCTTGGATATTGACTTCACAAATACAACTATATAGCTATAAAATATAACTGTGTAACTTTATAAATATAACTATTTCATCTTTATTTTGATTAGTTTTTTTTTAATTTTTTTTTAACATTTATTTGTTTTTTGAGACAGAGAGAGACAGAACATGAACAGGGGAGGGGCAGAGAGAGAGGGAGACACAGAATTGGAAGCAGGCTCCAGGCTCTGAGCCATCAGCCCAGAGCCTGACGCGGGGCTCGAACTCACGGACTGTGAGATCATGACCTGAGCCGAAGTCGGACGCTTAACCGACCAAGCCACCCAGGCGCCCCTATTTTGATTAGTTTTTACATGACCTATCTTTTCCAATATTTTTGCCTCAATGTGTACTGATGTGGTTGGATTAAAATCTACCATCCTCCTACCAGTTTTGTTTTAGTGTCATCTGATAATTACATTTTTTTCTCTTTTATAGCTTCTTTTGGATTGAGTAATTTTTATAACTACCCTTTATTCTGTTACTGTCTTATTCATATCTCTTACCTTTTTTTCCCCCCTCAGGGGTTGCGTTAGAATTTACAATACGTATCTTTAATTGCTCAGCATCTATCTTCAAATAATATCAAACCACTCCGTAGGTAGTTTAAGGACCACAAAGGGGGATAGGCTAAATTTTTTCCTCTCTTCTTTTGCACTATTAATTTAGAAATTTAAGCTTGTACCTATGCTATGGATGTACAATAAAGAATTCCTATTTTTGTTTGGTTAGTAATTCATCTTTTAAGACAATTAGAAACAAGACAAATGAGTTTTACCTTTACTTTCATTTGTGCCAGTGAGTTTTCTTTATTTCTTGATGTAGATTTAAGGTTTTCTCTGGTATCATTTCTTCTGCCTGGAACATTTCCTTTAACACTTGTCATAATATAGATCAGCTGGCAATGGATTTTCCAAGTTTTTCTTTCTCAGATAAAGTTTTTATTTTCACTTTTATTTTCAGAATATATTTTAAGAGTATAGAATTTGTAGTTAAGTTTCTTTTTTTTCTTTCAGCACTTGAAAGGTGTCACTATATTTTTACGTGGCTTGTATTGTTTCTGGTGATGTTTGCTCTAATTCTCACCTTTGTGCCTTATCTATGTTATGTACCTTTAATCTTTGGCTTTTTAAAAGATATTCTCTTTGCTTTTGAGGGGTTTGAATATGATGTGTGTGTGTGTGTGTGTGTGTGTGTGTGTGTGTGTGTGTGTTGTATTTATCCTAATTTATGCTCGATGTTCATTGAGGTTCTTGGATAAGTGTTTTGGAAAATTGTCAGCCATTATTTCTTCAAATGGTTACTTTTCTTAGTTTCCTTTCTATCTCCTTTTATCATTCCAATAGCCTACACATCAGTCTGTTGATACTGTCTCAGAGCTCTAATTTTTTTCTTTTCTACTCTTTCCTGTTAATGTTTCCGTTTGAGTTATCTCTGTTGATTTGTTTTCAAGTTCACTAATTGTTTCCAGTGCTGACTTGAGTCTACTGATACACCTGTCAGACCTTCTTCGTGTATGTTTTTATGCAAGCATGTTGAGTTACTTTACATTTTCTGTGTTACAATTCTCATATTTAAGACGTCTTGTTGATTGTCTTATCTCTTGAAAGGAAATTTTTTTTAATTCCTTTTATGCTTTTAATTTTTTGTTGACAACTGGTATTTTATGTAGGCTAATGGAAACTAAGATGAGTAGGTGAAAAGAAATATGGGTCCATATCTTCTTTTGCTAGGCCTCTCGGTGGAGGGTTGGACCAATTTGTCAGAAATTGAACCGAAGTTCGTCTCTTTTGTTGCTATGGTCAACCTCTGTGGACTGCCTGCTTCAAATTCCTTTAGCATTACCTTGTGTTTAAGGTGGGGGCTGGTTTGCCAGAGGGTTTTTCTCAATATTTGCTTTCTCATCAGCTTTAGGTCTTTGAACTTGTGTACCAGAGAGGGTCTTTATCTTCTTGAATCTTTCTTAGCAGTAGAGTAGTTCTGTTACTTGATGTTCTGGTAGTTTGGCGGTAGGGGCAGGAAGAGGAAGACTTTCTCCTTTCTTCTGCTTCGGCATTGATATTAGGTTGGCACTATACCCCTAGATTCTTTTGGGGATGAGGGGACTTTTTCAGTGATCTTTCACTCTTCAGCTCAGAATTTATTTTTCTCCTCCCACATGGGTAGAGGGATTATTGTTTCCTTCCTTCAGATATACCAATGTCATAAGGAGACATTTTTAATAGTACTTTAAAGAGCAAAAGGGTTTGCTGCCCTTCTCCCAGCAGTTTATGACTTTTATTCTATAAGGGTAATCAGTGGGGCAGAATCTGGATGGTGCATCATGCTTTTTCTTTTTCTCCAAGTACTTGTCTTCAACTTTGTATTTGTCTTGTTTTATTCATCGGTATGTTTGAAAAACTTCCATGTTGTTTTGGATATAGTTTGTTCATTCTTATTGCTGAAGAGAATATTATTTATCTATACATTGCTATTAATACTACTGCTATTGAATATTTGGGATGTTTCTGGTTTGGCTCTAATGTGAATAGAGCTATATATTCTTGTATATGAGTTTGGTGAACATATATATTTTGCTTCTATTGAGTATATTTACATCTATGAGATTAATTGTTGAATCAAAAACTATGCATATAATTAGTTATAGGAGACCCTGTCTAACAATTTTCAGAGTCATTATACCAATACACATTCCTTCTAGTATTGTAAGCAAGTTTTAGTTTCTCCTTATTGTTTCTATCACTTGGAGTTTTCTTTCCTTTTTCATGTAGCCACTCTAGAGAATATTGTTTTAATTTTTATTCCCCTCATGACTAATGACGTTTGCCACCCTTTTCATGTTGGCTGTTTGGTTAGCCTCTTTTTTAGTTGCCTAATCAAGTCTTTTACTCATATTTCTACAATGGGTATTTTGTTTATATTTCATTGGTGCAGAGCACAAAGATCAGACATGGACTATGTATATATGTCAACTGATGGACGAATCTGCACTGTACTAGTGGGAGTGGTTTTTTTAAAATGTGGGCGGTAGAATTGTTGATCACTTTATTTTAATTCCTATGTTTTTTTAATTAATGTGTGGGTGTGACTGGGTGGCTTAGTTGGTTAAGCCTCAGACTCTTGGTTTTGGTTCAGGTCATGATCTCACATTGGTGGGTTCAAGTCCCATGTCAGGCTTTGTGCTGACAGCGTGGAGCCTGTTTGGGATTCTCTATCCCTCTCTCTCTGCCCCTCCCTGACTTGGGCTATAGTGCTCTCGCTCGCGCGCGCTCTCTCGCTCTCTCTCTCTCTCTCTCTCAAAAGAAATAAACTTAAAAAATAAAGTGAATTGTAGACTTTTCATTTATTTATTTTTATTTTTTCAGAAAGAGTGAAAGCATGAGAAGAGGAGGGGCAGAGGTGGAGGGAGAGACGGAATCTTAAGCAGACTCCAGGCCCATTGTGGAGCCCCATGAGGGTTTGATCTCAGGACCATGCAGTTGTGACCTGAGCCAAAATCAAAAGTTGGATGCTGAGCCACCCAGGTACACCCCCATCTTTATCAAATTTTTTTTCCTAAATGTTCTATAGTAAATATCTATATATGTACAACTTTAATCAATCAAAAGGTTGGAAACTAAAAATTAAGTCTTATCATGACATAAGCATTTCTGATGATTACAACATAACTTTAATTTATAAATTGACCCAATTGGCAAAATGGTAAAATCTAGCCAGAGATTTAGAACTTTCAGTATTCTTTCTGCAGTTTTAGTGAGAATATGAATAAATCAATGAATGGGTGAATCAGTAAATGACCCAGAGAAATATCCTTTTGTGTGATTAATAATTTCCATATTTACTACCTATAAATGATATTAAAATTTCATTTTTGATGTGCTGCTGAATCACTAGCCTCAAAGCTCTGTTGGTCCAATTTTAAAGGCTAATATATAAGTTATTTTGAGGGCATTACCTGAAATTATAGTTGTCTTCTTGGAAAGAAATAATATTCTTAGTGAGTTTTTCCATATATTATGTTAAGTAGTATAACATTTTGAATAGAGAAAGATTGACTTGTAATTGCTAACTGGTGGCTCATTGTTTTTATTATCTTTGTTCATCTCACTATATCTCTTATAGATGTGTTTTTGTCTCGTCTGGAATAGAATTTACAAGGATTCATGCTAGATGTTATGTAGAGTTTAAATATAGTAAATTTTGAATGTCAGTTGTACAAAATATGAACCTCCTTTACATTATTATCATTAAGGACAGGATTCAAATCTTTATGTAGACTATTACAGGAATATCATACAATTTTTAAGCAAATAGTTGCTATATAATAGGCAATATGTTTACTATAATGCTCTTCACCAAGTCAGATAAAAAAACAAAACAAAACAACTCTGTTTTTATATCAGAATATGAAAGGCCATGAGAAAAGTGGTTGGATTTATTACTTACAAGTTATCCACATAGAACACATATATAGTATCCTACCAAAACAATTTCTTCTAATTTAGTGGCTTGGCATAGCTTAAAATAGAATTCACTAAATAATATGTCTTCAAACTCATCGATTGTAGACATTGTAGTATGAAAAATGTAAAGCTAACAGTAACTAATGCTCTTCAAAAGTATGGTAGCCTTTGCAAATTGTTTGGAATTAATTTGTTTTGAGTAAACGGAAATTAGTCTGTTAAATGAAGCTTTTAAGACAGGGATTACAAAGGGGTAAGAGACCATCTCACCAGGATAGCTTAAAACCCACACATTTGTACGTGTCAGGAGAAGTACTGTCCTTTAAAAATGATCTTATTCTTTCCAATTGTCTGAGATTGGTGCCTCCTGATGTGATCTGGAGATCTGGCAAAGTAGAAACATATTTAGATTCTTACTCATTAGAATACTGAACTCATCCATCAGCAGGATTGACAAGGTCTTAGACAAAGCATTTTGCCTGGCACACAACCTGTACTGAGATTTTCCTGTGGCTATAATGTAGCACACCTGACAGATGTTTGAGTCATTTAACACAGCAGGCGGTACTCATAAACACCACAGACTGGCATTCAACATGATAGGGATTATTTTTCTTTTGTCTGCCTGAAGTTATATGGCCTATAATCAACAAAGGATTTAGGCATAACTAGCTAAAATGTAGGGTGTGATATCATTTATATGCGATATTTCTCATGCTTATAAAGCTTACAAAATATCCCGGAAGCTGAGATACTTTTTGACACAGGTGAAAAACATTTTACATGTTTCCTTTTTCATGATTAGAACTGGTATAGGAAAGAAAGGCATCATGGGTATTATTCACAGAGTAAAGCTTCTGTATCACTATTTATTTTCTTGATATTTCCTTAATGATGTAATGGGCTTTACTAAGCCCATACTAATTTTTAAATTCAACATGGTGGCGATGAAGTAAACAGTAGCAAGGTCACTAGTTAAAAATTCCCATTAACAGTGTGTCTACACCAGAACAAGAAAGGCAGAAATAAATATATACCATCTGTAGTTGTAAAACTTTCATGTCCTAAGGGATAGAGATAGATGCTATTAATTTAAATGTCATGTTTGCATTGAGTGAAGCACAGCGATTTTTTTTATTTTAATTTTTTTAGCACAGCGATTTTAGATTTGACTTTATTAAAGTTCTTTTTTTAGGTTAAGTTTCTCACTTGGTAAGTGGCAATTGGAGGACATGCTCATTGATAAAAATTATTTAGGTCCTTTGGGGAGCAGTAACGTGCAGGGGGGCATGATGCTTTCAAAATAACATTTTATTGCATTTACAAGTTATTACATAATCAAAATAATCTTGTATTCTACAACTGTATAGGGACTTTAAAAATAGGAAAATTAATAATACCTTAAAGGAACAAATAAATACCACAATTAAACCATGGTAACACTCTGGCATATATAATACCTACTTTAGAAACTGTTTTTGTAAGCATGCATTTGTTGGAAAAAGTTTCCAGTTTTGTTTTGCGTAGGTCATGGCTTTTTTTCAGTTTGCTTTAGGGTTCAGTGATTTGCTGGATACAGCTGCATGTGCAGATGCAGAAACAGTTTCATCCCAGGAAATAACCATAGTTTAGCATTTAGGTGCCAAGGTAAGTCTGTAGAAGTTAATGAAAACATTCTTTAAGGCTATGCCCAACCACGAGGACTCACTGGAATTCTGAAAAACCCATACGTGTCAGAAAGGTTGAGATTAGTTTATCTTTCCAATGTTTTATTTACTCCTGTCGCTAGCTACAGTATACTAACTGCTTTCCTAATACTCATTCTTTAACTCCTACATTTCCAGGCTGATGACCCATACTGACATTAGATTTTTGGCCCATCGGTAGTGATATTTTGAGCAAGGTTTTCTTAGCTAGCTTCAGGATTAGGTATTCTGTCCTGCTGGCTATATTGAGAAGGAGCTTCTTAAGTCTCATGTGACCTATATATACATATCTGCTTTTGTTTTTTCTTTTTAACAAACTCATTCAGAAGGGGAAAGATCAGAGATTTGAAATGATATAATTGGGATCTGCCCTGTGGGTGCTGAATCCATATTAGTCCCCTCAACTGGAAAGATGTTTCTTCACATCTAAGCCCAGTTTCCATTTCCTTTAGGCAAGCCTTCCTGACCTTTCTGACTAGCTTGAGTGCTTTATAAGGTACTTTCCAAACATCGTGCAACAGCATTACTTTTTAATGAGTATCACCACTGTAGTTTCATATTTTTGATAACTTGATTAATATCTGTTTCTTCCACTAAACTCCAAGCTCTGTAACTACAGGGTTTGTGTCTGTTTTTTTCTTACTTATATCCTTGGTGCCCAACATGTCGTGGGGACTCAGGAGGTAGTTGTTGAACAAATGCATTTCATAAAGCACTAATTATATTATTTATATATTTCTAATGTTAAATTACTATTTTGACACCTTCTCAAAACATAAACTACTCTTAGGGCATTTTGCTTTGTGTACATTGTGTGATTTTGGCACACCAATATATAATATCCTTTTTCCCTCCGTGCTGTAGAACCAACAGAGAGATGTATCCAAAAGTCAGACATGGGTTGGAGGACATGGCTTAAATGTGTGGCCAAAGTGGTGTGACTGATTTCTCACCATTACTTACTTCAAGCTTACTCGCTAGCCATTGTCAGATCCCTACTTGGCAGCAAAGTGAAGTAAAAAAAGTACTTTTGATCAGTGGACACTGGAGAAGTAGGAAATACATCAATGGGGGAAAATGCTGGGATAGGGTATAGAGAAGATTCAAGAGCTCTTAAAGGCAGGGAGTAAATGGGGTGTAATTATAATTTATACTAATAACTAATACTTAAATATTAGTAAGTAATAACTAACACTAATAACTAATACTTAAACTTAATATCAGTATCTCTAAACTTAAAACTACTTTAAATACTTAAAACTATTGCAAGCACAAGCAAATGACAAGAAAAGAAGAAAGAACGTTGCCTTTTGCGTGAGTTTTTCTTTCAGTCATGACATACAAAGAAAAGACAATTAGTAGGTATTACCCCCATTGTTGAAATTCTTCAGAACAAACACAGGATATTACATATAATATCTTTAACAATAAGCCCCACTCTATGTGTAATTTGTGCTTCATTAACCATTAACTGTTGACAGTAGTGTGTATATGTAATTTATAATTGTATACTTTTTCATGGCGTACACAATAAAAAGCTACTAATACTTGCCAGTCATTTAGGCTTCAATTTGGACATTATATTATCTAGAGAATATGTGTAAAGTCCACTCCTGGGTTCCTTTTCCTTTGGTCTCTTGGAAGCTTGTACTGTCTATTGAAATAGTTTTGCAGGACCTGCTTGTATTGTCTGTTTGCAGCTATATCTCTCTCAAGACTGTGGGGGCAGGGACAGGGTCTTACTCATATGAGAATTCGCATGGTAAAATACTTTGGTACGTAGAATGTACTTGAGGAGATAAATGGATAAATACTCATCAAAAAGCTGCCAGATACTGAGCAGGTATAATAGAATTGGGTTACAGCAAACCTTGGCATAGCTGCCCACTTTCAAATCACCCTACAACCATGGTAGGTGCTGTCCTCCGGTCTCTCTGGTGTCCTGGCATACCTTTTTTGGGACTGCCTACCCAGTGGACTCAATACTGAGTACTCTTGTAGTCATTCTGCCTGTGGCTCCAGGAAGATAGCAAAAATGAAGAAGCATCTCCCTCACTCACTCTCAGTAATGACTCTATGTCCAGCTCTTGTTGTCTCATTCTATTGCAGTTCTTCCTGTTCTTAGGCCACAAAATGGACAGCTAATGCTAAGGGAGGGAGATCAGGCATAGGAAGTGTTAGAGGGAGAAAGAGGTCTCAAACCCTCTCTAATGGGGCACTCTTTGCCTCTTTGAACTACAACAGTCACGTCCGGAGTAGCAATAATAGTCTTAAGCAGCTTCCTGTGCTGACAGCAAAGGATCCCGTTAAGACTTAGCACTAGAGAGAACGATGCCAAAGGCAAAGTCACGGAGGAAGCTGCTCCAGGAATGCAGGTCAGGCTAGAGGTGACCTGCAACAAGGTAGAGACCATGAAATTGTGGGGAAGTAGGTGAATTTGAGAACTAGGGGAGAGAGAGAAAGTAAGGATTTGAGTCCTGGATGAACAGCCCATGTTTCTAGACAGCTGCCTGTGTGCTGACGGCATTCATTAGGAGAAGGGATCACTAAGGAAAGAGGAACATTTTGGGGATAAAAAAAAGATGAGTATAGGGTAACAATTAGTTACTTTAATGGTTCCACTCTGAATTCTAGTCTCAACACACAGTCAAGCAATCAGTGTTACCTAGTAACCTTTTTGTATTTTCTTGGTGAGGCCTAGACCACACTCTCCTTGGTGACACTACCAAATAGTTACTGCTTCTCCTCAAACCCAGCTCTGGAAACTCCTCCCTCCTGCTCCCTCCCCCCTCCCCAGGTAAGCTTCCTCTCCTTCCCAGGAAAAACAGAAGTAATCTGGGAAGAGTCCTGTCCACCCACTTCTAATCATCCCCCAGGCCCTTAGGACCCTGATTTCCTCTCTCGGCTCTCACCTTTAATTTTGTCGTCAACATTGAGACCAGAGTCATCTTTGAAAACTGCACATCAAACATTGTCTCATCTTTGCTTACTGCCTCCCAGTGGCCACTGAGTCAGACTTCACGTGTTGCTCTCTCTCTCTCACTTATCTAGCATTGTCTCTTGCCACATGTCCCTGTATTTTTCACACTGACTCAATACTTCATATGCATTACACTTCTTAAAGTCTTCAGATATTTGCCTCTGCATCCCATCTGATGTGTATTGTGATTTGCTTTTTATTTGTATCATTATTGCTTAATTTTGAGTCTTAAAGTTTTTATTTAAATACCATTTCCTCCTGGAAACTTCTCTGACTGCCACCCTTCCCTCAAATATGAATTAAATTCTTCTCTTGTGCACCCTTCCCCCAACCCCATATCTGGTATTTCCCTTATGGTATTACATGTCATAGAACTTCATATTTTCTATTGATCTTTCAGAATTCTGATTACTATATATCAAGGCAAGTCCTATTTCTGTAGAGCTCAATAGAGTTCCTATTACATACTAGATGTTCTATTAATAGTTGGTAATGAGTACTGAATGATTTATATGATATTATTCTATAAACTGGAGCAATTTTGAATGGGTAGGATACCTAACCTAAATTAAATAAAGTGTTTGACTTGTATCATGTAAATGTAATTATTCTTAGTGTAAGTGGCAATTATTAGTATTTTTTTTTTTTTTTGGTAACAGCTTTATTGAGGTTCAATCCACTTACTGTATAATTCACACGTGTAAAATTACACAATTCAGTGGTTTGTAAGGTATTCAGATTTGTGCCTCAGTTACCATGATCAACTTTGGAACATTTTCAATAAATGGTAAATCTTGATCATTGATGATTTGGTACATTAGAATCTTGTTTTTGCCCATCTGGAGTGTTTTGATAATTACTTAAAATAGTTTGTTAATGTGGATCTCAAACGGCATCTTCAGATTACAGTGTCATCATCTTTTCCTAACCTGTCAAAATATACTGAGATTTGAGAAAGCCTTAATTTCTAATATTTTGGTTAATGCAAATTCAAAGTCATCAAATTATATTTACCTACGAATATTACAATGTTCTAAAAGTAGAACCTTTTCTCTCTAGCTGTAATGAGTCATTTACCTTTCCTCATCCAGGAAGCATGGTTCTCATTGTCAAGGTTACTGTCATTTGCATATAACTGAGTATCATTCCTATTCTGCTTAGGTTACTTTCAATTCTCTCTTTAAATTTTTTGTTGTTGTTGTTTGGTTTTTATTTTTTTAAATTTAGAGTCAGAGAGCGTGCACTAGAGGGGTAGAGGGAGAGAGGGAGAATACCAAGCTGGCTCCATGCTTAGCTTGGAGCCCAACATGGGACTCAATCCCACGATCCTGGGATCATGACCTGAGCTGAAATCAAGAGTTGGATGCTCAACCTAATGAGCTGCCTACACACCCCTCTGCTGGTTCCTTTAAAAACCATTGTACATGGTCATCAGATTAACCTTCTTAACATATTCACTGTATTTCTTTCATTACTTACTGGACTAGATTTCAAAATTTGATATGGGAGACATTTTTATTCTCATTTGGAGACTCTCCATTTATGAATCAGATGCGTGTGTGTGTGTGCATGTGTGTATGTGCGTGTGCATGCTTGGCAAGGAGCCATTGCTGGAAGAAAAGAAGATACTAATTTCAGGAACAGAAGAGTGAGGAAAAGAGACACATGGGCTATCATGTTTAGTAAGGCAGGGGAGATCTGCCATGACATATGAAGCTCTGGGAAAGGACAAGTATCAAGCTAATCTTGAGGATATTTTGCTGTTTTATTTAATGCAGTACTCTCGTTAACCATTTCTTCAAGAAAAACTAATACATTGAACCAACAGATATCACAGGATATTTATTATACTTCTCACTCCCAAATACACATGTTAAAACTCCAATTTCAAGATCAGTAACAATAGCAGTTACCCAGAGAGTATCATTATTTTTGTCTGTCATCTCCCCTTAGGCAGTAATGGTAATTCCCACTCGTGATTGAAAATTCAGGCAAGTCCGTGTATTTTCAGTTCCCTATTCAGATAAAAAAACAAAAACAAAAAACAACAACAAAAACTATGGTCATTTTAAGTGTCAAGGATAACTATTATAATGAATGGGGTGCCTAGGTGGCTCAGTTGGTTAAGCGTCCGACTTCCGCTGAGGTCAGGATCTTGTGGTTTGTGAGTTTGAGCCCCATGTTGGACTCTGTGCTGACAGCTTGAGCCTGGAGCCTGCTTCAGATTTGTGTCTTCCTCTTTCTGCCCACCCGCCCCCATCCGTTGCACTCTGTCTCTCTCTCAAAAATAAAGAAACATCAAAAAAAAAAAAAAGTGTCTAGTACCATGTTACAATCAAACTTTGAATCTGATATAATGTTAAAATTTTCCCCATCTGAGACCTTTTGCAAATAGAAAATTTAAAACGGAGGCTTGCTCCTTTCTTCTTTCCCAACCTGTTGTTTCTACCCTTCCTCTCCCATTTTGCTCCATTTCCTAACTTTGTTGAAGCAGGGGAAGGAAAGGTTTTGGAAGAGGGCAGCAGGGAAGGTTTTGGACTCCGGGTTTAGCTGATGATTCTCTGGGTGTTTAGATTGCTTCTTGGAATGCTCAGCCATTGTTGGGGATGCTCATCCATTTTCTTGATTTGGGTGAATGAATGCTCTTAGAGTTCATGGGTTTTTTTTTTTTTTTTTTTTGCCCTATGGGTAATTTGTGATGTGCTCGCAGGTTCTGACAGCTGAAATCCTTTGCCTCTGGTGGTATACTAAACATGACCTTGAATTCTTTGCTGCTTCCCTATCATAAGGCAGAATCCACCTCCTGATTCTGTGGATGGGGGTTGGCCTTGTGGCCAGCTTTGATAAAATGGAATGTTATGGAAATAACATTGTGACTTCTGAGTTTGGCCTCATCCCCTTGGAATACTTCTGCAGTCACGTGAAGATGCTGGAGATGAAAAAGACAAGTTGGTTAGAGAGGGAGTCCAGCTCCACCATCCCAATTATTCTCATCACTCACCAGGAGTGGAGGCTCCTGAAGTAGGAGTGGGGCCATCTTACTCAATCCTGCTTCATTTAAGCTGCAGGCCTACTGAGTGAACCAGCTCTGTCAATCCACACAACTGGGAAGAAATAAGAAATGGTTTTAAGCCCCAGTTTGTGGAGATTACACAGAAATGGATCGCTGTTGTACGACTCTAGGCGATTTCGCTGGTTAGGCTCTAGAACAATCACATGGCCACGTGTGCCCCATGAGAACTATTCGTGCATACGTAGTCCGGATGATCTGTCTCTCTCCATTTGTATCTCCCAAGCAGGAGCTGGACACCAGCCTCCCAGTTACTCTCCACAGAAGTCCTCTTCCAGTTGTCTTTCTTGACCATGCACGATAAAAGACATAGTACAATATATGTGGCTTTGGACTATAATCCTTATCTATAATACAATACTGAAGTCTAAGAAGTTCTTAATAAAGAAAAACATGAACATATCTCTATCTCTTTATACGCGTGCGTATATTTTGCATATTTATTTGGCAGCAATGCCTGAGTTAAATTAGCATGAGGCTATAATCTTTATAACCTTTAAAAAATCCCACTTGGAATATGTTTAACATTTGACTGCAGAAATATTGATATATATAATATCCACGGAGGGCGTGATATATATACTGTAATATCTTTCTAAAATAAAAAAAAATGACTTACGAAATATACACGGTAGTTAACTTTATGTGTTCGCTTGACCATATCACAGGTGTCCAGATATTTGGCTAAATGTTATTTCTGGGTGTATCTGAGGGTGTTTCTGGTAAGATTAGCATTTGAATCAGACTGAGTAAAGCACATTGCCCCTTCCAGTGAGGGTGGGCATCATCTAATGCTATGAGCATTTGAGTAGAACAGAAAAGTGGGAGGAGGGAACATTGAGTCTCTATGCCTGACTAAGCTGGGACGAGGGTCTTTTCCGGGGCTTGGATGGGAACTTGAACTGTTGGCTTCCCTGGCTCTCTGGCCTTCAGGCTTGAACTGAAACTGTACCACTGGCTTTCCTGAGCCTCCAGCTTGCAGATGGCAGATGGTGGGATCTCTCAGTCTTTGTAATAGTGCCAGCCAATTCTGTATATTAAATGTTTCTCTTTCTCTCTGTATGAATACATATCATGTCCTAGTGTTTCTGTTTCTTGAGAGAATCCTAACTTATATATTCGCTCTCCTCCAGTATTTCGGGAAAGAGGCTGTGCAGCTCTGTGAGTCTCCTTTTCTTCTTTGAATGTTTGCATTCTGATGGAACACCTCATTTTGGTGTTGGATATCTAGTGTCTTACTATTTTGGTCAAAAAGCCTGTTTTAACATTTTGTTATCTGTTGATGGACATTTTTCTTCAATTTACTAGAATTACTATTTAAATTACTAGAATTTACTATTTCTTTTAGACGAGTTACCATGAATAACACAATGCAAAAGGATTATTTTTTTAAGTTTATTTATTTATTTTGAGAGAAAGAGCGGGGGAGGCAGGGAGAAGGCAAGTAGGGGAGGGGCAGAGAGGGAGAGAGAGAATCCCAAGTGGCTTCCAGGGCCCTGTCACCAGAGCTGGATACAGAGCCCAGTGGCTACACACAGGTCTCTCAGACCGGCTCCGTCTCACGAACTGTGAGATCATGACCTGAGCCGAATTTAAGAGTTGGACGTTTAACAGACTGAGCCACCCAGGCTCTCCAAGAACTAGTCTTATTAGACATTGTGAAGACATGATTTATTTTCTCTAAGAAATTCTCTTAAGGGACCAATAAACTTTGTAACTCCCTTGTATCTTAGCCCCTCATTCCCTCCCAGATATGAAATAAAAATTGTCTTTTGACTAGTCAGTCTTCCTAATTCATGGTGGAAGAAAGTCAGTGGGTTCACAGGACACTGCAGGCCCATTTCAGGGGCTTGAGAAAAGGTCGTGCGGAAGGATAAAGCAGTTTGTGTAAGTCTCAGGCTTCTCAAACGTACTGAGTCTAGTGGATTTCCTCATCTTAAGTGTTTTAAATAGTGGAATTGATGACTTTCCTTGAAGAATTGATACTTCTTGTATGAAATACGCAGACACTTTGGAATGTTAGTATATAACTTTTGTATATATAGATATTGTTTAAGGTTTTATCCCAACTTTTAGCAACAGATAGTCACAGCCACTGTTTATTTCATGAACTTAATTTTTTACGCCTTTTCCCACTACATAAAGCTTTTATTATATCTTAAATAGGAATAATAATAGATCTCTACTTCTTTTGGAACTACTCACTGAGCTTTGCAAATAGTCAACTTAACATTTTTCCATCTTTTTTGCAATATAAAAAATTGACAGTATCTCCATTTAGACTTGTGAGTTATTTTGGAGCAGTTCTTTGGATTTGAGTTTTCTTAATACCCTTCGTATGTAACAGGTGTTTGATACCTATTAGACATAAATAATATGTATTTTGAGCTGTTCTAATCTATATCACATACATATAAGTGTCTTACTCCAATTCACTTTCCCTTCTCTGCTTAGGCACACATCCAATGCTACCTTCTGCCTTATCTAGTCAGTTTAATCCTCTTCCAATTTTTAAAAAGATTTTTATAGTTCTCAGAGTACTTTTATGTATCATTTCATTTGATCCCCATTTCTATGAGACAAATTCACAGAAAAGAACAGGTACCAACCACTAAATAATTCACATTAAGCCACAGAACTACTAAATATAAAGTAAAACTAGAAGTCAGTGCTTTCGGTATGATTATGAGACTTTTCAAAGCGTTATCTTTCATTATATAACAAAAGATGCCTGTTACTTTTACTTTTTTCTGCCTCAGATCATGAAGGTGATGATAAAAATATGTCCTTGAGATTCCTTTTCATTTGGTGTATGAATTTTTGTGTATATATATTTTTAAAAAAAATTAATACACTGGAGTGTGTGTTCTCTAAATATTTTCTCTATTTGACTACTAATGGAATTGAACTTTAATATATAAATAAAACATAATTTATTGTAAGACAAGTGGAATGGCTTTGTGAGAATCTTAAATCATTTAAAGGCACTTGTTTGAAAACCTTGGAAAATCAAAAAATACTAAAAGCAGCTGTAATTTCCAAGTTGGCCACAAGATGGTAGCAAATTCCTTTGTTTAATTTTAAGAATTGCTATCCTTTCCTGAGGTTGAAAAATTAAACTCGTTTGTGTTTCATGATGAGCTAGTTGAAGACTGCAAATACATATTTAACATCCCGTCCTCCAGCCAGAATTCCCCCTTTGACTGTCATCTGTATCAACATCCTTACAGTTCAGTGTAGTGGAAAATGGGCATGTTCCTCTTTTGGGGATTTATCTTTAACCCTTACTATCAGGCGAGTTCTTTGTCGTTTGTTTTTAATGCCAAACCAATCAGCCTCTTTCTCTCCTCTGTCCCTTTCATAGAAATTGCTTTTAACTGAGCTCTCATCATTACTTGGTTAATACAGAAACTACGTGGTTTATAGGGACCCAAATACATTCAAATGCAACTAGGAAATCCCTGACATAGGGATTAAAAACTATGATTGTAGCACTGCCTTGATTCAACCCCTTATGGTCTCTAAAATCAAGGCCTTATATCCTTTTGTTTTTCTGCAGCATTTCTCCAAGTATTATTCTCCACTCATTCTCTCCATCTCAATTAAGGTAAGTCTTACTGCTGTTACCACCACGCAGCTCATTTACTTCCATGTAAGTTTTAGTGGACTACGCGTTTCTACCACCTCTTTGCCATTTCATCTCGTTCTTAAAAGTTTATTGAAAACTTGCCTCTTGTTGAAAGTGTACCTTTTCACAGGGGACACTGTGAAGGGGACACAATAATTCAGTGTCACCTTACTCTCTTGTGCCCACCTTCCTGGAACTAGTCTACTTGCCAAATAAACTGTCTACATACAGATGTACACAATTTCTGCTTTTTTGAAAACGTTCTTTAATTTTTTTTCATATTTTAAAATTAATATGATTTCATTCTTTGGAGGAACAACCTGCTAGGGAACGAAGTTTAAAATTTCTATTGACTTCCACTTAATTTGTTCTCTAATATCATCTATAGTGTACAATGTAAGTTACTCAAGACTTACTTTAACCTATTTATATGTATCGTAATAGAACACAGTAAGCTTTGAATATCATCTCAACATCTCAGTGGTTAAAGATTAAATAGAATTTTTATTACCTGACTTTGACTTTCTGTGTATGCAGGCATGAATATAATCCTGATACCAACTTTTGCCATAAAACCAAATTAATTACACTTTTATAATGTGACCTGCAGATATTTGATATGACTCAGTGTATTAGTATCCTAGAGATACATAGAACTTTGAAGAATTAACCTAATGAGTCCATAAAGGAAAATCATACCCAGAGTCTCCACAAAAGATACACCTTCATCTAATCTCTATAGAGAACAGAGAAAAAAATCTGTAATATCCTTCAGCTATTATGTCTGTTACAGCCCTCGACACATCACTGGCTAGATGTTCTTTGTTTTTGCCCAGGGCAGATATTTCAGCTTATATAATAGTGTGTTTGAATTTACCCAGGGCTAGATGTGGCTTTGCTTTATTATAATACCATATTTGATCCGATACCTTGACAACTGGCCTTTTTTAATCCTAGGGACATTTTGATGTTTGTGATGGATAACGTTTCCCTCTTTTTCTCCTTTTGCAACAGCAAATTTGGTACACCGCTAGGAACTGTACAACACAATATATGCTTTGGCATGATAATTTTATCCTTGGATTTATTATTTTTTTCCCAGATTCTTCCAGTCTTCCTGTCCCTAAGCTTGTTCAATTATTTATTTATTTTACTGTTCCCTCCCCCACATGTACCTTTTCTTTGCTTTACTGGAATATTTTGCTGTTAATTTTTATTGATGTGATTGATACATAAATGCATCCTGGCTTCAAGCCTGTAATATAATGATTCAATATTTTTATTTATTGCAAAATAATCACCACAATAAGTTTAGTTGATATCCGTCACCACACATAGTTAAGTTTTGTTTTCCTTATGATGAGAATTTTGAAGATATACTTGCTTAGCAACTTTCAATTATATAATACAGTATTGTTAACTAGAGTCGTCACGCTGTCTATTACATTACCCCGATTTATTCTATAACTGGAAGTTTGTACTGTTTGACCACCTTCAGTCCTTTCACACTCTGGCTCTGGCAACTACCAGTCTGTTCTTTGTGAGTTCTGGTTTTGTTGTTGTTACTATGGTTGTTGTTGTTGTTAGATTCCATATACAAGTAAGATAATGTGGTACTTGTTTTACTCTGTCAGACTGATTTCACTTAGCTTAGCTTGACTCAAGACCACATGACTCCAGTTCCATCCATGTTGCCAGTGGTGAGATTGCATTCTTTTTTATGACTGAAAAATATTCCATTGTGTGTGTATGTATATGTATCTCTCACTCAATCTCTATTTCTCTCTCTCTATCTATGTGTTAGAATTTATTTATTCATTGCTCCACCAATGGACACTTAAGTTGTTTCCATATCTTGGCTATTGTAAATCATCCTACATTCAACATGGGGATGTAGATATCTTTTCAAAATAGTGTTTTCATTTTTTTTGGCTAAATACCAAGAGATGGAATTGCTGAATCATGTAGTAGTTGATTTATTTATTTATTTTTGAGAAACCTCCATACTGTTTTCTATAGTGGCCTCACCAATTTTTATTCCCTTAATAAGGCATGAGGGTTCTCTTTTTTCCAAATCCTTTCCAACACTTGGTATTTCTGGTCTTTTTGATAATAAATAGTGGAAAACGTGTGAGATGATATTTCATTGTGGTTGGGATTTGTATTTCCCTGATGAGTGATGTTGAGCAAATTTTCATGCGCCTGTTTGACATCAATATATCTTATTTGGGAAAATGCCTACTCAGATCCTTTGTCCAGTTTTTAAATAAGTTTTTTTTTTGTTTGTTTGTTTTTTGCTATTGAGTTGTGTGCAATCTCTCTATATTTTAGATATTAATCTCTTATCAGATATATAATTTGCAAATATCTTCTGTCATTAAGTAGATTGCCTTTTTATTTTGTTGATGCTTTCCTTTGCTGTACAAAAGCTTTCAGGTTGATGTAGTCCCCCTTGTTTATTTTTGCTTTTATTTCCTTGGCTTTTGGTGTCAACTCTAAAAATTCATCAAGACCAAAGTCAAGATCTCCATCTATGTTTTTGTTTAGGGTTTTTGTGGTTTCTGGCCTTCCATTCAAGTCTTTAATCCATTTTTAGTTTATTTTTGTGTATGGTATAAGATAGTGGTCGAATATTATCATACACAGACCCCCATTGATAATAATCCCCTGAGAATTGTACTTACTAAGCAAACAGTACTAGTTTTAGAAAAATTTCCTGCCTCTATAATCTTCCCATACTGCAGCATGTGATTGAAAGTCCATCCTCAGACTATTTCTGGGAATGTGGTTGACTAGATAGTTTAAAATTTTCTTGCTTAAAAACAATTGAGAATGTTTAATTTAGCTTGCAAGATAGTTGAGGACCACAAGGGCTCAGAGTAGAGAAAGAACTGAAAACCAAAATAATAAGCTATTCCTAGTACAAAGATTGTCTTGTGGGTACTGCCAAGCCCAAGGTGATTGGAATTTGGTAGCTACGCTAAAAACGGAGCCAAGGACTTTAAATTAAATAAGGTGACACTTGGATCAAGCTTTTTAAATAAAACAGTGCTAAATTCTCAACAAAAGAACCTATACGAAAAAAATAATCTTACGGGAAAAGAAATCTTTTTTATGTTTGAAAATCACACACCACTATATAACTCAAAGAAGAAATCATAATGGAAATTAGACAATATAACTGAAATAGAACATAATATATCACAAGTTATGGGATATGGCTAACACAATGCTCAGAAAGTAATTTATTGCACAAAAAGGCTAAAAAATATGAGCGCAGTGTCCAGCTTAAGAAGCTACAAAGAGAACAACAGAATAAATCCAAAGTAAATATAAAGAAGCAAGACTGACAGGGCATAAATAAACAAACAGAGCAACATAATCACACACAAAGCAGACATTAAGAAAATATGGCGATCTTATGGCCAATAATTTTGAAAAGTTGGATGAAAGGTACAATTTATTAGGAATATATAACTTGTCAAAGTCTAACTTAAACAATAGGAAACATGAAAAGATCTGTACTTAATAAATTGAAACAATATTTAAAACATCTACCACTAAGTAAATCTACCTACCTCCCATTCCAACCTTCGCATATCTACAAAACAAACTGGGTTTATAGGCAAATTATATCAAATATTCAAGTAAAAGGTAGCTTTTAACACTGTTGCCATCAACAGACAGTTTCAGAGACTGGAAGAAGTAAGAAGATGGTCTCACTTTTTAAATAGAACTGTTTAACCAATGTCAAGCTTGTAAATGAAAAATTACAAGCTAGACTATTGGATGAACTTAGAAGCAAAAAACCTCAAACCAATTAATTAATGACCAGAACCCAAAATGCCTAAAAAATTGCATCATGCTCATGTGTTTTATCCCAGGAATATGGGGGTGATATACTATTGGAAAACCATTAATGAAATTGATTAACAGATGAATGTAGAGAAATCACAGGGTTATCTCAACAACAACAAAAAAGTCAACAGAATCAATGTTCTTTTATGATAAAACTTCTTAGAAGAGTAGAAATAGAGGAAAACTTCCTTAACTCCTGAAATCTCACTCATAGTAGTGAAATATTAAAAACAGTCCCCTTAAAACCGGGCATGAGAAAAGCATGTCTTATTTTGCATTGTGCTGGCCAGACCAGGAAGCCTAGAAATTAGAGTAAGAACATACACGGATTGAAAAGGAAGAAACTGTACTCTATATTTGAGGGTACTAAGCAGCCCATGAGACTTTACAACTAAATTGCTAAAGAAGAGATTTTCACAGCTTTATTACATATCAAGTCCTGGAAAAAAATAGTTGAAACTGTAATTTTAAAAGGATAGCATTTAATAGCAACTAAAATGTAAAACAGTAGGAATAAATCTAACAAAAGATGTGCAAGGCTTTTATGGAGATAATTATAAAACTTTATTGACAGTCATTAAAGAAAAGCTAGATCAATGGTGAGAGATATTGTATGTGACAGAAAGACTCAAGATACTAAAGATGTAAATTATCTCTAAATTTATATATAAATTCAAAGCATTATTCCAATAAAAATCTCACTCGTGTTTTCATGGAACTTGGGAAGATGTTTCTATGTTCACTTAATAGAGCAAAGGGAAAAGAAACTGAGGCAGCTATGAAAGAGAATGTTTTGAGGAAGTATCCTACCAATATGTGAAGTCATTGTAAACTGATAGCAATCAAGAAGAGGCAAAGTTGACCTGGGAATAGAGTAATGGACTAATGGAGACCGATGGAAAGCCCAGATACAAAACTGTGTGTGTGTGTGTGTGTGTGTGTGTAGTTGATATGTGAGAGACAAGTTTCTGCAAATCAGTGGAGAATGCACTTTTTATTAATTACCCGTATGGAAAAAAATAGGATCTTTATCTTTCATTACAAATAATAACAAAAACAACAAAACTTCAGTGTTGAATGAAAACCTAATAAAACAAAACTTCAAGACTTTGTGAGGCAAATGAAGAAAGATATCTCTATTTTGTGGTAATAAAGAATTTCTTGTTTTTAATTTTCTAATTTTTAAAAATAGCAGTATGGTTAACAGATACTGTTATATTAGTTCCAGATGTACAGTACAGCGATTCAACAATTCTATACATTAGTTAGTGCTCATCACAGTAAGTATACTTTTAATCTCTTTCAACTATTTCACCCATTCCCCTACCCACTTCCACTCTGGCAACCATCAATTTGTTCTCTATAGTTAGCCCGTTTTTTTTTTTTAGCTTATCTCTTTTTTTCTTTGTTCATTTGTTTCTTAAATTTCACATATGAGTGAAATCATGTTTGTCTTTCTCTGATGGGCTTATTTCACTTACAATTATACCCTCTAGATCCAGCAATGTTATTGCAAATGGTAAGATTTCATTCATTTTTATTGTTGCATCATATTCTAGTGTGTGTGTGTGTGTATCTATAAAACTTCTTTATCCATTCAACTGTCGTTGGACACTTGGGCTGCTTACATAGTTTGGCTATTGGAAATAATGCTACAATAAACATAGAGGTACACATATCTTTTTTAATTAATGCTTTCATTTTCTTTGGGTAAATATTCAGTAGTGAAATTACTGGATCATATAGTAGTTTGATTTTTAATTTATTAAGGAACTTCCATACTGTTTACCACAGTGACTGCACCAGTTTGCATCCCCACCAACAGTGCATGTGGGTTTCTTTTTCTCCACCTCCTCTCCAACACTTGATGTTTTTTGTGTTTTTGATTTTAGTCATTCTGAAAAATGTGAGGTGATATCTCATTGTGGTTTTTATTTGCATTTCCCTGATGATGAGTGATGCTGATCATCTTTTCATGTGTCTGTTGGCCATCCGTAGGTCGTCTTTGGAGAAATATCTTTTCATGTCTTCATGCCCATCTTTAATTGAATTCTTCAGTTTTGGGGTGTTAAGTTATATAAGTTATTCATACATTTTAAATACTAGCCCTTTTTGTATATTTCATTTGCAAATATCTTCTCCCATTCAGTAGGTTATCTTTTAGTCTGCTGATTGTTTCCTTTGCCGTGCAGAAGTTTTTTATTTTGATGTAGTTCCAGTAGTTCGTTTTTGTTTTCCCTTGCTTCAGAAGACATTTGGAAAATATGTTAATATAACCAATGTCCAAGAAATTACTGCCTGTGCTCTCTTCTAGGATTTTTATGATTTTGGGTCTCACGTTTAGGTCCTTAATCCATTTTGAGTTTATTTTTGTTTATGGTATACGAAAGTGGTCCAGTTTCATTCTTCTGCATGTAGCTGTCCAGTTTTCCCAACACCTTTTGTTGAAAAGACTTTTTCCATTGCATGATCTTTCCTTCTGTGTCAAAGATTAATTGGCCATATAATTGTGGGTTTATTTCTAGGCTCTCTTTTCTGTTCCATCAATCTATATGTCCTTTTTTGTGCCAGTACCATACTGTTTTGATTACTACAACTTTGTAGTATATGTTGAAATCTGGGATTGTGATACCTTCAGTTTTTTTTTACTCTTTTTAAAGATTGCTTTGGCTATCCAGGGTCTTTTATAGTTCGATACAAATTTTAGGATTATTCTAGTTCTGTGAAAAATGCTGATGGTTTTTTGATAGAAATTGCATTAAATGTGTAGATTGTTTTGGGTAGAATGGACATATTAACAATACTCTTCCAATCCCATGTGCATGAGATATCTTTCCATTTGTTTGTGTCATCTTGAATTTCTTTGATCAGTGTTTTATAATTTTCAGAGTACAGGTCATCTACTTCCCTGATTAAGTTTATTCCTAGATATTTTATTATTTTTGGTACAATTATAAATGTGGTTGTTTTCTTAGTTTCTCCTGCTGCTGCTTCATTATTAGTGTATAGAAATGCAACAAATTTCTGTACATCAATTTTGTGTCATGTGCCCTTACTGAATTCATTTATCAATTCTAGAAGTTTCTTGGTGGAGTCTTTGGGGTTTTCTCTATATAGTGTCATGTTCTCTGCAAATAACGGATGTTTTATTTCTTCCTTACCAATTCTATGCCTTTTATTTCTTTTTCTTGTCTGCTGTGGCTAGGACTTTCAGTGTTATGCTGAATAAAAGTTGTGAGAGTGGACATCCTTGTCTTGTTCCTGATCTTAGGGGAGAAGCTCTCATTTTTTCACAATTGCGTATGGTGTCAGCTGTGGGCTTTTCATATTCAGACTTTATTATGTTGAGGTATGTTCCCTCTAAACCTACTTTGTTGAGGGTTTTATCATGAACGGATGTTGGTTGTACTTTGTCAAATGCTTTTTCTGCATCTGTTGAAATGATTGTATGGTTTTTATCCTTTCTCTTCCTGATGTGATGAATCCTATTGATTAATTTGTGAGTGTTGAATCACTCTTGGATTCCAAGAATAAATCTATTTGATTGTAGTGAATGATTTTTTTAATGTATTGTTGAATTTAGTTTGTCAATATTTTTTGAGTATTTTTGCATCTGTGGTCATCAGAAATATTGGCCTGTAGTTGTCATTTCATTGTAGTGTCTTTATCTCATTTTTGATATCAGGGTAAACTGGCCTCATAGAAAGAATTTGGAAGCTTTCCTTCTTCTTCTATTCTTTTTGGATAGTTTGAAAAGAGTAGATATTAGTAGCATTCACCTGTAAAGCCATTTGGTTCTGGACATTGCTGGAAACCAGTCTGGTCAAATTTTCTCTTTCTTCATGATTTGTTTTAGGATGTTCTATATTTCTAGGAATTTATCCACTTCTTCTAGGTTCACTTTGTTGGCATGTAATTTTTCATAATGTTCTCTTATGATTGTATTTCTGTGTTGTTGGTTGTTATTTCTCCTCTTTCATTTCTGATTTGAGTTCTCTCTCTCTCTCTCTTTTTTAATGAATCTGGTTAGAAGTTTATTAATTTTGCTGATCTTTTCAAAGAACTAGCTTCTGGTTTTATTGATCTGTTCTTGTTTGTTTGTAGTTTCTGTATCATTTATTTCTTTTTTAATTGTTATTATTTCTTTTTCTGCATTGGGGTTTTGTTCATTCTTCTTTTTCTTGCCTCTTTAGATGTAAGGTTAGGTTCTTTATATGAGCTTTTTCTTGATTCTTGAAGTAGGCTGCTATTGCTATATACTTTCCTCTTAGAACTGCTTTTGCTTTATCCCAAGACTTTGGACCATTGTGTTTTCATTTTCATTTGTCTCTATGTAATTTTTTATTTCTTCTTTGATTTCTTGGCTTACCCATTCATTGGTTAGTAACAAGTTATTTAACCTCCATGCATTTGTGCTCTTTCCATTTTTTTTTATTGTGGTTGATTTCTAGTTTCATAATAGCATTGGGTTCAGAAATGATGCATGGTATGATTTTGATCTTTTTGAATTCGTTGAGACTTGTTTTATGGCATAATATGTGATCTATTCTGGAGAATGGTCCATGCACCTGAAAAGAATGTGTATTCTAATGTTTTAGAGTGAAAAGTTCTGAATATATGTTGGGCCCATCTGGTGCAATGTGTCTTTCAAGGTCACTGTTTCTTGATTTTTTTTTTTTGTTTGGATGATCTGTTCATTGACATACATGGGTATTAGAGTCCTTAACTATTATTGTATACTATCTATTACTTCCTTTATGTTTGTTACTTACTGTTTTATATATTTGGTTTCTCCTATGTTGTGTGCATATTTACAATTGTTACATGTTCTTGTTTGATCCCTTTATCATTATATAGTGTCCTTCTTTGTCTCTTGTTACAATCTTACTTTGAAAGTATATTTTGTCTGATATAAATATTGCTACCCTGTTTTTTCACTTCCATGAATGACAAATGCTCTTTATCCCTGTCTCTATTTTGAATGGTAGGCTTGCTGGATAGTGTATTCCTGGTTGCCTTTTTTTTCTTTTCATATTTTGAATATATCATGGCACTCCCTTCTAGTCTGTAAAGTTGCTGCTGAAGAATCAGCTGATAAACATGGGATTTCCCTTTTATATAACTGTTTCATTTCTCTTGTTGCTTTTATAATTCTTTATCACTACTTTTTGCAATTTTAATTACTCTGTGTCTTGGTGTGGACCTCCTTGGGTTGATTTTGTTGGGGGCTTTCTGTGCATCCTGGATCTGGATTTCTGTTTCCTTATCCAGATATGGAAATTTTCAGTTATTATTTCTTCAAATAACTTCGCTGCACCCTTTTCGCCCTTCTTCTTCTTCTTCTTCTTCTTCTTCTTCTTCTTCTTCTTCTTCTTCTTCTTCTCCTCCTCCTCCTCCTCCTCCTCCTCCTCCTCCTTCTCCTCCTTCTCCTCCTTCTCCTCCTTCTCCTCCTTCTCCTCCTTCTCCTCCTTCTCCTCCTTCTCCTCCTTCTCCTCCTTCTCCTCCTTCTCCTCCTCCTCCTCCTTCTTCTTCTTCTTCTTCTTCTTCTTCTTCTTCTTCTTCTTCTTCTTCTTCTATCCCTATGATGTTAATGTTACTATGCTTGATGGTGTGGCTGAGTTCCTTAAGTCTATTTTCATTTATTATTATTATTTCTCTCACATGCTCAGTTTGATTGCTTTTCATTATTCTATCCTCCAGATTGCTGATCGGTTCTCTTTCTTTGTTTAGTCTACTATTTATTCCATCTAGTATATTTTTAATTTCATTTACTATGTTCTTCATCTCTCATAGGTTCCTTTTTATGTTTGCTGTCTCTTTGTTAAGGGTCACACTTAGGTCTTCCACTCTGTCTTCATGTCCAGTGAGTATCTTTATGATCATCACTTTAAGTTCCCTATTAGGAATATTACTTATCTCCATTCCATTTAGCTCTCTTGCTGTGGTTTTTGTCCTGTTCTTACATTTGCAACATAATCTTCTGTCTCTTAATTTTGTCTAACTCTGTATCTGTTTCTACATGTTAAGGAAGTTAACTAAATCTGCTATTGAAAACAGTAGCCTTATGAAGAATTCATGAAGTGCCTGGCAGAGCAATATCCCCTGGTCACCAGAACCTGGCTTTTCAGAGTTGTCTCCTTTGTGTGTTGCATGTGCTCTACTATTGTGGCTGAACCACTTTGACCTTTAGTCCAGTTGGCTGAAGTGGCTCTTTTTGCCTGTTGTGGGCAGTGTTTGGTCCCTGAGTTTAGTGGACCAGGCTGGAGCCACCTTGGCTTGCAGTTGAGTTAGACCAGGAGTTTGCCAGAGATGCAGTAGCACAAAGTGCTGGGTGCTTTCCCTGTGTTGTTCCCTGGTGGGCAGGGCCTGCACCCAGACCAGATGTCTTTTCCCATCCCACTGCTGAGAGTGCAGTTGGACTGTGTGGGGTTACCTTCCCTTCTTTACCAGGAAGGAGTCACTTTACAAGGGGGATCATCCCTGTTGGAGCTGCTTGCACCCTCCCAGGCTTGTGGCCCCACTTTGGATGGTCTCTGACCAGGGGTGTGTTGGAGGGGGTGTGTTTGCAGGAGAACATAGAGGCACAGTGCACTGTTAGCACGATTGGTAGTGAGTGTTGATATTGTGCTGGCTCCTACAGTTATGTGCATGTCTAGTTTGAGGGTTGGGGGAGGATATGGCATCCACCAATTACTTTGTTCCTAGAGAATCCTCCCAAAGATCCCTGCCCCTCCAGCACAGGCTCTGGGATTAGTAAACAAATCTCCCTCTTGTATACTCTAGGCACTTTTCAAACTGTTGCTGCTTTGCTGTATCTTTTTGTGGCTGTTTGCTGTACTGTCTCTTTAAGGATGGCGAGTCAGTTTTTTCTGGTCCTCTTGGCTCTCCTAGAGCCTAGACTGTTGATTTTAAAAATTCCAGGTGTTAAGCCCCGATGATTGTGAGAACTTGTGACTTTTATGCCTCTCTGGTTTTCATGTGGTTCCTTGTGCCTGGAGTTCTTGGGTAAATGGTTTGTCGCTGTCCATTTTCTGTGCCCACCATGTTCCTCCTTCCTGAGGATAGTCCCACAGGTCCATTTAGCTTATGACTGTATCTCTGTTCTTCCTCCCTTCTTCATTGTGGGTCTTCTATACATTTAGCTGTGGAGAGTCTGTTCTGCCAGTCTTTGGCTCATTTTCTGGTTTACTTACACTGATGTCAGTGTTACCTAGTTGTATCCATGGGACAAGGTGAGCTTAGGGTCCTCCTCCTCCACCGTATTCCTCAAAAGTTTATAGTAGTGAAGAATTTTTTGAACAAGGAACAAAACGGGAACGCCTAGAACATACGGGATATGTTGGTAAGATGAACTATGGCAAAACTAAACACATGTGTTTATAAAAAATTTAAAAAAAAGAAAAAGGCAAGTGAACTGACTAGATGAAGACACATGTAGTTCATAAAGTTGACAAGGATTACTACCAGGAATATGTCAATCCTTTCTAAGAATCAATACAAATGTAGTCAAAGACTCCAATGGGAAATGGAAAAAAAAGTGAGAAGCAAGAAATGACATCTCACTGGTCAGTAAATACATGAAATGATCTAAAACTTCATTAATAAACAAGAAAATGCTGATTATAACCATAATAAGTTACTATTATTATGTAACTTATTATGTGGTTAAGTCTGAAGTTAAACATCTAATGTATTGACAATGATATGTAGCAAAGTATATCCAGCCATTTTGAATGGTGCTTATTTTTAATAACTATATATCATATGCCAAATTAAGATAAAATTAAATTTCTAGGGAAAGACAAATGCCCAGACTCCTGAATGCCAACTGCCTTTGTAATGGGAAATTCGGTACTAATAAGTCTAATTGAATCAAAGCACAGGCTACAGGTGTTGGACCCTGTGTGTGTATATGTGTGTGTGTGTGTGTGTGTGTGTGTGTGTGTGTGTGTGTTTGCGTATAGACAGAGAAATGGACAGATACAGTAAGAAAGAGAATGGGCTGTGAGTTGATGAACACTATGATTACAGAGTTTTTATTTATTAAAAATTTCAAAATTCTCCAGAAATAGCATATTTAGATTGCATTTCTGTCAGGTGGTCTTCTTTCTCTTTCTCCTCCTTCCCTATTCAGCTCAAGTAGGGATTTTCAAATACCCATCTGATGCTTGCATATCTCAAAAGTTATTGCTGTGATGCTTAGGGAAAATGCTACAAATCATCCTTTCATAACTCTTTAAATTAAATAATATATAAATATAAACATAAAATGACATATGACTAAGAACACAAAGGACTGCTCTGCAATTTAAAAATTTCTCCTTATTGCCAGGTCCATTATTTTTTCCTCAGTGACTTCTCTAATGTAGATTTTAAAAGTCCATGTATTGAACAAAAAAGCCATGTAGTAAAAACCTATCTTTATATATTTTTTAAAGGATAGAGCTGATTGTAATT
The DNA here is from genome assembly GCF_024362965.1 of Panthera pardus. Taxonomy (NCBI): domain Eukaryota; kingdom Metazoa; phylum Chordata; class Mammalia; order Carnivora; family Felidae; genus Panthera; species Panthera pardus. The sequence goes on along the minus strand of NW_026526810.1, from coordinate 71,016,312 downwards.
CAGCTAGGACCCTTTGTGAAGATTAGCTCTATTCCTGAAGCTACAATTTTTGCTGCAAATGCTTTCTTATTCTTTAGAATAATTTACCGAACCTCTATTATAAATACGATATTTCTTTTCTTATATGTGTACCAAGGGCTTAACAAAAGGTTTTATTATCAGTTATTTTATCTAGATTCAAAGTCTTTAAAGGAATGCTTGATTTTAATTATTTTATGAGACTTCTGATATATTAAGTTAGGTATTCTATGTAAACATTTTTCATCTTAGTGAAAAATACTAGAAAGCTGAACTGATGGCAACCTGTATCGATATTCTTGAGACTAGTTAGAATCTATTTACAATGTGCTAATTTCACTGTATCATTAAGTGTAAGGATTCCCTTGTAATTTATACATTAATGATGATATCATGACTAAATAGTCCTTTTCAGGTTTATTAATAATCACCAGGGTGAAGGTAAATGTAATGCTTACTGCGGAAGCAAATTTGCTTCTGTATGTTCACTTCCACAGTGGTGCAGGACATTTATTTGCAGAATTTTCCAGTTCACCTACTGGTGTAATGTTTACAACCCATACATATCAAAATCCGCTTGTTCATGCTGGATGTGTCTTTCCTCTTGAGGGTCTAAAAAGAAACACATGGAAACAACTCCCGTTCTTCTCAAGCCTATGTGTAGAAAGTCAGCGTCATAAGTATGTCTCAAATGTAATCATTCACTAAAACACCATAATTTTGGTCCAAAGTCATTTTTCAGACCCCTTTGTCCAAATCCTGTTTCCAAGAGAAGGGTTCTGGTTCCTGCGTTTGCCTTTTTTAGATACTAAAATATGGAACAGATGGTAACATAACCACCTTTCTCTCACAACACAAGGTTGGAGGGTTCATAATAATTTTTGGCCACATTGCTTTAAACTGCAAATTCATTCATTCCCTAATCTGTTTTATTTCTAACTTTGTGTTCATTTAATAGGGGCAGCAATTAGAATTACTAATATGGTCTGGGAAGATGAACTATATATACAAGCTTCCCATAAGTATTTCTCCTCGTGTGTAGACTTTGGGCTATCACAATTCAGGGCAGCCATTCTACCTCCTTTTCCTTTAAAACTATTCTGGGGAACATTGGACACTCCCACTGTTTACTTTGGTAATACCACTACAGTTCTGTGGCAACACCAGTCAGAGTTGTCTTTAAACCACACCCTAAAGTGGTCATTTCCTTCTCAACCCCCTTGGGATTGTTGTTAGGTGTATTGCAACCAATAGTTACAGCTTATGGATAGTTGAGAATTTTGTTTGCCCTTCCTCTCTGCATGTAAACAATGAGTCCCTATTGCCTTTACAATAAACTTATTTCTTGACTTCTGTAGCTCTTAGCAATGGTTTAGATCTATTTCCAAATATGTTACTTATATGCTTACTACAGGAACTGTCTAAAACAGAGGACTATTGAAACGTATGCCATGAACAGTGTTCTTTTATAATATTCTGTTTACTACAACACAGAGTTATAGCTCATTTCAAGCTTCCTAGATTTAGCAACTATGTTGTCACCAGGAAAAGCTGTCTGGAAAGTCCTATTTCCAACATGATCATACACAAAATAATAAATAGGTTCCCTAATTTAAGTATATGTAAAAAGAATTTAAGAATACAATGAGCAAGTAAATACACCCACACAATAGATGGTAAGACTGTGACCAAAGTATTCGACTAGTGATTCCACAACTGGCATCACAGGAAAGAAAGACTTAATTTCTCTCTGGATTTAATGTCCTCATCATTAACTATGGGTTTGTTCTGGGAAAACATTATTTTAGATTCCTTCCAAGTCTTAATTTTGTACCATGTGCTTGCATGACTGCTAGAAGTCAGCATGCACTGACTAAAAAAATACAAACAAAACAATAAGCACCACATGGTTAAAACATTATTCTTTTTAAGGACTGAAAGCAGAAGAGATGAGTTATGACTCCAAAAAGAATAAATTTTAGCCTACAAACTCAGATGAGCATGAGCTATATTCCATCATTTTCTTTAAATCAACTTAAATATTTCCTGAGGGCAGTTTAACTTCAGTTACTGAGATTTCCTCTTCCTTGCAAAATTGTACAAATTCCCTGGTTTCTGTCAAATACTGAAACATGGTAGCTTCTCCTCTAGTTGCAGGTGCCCACTGATAACTTCTGAGACACCAGTGGGCAGCTTCTATGGCTCCCCAGGTTTCCCAACCTTAGGTTTTGGTGCCACAGGTGGATCTTGTCATGTGCACCACACAGCTTTCATGTCCTGAAAACTGTCACACACACATCCCCCCCCCCCCCCCCCCACCGCCTTAACACTGGTACAGACTTCCTTAACATTTCCTAATTTCAGGGCCATATTTTTTTCTCTCTTGTGACCCTCAGAAGAATCCATTTTGTCCCTTTCCTATCTAGAACACTTGCATTAATCTCTTCCAAGAGTTTAAACTTTTACAAAAGGCAGTGACAAATGTTTATTCTCAAAAAAGCTTTTGCTTTCAGCTCAGCAAAAGTCCCTAAGCAAAAAAGAACAACTTCATTGAAAAGGGTGAAAAGAATTATATTAGGCATAGCAAAAATGATTTAATACTTTAATAAACCTGCTATAACTGTATCTGGGATGTTTCAGAATATTCAGTGAAATTCCCTAATCAACTTGTTTGTGAAACACAGCCAGAATTTTACCAAAAGTGTTGATGGTTGTGATGTGTTGGTGTGAGTCTTCTTGAAGAGGGTATATGATTTGACATTCCTTGAAGCCTATAAAACTACATTAATGAATTCAAGTTTCCATTTGTCGTCAGTGTTAGAGTGGCAAGTCCTTGAAGGTAGGGTCAGGGAAAAGTCAGCATAGCTATTTGTTGCACAGACCAGCTCAATGCCTGAGATAGACCAGGCCTTCAGTGAACTCTTGTTGAAAGAATGAACGAGTCAATGGAGCTAAATATGATAACATACTAAAACTCATTTTCAGTACACAACAACCTATAATGATACTCCCAAGGACTTCAAGGTGATGAGGCATCTTCTGAATCATCAAAGACAGTTTCAATTATAAGCAGTTTGTCATAAACTATATTTACACTCTCTTTAATTCTAACTCCTTAATATTGATAATTGACATTTGGTGGAGTTTTATGAAATTCTGCCAGAACATTCAGTTAATATTTCATTAACTAGAATGTTCCTATTATCTAACTATACTCTTCTTATAAGACTTGAATCTACAAATGTTTGAGATTCACTCTCCGTAGGATTGAAAAAAAGAAAATGCATTGGTGAAGAGACATTTGCATTTACAGCAGCTATTTTGTGTTAATTTTTTAAAAGTTTAATTTAAATCTTGTGATTAGCAGTGAATTGGCTTCTACATAATCACTAAACATCAAAATAGGTACATTTTACAGATTGTTCAAGTCTCTAAAGAAAGATCATCTTTACAAGAAGAAAGAAATTCAGCATGGTATTTATTAACACCCCTGTCTCCTTCCCAGACCTCTTTGCACAAGGTCTAAATCTACTCTATACCATTGTTCCCCAAATCATCTTTTAATTATTATCTGTTACACAGTCATATATTTTATATACTCTATCAATACCTTTCTTTATACTATTAATCATATAATGGATTGGACTCAATTACTTCTAGATTGTGTTAACATGCTTTTAAATTGATTCTCTGAACAGAACACATGTGCTTTACGTGTGTCTGTTACTTTTTAGGTGTTTGTCTTGTTTCCCTTAAGGTTATTATATATGCAGCTTTATTTATTTATTTTATTTTTATTTTTTTTTTTTTAATTTTTTTTTTCAACGTTTTTTATTTATTTTTGGGACAGAGAGAGACAGAGCATGAACGGGGGAGGGGCAGAGAGAGAGGGAGACACAGAATCGGAAACAGGCTCCAGGCTCCGAGCCATCAGCCCAGAGCCTGACGCGGGGCTCGAACTCACGGACTGCGAGATCGTGACCTGGCTGAAGTCGGACGCTTAACCGACTGCGCCACCCAGGCGCCCCATATGCAGCTTTAAAATGATGGGTTAACTTGACTCATTCAAGAGACCGAGATGTCTTTTTGTCTCTTTGAAGGCGTGACTTATAAATCTGGGTTCTCTGTTTCATTCCTGATTTTTTCCCCAGAATTTACTTAATTGTAATGTGATAAATATTTTCCACCAAGCCTACATATAAAGCAGTGTTGAATATTCCAGGCGTGCTTTTCCACGAGTGAATCTGAGATATCCTGAGTAAAAGGTGGGACTTCTAAATATAGTTAGGTTGTTGTGAACATTAATGTGCTCATGTTTTTAAATCATATTTACATGTTTGGTAAATATTTAGATTAAAAATATCTATCATACAGGTCAAAACCTGGGTGTTCCCAAACTTTTAAAAGTGTGATTCTCATCTTTCCCTCTCTTGAGTATCTGTTAATTACTCTCCATGTTTAGAGGATATTTTTTTTTTTCCAAAAGAGCATTGATGAAAACTATAGCTTGAGTGAGTTTGTAATTTAAAAACAGAGATTGAATTGCATGTTCCTTTTTGTTTTGTACTCTTATTAATCAAATTGTAGTTCCTTTTTCCTTTTATCACCTATCCAAGACTGTAAAAGGAAGACAGCTACACGTCCCAAAACAAGGATTAGGCTGGGCCTTGATGAGTGGCATGGGTGCCACTGCTACACGTAATGAGCTGCTTCCTACATGTTAGGAGATGGAGAGTATTGCCATTCTGTGGCATCACTCAGCAGGTGCAAATGCAGTATGAAATGAAAACTCCCAACCCACACAAGGCACAGAGTAAAAACAGATAGCACTGTGTAGTCACTGCTGTGCCAGGCTATTTACTGTCATAGACAACTCAGCTCCAGCTAGGCAAGTGCCCCAAATCTCTCCGAGTCTGACACCTGCAAGAGAAATTATGTTTCACTCTGTGCTACTTTGGTTGTGTTGATTCCCCTCCGGGAGTCCTGGTCCTTCCAGAAGAAAACCAGTTAAAATGTTCAGGAGCTGATGACTTTCTTAACAGGGAAGAGTGATGTGAGGGTGGGGGCTGGTGCTATTTGGAAATGTGGGTGATTCTCAAAATGGATAAGAAGGTGGTTCTGAAATTAAGTGCCATGTGAAAATATCATGCTTTTTTTTTTTAACCTGTGAGAGAATATTATAGCTAATATTTTTGTTCCAGTGTTTAAAGGTCTGTAGGGAACCTACCATCCATCACATCTGAAGTAAGGATGAGTAAAAGGTTTATATAATGGAATTATGCTAATTTATTCAGATAAATTAATACCACCAGCTTTTTAGAATATCATGGCTTATCCATTTACCTACCTATGTGTTTATCTAATGGACCTCAGTCTATATTTCTGATATTATTAGAGCTGATAATTAATTGATAATTTAAAAATATACAAATATGAGTACCTTCAGGGGTCATGCCTGGATCTTCGTTACAGTATATTGAGAAAGAAAATGTGTCTGCTTATTTGGAGCCTATATTTTATGAAGTTTGAGTAGTGGATACCAAAAAATGAGTAGCATGATAATATATATAGGAATATTGGACTAATTTTAACAGGGAGGAAGAGATGGAGCCAATTACGATAAAGATTAGTCTGTTTTAATCAAAATAGTAATTATAAATAGTTTAAGATTAATGCCGCTTTATTATACTAAAATGGAAATGCTGATATAAAACAAATAAGGTAAATTAAAATGTCAAGATAGATGTGAGCGGTGTTTCAGAGGTTGAGTTGTTAGAACTTGACATTGACTCTGTATTGAGGAAAGTTATAGCTTTCTAAGTTTTCTCCTCTTCATGAGACAATAATAGTACGAAAACAATAGCTGACAAGGTTTTGTAGGGATTAAGCAGAATAATCCCTTATGTAGCAATGTGCCTGAAACATAGTAGGTACTAGGACAATAATAGCAATGACCAGATTCTCTTACTAGTAAACTCTAATAAAGTCTCAGAGGGAGTATGAATTTAAGCTTTGTAGTTTATATTTTGCCACAATTATCATAGCATTTTAGATCTGAATAAGTTAGTATTTGCAGATTTATGTATATACACATCTAATTGGAAAAATGTATCTGGAATAAGATCTTTAAAAATCTAAAACAGGTTAGGCACTAATATTTACCTCTTACATACAAAATGACATATAATCAAGTTTCCTTATTTTACATAACTTCAGGGGCTACCAAATTCCTTTATTTACATTGACACACAATGTCCCACAAGTGTGGTTTTTGCCTATTGCATTCATTATGATCTGGATTCTGACTCCATCAATCAACTGAAGATTTTCTCTAAAATCCCTTTTCTGCCAAACCCAACTGAAGATTTTCTCTAAATTCCCTTTTCTGCCAAACCCAATGGTGTCTGGTCACACAATGTTGAATACTTTAGACCCATGGCTTTCTTGGTATCTAAGATGATGATTGTTATATTTTGGGTGGGAAAGCAAAAATAGCCCGTGGCCAGCATAGTCAGTATAAGAGATACTAAGGAAGTCTAATAAACTAGACTTGTGACTGGTCAGAAGTATACAGAGAAAGAAGTAGGACCTTAGACGGACTCCCAGATTTTTGATTTTGCTTCCTGGGGGTACTGGTGGTCCATTTACTGAGCTAGAGCATACAGGAGAAAGAAAAATTTTGGTAGAAACTTTGATTTCAGTTTGAATATAGATTGTTGAGGCAACTATGGTACATGTATGTAATAGACATTGAACATATGGGTCTAGAGATTAGATGTAGAGTATAGTAATGAAGTTAAAAAGTATGAATATGGGTTTGTTTTTACATGATAATTCGATGCTATATGCTTGATAATTGTTAAGAACATGTAGATAGAACAGGTTGTAGATTTATGTGCAATTTCTGGACTGCAGCTCTAACTTCATTCCTTATTTGAAAACACCCATGGCACATCTTTGTGTCTGGGACACCACTGTGTAGTTCAGAAAGAACCTTTGAAATAAAAAGAAACAGAGTTCTGGTATTTAGCAATATGAAAGAACACATATGTAGATCTAGATAAATCAGGAAAAGGAGCTGGATAGGAACTATCTGACATATGGGAGGAGAAGCAGGAGAGAGGGACATCACAGAAGACAAGTGAAATAAAGTTTTAAGAATAGTGTACTTGAATATCAAATGTCACCGTAAGATTAAGAAAGCTAAATGAAAGATTTGTATTTCTGTTTTAATCAAAACTATTGGTGATTGTTACCAAAACAATTCCATTAAATGATTCTGGATAGAACGTCTCTGGACTGGACTGGGGAGTGACGGGTAATCAGTAATTAGCAACAGGGTTTGGGAATCCTGGAGCGATCTCGAGAAGAGTGGTTCTCTGCTCATAACCAAAATAAGCACATAGACCTGGACAGCAGAAAGGTGAGAGGAGCAATTATTTTGAGATGAGAAAGATTTGGCTAGTTCTTAATCTCTGTAGAAGGACCCAGGAATAGAGAGGTTGAAAATGAGAGAAAGAGAGAGGGAGAAGAGAGATGCTAAAGTCTTAGATAACTTAAAGAGCACATGGGAGGAATGTGAAGAATCAACCTTAATTAAAAGAAAAACTACTACTCTAGGAGGGAAGAAAGTGAAAATGTAAACAATATAATAAAGTGGGAAGTCGAGAGGATTTCCATCTGATAGCACTGTTGTAACATGATCCTATTGTGACAAGGAGGTAGTGTCACAAATGGTATGAATTTTATTTTTGGCTGGCTAGTAGGGGAGACGGACATGATAGAAGCATATAATAAATAAACGAAGATCGGTGCTATTAAGAAAAAGAATGGGGTACTTTGAAAGAGATTTGTAAGTGGTGTAATTCAGATTGAGAGTTGGGGAAGGCTTTCAATTCAACTGATACCTAAAGGATAAGCTGAAATTAAGGAGAAAAATGAGAAGGGGAACATGTCACATCAGTACAAGGTACCTGGACACTTGTTAACTATTGTACCAGTGTTCACTGTTTTCTATAGTGAGTGCTTGTGGTGGAACGGTTGGGACAAAGTCTTAGTTGTTTTTTCACCTTCAGAATCTAAAACCACTAGGTTTAAAAAAAAAAATTTGAGTATAGTTGAGAGCCAGTGTTACATTAGTTTCAGGTGTACAACATAGTGTTTTAACTTCTCTATACACTATGCTTTGCTCACACGTGTAGCTACCATCTGTCACCATACAACACTATTACAGTATCATTACAACACTGTATTCTGTACACTGTGCATTTTATCCCCATGACTTACTCATTCTATACCTGGAAGCCTGTATCTCCCACTCCCTTTCCCACATTTTGCCCATCTCCCCACCTCCTTCCCTCTGGCAACCATCAGTTTGTTCTCTGTATTTATAGGTCTGCTTCTGCTTTGTGTGTGTTTGTTTGTTTGCAAATGAATACAGTAGTAAAACCATTGTTTAACGAAAAGGAATTACATGTATAAATGTCAATGTGAAATAGATGCTGTGGTCCATTTTGTGTGGAGACTGAAACTCATTGAAGTCCCTTCTGCGGTGTCCCTGAACTCGGTGGTGTTAGGATTCAACATCCAGGTGTGTCTGATGACACAGCTGGACCTTGAGTCTGTTTCCTGTGTGTCTCACGAGGCACTCATTCGACTGGTGTCTTAGTTGGGGCTGCCATAACAAAACACTATTGATTGTGTGGTTTATAAAAAGGCAGAAATGGAGTCCTCACAGTTCTGGAGGCTAGAAATCCAACCTCAGGGCGCCAACATGGTCAAGTTCTGGGGAGAGACATCTTCTGCGTTGCACATACATCCATATGTACGTCCTCACCTGGTGGATACAGGGGAAAAGGGAAGCAAACTTTCTCATGAATTCTGTAAAGGCACTTATCCCGTTGCTGGGCTTTGCATTTTTACAGCCTTATCTAATCCTAATTACTCTCAAAAGCTCCACTTTCTCATACCAGCACATTGTGGGGTAGGGTTACAACATACGAATTTGAGGCGACACATTCATTCTGCAACAGATAATTCCTTCCCTTTTTCGTTTGTGTTAGATTTCTTTGCTTCCACTTCCAAGGCTGGATGTCATTGAGACCTCTGTCTGGGTTTATTCTCTTCCCCCCTTTTTTACTTCTTTAATGGCATCATCTATGCTCACAGCTTTAATTAGCACATTCGGATTCCTGATTCCTACCTTTACATCTTCAGCTCTGGCCCATAAATCAAATCCACTTATTTTCCAAATGTTTTCAGGAAAAATCCATGTAAATGATCTGACACCTCAAATTCTGTGTGTTTCAAATTGAACGTGACATCTCTTTATGTGCCCAAATGGCTCTCTTAACTAGTCATTAGTGTATATATCTTGAAACCATTTTTATTTCTTTCTTCCTTTTTTAAAAAAACAAATCTGTCATGAAGTTTCCCAGTAAAATGGAAATTACATTTCTTCTCCTTTCTCTATACACTAGTTCAGGCTGAAGGCGTTACACGCTACAACAACTGTCTGCTTTTCGTGCTCCTGGGAGTTGTCATTATCAAATACACAATCCTTTGGCTTTCATGGCAATTTGTCATGTTGGTGCCTTCCTGACACGTGTTTTTATATTCTTTTTTCACAAAAGTCTTTCATAAAAATGGGGTATTCACATCATGGTCTTACATAAAATCTATTTTGATAGATTTTCTGTGCAACCTCTGGTTGGTGGTATCCCTGGTCTATCATCATTCCACAGCCTTGTTGAGGTTTCCTTGTGGGTGGAGTGTATTTCCTCAGCCCATTGATTTGAAGTTTGCCCATGTGACTTACTTTGTCCAATGAGATGGGGGAAAATTCAGTGTGCTTGTGCTGAGTGGACTTGCAGAAGCATTGTGTGTCTCTGTCCTTTATCTCATGCTCCTGTCATGTACCATGAGAAGAGCACTGTGTCGTTGTGTTCCTTTGGCCAGGCTCCTGGAGTAAGAGTCACTTGGAGTAGACCTGAAGTGGACTTCCAGGAGCAGAGCTGCCCCAGGAAACCTGAGATTCATGAGCAGGCTATACATAGTTGCTTAAAATCTCTAGTGGAGATTTTGAGGTTGTTATGCATTATCATCATAGAAATAGCTGGTTAATGTATAACTATTACAGAAAAACCAAGCCTTTTATAACTCTGAGGTTTGGTTTCCTCCTACCTATTGAGCTTTGAACTAAATGTTTTGAAGAAGAGTTTGATCGTGGTTATAATAGCTTTGTTTTATGTGTTGGATAATCTGGAAGCCTATAGTTAAATATCAAGATAATCTTGGGATTTGGGGGGAGGTATATATTACAATTATCAATAGAATTTAAGTTAGTAGAAATAAATCCTTAGAAATGAAGCTTTTTAGTAGTAGAAATTCAGCCAAAATTAGTAGAAATTAATTTAATACAAATTAAATTTTTCTGAAAAGATTTTCTGATCAAGTCTTTTTTAAATTGGCTTTGGGAGACCCAACCTGAGATACATAAAAGTTTCCTTACTCTTAAAACTGGTTCTTTATTGTTGGCTCTTTATATACGAGGAAAGGATTGTACCGAGGTCCTTAGCTCTTTTGAGTTAAGGAAAGCCATATTTATCTTTTCACAGAACTTCTATTCTTTATGAGACAACCTTAATTAGTTCCTTGAACACTTGTCCAAAACAGCTACTTTCTAAAGGCTTTGCAGAAGGAACCATTTCTTGTCTCTCTCATGTGGTCTTTCTAGGATCCTTTCTAAGGCCTTGTGACTAACACCACAGAACAGACATTGACACATTTTCATGTGAGCCTTCCAAGATCCATGAAATTGTGTCATTTATTATCCTTGATGTGTGACTGTAATCTTACAGAGCATCTTGCTGGTTATTTGCCTTATAAGTAATTATCTTGAGCCAGTTGAATTTTTTCCAACATGGAGTTCTCAACAACCAAGACCTCCAGAGAGATAGAGACGCAGAAAAGCTAGGGTTGCATATTTGTAGGTTTGTTTTAGTATTATTCATTTTCACAGTGTGTTGAACAGCCTCAAAGTCATAGGCTATATACCAGAGAATGAGTAAAGACTGGTAAATGAATCTGAGAAGCACTGAGGGCCCAGTTGAGGTAATATCATTAGTTGTGAAATGCTGATGAGGATCAGTTGGAAGAGAAAGAAGGCAGGTATATTAAATGGGTGAAAAAAAGAATATGAAGTAGACTAAAGAACTGAATTGGAAATAAGAAATTTAAAGGATTTTCAGTAGGGAAAAGTTGGAATTATTGAGGAAAATCTTTGGAGGCTGGTGTAGAATGTTGAGTCAGAAAAGGTAAAATGGAAGATGAGAAGTAGAGAGCATATTAGGACATTGTTAAAAGGGCATTAAAAGGGTAGAGAGCATATTAGGACATTGTCCCATTCTGTCCCCATTTGTTCAAATGTGAATCACTTTATGACTGATGGAGCAGTTTCTTGGTATCACATTATACCTATTGTTTCTCATTTGCCGAGAGTCTAAGTGGAAAGAGCCCCATTTCTTTTGATCTTCTAGCCTGTGGGCCAAATCCACTGACTGCCTGTTTTTGTAAAAAAATGTTTTATTGGAACACAGCTACACCTGTTTATGTATTGTCTATGGCTGTTGCCGCACTAGAAGAGCAGAGTCTAGTTGTTGCAATGGAGATGGTATGGCTCACAAAATGTAACATTTTTTACTATCTGGATTTTTACAGAAAAAGTTTGCTGACCCTCGCGTAAGCCCCGTGGCTTTCATACTTTTTTTGATTGGTTCCTAAGGGAATAACTCTATTTTACATCTCACCAATGTACAGGAGCCCACACAGGCAAAAAAATGTATCTGGGAAAATATTTCCTGCAATAATTGTTATGTGATACACTTTTTCCCTCCTATGTAATCCCCTTCTCTTTCAGCTTTAAAAATGCTGTCTGAATCTTCATTGTTTATCACTATCCTACCCTCATACTTAGGACTGTGCAAGCAGTATTTCCTGCAAATATCCTTGTCACTCATCTGTTCAGAGCATTGAGTTGAGATGAGCGAACATTTAACCTAAAACAGAAATTTAATTATGGATAATATTAGCAAGTAAAAGAAAAAAATGAAGCCAGCCACTTGACGTGCTACGGTCGGGGAAAGATTGAAAAGGAGCACCGTCCAATGTGTGGGAACATGAGGATGCTACCAACTTAATGACCTGAGATTGTTTACAAGGCTTCCTCAAGAACTTAATTAATTTCAAATGGGCATCGTACATTCCTGAGAATTTGGCTCAATTCCATTTGTTATTGTCAAATTTTTCATTTGTAGTTTGGGAGCAAGAACTTAGCATAGAATACACTAAGACAAGAATCCAAATACCATATAAACTTGCTACCACTGTCAAATTCTGATTCCCCCCACTTACTCGTTAATTTACTCAGTAAGCACCTATCCTTTGAGATTCTTTTTTTTTTTTTTTTAAATTCTAGACACAATGTCGCCATTCAGGATAGAATTCTACCTTTATGAAGCCTCCTGTTCAATCTGAGAGACAGAAATTAATCAAATAATCGCCTAAAACTGCATTTATGATAAGGGCTCTGAAGTTGAGTTACAAGTGCTGTGGAGCATATAATAGGGCAATTTGACCTAGTCAGGGAGGTCAGTCAAGACTTTCATGAAGAAGTGAAGACTGACCTGGTAAGAGAAGGAATTCATGACTGAAGAGGGCAGGGATGAGTGGACCCTCACAGTATGACTTCCCAGAAAAAGACTCTGGTTCTCTCCTTGAGCGGTCCTATCGTCCTATTTCTTCTGTCTTTACTTCTGGTATTTTAAGTTGTTTATATTCCTCTCCATTGCCTTTTGTCCACAAAATGGAGATAATAAAGCTTAACTCTATTAGGTGCTTTTCTATTTATTCACATATTTCCATGTAAGATGTACTCACATTTGTGGAAATGGTTCTTGTTCATTGGGATTAAGTCTTAGACAGTTTCCTTAAATAGCTCTATAAATCCTCATGAAGACCTGACCTTGGCTTTCAATCAACCGATATTTGTGGTTTGGAAATGCTTCCTTGTGAAGTTGATAGGTTCAGTCACTGGCTGTGGATTTATGGTTGCATTTATTATGACAGGTTTGGACTCTGAAATGATAGCAAGGTAAAGCCATTGCAAGAATGATTTTTCTTGTTGAGATATAAAGCCTTCTATGGCTTCCTTGCCCCCACCCCTATCTGTAGAAGTTTCCTTTGGAAAAGCAACCGAAAAACAAATTAGAACTTTTATTTTAAAACATTTATTTAAAAGTCGTTTTTCTGCCTAATTTCTGTTTCTTAATGTGTTGATGTATCTAGGACTTTTTTTTTTTTTTCCTTTTAGGCTAACATAAGGAATGAGCCAACAAATAAATCTCATTTTACACAGTTTGTTTTAACCATGCTTCTATGTGAGGGATGTGGGATAAAGTGTTTTGCTTATATAGTTGTATAGCTGTTTTGCTAAAGATGAAGAACAGAATTCTTTGGTATGAAATATAATGAAAATGCAAATTCAGTACACAAAACTGTAGCAGGATTCTCAGTCCATGGTTGACAATGACTATATAGACAAGATAAAACAGCCAAAAAAAAAAAAAAAAAGATGTAATAGTGCCAGTAAGATAGCATTCTGAAATTTTTTTTTTTTCTGTAGAAAGTAGTGACATTCTAATATTTTGATTATGTGAGTAGTTAAATAGATTAAAGAATTTGTGAAAAACGGATTCTCGAGTTAGGGTTATTAATATCCACTTACATAGGGAGAAGGTCCGGTAAAATGTTCCTTCCTTCTCTACCCCTACTGCCTACTCTCCAAAGGAAATGCAGAGAACTGTAGTTTAACAATGCAACTTGCAAACAGCCAAGCAGAATGAGAATACCTTCAGTGATGTAGAAATGTGCTTTTGTGGGGATCATTGCCCTTAGGGTATTATCTTACTCCATAATGAAGTTAGTGCTCATTGGTTTTCTCGCATAAGTCAAGACTGGTTTTTACTGCTAAAAACAACCCGAGAACCCTTAAAATCTTTCTTTTTCTCTGAATTACACGATGCCCAGACGGTCATGGAGACCTGCAACCAGCAGATGGCGCTCGGCTTCTGTCTCAAAAAAGAAGTGAGTTGCTTGTTCTTCAGCTTCTGCTTATTACCATTCATTTTAAGGGGTGAAAAACAGTGTTGAGAGAAAAATCTTTGTTAGCACAAAGCCTCTGTATTGGTGAGAGACAAAATTACATTTCTAGTTCATTCAAAGACTAGTTGGTAATCTCTGAATTTTACAAGTGAATTTTGCAAGTTAACTCATGGGAGGGAGTATGAAGAAACCCCCTATGTTAATTGGTTAACTAGGCACACTCATTTGCTTTGTATCAGTGCACTCATGTTGTATATGAAAGCATGGAAAAGGCAGCTGATATTTTCATGCATTTTGAAGGAAGAATAAAATGGCTGATTCTCTCTGCCTTGCCTGTTCACAGATTTTGTAAGCCGAGGAAATGGATACTACGGTTGTTTGTAAAACCGGATCCAAACAAAGGAAAAGAGCCAGGATGCTTTCCTATAATACTGACACGTGTACCACACTCTAGCAAAAGGATGAGGCTGCAAAAGAAGGTTTTAGCTTAGCATTTCAATTCTGAAATGGATGGTGCTATTTAATTTTCCACACACAATATCTTACCTCGCTAAAGAATACATTAATATTACTAATCTCACTTATGTAGCAGCTTTAAAAGGCCACAGCAACAAGGATATTTCTAAAGGAGATTGTAGTCATTTCTGCTGGTATAGAAAATTCCCTACCCGCACTGAAAGTAATTGTGTTGGTAATCTCACGCTATTGCTTTAGCGGGAGTTTGCATCGGTCTTTGCTCCGTGTGAGCTGTATAGACAAGCATAATGGATGGAGTGATGAGAGGGTGCATGATGAATTAATATCCCAGAGGTCCTGAAACTAATAACAATGAAGGCTTTTCTGTGGCCACTGGGCTCCTGGATTTGTATTGTGAAATGTGAGTCTGGAGTCGTCTGCTGACTGGTCGCCCTGTAGAAGGTTAGAAGAAGAGTTCCCTCAGTTGCAGGATTAAAAAAAGAAAAGAGAAAGAAAAAAGGAAACGCAAGACATGCATTTGCTGCCATTAGAACGAACTGAAGTCACGAACCAAATATATACTAGATCTCTCTATAGATAAATGTAAGGAATCCCCCCTCCGACATTGCCCTTGGTAAAATATCTATACTGGCTTTAGTATTTGCTTTTGGTTTTTATTTTGTTATAGAAAGAATGTCATATTTGTAGTATATTAAGCTGCTGCTTCAAACGTGTGGAGTAGGCATCAGAGATGGATTGAAAGCGTGCTTTTCTCTTTGTCATCCTTGGAGGTGTTATGGGAGAAAATAGACCTAAAATAGACAAGAGCACAGGTAAATCTTGATTATTCATTATTCGACTTACTCTTTGCTCCATTTCCAAATTCTCCCCAAGTGCCTTACGCTGGGGACAGTACAGGGCTCTGAGGGTCACAACAGGGAATAAATGTGGTTTCTTCTCACAGAGATACAGACGTGACTATTAGTAATAATAGTGCAATAGGATATATATTGTAGTAGAACTGGGACAAAGGTCCTTACTTCGAATACACTTATTAGCCCAGAGGACTTGAATTAAAGATAGACTTGCTACCAAAATACATAAAAGCCATTTCCTTTACAGAAAAGGTTATCAGCCAGGAAAAGTACAAACTTAGAAAGAAAGGGGACGAGTGTCTTTGTCCATGAGATGATTCCACTTCTGGCCAGCATAGGAGAGAGGAAGGAACTGCCAGCAGAGGCTATGGAGAAGCCGGCCAGTGTACTGTTATTCATGACAGTGTGCTCATAAAAATTCAGTTTGGCTAATGTCCAGAAGGCAAATACTTTGACATCCAAACACCAAAATGTATTGAAATGTAGGGAAACATCAATACTTAAAACGTTTGTAGGTTTAGACTACCCACGTACTTTTTCTTTTCCCATCCAGACAGGTATGTGAGAATTCACTCTATCTTGCACCTGATTTTTACTCCCCATATTTCTGAAACAGAATCCTAGGCCTTGTAATGAAGTGGTAAATAAGTAAAGAGTAATGTATATATACACACACACACACATACACACACACATCTGTGGTTTTTACAATGGATAAATAACCACGTGCTATAATTTTATAATACTTGCTGATATAAATAGGCCTTATTGGAAAAAAAATGGGGTGGCCATCAAGATGTGAACATGAAAATACATACGTAAACATAAATATAAAGAATAGAGGCAGAGACAGAGTTGAGTTCATGAGCTGGTTTGAAATTTGCTCCATGATTTTGATAAGTCACTTGTATTTGCTCTTGTGTGAAACACTTTCAATAACCCTTATTGGTAAAGCACTTGGAGATCATGGGTTGCAAAGTGCAATTGACTGCGAGTGTAGGCTTTGGAGCCTTACAATTGAGAGTCATCATCAATTTTATCTTTGCTGGCATAACTACAGAGATTATTTTTATACAGAGAGGTGGCTCTTTCATTTTGGAAACACTTTAAGCTAGGTGCTTCAGTAATGAATCTTAGATCAGGAGAAAAATTGGTTGCAATAATAACATATATACCAATCACTATTTGAATGCTCTTATAGCTTTTCCTACTTGCCCTGGAATAAGAAAACACAAATATTTTGAAATAATTCCTTATGTGTCATATTCTGTATTTATGGCATACTGGTGTATTTCAGGAGATAAAATCATGCAGGTTTATTTTGGAAAAGAAAGAGTATTTACTTGAGAGATCTTCCCTGATAGCACAGATTGCTATCAACTCTTTAATATTAAACAGGTATTCTGGGATGATACTGAATTTATTAATCGCAGAAAGGAGAAGCTTTATAGTCGCTGGGAATGCTGTTTCATCACCTCTCAGCCAGAAAGAGAAGAAATCTGAGAGGCTAAAAGTGGAAGTAAATTACACTTTCCTCACTATCACCTTAACTTTTCCAATCAGAGGGAGTTCTCCGAGCAGGTAGAGAAAAGGCACTGAAAGAATTGGAAGCTGAAATAAGAGCACTGTTGAAAAATACATCACAAATGACTAACAGATTGTAAATGAAAGTTGGGTGACTTTCAGGTGGGAGCTACTAACAGCCTGGGAGTCAGCGTTTGACCTCTTTTAATGGAAGTTTTAAGAGAGGACTGGAGGTGAGGAAGGGGTCATTCAACTGATGGCAGAGACTCTTGAGCAGTGCTCCTGGTGGGCTGCTAGGATTCTGTAGAAGGATGGGGGAGGAGTGTCAGTCAGTGGGGCAGAAGTCAACTCCCTAGCCAATCTTGAGCTGTAGCAGTTGAGAAACGGTACAAAGTATAGGAAGTCAGATCATTTATTTAACTTAGGCTTTTATTAAGATATAATAAGTTCTTAGATTTGTATAGCACATTATGTTTTAAAGCCCATTTGCCACATTAATCACTAAGGATATCAAAATAAAGTGTATTTTCATCTTAAAATACATTTCTATGCTTGATGTGATTAAAAAAATTCACTTACAAGTCACCTGGGATAAGAACAATAATAGAAACCAATCTTTTACAAATACAGTTTGCTCTTATGTATAGGAAAAGTTGGAGAGAATAAAAGCCATTAAGACTGTGTATGAAAGATACATTAGACTTACATTTATATCATTGATTACACTGTTTCTCAATTATACAGAGTGGGGAAAAAAACACAAGCAATTAATCATGGTAGATTACACTCATTTTGTATTTGGCCAGCAGTAGCAAGTAGTTATTAAGAAGTCTGAATTCCAATTGTTTCTCTAAATAATACTTTGTAGTATCTTTTGCTTATGTGATTTCTGTAATACCCTTTGGTAAATGTGATTATTTATACCTAGAAAAGAGTTTAAAATAGCTCTCATTCCCTTTTTTATAATTATACTTTTAAATAGATTTTTTAATACATTTATATTCTTAATATGATGCCATTACCAGCCCTGCCATTTGTCTTGTTTAATCTGGATATGCATAATTATAAACCACACCAATTACACCCACTATATATGCATTATCAACTGGGTAAACATTTAGTAGTAAAAATAGGATTAAAATTTTCAGATAAAAATACCCCTAGTTTATGTAAAACGGTAATAAATAACTGGGAATTACCAAATTTTTTATTTTACAGAAAAGTATTAGTTAGTTATATATAAATGATACAATTCAGTATGGACAAAGAGGAAATCTATCAGAAACTTAATTCCTCAGGTGGACTTTACTTTAGCAATGGGAAAAATAACTTATTTGAGATATTGATAGGACCTACAACGTTTCTATGACCTACCTAAAACCTACATTTTAAAATGGCCACTGGCAGCAAAAGAAGACAGTGTATTATGCTTTTTTTAAGAATTGAATATACTGGTCCCATATTATCTTTTATTTGCATTCAACAGAAAATAAGAAATTTGGAAATACTTAGCAAGGCCAGAAAATTTTTTTATGTTAATGCAATTTGAAACAACCAATTTTGTCTTCGAAATGGTAAACTGTTGACATACGGCTTAAACTGAGTGGATTCATAATGAAAGGTTTCCCTTGATGTCCATAACATTTGGAAACAAAATTTAGCCATACATTTTTACAGTATGAAGTTGGTCCAACTGTAATCCTTCACATGGCATCCTGTTGACCTAGCTGCTTTATCGTTGCTTGTGCTGTTTGCATAAACCATATCTATCTGATAATTGAAACAGTATTCACGAAAAATGGATATCCTGAAGTAGGCTGAGCTTCTCATAGTAACTTGTATTTCTGTACCAGTATAGTTCCTGTCATAGGGAGTAAATTCTGAATACACATTCTATTAATGGTTGCATTTAAACTTACCCTAAATGATTCTACTCGAATAGTCAAAGGGACAGATTGAAAGTGATGGTAAATGTTGCTGACAATTACTCTGACCTGAGGAGAGAGACTTGGGCTGACACAGAAAAGGGGGTGGGTGAGCAGAAAGGGAGTATGAAGGAAGAGAGAAAAGAGGAAAGGAGTAGGGCAGGCCAGCAGGCAAGAAATAAGTGAAAATTCATTGTATTCACATGGTAACCAGGGATCAGTCTAAAATTGGTGAACTGGGTGTTTGAAGTTTTTCCAATGAGTTCACAGTGTGCTTAGTGGGTACTCACAGAAGGAGAATCTTCTTTAATTAAAATAAAGGCATTTAATAATTTCTGTTTAGTTTTATTTTAATTTGTGTCGAGCAAACAATTGTATGCCACAGAGAGTCCTTGGCTTACAGTCGTCCATATTTCATGTCTTTAGACTTCAGCAAAACAAAACACATACCTCGAGTGTGAGAATCACTGAGAATCTCTAAAGATCAGGTCAATAAAAACAGACAACTGTTAACTAGACATTTTAGAGAAAACAAGCAATTTTATTTTTGTTTGGGTTTCTGATTGCCAGCTGCTCATTTCTATTTTTCCCAGGCTTGGAAACATGCATCAGTACAACTGACAGAATTAAGGATGCCTTTCCTTTCTTCTTTTTTAAAATATAGTTTTAGAGTAATCTCTACACCCAAAACAAACAGACAAACAAATAATCTCTACACCCAACCCAGGGCTCACAATCCTGAGATGAGCTCACAATCCTGAGATGAGCTCACAATCCTGAGATGAACTCACAATCCTGAGATGAACTCACAATCCTGAGATGAAAAGTAGTAGGCTCTACCAGCTGAGCCAGCCAGGTGCCCCTCCTTTACTTTCTTCTAGATTCATTCTTGGTGCTTTTGCTGGGTGTTGTCTTTGAACCTTAGATGAAGTGCTTCTGTTCTCAAATCTCTTTATAATTTTCCTTAGCATCTAGTATCACCTCTATTCGGGTGATTTCCAAGTCTACATCTTGAAACCATTCTTCCTATACTTGTTCTACATTTCAGGTTTATATTTTATGGATATAAAATTAAACATTTATAAATAGAATTCATTTTTCCAACCAAAATCTCTCATTTCTAATTTTTTAAATTTCACCATTGTATCCACTTAGACTCAAACCTCAGATTCACATTTGACTCCATTAATTCCTGTGACATCTATTTCTTTTATTCTCTTATTCACTTACCTTGTTCCTGGTTAGCAAAAACAATCTTAGGGGTGGCTGGGTGGCCCAGCCAGTTAGGCATCTGACTCTTGATTTTGGCTCAGGTCACAATCTCGCAGTTTGTGAGTTCAACCCCATTTCAGGCTCTGTGCAGAACCTGCTTGAGATTGTCTCTCTTCATCTCTCTCTGTCCCTCCCTGCTTGCTCTCTCTCTCAAAAAATAAGCTTAAAAAAAGAATACAATCTTAATTTGTATTCTTACCTCTCTCGAGGATTGTTCTGTATGTCATAGGCAATTAGTTTTCTTAAAACTTTTATGAGGACACTTAAAATCATCTTTACTTTAACGCCAATCTATTTTTCTAGTCCTAAAATATGTCTTAAATTCTTCACTCCTGAGAGTGCAACCCATTTACTTAATCAGTGCATTTGCGTGCATACTTCTGTCTGTATGTTGATCATTCTTTCTGTGTAATTATCCACACTCCTTTCTCTGCTTTCATTAACTGACTCATTTTTAAAATTCTAGGTCATATTTTAAGCTCCTTCTTGCGTTTTCTATGTTGTACTTAGAGTTATGAATTTTCTGTATTTTGACACTTTTGACATTAGGCTTGTTAGTTTCCTTCTTGTTCCCCAACTATCATTTTGTCAATAAGTCTCCATAAAATTTCCCAAGCTCTTCCTTCTGTTTTTATTCTTTTCTCCAATCTGCCAAAAATTTAAGGTCCCATATGCAGCATTGTGGTCTAGACTCCAGTTACGTGATGTCCGTTGAAGGGGTGTGAACTTGCCGTCTTCCTTTTTCCAGGTTGTCAACACTGTTTAATCAAATAGAACATGGATGCATTTTTTTTAGCCCACATAATCTACTTGAGGTTCAGTGAAGATTTCTTCCATATTCTGTCAGACTGTTTCTGATCTTACTTGTTAAGCTGGATATGAGTTTTTGTAATTTCCTGAACCTTTGTAGGCATTTTGGTGGGAAGTTGGGTAGGCTGCTTTAGGTACTTACTGCTGGCCAGATGTTGTTATGGATTCCATGGTTCTGCTAAGTAATTTTGATTATGGATGCTTCTTCCTACAATGTAGCCAAAATAGTTGATAGAGGAAATCTAAGTTCAACTTCACTTCCTACAGTCTTGCCAAATACATTGAAAACATAAAGTCTTTAAGTTCCAGACTGTATTTTCCTTATTTGTGAGTTGACCCTATCTTCACCTTAATACTCACTCTGCTTGGCATCTCTCCCAGACCTATTTTCCTTTTGCCAGTTTGGCTTGCCATAGATCTTTACTTTTATAATCCACTCCAGGAATGATTTCATCAGTCTTTGAAATTTGCCCAGTCTGCACTTTTTCCCAAGCCTCCTCCATTGCATATTCCCACCAGGCTGTGCTTTCGGTCCATCTTAGGGGAACAGCCTATTGAATTAAATAGGAAATGTCATTTGCAAGGATTTAGGCCTCTCAGAGGTATATGCAAGTTCCCTTCTCCATGCTATTTTGCTACAGTGCTGGGAACAGAAAATTAGCGAAAGGTCATAGATGTATTAAAACAATGGCAATCTTTTTTTTAATATACAAAAATTTACTCTGACAACTAATTTCCAAGGAATTTTCCTACTGTCTTCTGCTATCTTTTTAGCACTTCACTAAGAGAAAATTAAAGGGGGTATTTTTTTATTTTCAAAAAATCATTGTAGGAAATCTCAGGTCTATAGCTTCTTGCTGGAGTCTCCTTAAATGTTTTCATTTTTCCTCTGAATATTTCAAAATACAAACAGTAGAGAAAAATTATTTCAAACTACAAGTGACCACAATATGTTCTGCCTTTAAGGAAGAAGATTGAATTCTGTAGCAAAATACCTTATGGCTTGTGTTTGTTGCAAAAGATAAGGTCCCAGGGAATTATCTGTAAGGTCACTGCAAACAATGACAAAGCTAAATTGACTGCCTAAAAAACAAAGTGGATATTTCAGGATTGCAAGGTTTACAAGAGGAGAACAAATGTTAGGACACTCTTGAGGGATAGAAAGGCCACAGGAGATTGGACAACATCAGGAGGGAAGCAGACTTGTGAAAAAAATATCCACATGGCTGTGGCTGAGAGGATTTTGTTTTGAGACCAAGAGTGTGTAACATTTCGTCCTAAGTTATTCTCTGTGTCATAGAGCCTCTTCTAACTGAACTGAAGGAGAGATCTACTAAATGTAATGCTTTGTGTGAGACTTGTGGGGGAGTGCCGACTAAAAGGTGGCCATCATAATTTAAGCTCATAGAAATTTTCAGAAATACTGTGGAAAATGTGAAAATATTGTATTAATATTTTAAAGGACAGAGGCAAAACTTGAAGACCTCTCCAAAGGCCAAAGCTGGAATGATTTGACGACCAACGAAATAAATGTTGATTGTATTCTATCATAACCCAAGGAATATAAACATATCCCTGAGTTGACACATAATAAGTAAATAAATAAACAAAAAAAAAATAAGGACAGAATCCATCTTCCTTAGAGAAGCATTCCAAATAATCTATGTAGGCACTCCTACATCTGTAAGTGGAGCTTAATTTCCTTCCTTTTGAGTGTGGGCTGGACTTAAGAAATGGCTTACACAGCATAGCATATGAAAAGGGAAAAACAGAAACTACACAATATATAAACTTGGCAGACATCGTCTTAACCAAGTGATGAAAGTTAACATCACTAATGATGAATCATGTTGATATGATGCAGTAAGAAGGGTGCCTCCCCTCTGTGATCTTTTCCCCCAAAACCAAAAAGCCCAGTCTGATCATGAGGAAACCTCAGACACACTCAACTTGAACGTCAGTGCACAAAATGTCTGGCCAGTTCTCTTCAAAAGTATGAAGGTTGTAAAAGATGAGGGAAGACTGAGAAACCATCACAGACTAAAGGAGACAATTTGATATGATAGGGTATTCTGGATTAGATCTTGGAAGAGAACAGACAAATAAGTGGAAAAAAAAAACTGGTGAAATCTGAGTAAAGTCTATACAGTTTAGTGACATTGAACCGCTGTTAATTTCTTAGCTTTGATGTACTGTGGTTATGTAAAATATTAACATTAAAGAAAACTGGGTAAAGTATATATGAGAGCTCTTTATCCTATCTAAAATAATGAACTAAAATTATTCCCAATTAAAAACTTTGTTTAAAAAGTTAAAGGTTTACATTACTTAGTATAAACTGCTTTAGATTTACTTTAGTAAGACAATGCAAAAATTCAAACAAATATCAATTGAGTGACTACTATAGGCCTGTGACAAGTGAGTGAAAAAAAAAAAAAGACAAAAACTACTGCCTAGAAGTAGTTTGACATTGGCCATAGCAACTTGTTACTAGATGTGTCTCCTCAGGCAAGGGAAGCAAAAGTTTTATAAACTTAAGAACTTAAAAGTTTTATAAACTTAAGAACTTAAAAGTTTTATAAACTTAAGAACTTAAAAGTTTTATAAACTTAAGAACTTAAAAGTTTTATAAACTTAATAACTTAAAAGTTTTATAAACTTAATAACTTAAAAGTTTTATAAACTTAATAACTTAAAAGTTTTATAAACTTAATAACTTAAAAGTTTTATAAACTTTTAAAGCTTAACACCCTCAAAATAAATAACCGAGTTAAAAAATGGACAGAAGACATGAACAGACATTTTTCCAAAGAAGACATCCAGATGGCCAACAGACATACAAAAAGATGCTCAATATCACTCATCATCAGGAAAATACAAATTAAAACTACCCCTCATACCAGTCAGAATGGCTAAAATTGATAACACAGGAAGCAACAGGTGTTGGTGAGGATACAGAGAAAGGGGAACCCTTTTGCACTGTTGGTAGGAATGCAAACTCTGGAAAACAGTATGGAGGTTCCTCAAAAATTTAAAACTCGAACTGCTCTACAATCCAGCAATCACACTATGAGGTATTTACCCAAAGAACAGAAAATGAATGATTTTAAGGGACACATGAACCCTAATGTTTATAGCAACATTATCAACAATAGCCACATTATGGAAAGAGCCCAAATGTCCATCCACTGATGAATGGATAAAGAAGATACACACACACACACACACACACACACACAATGGAATATTACTCAGCTATAGAAAAGAATGAAATCTTGCCATTTGCAATGTGGATGGAGCTAGAGAGTATTATGCTAAGAAAGTGAGTCATAGACAAATAAGATATGATTTCGCTCATGTGGAATTTAAGAAAAAAAAGTAATGTGAGGAAAAAAAAGGAGAGGTAAACCATGACACAGACTCTTAACTATAGAGAACAAAAGGGTTACTGGAGGGGAGGTGGGCAGGGGTCTGGGTTATGGGTAATGGGTATTAAGGAGTGCATTTGTTGTGATGAACACTGGGTCTTGTATGTAAGTGATGAATCACTAAATTCTATATCTGAAACTAGTATTGCACTGTATGTTAACTAGCAAGAATTTAAATGAACACTTGGAGGAAAAATAATTACTGTTTTTATGGTGCTTAGAGTGCAATGAAGAGAGGCAGACAATAAACAACAAAAGTTGCAAATATGTGAATTTTATAATATGTTAGAAGTTGATGAATACTATCAAAAATGGTAAAGCAGGAAAATGGAAGCTTTGTGGTAAGCAGAGTGGAGTTTATAAAGGCCATTCTAATTGAAAGGTGATGCTTAAAAGCAAAGCCTTAAAGAATGCAAGGCAATTAACTCTAGCCATACCTGGCAAAAGAGAATTCCAGGTACAGAGGCAGGCAGTGTGAAGGCTCCAGGTTGGGGACATCCTAGGTACATGTTTAAGAAACAGTAAAGTGACCAGGGCGTCTGTAGCCAGTGAGGGGAGAAGAGTGTTGGAGATGAATGTGGGGTGGGGGAATGACATAGGACACAGTAGGTCATCATTATAAGAGCCTTTGGCTTTTACTCTGAGAGAAATGAGGGGTTTGAGTGTCATTCCAGGGTTCTGAGTGACTTAAGTTGTGATAGGACTTTGGTCTGAAAGGGTCGTTGATGTATGCTCTGTGGAGGGTAGGTAGTGGGCGAGTGAGGGTAAAGGCAAGACACACCCACTTTTATTTATTTTTTTACAGTCATTTATTGAATGAGTGTTGTAATCTGCCAGCTACAAGTTCAAGTTTTGTTGTTTTTTTTTTTTTTTAATAAGACTTACTAACTGCATGTGCTATTTATTTACTGCACTGTCGCCACTTTTGTTCCTTGAGGGTTTTTGGGAAATTAAAAATAATTTTTGGTAAAGCAAAGGCCATTATTAATGAATCAGTTTTTCCCCAGTTTTACTGAAGTATAATTGACCAATGAAATTGTAAACTGTTTAAGGTGCACAACTTGATAATTTGGTATATGTATACATGGTGAAGGGATTCCTTGCTTTGAGTTAATAATGAATTATCTTCATAAAAAAATTAAAAGAAACATGGTCTCAAACTATCTGATTTAAAATTTTGCATTTGATCCAGACAAGATACTCTAAAACCACTAATCCACGAAAGAGGGATTTAATATCTTATATCTGTTCAATTTGCAGTGTGTCAGATACAAGTATATAAATACTATAATTTACTAGACATTTCTGGGTAATGCCATAATTCTTAAAATTAGCTACTGAGATCAGACTTTAAAATAACCTCATTTCTTTTTAGACTGAAACTTCAAAATAAATACTGGAGCATTATATTAACTACGAAATACAATCCTTTTGACAATCTAGTCCATAGATTCAGCAATCAGCAAGAATAAACAAACATAAATTTCTTATTTTTGATTTTTATCTTTTTTAAGTAAATAAGGTCAGCAAAATTTAAGTTCTTCTTTTAAATTTTGATAAAACAATGTGGCCTTACCAATCAAAAGTAACTTGGTTGACATGAAAGGAAAATTTAGGATAAAATCTCAAGTGATTCTCCATTGCCCTCTCAATAACATTATATTATTCTCTCATGTTTCCTTTGCCTTTAAAATATGTATCAAATTCATTGCCTAGATATTAAAGAAAATGTTAGTGTTTTAATGACTAAATTTTCTCCCAAGTGATACTATATATAGAATAATCTACTACAGTTATGACTTAAATATTGAACGGTATGCAGAAATGGGATATGAATGAATTGAAATTTATTTTTGAATATTTGATATTAAAGAAATATCTGTGCTTATCACTGAACTTTTGATAAACATTTTTATGTTAATAAAATAAAATATATTTGGGGTGCTTCTCAACTGATTTTGAGTTAACATGATTTTTAGTTATAGAATGAATTGGAAAAACAAATACTTCTGTGTTCTATTTTCGAGTGTGATACATCAAAATAAGGGATGTTTTGACAGAAAAAAAAAGAAATCTTGTTCAACTCATGTCAGCATCAGTCAATGCCTTCGTTTATAGAAGAACTTGAGGAATGTTTACTGAAATGCTGACAATGGACTTGAGAGCATATCTAATTAGTATTTTTTTTTTTCGCTTCCTGGGTATGTAGAAAAGGTAAAGTAATTATAGAAACCCAAAGTTTAGTCTTCAACTGGAGCCCAACTTAAATGCAGTTTAAAGCCTTTATCCCTTTAAGCTTACCTCTCTCACTGCCTTTTGATTTTGTGGTGGTTCATCCATATTAATGTACCTAATGACAGACACCCTGAAAAGGTGAGAATGAATGCTTTTCCTTTGACATATCAGCGGAGGATGATGGTACAAAGCGTGTCTTTCAATGTGTATCTGCATGGACTCTGGGTCTGTGAGAATGATATATACTTCTACTTTATGCCTGCAAGATTCAAAAGGCCTTTTCAAATATTCATGTCCTTTTTTTCTTCTTTTTCATTCTCTACTGGTATGTGTTATATGATGAGAAGAATGTCAGTGTCTCTGGAGTTTTATTTTTAAGTTTTAGTCCTGCCTGAGGGGTAAGATATATTGAAATTTTGCAGGTCAAGCTGTTCATACTTTCTCATAACATGTCTAATAATTGCAGAGCGATTTGTTCAAATAATTTGGGCAGGCCTTGCATAGTTACCATGATAGGCTCTGAGGCAGGTTATTGGGCAGTGGCTCGTACTCAACTGGTAGCACCTGGGGATAACTTTCCCTTTGTATTGCCTTACTAAGGAGAAGTCAAAGGAGACACAGAGATTAGGGCATTCTTGCTTTTTTTAAAAATTTTTTTAGCTGAATTCTGATCATCCTTTTCTGATCTTGTTGCAACTTAGGCTATAACTTCCTCATGTATGATGCATCAAGTTAATAGGATTTGTATTGCCATTGGCGCTGTTGCCATTTCGTATGTTACAGCAGGCAAGTGGAGGTGCTGATGAGAAACATGGTAATACAACCATCTCTGCCTGCTGAACCTAACCTTGGAGATGAAGAGTAGAGCATCGTTTTGCTTTTTTTTAAAAAAAAAAAATTGTACCCACTAGTTGTTGCTATTGTTCTTTTTATTTTCCATGGCTTTGGAAATTTAAAATATACATTAATATTTTAGCGTATCATTTAGTCTTTTTCTTCCATCAGATTTGTGACCTACTTATTTTTTAAGATTTTGCTATTAGTTTTCATCACCTTCTGAGCCTCACCTTTCTCCATTATCGAACAGGAGAGAAAAAAACAGAATAAAATCACCAGCTGGTGGGAAAGTCATTTGGAGGGTGCTGGCCAGATTAACCTTTACATAATAATTATGAATTAATAACTTTTTTTCCTCCTCAATAAAAATCCATGTTTTTAGTTAGCTTCAGGGAAAATAGAACAGGAAAAAG
Organism: Panthera pardus; assembly: GCF_024362965.1. Lineage (NCBI taxonomy): Eukaryota > Metazoa > Chordata > Mammalia > Carnivora > Felidae > Panthera > Panthera pardus. The sequence continues at coordinate 70,988,359 of NW_026526810.1, read as the reverse complement.
AAATAAGAGCACAGTGAAATGATGTATCATGTTGTAATAAAACAGAGCCGTGGCTTCAAGGATTCCTAGTCTTCAAATATTACCCAACACAAAGGGTAGAGGGAATTAAAACTATCATTTCCCAAGTATTAAAAATATAAGCTGCATTCTAAGTGAAGAAAATAACTTGTCAACCCTCTCTTCATTATGTGAACATCCACACGGGGATATAACATGTGTTGGAAGAAGTGATTAAAAATGATCCAAACCAGCCCACTAAAATTTTAAATAGTTTTCACTATTGACACAGAAAGAGCATTCATTGGGAATTGCAATAACATCCACTTATGCAAAAATATCTTTTGACATGCAATGAAAACATAACCTCTGGATACACATTTTCTCTTTTAGGTTTTCAGTGGGAATTGTGCCTAAGTGATTAGGGCAGGATTTGGTCCAATAAATAAACTGAAAATTTTGTAACAAGCAGTGGAGTAATACATATTAATTCTGAACAGATTGACACTGTAATTTGGGATAAAAACCATAATGATTACAGAACGCAGTCAGTGTAAGTCAAGTCTGATGGACTGGAACAGATGTGTCCACCTGTTTAGAGCCCAGCTCTGCATCACTTGGGATGCATAATGTGACTCAGGTCTGTAACATTAGCTGTTTGGAAAGGTATACAGGTTAGGAAAAAGGAGAAATGTCAAATTTTGGATCATTTTTTTATTCCCCTTTGTAGCTGTTGAGGTAAAAAAATACATGAAAGCACACTAAGGACTCAAAATAAGTCCAGAGGACATGTAAACATGAATATATGCCCTTCGTCAGAAATGAATTTGGAAAGCTTCATAAAGGACATTTCAAGGACAGGAGGACAAAATAGATGGAGTTTTCATTTCCCTAAAATTGATAAATTCTGTGTAAATTAACTTAATACAAGTTTTTAAACAAATGCTAAAGCAAATGAAGAAAGGTGGAGAGAGACTCCAACATTAAAACGTTCCTGCCCAGGGGCACTCCGTGTATCTAGTACCAAGTAAGAATAGGCTCTTGTGAATATTTATCATTTGAATCATCGGAAAAATATTCTTTTTGACAGAATATGCCCCAGGTCTCTAAAGATTATACTGAATGTCATTAGGGGGTAATTTTATGTTTTCTCAAGGTGGAACGAAACATCTCTACTATGATCATAAATATGTCTTTTTATTACAAGAGAATTTTAATGTGTGGTCATAAGCATCATTCATTTTAAAGATTGAATCTTATAGATGCTACTATTAAGAATTGCCTTTTTGTGCTATTCAGTCTTTCTTACTTAAATTTATTAACAAGATCGAGTACATTTATGTTACTCTCCCTTCTTGCTGTCAGCCTCTGGGTATTTAACCAATTCTTAACCTATGGAGTCTCTATTATTCTAAGGATAAAATATCATTTTATCACTCTCATACCTCCCTTATAATCTTGAGCTGTGTTTGTCAGAGATATTTTACATTAAGAGATTGGACTTTCAGTATGAATATTTTTCTTGGAATGAGATACTCAAATTTCATAATGGAAAGATACAAGTCAGTTTAGAAAACTTAAGATACAGTCCTGACAAAAAGCTATCAGCCAGATAAAACCTATCAGAAACACCCAAGGAACTTTTACAGTTTTACATTTCCTGCTTGTCCCTTTCTAAACATGGAAGAACTAGGGAAAAATCTTTCCAGTGCAGTCTGTATTCATTACCATACTTGAAAGAAACTTTAACACTCCAAAGATAACAATTGTGGGGTGCCTGGCTGGTTCAGGCAGTACAACATGCAACTCTTGATCTCAGTGTTGTGTGTTCAAGCCTCATGCTGGGCATAGAGCTTACTTAAAAATAAAAAATAAATAAAATAAAATATTCCAAAAAAACCCCACAAAGAAAACAGTGGCTAATGGCATCATGGGTTTTTCAAGAAAAGAGTTTGACTTTTTGCACGCAAGGAGGTGTACAAACTTTAATGGGTGTACAAAAAGGTATAACTAATATTAATAGGTAATATATATGCAAGTGTTCTATTTTGAGGGGAAACAGAATGGTTGAAGTATTTGCTAGAGATTTCTGCTTTAAGTTAAAAAATTTACAAGTGTTCAGAAAAATTGATATGTTTTATACAGTTCTGCATATGGTATATTTGCTATCTTAGTGTTTTATTTTACAGTATTTAGTAAATAATGACAGAAATGCTGTAAATCATGAACTAATTAGTACAGTACTATTAATTTATACATAAAACATATTGTAGTACGAAGTAACTAAGACTTCTTTGTGTCTAAATTAGTCTTTTTGTATTCTGGCTGTGGATTGACTGGGAAATTTTAAAACAATACTGATGTTTCAGTCCCCAAACCTCCTTCCTGAGATTGTGATATAATTGACCCTCGGTGGGGCCCAGGTATTGAATTTTTAAAATCTCTTCATGTCATTTTATTTGTGAAGTTAGTATTGAGAAACACTATCTTGACTGTTTTGTTTTTAAACTAGTGAGTCTTTGTGAGGGGAAAAAAAAACAAAACCAAGCAGATGAAATAGTATGTTCACATAAACTTGTCTAAGATTTTACAGTTGTCAAAAGAATTTCAATCCCATGGGGACGGACTGGCTAATTAAGGATTAAAATAGAGGTAAGTAAGATTTGGGGGGATCATTTAAATAAATTATGAGGTTGTCAAGGAATACTTTTTGGGGAAAGAGATTTAAAATCTGTGGAATGAAGTAGAAGCAGGATTGCAAGGTGCATCTGTGTTGTAGCATGTATCAACACTCCATTCCTTTTTATGGCTAAATATTCCATGGTATGGATATATCACAGGAAGCCAGTAACCAAAGACATACCTTACATGATTCCACTTGTAGGAAATATTCAGAATACACAAATCTATAGAGACAGAATGTAGGTTAGTGGTTGCCTAGGACTGGGTTAGGAGAGTATAAGATGGGAGAGTAATAAGTAAAGGGCAAAGGGTTTCACTCTGGGGTGATGAAAATGTTCTAAAATTGACTACGGTGATGGTTGCACTTGTCTGTGAATATACAAAAGCCCATTGAATTATACAGTTTAAATGGGCAAATTGTATGGTATGTAAAATACATCTCAACAAAGTTGTTGATGGGTGAAATAAATGATAGGGTTTAAGGAGTGCACTTTCATGGTGAGCACTAAGTGATGTATGGAATTGTTGAATCACTATAGTGGACACCTGAAACTAATATAACACTGTACGTTAACTCTACTGGAATTAAATTTTTTTTAAATAAAAAAAAAGAAATCAATTTTTAAAGCAGATTTTTTGAAAACAGTAGGCTTGCCAAACGCTGACTGCACAATAATCTTCTCTGACCCAAAGGCAATTCTTAGTAATCCAGGCTTAAAAATAATATCAGAATCATTCCTGGCAATCAGAAATATTTGTGCATGCCTAAGTCTGTTCCCTTTTAGGAGTGATCAGAGGAAACCTCCGAGGTGTTAGTATCTGCTTGGACATGAGACAAAAAGAACGTGAACTATCTGTACTGTGATAGCTGTCTCAAAGCCACACATATTTCCAGCAGTAAAAAGAAAAAAAGTAAAACTGGCTAAAATAGCTTAAGCACAAACATCGACTAGAAAGTCACTTGTGCTGACTGTTTGGTGATGACTAGATAGCCAGGGAAAAGAATCTGAGTGGACGTACTAGAAGTGCACAGTGTGGGAACAATAGACTTAGTAGAATTAATTTAGATTTGGTTAACAAAGAAATCACCAGGCTACCAAAAACAACCTCCTGTGGGGGATAAATTAGTGTCTGGAATTGGTACAATATATTGTCTAAAATTCTGAGCTGTCAACAATTTTTGAGTTGGAAAGTACAATAATAGTGATGAAAAATATCAGTAGGTGGGCTCAAGAGTCGATTTGATCAACACAGGAAAATAATCAATAGGAAGATAAACTGAGATTATACAATGGGAATAATGGAGAAAACTGAAAGTTATTAACAGGGACTCTGAGAAGTATGGGGCATCATTAAGTATATCAAAATATGTGTGGAATACCAGAAAAGCAAGAAAGGGACACAAAAATATATTAGAAGAAATAATGGCTGAAAACTTCCCAAATGTAATGAAAATCCTAATGTGCCTACCTAAGAAGTTAAAAACTCCAAGTAGAAAAAATGCCAAAAAAATCCAGATCCAAACACCTCATAGTCAAATGTTGACAGCAAACGATAGAAAATCTCAAAAGCTCTAAGAGACAAATCACACACCATGCACAAGAAGAAAAAAAAAATCACAATAAGATTAACAGCCAACTTTTCATCAAAGCAATGAATCTCATAAAACAATGAGATGATAGAAAGTGCTGAAGTGCACCAACTGTCATCCAAGAATTTTATATCAGAAAAAACTATTTTTAGAAACAAAGGTGAAAGAAAGACATTCCAAGAAGCCAAAACCCAGAGAATTTAGTTTGTTGCTAGAGGCTATACCTTCTAAAAATACAGTAGTATGCTTATCAGGCTGAAAAGAAAAGACACTAAGCAGTAATTTGAATCCACATGCAAGAACATAATTATCCTTTTAAAGAGGGAATTACGTAGGTAATTTTAAAATACAGTGTAATTGCATATTTCTTCCCCATTCTTCCCTTGATTACAAATATGAAAACATCTAAAATAGGTAGAAATCAGCATAGTAATTTAAAATAATAAAATTTATTTACTTATTTAAATAAATTTAATAAATTTAAAATACATAAATTTATTTTTTATTATAAATAAAAAAATAAAAGCTTCCCACAAAGAAAAGTCCAGGCCTGATATTTCATTGGTGAAATCTACCAAACATTCAAAGAGGATTTCATACCAATATTTTACATACTCTTCCAAAGTATAAAAAAGGAGGGAACATTTCCTAACTCATCATATATAATGCCATTTTAATCACAATACCCAAACCAAAGACCTCACAAAGAAAACTACAGGCCAATATCCCTTATGAATATTAAGATACACTCAAAACTTCTCAAACAAAACTTCTCAACAAACAAAACTTCTAAACAAACTTCTATCAGCACCATACAGAGTTGTACACCATGACTAAGTACAATTGATCTCAGGAATGCATGGTTTAACTTCTAGAAATCAAAAAAATAATGCATCTTATTAATTAAGGATAAAACTCATATTATCATTTAAGTATATGCAGAAAGCATTTGCAAAAACTCAATACAATTTCATGATAAAGCTACTCAGTAAACCATATATAGAAGAGACCTTCCTTACCAATATACAAAAATAGGCCATCCACAAAAAGTCCACAGCCAACGTTATACTTAAGATCAGAAACAAGACAAGAAGTCTGCTCTTGCCATATCTATTTAAAATTGTATTGGACATCCTAGCTAGGGTTATTAGGATCAAGAAATAAAAGTCATACAGATTATGAAGGAAGAAGGAATACTACTTTTAAAAATTTTTTTTTAATGTTTACTTATTATTGAGAGACAGACACAGAGCTTGAGCAAGGGAGGGGTAGAGAGAGGGGGAGACATAGAATCTGAGGTAGGCTCCAGGCTCTGAGCCATCAGCACAGAGCCCAGTGCAGACTTGAACCCACAAACTGTGAGATCATGACCTGAGCCGAAGTTGGTCGCTTAACCAACTGAGCCACACAGGCGCCCCAGAAGGAAGACTATTTTTATTGCAGATGACACAGTCCTATATATAGAATATCCTAAGGAATATGTACACACATTATTGGAATAAGTTTAGCAAAGCTGTAGTATACAGATCAATACTTGAAAATCAATTGTATTTGTATAAAACAACAATGTTCTGAAAATAAAATTTAAGAAAATAATTCCATGTATAATAGTATCAAAAAGAATAAAATACTTAAATATAAACTTAAGTGCAAAACTTGTACACTGAAAATTACATAACATCACTGCAGGAAACTAAGGATCTAAATAAGTCATAAGACATCTCTTGTTTATGTAGTAGAAGACGTAACTGTTTGGATAGCAACACTCCCCAAACTGAAGTACAGATTCAATGCAATCCATATCAAAAGCCCAGCTGGATTTATTTATTTTTTTCTTTTACAAGTTAATCTTTCAAATATGATAAGGGATGAAATCTAGAATACTCGAAGAACTATAACTCAACAATAAAAAGACAACACAATTTAAAAACAAAGAATTTGAATAGACATTTTTCCAAAAAATATATACAAATGGCCAATAAGCACATGAGAAGATGCTGAAAATCATTGGTCATTAGAGAAATAAAAATCAAAACTGGAGAGAGATCCCACTTGACACCCACTAGGATTGCAATAATCAAAAAGATGTATAATAAATGCTGCTAAGGATGTGGACGGATTGGGACTCCGTACACATTCCTGGTGGGAATATAAGCTGGCTACTTTGAAAACAGTTTGGCAACCACTCAAAAAAGTAAAGATGGAGTTACCATAGTGCACAACAACTCCTTTTCTACCTGGGAGAAATGAAAACATTCATCCTTATGAAAGCTTATGCTCCTCACAGCATTTTTCATAATAGTTGAAAGGTGGAATTGATTTCCATTGGCAGTAAAAAGAAATGAAGTGCTGAGACATGCTACAACCTGTCTGAACTTTGACAATATACGAGTGAAAGAATCCAGTCACAACACACCATTCATTGTATGTTTCCGTTTATATGAAATATAATGAGGTGACTCCATAGAGACAGAAAATGACTTGCTTAGGGCTCATAATAGGGATATGGGTGTGAGTTGCTTTTGGGAGGGACTAAAGTGTTCTAAAGTTCTATTGTAGTGATAGTGAACAATCCTGTGAATACATGAAAGGGGGGCCTTAAAGGAGTGAATCATATAGTATCTGAATTATACCTCAGTAAGATTGTTTAAAAGATAATTGCTTACATGGAAAATAATGTATTAGTTTAAAATGTGTGGATGTATAATGAATGAAAACAATAGCAAAAAAGACTAGGAAAATATATTGCAAGGTTTTTATAATATTAACAAAGGAGAAAAGTTGAATCATAAAAAGTACTCAGACAACACTAAGTAATGTATATAATCATTGAATTACTACATTGAACATCTGAAACCAAGATAACACTCTATATTAATTTTACTGAAATTAAAAATACTCAGACAATTCAAATAATGTCAGCAAAATAGATAAATTGAAACAAAGAACAGATGCTACAGAGAGATAACAAATGACAAGATGTACTACTTTATTTCAAGACTTATTATAAAGCTCAGTAATTAAGACTGTATGGTAATATAGAGAAATGCATCAGTGGGACAGAATAGAGAGTTCAAAAAGAGACCTACACAAACATGAAGTGAAAAAGAATTCTGGGGTGGGGGTTGGAGATGACAGTTTAAAATATTAGTGCTGTGGGAAAATTGCATATAAACATACAAAAAAAAACCCCTATATTTGATGTTTTGCATCATAGGTAAAAAGTAGCTCAAAAGAGATCAAGACATAGATATAAATCCTAATGTTACAAAAGTTCTAGAGGAAATCATAGGAGAAAATCTTTGTAATCTTATATTAGGTAAAGATTTCTGAGATACCACAATCAAAAGCACAATCAATAAAAACCATCAAACTTAAAAAACATTTCAATTTGAAAGACACTATGAAGAGAATGAAAAGCTATGGACTGGAAGAAATATTTGCAAAGCATGTATTTGTTTTTGCTTTGTTTTTCCATTGGAATCTAATTTTTATTGAGATCCCACCACCTGCACAATCTGCTCTTGACATTAAGCTCTTTCTTCCTTTGCAACTGGGTCTTTCTTAAGTAGTCCTATGAATACTTTGTTCTCCTCCACAGTCTGGAGTCGGCAATAGCCAATCTTGGAGGTGGTGTCAATGAACTTGAAGTCATTTTTCTTCAGGGCCCACTGTTTAGTCTGTACCAGAAGGACTTGTGGAAAGTAACCAAATGCTTCTTGGTTCCCACCACATAGCCTTTTGGCACGATAAAGTCTTGGGTCACTTCACCATAGTGGACAAAGCCACCAGAGGATTGATCTTCTTGTTAGATAATAATCAGCGGAAGCCTTGTTCTTGATCACTTTGCCATCTGTGATGAGATAGCCTTGTTGATCTCCTTGTTAATCACAGGGCAGCAATGATAGCCTTTCTGCCCAGCCTGAGCCATGCAGAAGGCCACGGGGCAGGATGCCATGCCCCAATACTGGCAAGCTTGTGCAGTTCCCGGTGTTTCATGGGCTAGCTTCTGGGTGTGTTAGCGGCTGTTGACCCCTTTGTAGCCTTTGCCCTTGGTGACGCTAGTGACAACAATCATCTCATCTTGTCCAGACACTTGTTTCATAGGCGCCTGCTGCTCCAGACTCATGGGCCCAGTCCAGCTTCTCAGCCACTGTACCTCCATTCACCTGGATCTCCATGAGGCGGGCCTTCTTCTGGAACAGACACATATCTGGGTGTGAGGGACGATGTGGCTGATCTGACAGTACTTCTTCATGCTGTCGAAGTCCTTTTGTAGCTGCTGCTTGTTGTCATCATCCTGCTGCTTTTTTAATGTATATAGAAAACCTTAAAGATAAGCATTGCAAATATTGGAATTTTTCTTTTCAAGGCAAGCCTTTCAGTAGGTATGGACACAAAATTATTTAGAAATCTTCTGTCCTCAGTAATGAAAATAAAGTTGAGTTAAATGAAGTTAGGCAAAAAAAAAAAAATTACATTTATGATTCAGTAGTTAAAGGACCAAAATTAAGAGGGAGAAATAGATATAGAAAGAACAAAATATACCAGCAAATTCTCATGACTAGTTTACAATAGTAGAATTACAATTCCTGTGGACTCTATGAACTTGGGGGTACATATTCCACAATCTTAAAGTACAGCACTATAGTGAAAGTAGTGCCCCACTAGCTCCTTGGAGATTGAGAGACAGGATAGAATTATGAGGAAAGGAAGGAAAATGTTTCAGAATAGTTTCAAGGTTAAAAAAAAATGAAGCAACTATGTATGTTGTGAAACAAAAAGCAAAGGAAGAAGATACCGTATTTCAAAGAAGTGTACGGTCTCCATATCCCTTTGTGAAGTGTATGAAAAATTGAAATAGAAAATTGTTATTTTGAATTTACCCTTTGACATTTAAACTATGCGGCTTTAGTGGAACTCAGTCTAAGGGACGTTTTTCCTGTTTGAGTCATAAACAGAAAATGATCTGCATGATTATTTCCCAAGTCCTCCCAAGGGTAATGCACATCAAACTCCATTCTAGATGCATAGGATAATGAAGTTAATTCATACATAAAAATGGAGGCCTGAGTGCATTAACTGGGACTTAATTCCCTCAAGAAATCCCAGTTGAGAATGTTCTAGAGTGAATCAAAAGTTTTTTTTACAGGATAACTTCACAGAAACCAAGGGTAAAGTATAGGCAGGTTTTTGGAATCTGACATTTCCTGACAGAAGAATCAGAGTAACCAATTTTAAACTAGGATTATTTCAAAGAATTAGTGCCATGTAGCAAAAACTGCCTACTAGGGACTCACTTGTGAGAGAAACTGTTGGTAAGATCACTGTGAGCTGTCTCAGAAAGTCAAATGAGAACTGTGTGTGTGTGCATGTACTGTGTATGTGTGTATTTGAGGATGCTGGGGAACTAGTCCTATTTATTCCTCTTCCTTTTTTTAAATGACGTAGAATTGGCATATAACATTTAAAAAGTTTAGGTGTACAACATCCTAATTTGCTATTTGAATGTACTACAAAATGATCACTCCTAAAAGTCTAGTTGCAGTCTCTCACAATTGACCCCCCTTTTTTCTTCTATGAATTTTATGGTTTCTCATCTGAAGTCTTAATCTATTTTGGGTTAATTTTCATGTATGGTATAAGATAATGGTCCAGTTTAATTGTTTTGTATGGACTCTCTCATTTTTCCAACACTCTCCTTTCTCCATTGTATGTTTTTTGGCTCTCTTGTCATAAATTAATTGTCCAAATGTGCACAGGACATTTAGTTCTTGGTTTTCATTGCTGTTACAGTGATTTATGTGTCTGTTTTTTAATGCCATTAGCATACCGTTTTGATTAGTACAGCTTTAAAGTATAGTTTAAAGTCATGTAAAGTCAAGTAAAGTTTAAAGCATGCTGTCTTCAGCTTTGCTCTTCTTTCTCAAGATGTCTTTGGCTATTTGGGATTTTTTATTGTTCCACACAATATTTAGAATTACTTGTTTTATTTTTGTTTAAAATCCTTTTGGAATTTTGATAGGAATTGCATCAAATCTGTAAATTGCTTTGGGTAGTATGAACATTTTAACAATATTCTTCCACTCCATGAGCATGAAAAAATATGTTTCCATTCATTTGTGTCTTCAATTTCTTTAATCAGCATCATACTTAATAGTGTAGAGGTCTTTGACCTTCTTGGCTAATTTTATTCTTAGGTATTTTATTATTTTTATGTAATCATAAATGGGATTGCTTTTTTGATTTCTCTTTCTGATAATTTATTTGTGTGTAGAAGTGACATAGATTTCTGTATGTTGGCTTTTATATTCTGCTACTTTATTAAACTCATTCTTAGTTTTAACAATCTTTTGATTGACTCCTTTGGGTTTTCTTTATACAGTATCATGCTATTTGCAATTTACAGGAAGATTTACTTCTTCCTGTCTGACTTGGATGCTTCTTATTTGTTTTTACTGCCTGATTGCTATGGCTAGGACTTCCAATACCCTGTGGGCATCCTTGTCTTGTACCTGATCTTAGAGTAAAAGCTTTCAAGTTTTTATCATTGAGTATGATGCCAGCTGTTGGATTGTTATATGAAGACTTTATTATATTTAGGTACATTGCCTACATAACCACTTTGTTGAGAGTTTATTTTTTATCTCAAGTGGATATTAATTTTGTGAAAAGAAGTTTCTGCATCTATTGAGAGGATCCTATAATTTTTACCCTTCATTTTGTTAGTGTGGTGTATCATGTTGATTGATTTGTGGATGTTGAATCAGTCTTGCATCCCTGGAATAAATTCCACTTGATCATAGTGTTTGAAACTTTGTATGGATAAATATGGTTTGCTAATATTTTATTGAGGATTTTTTTTATCAATGTTTAGGAGTAATGCTGGCTTGTGATTTTCTTTCTTTCTTTTTTTTGTGGTGTCCTTGTCAAGTTTGGGCATCAGAGTAATGCTGGCCTCATGAAACCAGTTTGGAAGTATTCCTTCCTTTTCAGTTTTTTTGAAGATTTGAGAAGGGTAGATAATAAATCTTTGAATGTTTGGTAGAATGCACCAGTGAAGCCATCTGGTTCTAGACTTTTGTTTTCTGGAAGGTTTTTTGTTACTGGTTCCTTATCTTTACTAGTAATTTATGTTGATATTTTTTGTTTGTTTCTGATTCAGTTCTGGAAGACTGTATGTTTCTAGGCATTTATTAATTTCTTCTATGTTGTCCAATTTGTTGGTGTATAATTGTAGTAGTCGCTTATAATTTTATTTCTATGGTTGTCAGTTACTTCTCTTTTATTTCTGAATTTGTTTATTAGAGCCATTTCTCTTTTTTTTCTTGGTTAGTTTAGGTAAAGGTTTGTTAATTTTGTTTATCTTTTCAAAGAACTATCTCATACTTTAGTTGACACTTTGTATTTTAGAAAAATTTTCTTACTCTTTTTCTATTTCATTTGCTTCCACCGTGATCTTTATTATTTTCTTCTACTGACTTTGAACTTTATTTTTTCTTCTTTTTCTGGCTTCTTAAGGTGTTAGTCTAGATTATTTATTTGAGATTTACTTTTGAGGTAGGCCTGTATTGCTATGACATTTCCTTTTTATTTTATTTTATTATTTTTATTTTATCTTGAGAGAGAGCAGTGCACAAGCAGGGGGAGGGGCAGAGAGAGAGTTCTAAGCAGGCTCTGCACTGTCAGTGCCACCCGGGTGCCTCACATGATCTTCCCTCGTAAAACTACTTTTGTAGTATTCCAAAGATTTTTGTATGTTGTACTTCAGTTTTATTTGTTCCTAGGTATAGTTTGATTTCTTCTTTGATATCTTGGTGAGTCATTGGTTGCTCACTAGCATGTTGCTTAATCCCTGTGTTTTCGTGGTCTCTCAAGTTTTCTTGTAATTGATTTATAGTTTTGTACCATTGTGGTGGGAGAGGTTACCTGATATAATTTTAATCTTGAGTTTATTGAGACTTGCTTTGTGGCCTACTACGTGCTCTACCCTGGAGGATGTTCCATGTGCACTTGAGAGTGCATATTTGGGGGCACCTGGGTGGCTCAATCAGTTAAGCATCTGACTCTTGATTTCAGCTCAGGTCATGATCTCACATGGGGGGAGCAAGCCCAGCATTAGGCAACATGCTAAGCATGGAGCCTGTGTGGGATTTTCTTTCTTTCTTTCCCTCTGCCCCTCTCCCTCACAGGTGCTTTCTCCCTCTCTCTCTCTCTCTCTCTCTCTCTCTCTCTCTCTCTCTCAAAATAAATAAACATTAGGAAAAAAGAATGCTTATTTTGTTTCTTTTGGAGGGAATGTTCTATAATATCTACTAAGTCTATCTAGTCTAATGTGTCATTTAAGGCCAATTTTCCCTTATTTAAAAAAAAATTAAAAAAAAAATTAACGTTTATTTATTATTGAGAAACAGAGACAGAGCATGAGCATGAGAGGTGGAGAGACAGGGGGAGACACAGAATCCAAAGCAGGCTCCAGGCTCTGCACTGTCAACACAGAGCCTGATGCAGGGCTCAAACTCACAAACCATGAGATCATGATCTGAGCTGAAGTTGGACACTTGACCAACTGAGTCACCCAGCTGCCCCAACATTGGCTTTCTTTTAATATCTGTTTGCATGAAATATCTTTTTCCAACCCTTCACTTTGAGTCTGTGTCCTTCTCAAATTTAATTTTTACGTTTTAAATGTTTTTTTTTTTCAATTTATTTTTGAGAGAGAGGGCACAAGTTGGGGAGGAACAGAGGGGTGGGGGAAAGAGGACACAAAGTGGGCCCTGTGCTGATAGCAGCAAGCCCAAAGTGAGGCTCGAACTCAGGAACCATGAGATCATGACCTGAGCTGAAGTTAGATGCTCAACCAATGGAGACACCCAGGGGCCCCTCTGTGTCCTTAATTCTAAAGTGAGTCTTTGTAGGATGCATATAGATGGGTCTTGTTTTTGTTTTTGTTATTTTTTTTTAAATCCATTTATCTACTCTTTGTCTTTTGACTAGAGAATTTAGTCCATTTTCATCTAAAGTAACTTTTGATAATTAAGTACTCACTGATATTTTGATAATTGTTTTCCAGTTGTTTCCATAGTTCCTCTCTCTTCTTTCTCTTCTGGTTTGATGGTTTTCCATAGTGCTATGTTTATATTCCTTTCTAATTTTTTTTTGTGTTTTTACTGTAAGCTTTTGCTTTGTAATTAGTGTGGGGTTCATAGAAAATTTCCTGTGTATATGCCAGTACATTTTGAGTGATAGCAACTTAATTTTGTACATATTACAAAACTTCACTTTCTTTCTCCCCTTACTGTGTTTTATGTTTTGATGTCACATATTCACCTTGTTATTTTATGCTTCCCTTACCTAATTATTGTAGTTTGGGTTAATTCTTCTTTCTTTGTCTTTTAACTTCATACTTACTTTATTAGTTATTGATCAACTACTTTACTATTTTTCATTTCCAATGAAATTTTTACTTGTGTATGTTTTCCTGTTATCAATACCATTTCTTTTCAGTTTAGAGAAGTCCCTTTAGCATTTCTTGTAGGACAGTTTAGTGGTGAAGAGCTCCTTTAGCTTTTACTTATCTGGAAAACTCTTAGTCTCTTTTTCAATTCTAACTGATAACCTTGTAGTATAGAGAATTCTTGGTTGGAAGTTTTTCCTTTCAGTAATTTGAATGTGTCATGCCACTCTCTTCTGGGTTGGAAAATTTCTGCTAAGAAATTTGTCCATAGCCTTATGGGTTTTCCCTTGTATGTGTTATGTTCCTTTTCTCTTGCTACTTTTAACTTTTATTACCTTAATCATCTTGTGTTTTGGTGTGGATCTCTTTGGGTTCATCTTTTTGGAACTCTCTGGGATTCCTAAATCTATATTTCTTTAAGTACTTTTCCTGGACTTTTTCTCTCTTCTCCTACTGGGACCCGTATTATGCAAATCTGTTCTGCTTGATGTTTTCCCAAAGGTCCTTTAAGTTGTTGTTTGTTGTTGTTGTTTTAAATTTTCTTTTCTTTCTGTTGCTTTGTCTGGATGAGTTCTATTTCTTTGTCTTCCAGCTTGCTGATCCAATCTACAGCTTCATCTAGTCTGCTGTTGAATCCCTATAGTGTATTTTTTGTTTCAGTTATTGTTTTCTTCAACTCTGTAACTGCTGTTTGAATCTTCCATGTTTTTTCTATCTCTTTGTTGAGGATCTCTCATGTGCATCTTCTTTCAAGTTTGGTGAGCATCTTTATGACCATTACTTTGAATTTTTTATCAAGTAGATTGATTATTTCCATTTCATTAATGTCTTTTTCTGATATTTTGTTTTTCTATTTGGAACACATTCCTCTGTCTCCTCATTTTGCCTGGCCCTCTGTTTCTATGTATTAGGCAAACGAACTACCTCTCTCAGTCTTTAAGAGACCAATGTAGATGTCACATGGAGCCCAGAAATCCAATCCCATCCATCTGACCACCAAAGCTAGATGATCAAGAGACATCTTCTGTGTGGGCTACTATGGTGGGGCATGTCTGTGACACAGTGGTAGGCAGGACTGGGGTTGGTGCTCCTGCACCATGCAGCTGCACTGAGTGGGGTTGCACCAGACTGGCTGTGGTATGATACAGTGTGGGGGTAGGCAAGACTGATACCCAGCCCAACTGTGACACATTGCTGTGCTGGTGCATGGAAGTGGGCTGGACTGTTGCCAATCTCAGTTACAAGGGTTTGTTGCCCTGTATGTGTAGGTGAGTTTCTCAGCTGGTATGCCCACATGCTTTAGGCAATTTAGAGGAATAGTTTAAATATGGTGCTTGCCAGACCAATCTTAGTAAGGTAAAATGAAATTGAAAATATGGCACCTGCCAGGGTCTCTGTCACTCAGAGAAAATCCAAGCAGTTTGCTGTCTCCCCAGTAGATGCTTTAAGATTAGTAAGTGGGTCTCTTCCATATATGATCTAAGTACTTTTCAAACTGGTGTTTCCTTGTTTTTGTTTTTCACTGGGTTCCTGGATAAGTGAGCTTTTTTTTTTTGTCAGCCATTGAACAGATTCTCCATTCATTACATTTCCATGCTTGTTGGATATAATTCCCGTTGGTTTTTAAAGCCCAGTGTTTAGGGGCTCATCTCTCTTGTGTAGTATCTGAAGAGTTTCTGATGTAGATCACAAACCCCTCATGTCTCAGAGGAAAGTTCTCTATTTTTAGATTCCCTCTTGCTGGTGGATTGCCATGCCTGGGGTTGAGAATTTTGGTGAGATAGTGTCTCTGCCTCTCTTACCTGTCGTGATGTTCTCCTTTTCTTCCTTTGGTGTGAAGACTGTGTTCATTCAATTTTCGAGGCTTTTTCAGAGGAAATTATTCCATATGAAGTTGTATACTTCTTGTATCCGTGGGAGGGTGTGAGCTCAGAATCTTCTTATATGGTTGTCGTGAACCCAATCTCTTTTTTTTCCTAAGTCAAACATTTGCTACCCATCCTCTTTGTTGATATTCCAAGTTCATCTTTATTCTGTGTGGTTCTGGACTTAGATGACACTTTCTCTTTCAAGGACTTGATTTTAAAATTGCTTATGCACCCTTAGAAAATTTGTTGTTGTTTTTATTATATTCTGCAAAATGAGAAGTGACAATTTTCCTTATAATCCAAAGAAGGATTTTTTTCTTTTTCATAGTCCTACAGTCATCTTTTAAAAATTTTTTTTTAAAAAGTTTATCTATTTTTCCCAAAGCAATCTACACATTCAATGCAATCCCAATCAAAATTGCACCAGCATTCTTCTTGAAGCTAGAACAAGCAATCCTCAAATTTGTATGGAACCACAAAAGACCCCGAAAAGCCAGAGTAATATTGAAGAAGAATACCAAAGCAGGAGGCATCACAATCCCAGACTTTAGCCTCTACTACAAAGCTGTAATCATCAAGACAGCATGGTATTGGCACAAAAACAGACACATAGACCAATGGAATAGAATAGAGACTCCAGAATTGGACCCACAAATGTATGGCTAACTAATCTTGGACAAAGCAGGAAAGAATATCCGATGGAAAAAAAGACAATCTCTTTAACAAATGGTGCTGGGAGAACTGGATAGCAACACGTAGAAGAATGAAACTAGACCACTTTCTTACACTATTCACAAAGATAAACTCAAAATGGATGAAGGGCCAGAATGTGAGACAGGAAACCATCAAAACCCTAGAGGAGAAAGCAGGAAAAAACCTCTTCGACCACAGCCGCAGCAATTTCTTACTTGACACATTTCCATAGGCAACGAAATTAGAATAAAAAATTATTGGGACCTCATCAAGGTAAAAAGCTTCTGCACTGCAAAGGAAACAATCAACAAAACTAAAAAGCAGCTGACGGAATGGGAAAAGATTTGCAAATGACATATGGGATAAAGGGATAGTATCCAAAATCTACAAAGAACTCACCAAACTCCACACCCCAAAAACAAATAATCCATGGAGAAATGGGCAGAAGACATGAATAGACACTTTTCTAAAGACATCCAGATGGCCAACAGACACATGAAAAAATGCTCAATGTCACTCCTCATTAGGGAAATACAAATCAAAACCACACTGAGATACCACCTCATGCTTGTCAGAGTAGCTAAAATGAACAAATCAGGAGACTATAGATGCTGGTGAGGATGTGGAGAAACGGGAACCCTCTTGCACTGTTGGTGGGAATGCAAACTGGTGCAGCTTCTCTGGAAAACAGTGTGGAGTTCCTCAAACTTTAAGGGGCGCCTGGGTGGCTCAGTCAGTTGGGGGTCCAACTTCCGCTCACGATCTCGCAGGTCACGATCTCCCAGTTGGTGGGTTCGAGCCCTGTGTCGGGGTCTGTGCTGACAGCTCAGAGCCTGGAGCCTGCTTGAAATTCTGTGTCTCCTCCTCTGTCTGCCCCTCCTATGCTCATGCTCTGTCTCACTCTCTCAATAATAAATAAACATTAAAAAAATTTAAAAAAATTAAAAATAGATCTACCCTATGACCCAGCAATAGCACTGCTAGGAATTTACCCAAGGGATATAGGAGTGCTGATGCATAGGGGCACTTGTACCCCTGCTTGTTTATAGCAGCACTTTCAACAATAGCCAATTATGGAAAGAGCCTAAATGTCCATCAACTGACAAATAGGTAAAGAAGATGTGGTTTATATATACAATGGAATACTACTTGGCAATGAGAAAGAATGAAATTTGGCCATTTGTAGCGACATGGATGGAACTGGAGAGTGTTATGCTAAGTGAAATAAGTCAGGCAGAGAAAGATACCATATGTTTTCACTCGTATGTGGATTCTGAGAAACTCAACAGAAGACCAGTGGGGAGGGGAAAGGGGAATAAAAAAAGTTACAGAGAGGGAAGGAGGCAAATCATAAGACACTCTTAAAAACTGAGAACAAACTCAGGGTTGATGGGGGGTGGGGGGGGAGTGGAAAGTGGGTGATGAGCATTGAGGAGGGCACCTGTTGGGATGAGCACTGGGTGTTGTATGGAAACCAATTTAACAATAAACTTCATTTAAAAAATTTAAATAAATTTTATCTATTTTGACAGAGAGAGAGCACATGTGTGAGAATGAGCAGGGGGAGGGGCAGAGAGAGAGGACAGAAAGAATCCAAGCAGTTTGCTCCTACCGTCCGCACAAAGCCCTATATGGGGCTTAAACTCAGTAACTGTGAGATCATGACCTGAGCCAAAATCAAGAGTGGGATGCTTAACTGACTGAGCCACCCAGGCACCTTAGTCCTATAGTCTTCTGATTTCAGAGTTTGATCTCAGTTCTGCAGTCCCTTCACTAAAGAGAAAGCCGCATATATTTGATTCCTTTTTAAAATTTATTTTGAAGTAAATAATTTATGGGCATGGTATAAAATTTAAAAGTTGTAGGGATATCTGGGTGGCTCAGTCAGCTAAGCGTTTGACTCTTGATTTTGGCTCAGGTAATGACTCATGGTTTGTGAGTTCAAGCCCCAAACTGGGCTCTGTGCTGACAGTATGTAGTCTGCTTCAGATTTTCTCTCTGTCTCTGTCTCTCTCCCCCTCCCTCTCTCCCTCCCTCTCCCTCTCTCTCTGTTCCTCCCATCCTTGCTCTCTATCTCAAAATAAATAAACTTTAAAAAAAGTTGTAAAAAAAAAAAAACTTCATGAAATTTAAAGCTCTTCCTCACTCCTGTGTCTCAATTATTCAGTAATCCTTCCTAGAGATAATCAGCATTTCTAATTTCTTATATAAACCTTTTTATGTGTTATGTATATGGAGGTAAATGTTTCTAAACATAATCCTCTTTATATCTCTTTTCTTTAAAAAAAATGCTAGCTACTATAAATTATACACTGTTTTATTTATTTATTTATTTATTTATTTATTTATTTATTTATTTGAGAGACAGGAGGGTGGGCCAGAGAAAGAAGGAGAGAGAATCTTAAGCTTGCTCCATGCCCAAAGCTGAGTCCAATGTGAGGCTTGATCTCACGACCATGAAATCATGACCTGAGCCAAAATCAAGAGTCAGACAACTAACCAAGTGAGCCACCCAACTGTCCCTAAAAATAATACTTTGTACACTGCTTTATTTGCAGCATAATAGCATTTTATCTTACTTTTGGCAATAAAATTAATGTCTTGAGTGAAATGTAAAGTCAAAAGTGAGAAGGAAACTTTATTTCTTTGACACTAAATACTTTACTTGGTTGCCATATATTTTGACTTAACCAACAAAGGAAATATGTTTATATGGGGGTAGTATATAACTTATTAATTAAATGCCCTGGCTAGAGAATATAATTCATTAAATAACCTGAAGTAAATTGTTGAGAGCATGTTTAAATATCTCTTTGTTTTGAATTTTGTCATGTAGGTGAGAATTTAGAGTAGTGCTAAAGTTTAAGGGACCAGATATATATAGTAAGAAATTGGTTTTAAGTGTGCTTTATTTATGTTGGGTTTGTATAACTAATAAGTCAAGATTTTTGCCAACTAACAGTTATGGCATTTTGGGGGAAAATGATTACTTGCAAACTGTCTTAGTCTTAGTTGGTGCTTTTGGTTTCTAAGAGGTCCTCATTTATGCCACAACATGGGAGAACATAAAACCTCTCATTTGCTAATTTGAAAATAGTTCTGGATTAAAAACTGTTCTTATCTTAAGGTATTAACTCCTAATTCTTAAAAGAAGTGTTTTATGTTATTTTGGGAAAGATGTTATAGACTTTAAAAAACATAGTTTTTTTCTATCTGGGCCTCTTGGAATCTAACACATTCATTTGTTTGTAAGGAATAACCTGGGAAAGATGGTTTTAGAGTACTGGCACTTGCAAAGTAGAATATATAATTAGCTTGACATGTAGTAAATGACTTTTTTCCCCCCCATAAAGCCAACATTATACCAAATAACAATAACTTTTAGGAACGTTTCTAAGTCATTCCATTTTATTTTTAGTTTTATAATATTTACTTGTAAATTAAATTTTACTTCCTAAATGAAATAGTTTTCTAAATGAGAAGAAAACACCTCCTGTGGTTGTTTCTAATTTCATTTTCTGCTAACATAGCTGTTGGCACTAGAAATGCAGAACAATTTTCAAAGAGTACTGTCAACCATGTAATTTCTTGGCAAATATATGACAATTACTTTCCATGTAATTATAGTGTCATTCCATGGGATCCTACAGTTTAGTCGAGGAATAGATTTACCAGGTCATTTTATCCATCATTTTACTTGTGGTTGTTTCCTTACGTCAGTGTCCTGATCACACCATAAATTGTGACTCCGCTTAATAGTGCAGTCAGATCAAAGCCCATATGATTCAATAAAGACAACTAATTTTCTTGTGCTACTAGAGTATTCCCTTGGATTAGGACAAAGGTGTATTTTGGGGTTTGCTTTTATTACCCACTAACACTTGAGGATCTTGTACTAATGAGTGTTGAGGAATGCCTTCAAAGGATCAAAATAAAAGTTTTACACCAAAGAATGAACATACACAGAAAGTAAAGAATAAAAGACAAAGACCCTGAAAACGTTAATAATTCTAACTTCAGAAAATAATTACTTTGACATTGAAAATCCTCTCATGTTTAGAGTGCTTTTCTTGAACATTTTCCATTTAGTATATGTCTCAAAGCTCATCATCCAATTTTTGAAAAGAAAATACAAAAGAAAATATGTAGTTCTTCACATTCACAAGCTATAATTAATTTTATGTAGGGTAGTGGAACAGAAAAGTATGATGACATTTTTAAGTTTAACGAAAAACTATTGTTTGGCTTAGTTTTGGATAAACTAAATGTTGAAACACCTGAACAGAAAACACATTTTCTAAAAAATGTCACAAGTTTAAATAAAATTTCCTGTAATTTCCAGATGCTTTTACTTGTAATTATAGAAACTACGTTGCTGCTAAAAATGTATTTGTTCTTAGAAGTGGGGGCTTGGTCTTTATAACTCACTCACTCTTTGTGGACATTTAGATTTATTTAAATGACTTAGGTATTATGGAAAGCATTTTAATTATGATGAAAGTAATATGGAGATGTGATGGATTTACTGTATTTGGATATATTGGCTAAATTTCCATAATATGAAGAAAGATGAGAAGAACAGGAAAGTTTGAACTAATATATGAACCTTGTTAGTCAGCATTTATTGAACTATCTGATAAATTATGAAAGTCTCCATTTAGTTTTGTCAGGATGCAAGAACTAAAAGGAAAAAGTCTTCCATTTTAAAAACTAATCACTGCTTATACTATATATATTGCTCTATTTTATTTTAAAATTCTATTTGTTTATTCCGCTAAATGATTAACTATCAGCGACCCTTTTTCAGAGATTAAAAATGTCAAACATCAGGAAGTTATTTTACCAAGGTTTGTGCGTATTAGACATGTCCCAGCGAATTTATAAGTGTAAGTGGATTTATTTATTAACACGGAGTTTTGAGCACTTATTTGATGGTAGACATAGTACAAAGCTTGAGGCAGAGTGAAAATACAAATTAGAAGCAAAGAACATACTGCTCTGATAACGATGTGCCAAAGCCAGCTTGTACTGGCTCATGGTGGCCAACTGTGTCTTCTGAAAGCCATGTACAACGACAACTTACCGGTGTCTTAAAATTGGTGGTAGCGGAAACATGGTGACAATAAGCAAATGATACAGAAGAGGGTTTTCCCCCCTCTTTTCCTTTTTTCCTTCTTCTCAGAGGTGGCAGGAACCAGTAGTCAATGTTTTCTCGGACACCACTGGGTGAGGTGTACAGGCTCTGCAAATAGATGTACCTAATCAGCCCTGTTTCACACTGTTTCACACTGTGTAAAGTTAGACAGTTTGCTTCACCTTGCTTAGGCTGTTCCCTCATCTCTTAAGTGCAATTCATATCATTAACATCATATATTTGTTGTGGGGGTTCAATGAAGTAATGACTGTAAAATGCTTAGGTTGGCTTGGTTCATAGAAAACTGATGTGTTTTTTTTGTTTGTTTGTTTGTTTTTTCCAGTCACAGACCATGCTGTCTCAGCATCCAAATCCATGTTCTAATACAACAGAAGTTACAGTAAGGTAGACTGAATTGACAAATACTGAAGTATCTTAAAATGGTTCTGTAGAAAGTATTGAGGTAGTGTAGAGAAGAGAATGCTTAACTCAGTGAACGAAGCTCAGAGGAATATGTAGAAGTAATAGGGACTTAACAGAGTTTGCTAAGTAAAGAATGTGGATGATGTGAGAATCCTAAGCTGTGGAAACAGTGTATGACTGGCACAGATACGGTATTAGAAGGACGTTTGATACAATGGGTAGTACATTCAGAGACATATGTGTGTGGTTTGTTTCCAAGTAAACTCCGGGCAGTCTGAGGTCTTTTGAGAAAGGTTGCTGACTGTAAATGTCATTTCCCCCCAAAATTTGCCTGAAACATGGTGTCTTTTCATTTTCTCTGTGCTCTGTAGTTTCTAGAATTAAGAGAATGGAAGATTTCTTATGGACACTGACCTCCAGGCTTATATATATAATTATAAACTGAAGTACTAAGCAAATTAGGTCTTCAAAGTGATTTATAAACAAGAACTATTCCACTAATGTAAGTGTCAGGCTAAATTGTTAAACATTTATATTAACTTTTACAGTTGGGAACTTTGAAAAAAAGCGTAACACAAAGTCATTTATTTAAATTAAAAAAAGCCAATACAGGGTGCCTGAGTAGTTCAGTCATTTGGGAGTCCAACTCTTGTTTTCTACTCAGGTCATGATATCACAGTCCTGAGATCAGTCTAGTGTCTGGGTCCATACTGGATGTGGAGCCTGCTTAAGATTTTCTCTCTCCCTGCCCCTCTGTCCCAAACCCGCTTGTGCTCCATCACTCATTCTCATAAATAAATAAATACATAAATAAAATAAAAAGCCAGAAGATTTCAAACTTACATTTAGCATCTACAACCTATTTCTAAATTGAGTATTTTTTAAAGCACATTTTTAATGTTTATTTACTTATTATGAGAGAGAGAGAGTGTGTGTACATGCTTGCAAGTAGGGGAGGGGCAGAGACAAAGACGGAGAGAGAGAGAAGCCCAAGAAGGGTCCAGGCTGTCAACACAGAGCCTGACATGGGGCTAAATCTCATGAACCATGATGTCATGAGCTGAGCCGAAATCAAGAGTCAGACGCTCAACCGACTGAGCCACCCAGGTGCCCGAAGTATTTTATTAAATGGGCTGATGGAATAATATTACTACTTAAATATATTTACTGTATTTTAATGTGCATTTATTTTTTATTTTTAATATTAAAAATTTTGAGGTTATGGTGTTATTTTATCTTGGTCATAATAACATCATAATGCATAAATGCTGTCATTAGGCATTGCTCAGAATCGCCGATTGCATTCTGTTGGGTTGTTCTAATCTCTTCTTCTATAATGTTGATAAAATCTAATCTCTTCTTCTATAATGTTGATAAAAAAAAATAAAAAGTTTTTATCCTCTTAAGGAGTGGAAAATAAATGCATACTGGCGAACAATTAGACACGTTTTTAATGCTTTAAGTCTTGCTAAGGTATCCTTGGGATCATCTTCCTTTGGATTATACTCTTCCAAGAAAATAGTACTTTGTAATAAGAAATTTGTTCTTTATTACTAAAATACTTAAAGTAGTTAAAGTAGATTAGGACTTAAAATTCTGTAAGTTATTTAAAGGCTATAGGCCATAGATACAAAGCAATTGATTATAATATATCCTTTCTCCTTTATTACTGCTGCTGTGGGTCAAAATGTATGTGGGTGGTGGGCTTCAAGCCATATATTTGGATAGGCTTGATGGTTTATTTTTCCTGTGGTGCTCAGTCGTGTATATCTGTATACAGGTATACAGACTGTAATACAGTCTGATTACCTGTATATCTGGTAATCATTGGTGTGCTAAACCCTTGCTTACTGTGAACATGATTAGGCTCTTGCTAGTAAAAATAAGGCTATTTTATATTCTGTCTATTGTTAGTAAAAATAGGGTCTTTGCCCAACTAGTCCACTGAGAAGGATGTTGCAATTATATTTTCAGGACACTAGACCAATAGGGCATGTCCCAAACCTATAGCACACATACTTTTATAGGCAGCAAAAAGCATGACCTCTCTTCTGGTTTTCTGTCACCTCCTTATCTTCCTTCTATGCTGCAGTAAGCTCTAGTTGGATGTGTAAGAAATTGAAACCCTTAAGTCCTCTCACCACTTTGAGGAGCCTCTTTTTATCCCTGCAGAGTGTTTTTTTTTATAGACTTTTATCTCTCAATGAAGTGACACTTATCGAAGGGAAAAGAATATGATCCAGCTCAAGTTGTGGAATTAGAATTAATCTTTCACCAGATTAAGAGATTTAGATGACATATGACCCATGAATTTAGACTGTAGAAGGAAAGAGATCTGCATTGATATAAACAATAGAACCTATAAGGAAATGAGAGATTTACCGTCACAAGCAAAGTTAAAAATCATTCTAATTTCACATGCCAGAATCCACACTGTAAAAACTTTTCAAAGTAAAATCAAGGGTATTCCAAAATTGAGCTAAGACAATAAAAGTAATTTGTCAATATCAAACACTTTTAGAGTTACAGAGAAGGTATTTTTAGTTCTGACCCTTAGGACCTATCATTACTAGGAGAGCCTGTAAAAAAAAAAGGTTTGGGAGAAAGGTATTAAAGGAGTAGAGGTTGATAAGGTAGAAGTCTTCACAGCTGTTATAAAAGTAAATCTTCCTAAACCAGAGCCAGCTGTAAAAGAGAAAGATTTACTGTTGGCTGTCTCTGTCTCTGCTGCTATAATGGGCACCATTAGCTATATGTTGTGAAAGCAGCCACTCGGGAAGACGGGAGACATTACTTTTTAGATTGATTCTGGAATTCTCAGGGTTATTGTTCTACATTCTTGAGAAAAGTTAAACAGAAAGCACAGACAGCTTTAGGCTTAGCTTTTGTGACTTTATTATCGAGTCTGTGCTGGACTTTGATTTCAGATATATGTAGGTTGGAATGCCTGTTCTAATTATTATTCTTGGGGAGGTCACATCACATGAAAATTTTAAATTGCATAACTGAGAAAGTCATGATGATGATAATAGCAAATATTTAGCTTATTAAGAGGATTAGCATATGTCAGTATAATTTCCTAAAACTCTTAGTAAAGTGCTTGGCATATATTTCACAGTCACTGTTACTATAAATTACAAGGACTCAGACCATAGATCCTCAGCACTGGCCATATGAATTAGCTGTTCTATTGACATATTGTAGAGAAACTGAATTCATTTTACACACATTTGAAAAATCATTAGTATGTAAAATAACAAACATACTAAGGATAAAGAACAATAACAGAAAAGTTCTTTAGCTCTTCATGGTATTTAAAAATTATCCCAAAGTACTCACTGCAGTGAGCCTGTAAGAGATAGTGTTTACTGATGAAGCACAAAGAAACAAAACTTTTAGAAACAGAAACTTTGTTTTGATCAAGAAAAGAGAGGCTCAAGGAGGGAGAGGAGAGCAAGTTGGAAACAACAGCATAAGGTACTGTATTCTGGACTGTGCTCTTTACATCTATTACCTCATTTAATTCACATGGCGATCCTATGAAGAAAAGGCTTTCTAATTTTACTAACAAGAAAACCCAGGATTTTCAGTTACTGAAGTCCTACAGAAGTAGAGAGGAGATGGACTTAATTGATTTTCTGGATTTCTTCATTGGCTTTTATGGAAATAACTTAGGTTAAGGCCAGACATGTTCCAAGCCTTGGTTGAAATCCAAACAATGGAAGAAGCCTGTGTAGAAATGGCCACTTTGTCTTTCTGGAAGAGCCCAAGGGAAACTGATAAGCCCTTTGTCCCCAGGACTCAGGTGTTACTTCTTAGACTGCAAGAAGATACAACATCATACAATATCATTTTTCAAGCTCAGACCCTTAAAAGTGTCAGGCAGTGTGTGTGTGTGTGTGTGTGTGTGTGTGTGTGTAAGAAAGAGAAACAGAATAGGAGATGAACAGAGCATCCCTTTTACCTGTATCACCTGTGTTTTAATTATTGTCCATGTACTATATAGAATAATGCACAATATGTACTTCTTTCTTACTTTGCTTTTTGTCCAGTAATTTTCTCTTCTAGAGCTACAGGGATAGATTTGTGTTAGACTGGGTTGTTAGGTTATAGGGTTACTAGGTGTCTAGGGTAGAGGAAGCGTACTAAGGACCTCTTTTAATCAGAGGGCTAAGCACTTTTAGTGTGGTGAGGCAAAAATACGATTATCAATTCATCTTGTTATAATGAGTCATTTCACATCAATTCACATTACAAAGAAAATACAATATTATGGCTGCCTTTTTGGCAGATGATGTGATTCCCGTCACTATGTACTATGAAAAGAACATCTTGAATGATCAGTTCTAAGCTTTACAAAATTAATATAAAAATGTATTTTAAATAGTAAACTCAAGACATCTGGTGGTTATTCTTGTTCAGTGGGGGATTTTCCTCATAGTAATCACTGTAACAAACACTTTTTATAGCTTTTGAAAATCTCCAAGTGTTCTTCCTGTGTTTGGAAAATCCCCCCTTATTCAAGTCCCAGCTCCACATTATGAAAGCCAAAAAAAAAATCTCTCAAACTCCTCTGTGGCTAAAGCATCATCACATGATGTAGGTTCCTTTTTTTTTTTTAACGTTTATTTATTTTTGAGACAGAGAGACAAAGCATGAACGGGGGAGGGTCAGAGAGAGGGAGATGCAGAATCTGAAATAGGCTCCAGGCTCTGAGCCGTCAGCACAGAGCCTGATGCGGGGCTTGAACCCACAGACCGCGAGATCATGACCTGAGCCGAAGTTGGCCGCCCAACTGACTGAGCCACGCAGGCGCCCCACATGACATAGGTTCTACCAGTCACAAGTATCTGATTCAGAAACTGGTGACCGAAAGAGGCAGATTCTGCACAGAGTCTATACTGGCAAGCTTAGCAGATGATACACCCAATTTTCAGCATCAGCATTGGTGGGCTTTACAAGAAGGTATCCAGTATCTGGAATCAGTAGAGTTTAGCTGTGAATAACAGAGACTATACATAATAGTGGCAACTATGATGGCTCTTCTTCATATCTTTTTTTTTTTTTTTAATTTAGAGAGGCGGGGGCGCGGCATGACTAGGGTACAGGAGAAGGGGAGAGAGGGAGAGGGGGAATCCCAAGCAGGCTGTATGCTCAGCTGCTCAGCATGGAGTCTGACACAGGGCTCAATTCCATGACATGGGGATCCTGACCATAGCTGAAATCAAGAGTCACATGTTCAGCTGATGGAGCCACCCAAGTGCCCCAGTACTTAAAGTACAAATATATACTTCATGTGTATATATCATATGTGACCATCCAGAAATCCCCATTCTCTGGCTATGTCAAATAATAGATCTCTGAGTTTTAAAAAAATTTTTTTAAAATGTTATTTATTTTATAGAGAGAGAGAGAGAGAGAAAGACAGACAGTGTGTGTGTGGGTGGGGGGGGGGGGGGAAGGACAGAGAGAGGGAGATACAGAATCCGAAGCAGGCTCTAGGCTCCACGTTGTCAACACAGAGCCCGACCTGGGGCTCCAACCCACAAACCGTGATATAATGACCTGAGCTGAAGTCAGATGCTTAACTGACTGAGCCACCCAGGTGCCCTGCTCTTTGAGTTGTTAACTCCTCAGTCTTCCATAGATTTCTACACTAAACAGATTATTTTCCAAACCGGTGATCATTTCTTTCACATTTTTATCTTTTAGTTTTATTAATAGAGTTTAATTTTATAAGAGTTGTATATCACAGGAAAATTGAGTAAAAATGTCTCATATATATACTCCTTCCTCAAAGACAGTTTCTACAATGATTAGACATCTTACATTAGTATGGTACATTTGTTAAAATTATAAGCTAATACTGATACATTATTATTAAGTAAAGTCCATATTTTATTGATGTTTCTTTCATTTTTACCTAATGTCCCTTTTCTCCTCCAGGGTCCCATCCCAGATACCACACTACATTTGATTGTCTTGTCTCCTTAAGCTCTTGGCTGTAAGAGATTCTTAGACATTCCTTGTTTCCTTGTTTTTGATGATCTTGACAATTTAATGAGTACAAGTCAGATATATTGTAGGTGTCTGTTTTTCTGTTAAAATTTTTCTGATGCTTTCCTCAGACTGGGGCTATGGGTTTTTCAAGAGGAAGATCACAGAGATTAAGTGCCATTTTCATCACATCATACCAAGAGTACCTACCATCAACGTGATTTCTGACTGTTGGTGTTGATGTTGATTGCCTGGTTTAACTAGAGTTTGTCAGGTTTCTCCACTGTAAAGTTTCTGCCTTAATGTAATCCCTGGAATTTTCTTTGGAAGGGAGTCATATGTGCAGTACATTTAAAAAGAGTGACAAGTCATGCTTCTCTTCTATGAGGGTGGGGGTATCTATTTAATTTCTTTGGAATTCCTTTGCATAGGATATTTGTCTCTACTTCCCCATTTGCTAATTTATCAATCATTTATTTATATCAGTATAGGCTCATGGGTATTTTATACTTTAAATTTTAAGCCAATACTAGTTTCATTATTTTGTTGTTCATATTTTTCCAGTTTAGGCATTTGGGAATTCTTGTGCTTGGTTCCTGTGCCCTTTGACATACTCTCATCAGTGTGTGAGAGTGTGTGTGTGTGTGTGTGTGTGTGTGTGTGTGTGTGTGTGTGTGTGTGTGTTTAAGCACTTAATTAACTTCTGGCATTTCAGGATGTTCCAGGCTTATATTGTATATTCCCTGCAAGGCGTTAGAATCAGCCATTTCTCCAAAGACCCCTTTATCCTTTTACTGGAGAATTGTACTAGAAACCAAGATCTGGGAGCTAGGCAGTTTTTTTTTGCTACTGGGTGTTGTTTCTTTCAGTCCCTCTCAGGTAACAGATCAAAGAAATATACTTGTGTATATTAACTCATGTATATTCACAAATGTATAAGTATTTCCTTTTTATTTTACAAGTTTTTACTTAAATTCTAGATGGTTAGCATGTGATATAATATTGGTTTTAGGAGTAGAATTTAGTGATTCATCACTTAGATATAACACCCAGCGCTCATCACAACAAATGCCCTCCTCAATACCCATCACCCATTTAGCCCATCCCTGGCCCACCTCCCTTCCAGCAGTCCTGTTTTTCTATAGTTAAGAGTCTCTTACGGTTTGCCTCCCTGTCTTTTTTTCCCCTTCCCCTATGCTCATCTATTTTGTTTCTTAAATTCTACTTATGAGTGAAATCATATGGTATTTGTCTTTCTCTGACTTATTTCACTTAGTATAATACACTCTAGCTCTGCCCATTTTGTTGCAAATGACAAGATTACATTCTTGGTGGCTGAGTAATATTCCACTGTGTATGAGTGTGTGTGTGTGTGTGTGTGTGTGTGTGTGTGTGTGTGTGTGTGTTCTTCTTTATCCCTTTGTCAGTAGATGGACATTGGGGCTCTTTCCATAATTTGGCTGTTGTTGATAATGCTGCCCTTCGAATCAGTATTTTTGTCTCCTTTGGGTAAATACTTAGTGCAATTTCTGGATTGTAAGGTGGTTCTATTTTTAACTTTTTGAGGAGTTCCCATACTGTTTTCCAGAGTGGCTACGCCAGTTTACATTCCCACCAGCAGTGTGAGAGGGTTTCCCTTTCTCCCCATCCTTGCTACATCTGTTTTTTCCTGTGTTGTTCATTTAGCCATTCTGACAGGTGTATGGTAGTATTTCATCATAGCTTTGATTTGTAGTTCCTTGATGATGAGTGATGTGTGGCACCTTTTCATGTGTCTGTTAGCCTTCTGGATGTCTTCTTTGGAAAAATGTCTATTCATGTCTTCTGCCCATTTCTTCACTGGATTATTTGTTTTGGTGGTGTCGAGTTTGATAAGTTCTTTATAGATTTTGGATACTAACCCTTTATCAGATATGTCATTTGCAAATATCTTCTCCCATTCCATAGCCTTTCAGTTTCTTTTTTGATTGTTTGCTTTGCTGTGCAGAAGCTTTTTACCTTGATGAAGTCCCAAAGGTTCATTTTTGTTTTTGCTTCCCTTGACTCCAGAGATGGGTCTAGTAAGAAGTTCCTGTGGCCGAGGTCAAAGAGGTTGCTGCCTTTGTTCTCCTCTAGGATTTTGATGCTTTCTTGTCTCACATTTAGATCTTTAATCCATTTTGAATTTATTTTGTGTATGGTGTAAGTGGTCCAATTTCATTTCATTCTTCTGCACGTTGCTGTCCAATTTTTACAACACCATTTGTTGAAGAGATTGTCTTTTTCCATTTGATATTCTTTTCTGCTTTGTTGAAGAATAGTTGAACATATAGTTGTGGGGTCATTTCTGGGTTTTCTCTTCTGTTCCATTGACCTATGTGTCTAATTTTTGTGCCAGTACCATACTGTCTTCATGACTACAGCTTTGTAATGTAGCTTGAAGTCCAGCATCGTGATGCTCCAGCTTTGCTTTTCTTTTTCAGGATTGCTTTGGCTCTTTGGGGTCTTCTTTGGTTCCATACAAATTTTAGGATTGTTCTAGCTCTGAAAAATCCTGGTGTATTTTGATAGAGATTACATTAAATGTGTACAGTGCTTTGGGTTTAGGTTCCTCTGGTATTCTAATGCAAGTATGTTACACTTTTTTGTAATCATCCCGTAGTTGTTGGACTTTATGTTCTTTTTCCCCTTTCTTTTTCTGTGCATTTCAGTTTGGGAAATTTCTATTAAGTTTAGTGATTCTTATGCTGTGTCTAGTCTTCTGATGAGCCTATCAAACACATTATTTTTTTTTTAATTTATTTTTTATTTATTTAAAAAAAATTTAAAGTTCACTTATTTTTGAGAGAGAGCAAGAGACAGAGTGTGAATAGGGGATGGACAGAGAGAGAGGGAGAAGAATCTGGAGTAGGCTCTAGGTTCTGAGCCTGACGCCAGTCTTGAACTCAAACCGGGAGATCCTGACCTGAGCCAAAGTTGGACCCTTAACCGACTGAGCCACCCAGGTACCTGGACAAACACATTATTTCTGTTACAGTGTTCTTGATTTCTAGCATTTAAATTTTTTTTCTTAATTATTTCACTGCTTACCTTCTCTGTTTTTGTATGTTATTTACTTTTCCATTTTAGCCCTTACCATGTTAATCATCATTACTTTAATCTCTGATATTTCAAAAATCTCTGTCATATCTAAGTCCAATTTTGCTGGCTTTGCCTTTTTAGGCTACATTTTTAATTTGCTGCTAGTACACACTATTTTTTTTGCTGACCTCAGGACATGATATATAAGGTAATAGAAGTTGAGGTAAATAGGTCTTTAGTATGAGATTTAACGTTAATATGGCTGGGAACTAGACCATACGTATGTTTGCTGTAGCTGCGGGTACTAGCAATGTCAGATTTCATTAATGCCCTCTTTCCCCACTTTATTGTCTTTGGGTTTTCCTAAGGAATTATTCCTCACTAGGTTCTGTTTCTTGCAACTTTTTAAATTGTAACCCACTGTTGTGATTTTAGAGTCTTACTGATGTGTTGGAAAGGTTTGTTTAGTGTTGTATAATCTTCTGAGTACATCTTGGACTTTTAATGGATTTAAGTATCTGGACTATTACTTTTAAAACATTTCTTAGCCTTTTTTTTTTTCCCCACCTCTTAGGTGAGAGAAGAAGGCTAGAGCATGCTGTATTTGCTGGTTCCTTTTCTTCCAGGAAGATATGGGTCTTACAATTATTTTTCTCCCTACAGAGTAGCTCTTTGTTATGGATGATGCCCTAGGCATAAAGGGTTACCTTTCCCCTTCTCTTGCTAAAAATAGAAGGGTTTTTTTTTGTTTTTTGTTTGTTTTTTGTTTTTGGCTCTTTGAGAGTCTGGTTAGATTCCTGGAGGTAAAGTCCATAAAAGTGTGAGGGCCCACCTATGACTGTGCCATAGGAATTTCCCAGTGTCCAACCTCCAGAAATTTGTCGAACTACCATTTAAGTGTTCCCTAAATCTGTGGCTCTAGTAGCTTTTGCTGCAGTCAAGAATGTCTTAGCTGTGATTCTCGGTATTCACCTTTTTCTCCAGACTTAATGGTGGCAGTTTACCTTTTGGCCTTGATTTTCCCATCGGGTGATTTTCACTTTGTTTAGCTTTTTTCATGTTGGAAGAATGAAGGTATGACTAAAAATATACACATTGGAGTTGAAACTGGATAAGTTCAGACCTTTATCTTTTGCAATATATTTGAGATCATTTCTTCTGAGACCTTTATCTTTTTATTTTAAGCTGTGTATTCATTCAAAACAAAGCAGGGACACCTCCAATAAGATGTAAATTGACTTGACAGTCAGAAAAAAAACAGTACTTTGTAATTCCTTCCCACCCCCACCCCCACTCCCAAAACTAAACTCCAGGCTTGATTTGAATTTCAGAAGGTTATTCGCTAGTGTATTTTTTCCATTTCAAGATCCAATCCAGGATACCAAATAACATTTAGTTCTCATGTCTTCTTTGTTTCCTATTGTCGGTCCTATTGTCTGCAACAGTTCTTTTTTTATTTTAAATAAACTTTTACATAAAGGAATATTCTGGAGAGTCTGTTGCTTGTTCAGGTTATTTGAGTTATTACTTCATTTGAATAGTTAATATATGGACATGGTAAATTATTAAAAATAAAAAAACTATGTAGAATAAAAACAGTCTTTTTTCATCACTTTCTTTAATCTGCAGTCTCTTTTTTGGAAGTGATTTTTATTACCAGTTCATTACACATCTTTTTAAAGATATTTTCTGGATATGCAATGTGTTTCTTTTATTCCTTCTCAAAAATTGATTGCTACCTCTGAATACTATTCTGTCCTTTTGTTTTGTGTTATCTGTTCCTTGGCTTTACCCAGCAAAACACAAAATAATGAGGACTCACATCCCATGAACATTGTGTCTTACCTTGGGAACAAGGTAGGGAGAAGAAGGAATGTAAGATGTTATCACTGCCTTCTACTTTATCACTGTACTTTTATCAATAGCATCTAGACCTTGGACATTACAAGTGCTTAGTTCATTCATTTCAGAGTGGTGCATTTGTGTTATTCCCATTGGAGTAACACTTAGTTCTTCCCATGAGTTGG
The DNA here is from genome assembly GCF_024362965.1 of Panthera pardus. Taxonomy (NCBI): domain Eukaryota; kingdom Metazoa; phylum Chordata; class Mammalia; order Carnivora; family Felidae; genus Panthera; species Panthera pardus. The sequence continues at coordinate 70,955,430 of NW_026526810.1, read as the reverse complement.
ACACCATGTCTGGTACTTAATTAAAAATATATATCTTAGAGAGGAACAGATGATAGTTGAGTCCAATAGGGAAGCAACTTAACATGCTGTTGTGATTAGACAATGCAAGACACCAATATGATTTCCTGAGTCGCGGTACCTAGGCCAGCATTAGCCTAGAGCAGGTGCAAGCAAAAGTTACACTAAAATGCTCATAATTTATGTAGTCTCCTTTAAGAATTTCTCTGTTGCTTGCTTTTAGCTGTGAAACCATAATTATCACAGTTGATTTCACTTCATCTGACCATAGATGTATATCTCACAAATACTTAACCTTATTTAATTTTTGTCTCCAATACTGTACCAACAGTCTCTCCACCCCTGCATTCTCTATATTGATTTTATTTTGTTTGCATTTCAGCAAATGTTTTTGGCTGTTATAATTTGTTTTTGTTTTACAAGGTGCCTCTTCCTGAAGCTCTTATATTCTCAAAGCTATCTTTTTGCTGTTGTTATAATTGCAGTATTATTTGGTGGTGTATTAATTACACTTTTGGATTATATCAGAATGTGCAGACATGGATTTCTGTCTTCTTGCCTTCAAGACTGCTCTGGAAAATTCTTAAGACAGTGTGATCTCTTTCTCCAGTCCTTATAAGTGATTCAATGCTTTTATTTGGATGCTCATATATTTGTGGAACTTCACTGGGCTAGAGCTTGGTATTGATTATTTTGTGTTAATTTTTCAAGCAGCACAGCACTTCCTTTCAATGGGCAGATTTAGGTCTTTGTTTTAAGAAAGTTTTCTTCTTTTATTTTAGAGTATTTTTCTCTTTTGGTTTTTTTTTTTTTTTTTTTTCTGTAGCACTAGCAACCTCTTCAGTCACATTTTCCATACCTGTCATCTTTTCTAAAGTCATTTTTATGATTTTATTTTTTTTACATTTATTTTTATTTTATTTCCTCTGGATTCTCCACTGACTCCTGACTTAATTTTCATTTCTATTTATTTTATTTTATTCTAATGTATCTCTATTTGTTTCTATTTTTTCAAGGCCTAACGCTATACCTACTGATTTGTCACTCAATATAAATTACTGGGTGAATTTGATTTAAAATATATTCAGTATATTCCCTTATGCTCTTATTTGGAGCAGAGATTTATGTACTAAGACTGTTTAGGGTGCTTTGAGGTAAGATGACTGAAACAAGGTCTCTCTTCTTCCCAGATGGGGAGATAAACCATTACCAGTATGGCCTCTGCACTCAGAGGTAGGGTATAATATGATAGGATGGTAAAGATGAGATTTTCAACCATCCATTCGATGTTTCTTGTTAGATATTTTTAGTTTTTACCCACATACATAATGAATATTTTCGTAAATGTCTGAATGTGATAGTCATAAAACTATCTTTACAAAGGTATATTCATTTATATTTTATGTGATATTGTATTTTAGCTTTATTTTAGTTTGATCTTACACATTCTCCATCAATATTCCTGGTCCCAGAAACCCAGTGTTAAAAATAAGTTATGTACTTTTAATTATTTTCCACCATTAATTTATATATGTATGTTGACGGCTTGTAGCATTGTTTCACAAAAATGGGGTATTTCAGTTTCTACGGTTTTTTTTTCTGTCAATACTATGTCATGAAAAATTCTCTAAATTGATTAATCTAGATATAATTCTTTCAATGGATACAAAATATTTCATGGTACAAATTTAATATATTCAGTCACTTGTAAATGGCTAGCATTTACTTTATATCCAGTTGGTTTTCCCACTATAAAAAAGCTTCTAGGTATTTACCCAAAGGATAGAAAAATACTGATCCAAAGGGATACATGCACCCCATTGTTTATAATGGCATTACGAACAATAGCCAAATTATGGAAAGAGCCCAAATGTCCATCTGATGAATGGATAAAGAAGTTGTTATACAACCCACCCCCCCACCACTACACACACACACACACACACACACACACACAGGAATACTACTCATCCATAAAAAAGTATGAAATTTTGCCACTTGTAACAATGTGGATGGAGCTAGAGTATTATGCTAAGTGAAAGGTCAGAGAAAGACAAATACCATGTGATTTCACTCATGTAGAATCTAAGGAACAAAACAGATGAACATAGAGGGGAAAAAAGAGGCAAACCATAAAACAGATTCTTAACTGTAAGGAAGAAAATGAGGGTTCATGGAGAGGTGGTGTGTGGGAGAATGGGTTAAATGGGTGATGGGTATTAAGGAAGGCACTTGTGATGATCACTGGATGTTATATGTAAGTGATGAATCACTAAATTCTCTTCCTGAAAGTAGTATTACACTATACGTGAACTAGCTGGAATTTAAATAAAAACTTGAAACTAAAAAAAAAAAAGCTTCAGACAGAGAGGAAGATGGCGGCATAGGAGGACGCTGGGCTCACCGTGCGTCCTGCTGATCACTTAGATACCACCTACACCTGCCTAAATAACCCAGAAAACCGCCAGAGGATTAGCAGAACAGAGTCTCCAGAGCCAAGCGCAGATGAGAGGCCCACGGAAGAGGGTAGGAAGGGCGGCGAGGCGGTGCGCGCTCCATGGACTGGCAGGAGGGAGCCGGGGCGGAGGGGCGGCCTGCCGGCCAAGCAGAGCCTGAGTCTGGCTTGCAAAAGTGGAGGGGCCTGACAGAGTGTGTTCCCACAGCAAGCGGGACTTAGCATCTGGGAGGTCATAAGTTAACAGCTCTGCTCAGGAAGCGGGAAGGCTGGAGGACAAAGGGAGGGAGAGCTGCTGAGCCCCGGGAGGACAGAGCTCAGTTTGGCTGGGAACAAAGGCACTCGCCAGCGCCATCTCCCTAGCCCATCCCCCAGCCAAAATCCCAAAGGGAACCAGTTCCTGCTGGGGAAATTGCTTGCTCCCCGCAAACACTAAATGCTGTGCTTCTGCGGAGCCACCCCTCCGGCAGCGGATCTGACTCCCTACCGCTGCCACAGGGCCCCTCCTGAAGGGGATCACCTAAGGAGAAGCAAGCTAAGCCTGCCCCTCCTCCCCCCATGCACCTTGCCTACCCACCCCAACTAATATGCCAGATCCCTAGCACCACAAGCCTGGCAGTGTGCAAACAGCCCAGATGGGCCACGCCACCCTACACTGAATGCCGCCCCTAGGAGAGGGGAAGAGAAGGCACACACCAGTCCTACTGTGGCCCCAGCTGTGTGCTGGGGGCAGACATCAGGTCTGACTGCGGCCCCGCCCACCAACTCCAGTTATACACCACAGCACAGGGGAAGTGCCCTGCAGATCCTCACCACTCTAGGGACTATCCAAAATGACCAAAAGGAAGAATTCCCCTCAGAGAATCTCCAGGAAATAACAACAGCTAATGAACTGATCAAAAAGGATTTAAATGATAAAACAGAAAGTGAATTTAGAATAATAGTCATAAAATTAATCACTGGGCTTGAAAACAGTATAGAGGACAGCAGAGAATCTCTTGCTACAGAGATCAAGGGACTAAGGAACAGTCAGGAAGAACTGAAAAATGCTTTAAACGAGATGCAAAATAAAATGGAAATGACGACAGCTCGGATTGAAGAGGCAGAGGAGAGAATAGGTGAACTAGAAGATAAAGTTATGGAAAAAGAGGAAGCGGAGAAAAAGAAACATAAAAAAATCCAGGAGTATGAGGGGAAAATTAGAGAACTAAGTGATACACTAAAAAGAAATAATATACGCATAATTGGTATCCCAGAGGAGGAAGAGAGAAGGAAAGGTGCTGAAGGGGTGCTTGAAGAAATAATAGCTGAGAACTTCCCTGAACTGGGGAAGGAAAAAGGCATTGAAATCCAAGAGGCACAGAGAACTCCCTTCAGACGTAACTTGAATCCATCTTCTGCATAACATATCATAGTGAAACTGGCAAAATACAAGGATAAAGAGAAAATTCTGAAAGCAGCAAGGGATAAACATGCCCTCACATAGAAAGGGAGACCTATAAGACTCGTGACTGATCTCTCTTTTGAAACTTGGCAGGCCAGAAAGTCATGGCAGGAGATCTTCAATGTGATGAACAGAAAAAATATGCAGCCGAGAATCCTTTATGCAGCAAGTCTGTCATTTAGAATAGAAGGAGAGATAAAGGTCTTCCTAAACAAACAAAAACTGAATGAATTCGTCACCACTAAACCAGCCCTACAAGAGATCCTAAGGGGAATCATGTGAGACAAAGTACCAGAGACATTGCTACAAGCATAAAACATACAGACATCACAATGACTCTAAACCCGTATCTTTCTATAATAACACTGAATGTAAATGGACTAAATGCACCAACCAAAAGACATAGGGTATCAGAATGGATAAAAAAACAAGACCCATCTATTTGCTGTCTACAAGAGACTCATTTTAGACCTGAGGACACCTTTAGATTGAGAGTGAGGAGATGGAGAACTATTTATCATGCTACTGGAAACCAAAAGAAAGCTGGAGTAGCCATACTTATATCAGACAAACTAGACTTTAAATTAAAGGCTGTAACAAGAGATGAAGAAGGGCATTATATAATAATCACAGGGTCTATCCGTCAGGAAGAGCTAACAATTATAAATGTCTATGCGCCGAATACGGGAGACCCAAATATATAAAACAATTACTCATAAACATAAGCAACCTTATTGATAAGAATGTAGTAATTGCAGGGGACTTTCACACCCCACTTACAGAAATGGATAGATCATCTAGACACATGGTCAATAAACAGTGGCCCTGAATGATACATTGGATCAGATGGACTTGACAGATATATTTAGAACTCTGCATCCCAAAGCAACAGAATATACTTTCTTCTCGAGTGCACATGGAACATTCTCCAAGATAGATCATATACTGGGTCACAAAACAGCCCTTCATAAGTATACAAGAATTGAAATTATACCATGCATACTTTCAGACCACAATGCTATGAAGCTTGAAATCAACCACAAGAAAAAGTCTGGAAAACCTCCAAAAGCATGGAGGTTAAAGAACACCCTGCTAAAGAATGAGTGGGTCAACCAGGCAATTAGAGAAGAAATTAAAAAATATATGGAAACAAATGAAAATGAAAATACAACCATCCAAATGCTTTGGGATGAGGCAAAGGCAGTATTGAGAGGAAAATACATTGCAATCCAGGCCTACCTCAAGAAACAAGAAAAATCCCAAATACAAAATCTAACAGCACACCTAAAGGAAATAGAAGCAGAACAGCAAAGGCACCCTAAACCCAGCAGAAGAAGAGAAATAATAAAGATCAGAGCAGAAATAAACAATATAGAATCTAAAAAAACTGTAGAGCAGATCAACGAAACCAAGAGTTGGTTTCTTGAAAAAAAAACAAAATTGATAAACCTCTAGCCAGGCTTCTCAAAAAGAAAAGGGAGATGACCCAAATAGATAAAATCATGAATGAAAATGGAATTCTTACAACCAATCCCTCAGAGATACAAATAATTATCAGGGAATACTATGAAAAATTATATGCCAACAAATTGGACAACCTGGAAGAAATGGACAAATTCCTAAACACCCACACTCTTCCAAAACTCAATCATGAGGAAATAGAAAGCTTGAACAGACCCATAACCAGTGAAGAAATTGAATCAGTCATCAAAAATCTCCCAACAAATAAGAGTCCAGGACCAGATGGCTTCCCAGGGGAGTTCTACCAGACGTTTAAAGCAGAGATAATACCTATCCTTCTCAAGTTATTCCAAGAAATAGAAAGGGAAGGAAAACTTCCAGACTCATTCTATGAAGCCAGTATTACTTGGATTCCTAAACCAGACAGAGACCCAGTAAAAAAAGAGAACTACAGGCCAATATCCCTGATGAATATGGATGCAAAAATTCTCAATAAGATAGTAGCAAATCGAATTCAACGGCATATAAAAAGAATTATTCACCATGATCAAGTGGGATTCATTCCTGGGATGCAGGGCTGGTTCAACATTCGCAAATCGATCAACGTGATACATCACATTAACAAAAAAAAAAGAGAAGAACCATATGATCCTGTCAATCGATGCAGAAAAGACCTTTGACAAAATCCAGCACCCTTTCTTCATAAAAACCCTTGAGAAAGTCGGGATAGAAGGAACATACTTAAAGATCATAAAAGCCATTTATGAAAAGCCCACAGCTAACATCAACCTCAATGGGGAAAAACTGAGAGCTTTTTCCCTGAGATCAGGAACACGACAGGGATGCCCACTCTCACCACTGTTGTTTAACATAGTGCTGGAAGTTCTAGCATCAGCAATCAGACAACAAAAGGAAATCAAAGGCATCAAAATTGGCAAAGATGAAGTCAAGCTTTTGCTTTTTGCAGATGACATGATACTATACATGGAAAATCCGATAGACTCCACCAGAAGTCTGCTAGAACTGATACATGAGTTTAGCAAAGTTTCAGGATACAAAATCAATGAACAGAAATCAGTTGCAGTCTTATACACTAACAATGAAGCAACAGAAAGACAAATAAAGAAACTGATCCCATTCACAATTGCACCAAGAAGCATAAAATACCTAAGAGTAAATCTAACCAAAGATGTAAAAGATCTGTATGCTGAAAACTATAGAAAGCTTATGAAGGTAATTGAAGAAGATAAAAAGAAATGGAAAAACATTCTGTGCTCATGGATTGGAAAAATAAATATTGTCAAAATGTCAATACTACCCAAAGCTATCTACACATTCAATGCAATCCCAATGAAAATTGCACCAGCATTCTTCTCGAAGCTGGAACAAGCAATCCTAAAATTCATATGGAACCACAAAAGGCCCCGGATAGCCAAAGTAATTTTGAAGAAGAAGACCAAAGGAGGAGGCATCACAATCCCAGACTTTAGCCTCTACTACAAAGCTGTCATCATCAAGACAGCATGGTATTGGCACAAAAACAGACACATAGACCAATGGAATAGAATAGAAACCCCAGAACTAGACCCACAAACATATGGCCAACTAACCTTTGACAAATCAGGAAAGAACATCCAATGGAAAAAAGACAGTCTCTTTAACAAATGGTGCTGGGAGAACTGGACAGCAACATGCAGAAGGTTGAAACTAGACCACTTTCTCACACCATTCACAAAAATAAACTCAAAATGGATAAAGGACCTGAATGTGAGACAGGAAACCATCAAAACCCTAGAGGAGAAGGCAGGAAAAGACCTCTCTGACTTCAGCCGTAGCAATCTCTTACTCGGCACATCCCCAAAGGCAAGGGAATTAAAAGCAAAAATGAATTACTGGGACCTTATGAAGATAAAAAGCTTCTGCACAGCAAAGGAAACAACCAACAAAACTAAAAGGCAACCAATGGAATGGGAAAAGATACTTGCAAATGACATATCTGACAAAGGGCTAGTATCCAAAATCTATAAAGAGCTCACCAAACTCCACACCCGAAAAACAAATAGCCACCGAAGAAATGGGCAGAAAACATGAATAGACACTTCTCTAAAGAAGACATCCAGATGGCCAACAGGCACATAAAAAGATGCTCAACGTCGCTCCTTATCAGGGAAATACAAATCAAAACCACACTCAGATATCACCTCACGCCAGTCAGAGTGGCCAAAATGAACCAATCAGGAGACTATAGATGCTGGCGAGGATGTGGAGAAACGGGAACCCTCTTGCACTGTTGGTGGGAATGCAAATTGGTGTAGCCGCTCTGGAAAGCAATGTGGAGGTTCCTCAGAAAATTAGAAGTAGACCTACCCTATGACCCAGCAATAGCACTGCTAGGAATTTATCCAAGGGATACAGGAGTACTGATGCATAGGGGCACTTGTACCCCAATGTTTATAGCAGCACTCTCAACAATAGCCAAATTATGGAAAGAGCCTAAATGTCCAACTGATGAATGGATAAAGAAATTGTGGTTTATATACACAATGGAGTACTACGTGGCAATGAGAAAGAACGAAATATGGCCCTTTGTAGCAACGTGGGTGGAACTGGAGAGTGTGATGCTAAGTGAAATAAGCCATACAGAGAAAGACAGATACCATATGTTTTCACTCTTATGTGGATCCGGAGAAACTTGACAGAAACCCATGGGGGAGGGGAAGGAAAAAAAAAAGTTTAGAGTGGGAGAGAGCCAAAGCCTGAGAGACCCTTAAAAACTGAAAACAAACTGAGGGTTGATGGGGGGTGGGATTGAGGGGAGGGTGGGTGATGGGTATTGAGGAGGACCCCTTTTGGGATGAGCACTGGGTGTTGTATGGAAACCATTTTGACAATAAATTTCATATCTTGAAAAAAAAATAAATAAAAAAGCTTCATTGTTTTACATATTTACCCTAATTTTTAATGATTCATTAGTATGGAATGCATTCTCACGAGTGATTTCTATGGGCTGAAGGGTATGTGTATTTTCAATTTCAATAGATATTTCTGGATTGCTTTTTTTTAAATTAATGTTTATTTTTGAGAGAGAGGGAGGCAGAGACAGCAGAAGACACAGAATCGGAAGCAGTCTCCAGGCTCTGAGCTATCAGCACAGAGCCTGACATGGTGCTCAAACTCACATATTGCGAGATCATGACCTGAACCAAAGTCGAACACTTAACCAAGTGAGCCAGCCAGGTGCCCCTGGATTGCTTTTGATAGAAATACTAATAATTCATATTTTCTTCAGTAATGAGAGTTTCTTTTGTCCACATCTCCCACAATTTATAGGAATGCATTTTAACATGTTAGTGAGGCCAATATGTGCATATGTTTCTTATTCCTACTTAATTTACATTTCCCTGATTATGGGATTTTCAAGAATGTCATGTTTTCCTGTTTTGGGCCATTTGAATTTTCTCACTTATTTTGCTGTGGCATTTGCCCATTATTGTTTTTTTTTTTTTTCCCGTTTTGGTCCCATTTTTGCAATTTGAACATTTTTCATATAATAGATCTTAACATTTCCAATGAACATTCTGTATTATCAATATATGTTTCCAAAACAACTGCCTATATTTTGTTTAGCTATCTTTTACTGTCCCAACTTGAGTTTTATATGTTAAAAGTGACCTACTTTAAAAAAATAATTTTCACCTTTTCTGTTTGGATTAAGAATATATCCCACATTCTTATATTGTACTGACACCTAAATCTTCTTGCAGGATAAATTTCTTTTATTTTTTTGTATGTATGTCATTATTTAATGATATAACTTATACATACATATATATGTATATAATGATATCTATTTAATGATATAACAAAGATACATACATATATATATATATATATATATAATGATACAACTTAGATATTCATATTCAATGTCTTATGGTAGAAGCAAATTTCATGTGGAGAAACGAGTAAGGTCCAAAATATACTGATGCTTGTAAATCACATAATTGAGTCATATCTTTTTTTTTTTTTTTTCAACGTTTTTTATTTTATTTTTGGGACAGAGAGAGACAGAGCATGAACGGGGGAGGGGCAGAGAGAGAGGGAGACACAGAATCGGAAACAGGCTCCAGGCTCCGAGCCATCAGCCCAGAGCCTGACGCGGGGCTTGAACTCACGGACCGCGAGATCGTGACCTGGCTGAAGTCGGACGCTTAACCGACTGCGCCACCCAGGCGCCCCAATTGAGTCATATCTTAATCTTAAAAGTAATGAAAAGCCAATAAAGATTTAAGTGGTTGTGGTGGTAATGAGTAGAAAGAGAGAGAGAGAGAGAGACATAGAAGGATAAAACAGAAAAGGAAGAAAAGAGAGAGAAAGAAATTCAACCTACATTTCAAATGGATTATTTTGGCTCCCGTGTGACAAATGGATTGAATGAACAATAGAGAATGTGCATAGATAGTACATAGTTGCTGATGAGTGATGATGATATAGTAGTTTGCCCTAGAGTGGTTACTGTAGAGAAGGTGAAAAGTGAGATTTTTGACAGATACCGAGGAAGTAAATATATTTTTGCTGAGACACTGCAAATGAGAGGTGTGTCGGGGGAGGCAGCAAAGAAGGTGTACCATTCTGGTAGTCCATTTAGGTTTTTCTCTGTTGTTGTTGTTGTTGTTGTTGTTGTTGTTGTTGTTGCTGAGCTTAGCTAATTCAGAGTAGATTTAGAGAAAGTGGGCAGCTAGAGTGATTTAGTTTGTTTAGACGAATATGATGAGGAGACAGAGGAGCTGAGGCAGTACAGACCACTGGCAACACTTTGGAAATGACATCACATCACACCTAAGCTGCTGAAGGCTAGAAGAAAGGAGAGAGCTGAGGACTTGTGATAACATTTTGTGATTTTGTGACTGACTTGAGAGGATATGCTACAAAAATGTGCGTTACAGTCTCAGCTTCTAGTATCTAGTTCCCTCACTCTTGACTGAATCATGGGATTTTTTTTCTTAAATACTTACTTGGTACTCCTTTTACTTTTGATCTCTGATGTTGTGTGAATTCTTTTTTTTATATAACTTTTAATATACTTTATTTTTTGAACAATTTTAAATTTACAGAAAATTTGTTAAGATGGCACAGAGAGTTCTCATATATCCCTTATTCACTTCTCCCTAGTATTTACATTTTGCATAACTATAGTATATTAGTTACAGTTAGTGAAGCAATATCAATATATTGTTAGTAACTGAAGTCCATACTTGATTTGGTTTTTCTTAGTTTTACCTAATGGCCACTTTCTGTCTCAAGATCCATCCAAGACACTACATTCACATGTAATTGCTTTGTTTCCTTATGCTCCTATTTGGAGATGACAGTTTCTCAGATTTTCCTTGTTTTTGATGACCCTGACAGTTTTGAGGAGTATGTGACAGATACCTTTGTAGAATGTCCTTCATTTGGGAACTGCCTGATGTTCTAGTCAGGATGGACTGGAGTTACAAATTTTGGGAAGGAGATCACAAACACGAAGTGCCATTTTCACCACATCACATCAGAGTTACATACTGTTAATATGACATCACTGTCGATGTCCTCAATCACCTGGATTCTTATTTGTATGAGGGATTTCTGAGCCTTTTATGCCAGGGATTCTGACTCAGCAGATCTTAGATGACTGTAATTTTTAGGATGTTTTTCCAGCAAGAATTTTTTTTAAACATGACATCCTTTTCATGTTCTGCGGCAATTTAAGTGCTGTTCTCTTTTTAAGAATGCTGTCGTGAAAAGAACATGAACATCCCTCCATACATAGAGGTAGAGAAAGAGTGGGGGAAGATGCCATCCTCTTTCCTTTGAGAAAGGTGCCCTTTCTCCATTGGAAAAGATCACGAACATACTTTAAGATGCTCCGAGTACATACATACATATAAAATTGTCCCCAAAGACTGTAGGGGGAGAGTAGTAGAAAACAGGCTTAAAAAAATCCCTAAGCATTTGCAAAAACTGTTTTCCTTCTGAGGGAAACTAAAAGGGGTGCTTTTGTGTCTTTATAAATAAAGACACTGGATGCCAACCTTCCATCTTATCTATGACTTTACCATGATAAATGTTTACTTTTCCAAGGAATTATTTACTTCCCTTCTGCATCAGTTCACATCAGACATTTAATATTCCCTGTTTCACATCTTCCTCGGTCAGTAGATTGAACAGTGGGCTAAAGAGAAATTTTGCATCTAATGGTTCTCACTTGTAAGATCTAAAGGCACAGTGATTTTAATCAAGACTGAGTTCCCTAAAAGGAGTCGGAACCTGAATAGTTACCTGAAAGGCACTTTGAATGAAACTTCAGCCATATAGTAGGTTGACAATTTGGAGGTAGTATTGATAGATCTTTCCTCACTTCAGTCCTTAAACCGATCATTATAGAGAGATTTGGAGATGAAATGACCACCTCTCATGGGAAACCCTATTGAGAAGAGATTTTCCTGAGGAGTTTATCAGGCTTTCTTTTAGGCAGCTGTTCAAAAGGGGACTTAGGAGGGGAAGCTCTGAAATCCAAAAACAGGTTTATATTAAGAGCGTTTTCTATGGGGTAAAACTCTAATTGGAAGTACGATAGTTTGAAAAGGAATGGTTTTAAATGATAGTTGGATTCCTACTGTGGCATTTGTAATGCCTACAGTTAAAAGAATTATTCCAGTGTTCTTTTTTGAAGAGCAAACAGAAATAAACTTCCCTTATTATGGTAAATGAACACCTGTTATTAATATGATTCCACTTGGCTATGAACACACTAGATCAAACTTAACTTTTGTAGGAAGTATGGATTATGATGTGATAGGACCAGTTTACCCAGATACAATAAAACAGGTTACCTAAGCCCTGAGGTAGGCAAGATCAGGAATATTAAGCAACTGCTGCAACGTTACAGAAATCTTGGCAACACCAAGAAGCTGGGGCAAGATGAGGGTTGTGAGAGGTTTTACATGAACAAGTTTAGTTTCGGTATTTATTATATGAATTATGTCAGGATATTTGGAAATGCAAGACCATCATAGCAATGTTAGCATTAAAGGACATTGCCTAAAACATTGACGTATATAGGCTGCAGAAGGCTAATGGGTCTTCTAAATCTCTTTTAAAATGTACCTTACCATATTTCCTTCTTTGAAGCTTGTTCATTGATCTGACCGAGGAGGGGGAAGCTGCACCGTTAAAAGCTTGCCCATGTTTATAAAAATTAACAACTCTTTTAGGCTCAGAAGTTTCTAAAAACACATTAATACGTATAAATAAAGAGTTAAGTTTTTTGTAGTTTTGTTTGGTAACTTGCAACCCTAATGAGTACCATATATCAAGATTTATTTTATACACTTATATTCTCATGCAGGGAAGATTAGGAAAAAATCTGCTAACTAATTTTAACATCCATTTTTACTTCTCTGTGTAATTTGCTCCTAAGTTTTTGACCTCATCCACAAAGTTTGGCAACCTTTAGTTCCGTGATGTTAACTGCTGCAAAATCATCAATAAAACAAATGCACCATTTCAATATTTCACTCCAAAAATGTCAATATTTCCTCTAAAGGAAAAAAAAGTGCACACTGATGACAATAATTAGGAAGACAGAGTAGAAAAAGGAGCTTGAGAAAAAAAGCTGTTATTAGGTCCCATGTCTGATTTAAGTGCTGTGGGTAGCATTTTACTCGTCGGTCATTTGGAGACCTTGCTGGAGCATAGTACAAGAGGTTGTTAAAAGGAGGTAGTTAAAAGTATCAGGTCATTAGGATTTATGTCAGCACTGCTCTGAGAGGAAGGCATTTTTTTTCCCGAAGTCTGAAGTGTTATTTTGGCCCATTGTCAGCTGGAAAACAGATGTCTGCAAGGTGTGATGTTTGTTGCACTATATCACCTAGTGGAAGATGGTACTTCATTCTACCTAGGGGAATAGAGAATTGCAGATCTTGAATTTAACCATCTATGGTTGGCTTTTTTCTTTTTTCTTTCTGTTCTTTTCCTTTTTTTGGTACACAGGTTATTGCACACCAGCTGCTTAATCAGGATACAGGGTCCACTGAGTGCAGGGTCAAGTAACTTAAATTCCTAAGATTGGTTGGCTTTATGTTTTGTTGGTTTTGTGTGTGGGTATATGTTTAAGGTTTATTTATTTGAGAGTGACAGCATGAGTGAGGGAGGAGTGAGAGAGAGAGAGAGAGAGAGAGAGATAAAGAGAGAGAGGGTGAATTCCAAGTAGGCTCCGCAAAGGCTGATACAGGGCTCGATCCCACAAATTGTGAGATCATGACCTGAGCTGAAACCACGAGTCAGGCACTCAACTGACTGAGCCACCCACACACCCTGTGTGCCCACACTTTTTAGATAGATCTTCTTTTTGTTACCCCAGGAATGTCTCTTGAGCCGATTAAAGTCTTTTGTTGGAAAATTTGATGAAACAGAAAGGAAAGTGTTTGCGTATTTCGTCTGCTGCAATTATCTCTCGCTGTACATGAACTCTCAACCTCTAGTGTGGGGACGGGCGGCTACTCGTGGTCTCCTGAATATACTGTTTTCACCTTTATAACTTGTACTCATTCTGCCACTAAGATTGTCTTCCATACTCACACCATTCCACAGATAGCTTCCCTTTTCCTTAAAAGATCTTTCTTCCTCATTGGTTGGCTTTAGTAGTCAAAATCCTAAAATGGAACAATATGCTATTTGCACATTTAGATGACGGATAACTGATGCTTAATAATAGTGTTTATTACGAAAGCCAACTAAAAACTTAGTCGTTTAGAAAACTTTGTATTTTAATAGTCCCTTGTATTTCAGGCAATTTCTTTCATGTGTTTTGCCCCAACATTGTTAAGAGTCAGGGATGCCTCTTTCATTATAATTCTTGAGTCTTTTATAGAAGTTACTTTAGATTTTTAGGTAGTGAAAAACATGCAACCCAGTGCAGAGGTTCCAACAGATGGCCATAAAACCACTGTTTGAAAATATCCTGTAACAGCGTGCTCATTATATTACCATGAATTTTAGCTTTAAAGTGCACACCTTCTTTTTTTTGAACTCTAGAAAAATGTAGGACTTCTGCAATATGCAATCTATTTGTAGCCTCAGAAAACTGACAATCAGGAATTTCTGGTAATGACCATCATGCTTAAAATGAAGTAAAACAAATACTAAATCGCTTGATTTCTCATCATTAGCTGGAATCTTTCTGCAGATTTTAAATTGAGGTGGTGAATGCACCAGATGGAGTCTAGATGCAGTACTTGGCAAAGGAATTATGAACTGACAGAAGACAAACAAACTTTCAATGGTATAATAAAATCTCCACTTTTCTCCTTTCTGTGATGTGTGAATGCCACGACTAATGACAGTGGGGACTGTGTTATAAATATGAGAGGATTCTGCAATTATAAACCTCTTTATTAACTCAATCTGTTTTGTAGTTTTTCTTAATTTGGTGACAGAGTTGAATTTATTTCAAATACTTTGAACTAAAAGGAAATATTGATTTTTTTTTCCAGCATCCTTCACAGTTACGAAATTAAAATTTTTTTTAATGTTTTATTTTTTTGAGACAGAGAGTGGGGTGTGGGCAGAAAGAGAGGGAAACACAGAATCTGAAGCAGGCTCCAGGCTCTGAGCTGTCAGCACAGAGCCCGATGCAAACTCATGAACTGTGAGATCGTGACCTGAGCCGAGGTTGGACACGCAGCTGACTGAGTCACCCAGGCACCCCACGCAGTTATGAAGTCAAAAAGTTTTGTTTTAGTTAAGTAAAAAAAAAAAAATCATGGTTCATAGATTTGGAAAACAACCATATTGCCGTTCCTCAGTGAACTTGAACTCTCTTGGGAGAATCTAATGTCAGTTGGAACACCATAAGAGCTTTCTCAACAAACGGAATTGGCCTTTAACCATTAAGAAATAAGTATCAGGCTTAAGGGAGACTAAAAATTATAATAGCATAATTCTCTTCTAAATCTATGGATTATCTGAGAAACATCTTGGCTATATTGCCATTGTCGTTAGGAATTAACTTTGAAGAATTGATGTTGTGATTTCTATATAGGAAAATTGATATCTGAGGATAGTTTGCATTTTGTAAACAAATATAGATTTCTATAAACACCTCAGATTTGTGTAATGAAAGATATATTTACTGGTTTCAGTAACTTGTCCTCAAGTCAGTGTATGCTTTTGATTACTGGTGAGCAAACGTAGTAGCAAAAGCTTGCCATGAAATTCTGCTTCTAAATTGAAAGAAATCAAAATGCTGGAAAAGAATCTTGAGTTTACAGTTTTAGACAGAAGGTGATAAAGAACATTTTTATAATATTGGCTTATTGATAAATTGTAGAGGCTGGGAACTTCTGTAATAAAAAAAAAGTCATTCCATATAGAATGTAGATTGCTATCTTAAAAGACAATGGGGACTTAATGGTGCGATTGCCTTTACATTTCTCAATTGCGGAACACTGATTTCCACTTTTCAAAAGTTGATTACAAAAGAAAAAAACTTTGCTCTGAAATTAGTATGCCGGTTTCTTTGACTATACATGATTTATTTGTCATTAGTTATTTAAAGAAAGAGAAAAAATAAAGCTAGAAAACAGCCCACAAATGTATGACCTTCAGAACACATTATCACACACTTAACTGAAGGTTTCCTATCTAAGAGTAAGAGGACAGCTTTCAGGTAAAGACTGATGCCTTATAAAAATTTTGATTTTGTTCTGTTATAATTATAAAATGAAGAATATTCTGATTATAGGATTAAACTGGAAAGTTAAATTCATCCTCCCTTATGTAGAAATTAACGACATTATAAGAGTCAGAAAAGGTGCTGTCTTTGTGCATTTGTATTAATGATTAATCATGTTAGAGGAAGAAATTGGTTTGCTGGTTAGATTTCTACACTTGAAACATTTTGGAAAAAGGCAATTATTGGCGATTTTTGCAATACTGCTACTGGTCCAAAAATTTCACAGACTAACAATATCTTTTGCTTATTTGATAGTATATTAAAGAGGCAACAGATGAGTCACTGTATACCATCAGAAAGATCGATTCTCCTTCCATTGGTTGGCACCTAAGTTGTCTTTTATAATGTATGTCACCTCAGCGGATAGCACACCGTCTTGAGTACTCCCTTTCTAGAACTATATTCATTTTATCATTTGTTTCCAGTGAACCTGCTTGATACATAGATTTCTGCTGTAAAAATCAATCTTATTATTTACATTTGCCATATGTGAGTTTCCAACTGCTTTGAAGCTATTGATTCAGTCCTTAAGAGCTTACTACTTTAGCAGCAACATCACAGGTATGCTAAAAATCCCAAAGAGCCTTTTGTAATGTTTTCATTTTCATTATAAAATAGGGCTTAGTGTTCGTTCATAATATACTCAAGCCCATTTATGCTTCCTCTGCCACAAACCATGAATCCAGTGTATTATACTGTTCCTTTTCCCTGGTGTATTTACTTCTCTTCAACACTACTTAAGTCTACAGTGTGCAACAAATTCCATCATTGTGAACATAGGGAGTCTGATTAGATAGTTGTCACCTTCATGCAGTTTGACTTTTACACAGGAATTTTACATTTGCAGATGTGTTTGTATACATATATATGTAGATACGTATACACACACATCTATTCTTAAAAGTGGAAAGATTAAGACAATGTGCCTGAAGGATGATAACTGAACTATAATTACATTTTCAGAGAAGGCTCAGGTATGGTTTTGAAAGATAAAATGTTTTCATTCTGGGAAAATTTTACTTTATACTTTCACTGGAGGTGCCATAAAAAGTGTTGACAGGAAACAAACATGTTGCCACAAAATTATTTTGTTAATAATATTCTAAGAAAAGATCTAGAACTGCATTTTATTTTATTTTTATGTTTTTTAAAATTTTTTAATGTTTATTCAGTTTTGAGAGAGAGAGGCAAAGACTGAGAGCAAGCAAAGGAGGGGCAGAGAGGTGGAGACACAGAATCTGAAGCAGGCTCCAGGCTCTCAGCTGTCCACACAGAGCCTGATGTGGGGCTTGACTCACAAACCGTGAGACCATGACTTGAGCCGAAGTCTGATTCTTACATACTGAGCCACCCAAGTGCCCTTATAACTGCATTTTAAATTACAGTATCGTAGTGCCCACATTGTTGTTTGTTGTCCACAATCTGTGGACACAGAGCTAGTTTTCACAATTTAATTTGTAAACTCTAAAACATTTAAAATGTGCTTTATATATGTCAAAAAAATTGGATACTATTTTTGAAGTTTTAATGGCCATAGAGAATTTATTTGGCAATTCATATTAATTCATATTAATTATAGCTCATGTTAATTTAGTTTTGGATTCTTTACATATATATGTTTGAGACTCCACTGAACCTATAATGGTGAATATTTAGGGGTTTATTTTGGCCATTAAAAATCCAAATGCTCTTCACTTATAAATACTTCTTTTTTTTTCCTACTAGGTTAGACATTTCTTCTTTTTTTTTTTTATTTAAAAAAAATTTTTTTTAACGTTTATTTATTTTTGAGCATGAACAGGGGAGGGGCAGAGAGAGAGGGAGACACAGAATCTGAAACAGGCTCCAGGCTCTGAGCAGTCAGCACAGAGCCTGACGCGGGGCTCGAACTCACGGACCGCGAGATCATGACCTGAGCTGAAGTCGGCCGCTTAACCGACCGAGCCACCCAGGCGCCCCGGTTAGACATTTCTTCTTAACAAAATGTACTTTTCCCTTGGAGTGCTACATGGAAATGGAACTAGAGAAAGAGGACATACATAGTGGACAAAGTTTATGAGCAAATGTCACTTAGATACAGTTTTTAAGTGAGGATGGGCAGGTGTTTAAGGATATTATTCCTGACTACCATATTTGAGAATAAGGCACTTCATTTTGCAAAATTAATATTTTTACTAAATACATATAGTATGCCATCATATACATATATTTAGCACTGAGTCTTTTAAAAATATATTTTTTGTTAGACTTTTCTGATTAACAAAACAAATTAGGATTAGGTGAAGTATAGGATTTTTGAAAGCCAAGGAAATACAAAAGATTTGCAGGAGTTAAACCAAATGAAAGTCTATAATTTTCAGTACATTGAGAGTGAATATAAAGGATTTAAATTGTAATGTTTTTATGTGCAATTTTGGCCAATTAAAAAAATTATATACATGCTTTCCTTCATTTTAGAAAAATACAATTAGATAGTTAACTGTTCTTTTTGTTTATTGTTTCTAAGATTCTGTGATAGTTATTTTCTTGGTTGAATGGATAAACCTAATGATAGTTAATGGGAAGTCTTTTTTTTATTGTTTGTCAGTTTTGTAGGGTTTTCCTGTTTTTGCATTTAAATGATACTCTTTTCCTCTTTAATGAAGCAAATTATAAGTCTACTTCTATAAATTTAAGATGTTTCTTTGAGTGCAGCCATTTGGAAACTATTTCACCAGAGATGATGAGTGTTTTCATATTTCCTCCACAATTTTTGGTGAATGAAACAGGGGCATTCAAAATTATGCTCTCTTCCATATTGCTGGAATTGGGAGTTGAGGTACAGAACACTTTTTTTTTCTTTCAACATTAGGACCTTTTTCTATATTCAAAAAAGCTTCCGTTTGGTTGCTAGTGCAGAAAGGTATCTGGTGTTATACTAATACCCTATTTTTTGGTGCTCCTCACAGCTAGCAATAAATCTGTAAGGTGTGGTTCATTTATCTTTTAATGTTAAAAATGCTAAAAAATTAAATTAATTATAAAACATGACAGTTCTCTTATTTTCTTCCCAAAGTTACCTTGTGGATTACACGAGAAACAGTACTATCCTCGTTTGATAAATGAAAAAGCTGAAACAGATTAAAATAAACTTATTTGTGCACAGTTACTTAACAAACCTGATACTAAATTTGAGATTTAAATACAGGACTTTTGCATCTCGCCATAGCTAGTGTCCTAATAAATATGATCTAAATAGTTAATTTAGTAATAGCTTTTATATACTAGATGTTTTTCATATTCTAGTTATTGGAATTATATCACCACAGCAGAGAAATGTTGAAATAAAAAGCAAATGATTTTATTATTTGAAAACAGTTTCTGTTCAAATCCATATTATATGGATTATATAATAGGCAGCACTGAAGGTACATTTGTTTTGTTTTCATCCTTTGCTAATCTTTAGGTTTTTTCTCAGCTCTTCTTTCCTAACTTATCCCACACCGGCCACGCCCTCTAATCCCTAAGGAAAATAGGTCTTAGAGTTTCTCTGCTTCTTTATTTGCCCTCTTTTTCTTGTCTCTTAGAGACAAATGTTTCTCTTTTCTATCACAAAATTAAAATTTCCAGCTGTTCTCTTAATCTCATAGCTGTAGGTAATTTGCTACTTCAGGTGTCTTCATTGTGCTTTCGAATGCCCCCACCTATGAATTATCTTCCTTCCAAATGCCCAATTCTTAACTATCCTAAACAAACAAACAAAAAATCCCTCAAACAGGCCTCCTTCTAAACTACAATCCCATCCATTTCCTTTACTTTGCTGTCAAGGTTGTCAAGTGTAAGCTACTCTCTTTCATCCTTTGCATATTCACCCATTCCTTAAATTAGTTAGTCTTAAGTATTGTGGGCCACAGAACCCTTAGAGCCTTTAAAACTTAGGTAAACTAACTCTGCAAAAAAGCACATGATGAAAATGTTTTTCATAAAATTTCTGATATTAGGTATAATGAAGCTCACCATAGACCTTGTAGATAAGTTATTTTTAAGTTTTAATCTGCAAAAGAATTACCTAAATGGCTCATTTAAATGTAAACCACTGTCTTATCCTAGAATTTTGTTCACAAAACTTTGGAGGAGAGCCTTAGGAATTTACATTTTTTAACAAATGTCCTTGGTGCCATAGAACTCTAAAAGTTTCCACTCCTTTCCTGTGTTCTGTTTATTCAATTTAACACTAACTTAGGTACTTCTGGGAGGAGACTCTGCAGATGGAACTGTGGTTACTAGTCAGCTGACTTCAAATATATTATCTTGAATTATAAGAGTGAGCCTAATCACTCTAATTACATAAACCTATAAAAGTAGAAAAAGGAAAGCAAGACTCGGAGATGGGCTAGAAGAATAAGGCAAAAGAGATTGAAAAGGGGAAGGTAGGAGAGATTTCAAACATTAGAAGGCTGGGATGTGCCTTACTGGTTCTGAGATGTAGGGGGCCATGTACAATGACCATAAAAAGTCTTTAGGAGTTAATGACAGTTTCTTGATGACAGCTAGCAAGGCAGTGGTCCTGAATCGTACAGCTGTAAGGAAATGAATTTGGCCAAAGCTTGAATGAGCTTGGAAATGAATTCTTGACTCACATAGTTTGGTTCATATCTTAACTTTAGCCCAGTGAGTCCTTTGTCAGAATTATGACCCATAGAAACTGTGAGCTAATAAATTCGTGTTGTTTTAAACTAATTTAGTGGTAACTTGTTACATAAACAATATAAGATCTGTATATTTAATGATTCATATTCATGTAATCCAAGGATCCATACCAAAGGGTTCTTGGACTGAGGTTATAAATACTTGCCTTACCTTGACATCTTAGTTCTTCAAATATGTCAGGCAAACTTTGAAGATGATGAATAATTTGATTTCTAAAACCAGAAATCTCTTTTTAAATTCTTCTTAGTCCTCATCCTTTCCATTCTCTCCAATATTTCATGCTGCAGATTACTCCCTTATTGAAATTTCTTCCTGCACTAACTATTCTACCATTGCATTTATATACTTTTTCTTAGTCTACTTCCATCTCCTCATATTTTGTGTATTGTTAAAATAGAGATTTCCCAAGATTGTCCTTAAACATTTACCCTTATTTCTGAAATATATCATCTACATATGGCTTTACATACCACATCTTGAGAAGGAGAATGATTTTGTAGATTATGCATGGGATTTAAAGCCAGATAGAATTTACTTTGAATTTGAGCTCCATGACTTACGACTGTAGTAGTTGACTTTTACTAGGCTAAGTTGCATAAAAAAACAACTCTCTGGTCTTAGTAGATTACAACATAAATTTTTTCTCTTTGCTTATATTTTATATCAAATATTGTCTCTTGTTTTATATGCCTTCTTTCTACTGGATCCAAGGTGAAGAAGAAGATCCTGTCTTTTGGAAAAAGGAAAAAGAAAATAACAAATTTGTGTGATCATTCTTGAAGTTTCTAATTGAATATAGCATACGTATATGTCTAGAGGAAGTCACATAGATAAGCATGATGTTCCTGATCTGCAGAAATATCCTCCTTCCTTCCAGAGGTGTAGTAAATCACATGACAAGAGGCAGGGATATAGAACTCTTCCACTGGAAAGGAAGCATAAAACTGAAAACAATAGTGGAATCTATAAAAATTATACCCCAACAATTGTACTTTTTTGGGTGCTTTTTAAAATGCTTACTTGTTTTTGAGAGAGAGAGTGTGCAAGCTTGGGAGGGGCAGAGAGAGAGGGTGGGACAGAAGATCTAAAACGGGCCCTACACTGACAGCAGCAAGCTCAATGTGGGGCTCGAACTCAGCATGAGATCATGACCTGAGGTGAAGTTGGCTGCTCAACTGACTGAATCACCCAGGTGCTCCTATATGGTTTTTTTAGTCTTGGTTAATTCATTGAGGATAAATTGAGGATATCAATAGTCACTCAGCAAGGTTTGCTTCGACAATTAATCAGTATATGTATTTAAAATGCTTGCCTTAGCACCTGATACATTGTAGCTATTTATAATATTAGTTAATTACGTTCTTCTTCTCTAATTATTCTGACAAATTTTATTATGAGCTCTAGGGATCAGATTTTTTATTGTTTGATGGGTATCTGACCATGTTCTTCCAACATGTCATACTCCATGTGCCCTTAATTTCTCATAAGCTTTCCTGAGAAAACATTTTTTTGTTGTTGTTTGAACCTTTGATAAAAGTACCTTTGACCTCTCCGTGACCTAGGAGCAAAATCTATTAACTCTTCTTCCTCAACAAATGTCTCCAATCAGTACACCAGGCTCTGTTAACAGGCTTTCTAGTACTCATTTTCATTGCTTCAAACATAATTCAAGAGTCTATTATATTTTCTTGGTAATATTTAAAAATCCTTTTAACTTGACAACTTTACAAAATGCCTAGTTCTACAATATATAATTACACCCCTCCAATGTTTTTCATGTGTCTAAAAAGTTTATATCAGTTTTTTTTCCCCATGGTCTGCTTCAATGAATTTTGAGCATTTAGTATTGGAACAAGAAATACTAATACTTTAAATTTTAGATACATGTATCTCAAATAATAAGTTGATGAATAATGGGGTGGATTATTTCACTTCCATCACATTTTCAATCCAGTGCCCTGATGTTTCTATTTGTTTTTAATTTATGTGAGTTCAGTTCAATGAAAATCGGTTTTAAACAAATCCTTAAATTCAGACACGGGTCACTTCTCTCTCTCTCTCTCTCTCTCTTTAAATTTTTTAAATGTTTATTTTTAAGAACGAGAGAGACATGAGCAGAGGAGGGGCAGAGAGAGAGGGAGACATAGAATCCAAAGCAGGCTCCAAGCTCTAAGCTGTCAGCACGGGGCCCAATGTGCTTGAACTCACGGAACATGAGACTATGACCTGAGCCAAAGTTGGACGCCTAGCCGACTGGGCCACCCAGGCAACGCCTCCACCTCTCTTTCTCGTTTTTTTTTTTTTTTTTTAATTTTTTTTAACGTTTATTTATATTTGAGACAGAGAGAGACAGAGCATGAACGGGGGAGGGTCAGAGAGAGAGGGAGACAGAGAATCGGAAGCAGGCTCCAGGCTCTGAGCAGTCAGCACAGAGCCCGACGCGGGGCTCAAGCTCCTGGACTGCGAGATCGTGACCTGAGCCAAAGTCGGATGCTTAACCGACTGAGCCACCCAGGCGCCCCTCTTTCTCGTTTTTTTAAGAAAACAAAATGTTGGGATGAGAATTCAGTGTCTGTTTTCTTAACATCTTTCATGTATACCATATAGCAGTGCTATCGTACTTACATTGTACGTTCCATTCTAGTACTTACTTATCTTACAACTAAAAGTTTGTATTTCTTCACCACCTTCATCTTATTCCCCTTCCTCATACCCCTTGCCTCTGGTAACCAAAAAATTGATCTTTTTTTCTATGAGTGGTTTTTCCTTTCTTGTCTATATTTTTAGATTTGACATATTAAGTTAAGTATTTCTCTTTTTCTCTCTGACTTATTTTATTTCATGTAACATAATGCCCTCAAGGTCCATCCATGTTGTCACAAATGGCAAAACTTCCTTCTTTTTATGGATGAATAGCATTCCATTGTTTATGTATACTACATTTTCTTTATTCATCCATCAATGGACACTTAGATTGTTTCCATTTCTTGACTATTATAAATTATGGTGCTGTAAACAGGTGGTACAGATATACCCTCGACAGTATTTTCACTTCATTTGGATAAATATTCAGAAGTGAAATTGCTTGATCATATGTTATTTCTATTTTTAATTTTGTGGTCAATTTCTATACTTTTTCCATAGTGACTGTACCCATTTTAAATCCTATCAACAGTGCACAAGGGTTTCCTTTTCTCTACATTCTTGCTAGGGATTGTTATCTTTAGTCTTTTTGATGATAGTTATTCTAACAGGTGTGAGAGGATATCTCCTTGTGCTGTTGATTTGCATTTCCCTAATGATTGGTGATGTAAAACACCTTTTCATGCAGGCTGTTGGCTACTCATATATTGTCTTTGGAAAAAGGTCTATTCAGGCCTTTGCCCATTTGTAATTGGATTATTTCATTATTTTTTGGTGATTGACTTGTATGAGTTTTTACATATTTTGAATATCAACCGTTTATCAGATATATGTTTTGTAATTTTTTTTTTCCAATTCCATAGGGTATCTTTTCATTTTGCTGATCATTTCTCTTGCTGTGCAGAAGCTATTTGTTGTAGAACCACTGGTTTATTTTTCATTTTCTTGTTGTGCAGTAAGTGTCATATCCAGAAAAAATCATTGCCAAGATCAATTGCATGGAACTTTTTATCACCAAGGCTTTTTAAAGGAGTTTTATCATTTTAAGTCTTACTTTTTAAGCCTATAATTCATTTTATGTTAATTTTTGTGAGTGGTATAAGATAGAGCTCTAGTTTCATTCTTTTACATTGTGAATATCCAATTTTTCCAGCACTGTTGATTGAGAGTATTGTCTTTTCCCTTTTGAAGAGTCTTGGATCCCTTCTCAAATTTTAGTTGACCATATATGCACGGGTTTATTTCTGAGCTCTTGATTCTGCTCCATTGATCCATATGCCTATTTTAATGCTAGTACCATACTGTTTTAATTTACAATGATTTGGTAATATAGCTTGAAATTAGGAAGCATGATGCCTCCTGCTTTGTTTTCCTTTCTGAGGATGGCTTTGGTTATTCAGGGTCTTTTGTAGTTCCATACAAATTTGAGGTCTGTTTCTTCTACTCCTGTGAAATAAATGCCATTGGAATTATGATAGGGATTGCATTGAATTTATTGAGTGCTTTTGGTTGTTGGGACATTTTAACAATAC
The DNA here is from genome assembly GCF_024362965.1 of Panthera pardus. Classification (NCBI taxonomy): domain Eukaryota; kingdom Metazoa; phylum Chordata; class Mammalia; order Carnivora; family Felidae; genus Panthera; species Panthera pardus. Next base: position 70,930,414 of record NW_026526810.1, on the reverse strand, counting down.
TAATTCTTCCAATCCATGAGCATGGAATATCTTTCCATTTCTTTGTGTCTTCTTCAGTTTCTTTAATCAATATTTTTAGTGTATAGGTTATAGTGTCTTTCACCTCTTTAGTTAAATTTATTCCTAGGTATTATCTTTTTGATAAGATTATAAATGAGCTTTTTTCTTAATTTCTCTTTGGATAGTTCATTATTAGTATATAAAAACACAGCAAAATTTTTATATTGATTTTGTGTTCTCCAACTTTACTGAAACATTTATTCTAACAATTTCTTGGTGGAGTCTTGAATAGTTTCTATATGTAATATTAAGTTACTTACAAACAGTGACAGTTTTACTTCTTCATTTCTGATTTGGGTCATTTTAGTTCTTTTTCTTGCCTAATTGCTTTGCCTAGGATTTCCACTACTGTGTTGAATAAAAGTGGAGATAGTGTTACCCTTGTTTTGTTTCTGATCTTAGAGGAAAAGCTTGCAGATTTTCACTGTTGACTATGTTAACTGTGGACTTGTTATATGTGGCATTTTTTAAATTGAGTTATGTTTCCTCTATACCCACTTTGTTGAGAGTTTTTATCACAAATGGATGTTGAATTTTTCAAATGTTTTTTCTGCATCTATTGAAATGATGTGATTTTTGCTATTAATTTTGTTAATACAGCATGTCACATTTATTGACTGGCCCATGTTGTACCATCCTTATATCCTTGGAATAAATTCCACTTGGTCATGGCATATGATTTTTTTAAATGTATTATTGAATTTGGTTTGTTAGTATTTTATTAAGGATTTTGTGTCTATGTTTATAAAGAATATTGACCTATAATTTTACTTTCTTACGGCATCTTTGTCTCATTTTGTTAACAGGGTAATGCTGTACTCATAAAATAAGTTAGGAAATATTCTTCCTCTTCTGTTTTTTGGAAGAGTTTTAGGAGATTGGTATGCATTCTTTTTTGAATTTTGGGAGAATTCATTAGTGATGCCATCTGGTCTTGGACTTTTGTTTTTTGGGAGGTTATTGATTACTGATTTGATGCCCTTACTAGTAATTGTTAATATTGTCTATTTCTTTATGAGTCAGTCTTGATAGGCCATATGTTTCTAGAGATTTATCCATTTATTTAGGTTGTCTAATTTGTGGATGTGTAATTGTTAGTCTCATGAACTTTTATATTTCTCTGACATCATTTGTAATGTCTCCTCTTTGATTTCTAATTTTATTCCAGTCCTCCCTTTTTTTTTCATGAGTCTAGCTAAGAGTTTGTCAATTTTGTTTATCTTTAAAAAAAAAATAGATCTTAGTCTACTTTATCTTTTCTATTGTCTTTTTAGTCTTATAAAATGCTACTAACTTTTCTCTGTTAATTTTGTTTCCTTGAACCTTACTGAATTCATTGATTAGATCTAAGAGTTTTTCAGGGCAGTCTTTAGATTTTGCTGTACATAAAATTACATCACCTGTAAATAGAGATAATTTTACTTTTTCCTTTCCAATTATAATGTGTTTTCTTCTTTTTCTTGCTTGATTGCTCTGGCTGGAATTTCCAGTACTATTTTGAATAGAAGTGTTGGGAATAGGCACCCTGTTTTGTTCCCAGTCCTAGAGAAAAACCTTTCAACCTTTCACCATTGAATGTAATGGTAGCTATGGGCTTGTCATATGTCCTTTATTAACTTACTTGTAATCTTTCTATACTTAATTTGTTAAGGATTTTTACAATAAATAGATGCTGAATTTTGTCAAAAACATTTTTTTTTCCTGTTTAGATGATCATACGATTTTTTTTTTCGTTTTACTAGCATGATGTATCACATTGATTAATTTGTTATGTTGAACCACTCTTGCATCCTAGGGGTAAATTTCACTTGGTCCTGCTGAATTATCTTTCTAATGGGCTGCTGAATTCAGTTTTTTAGTATTTTATTGAGAATTTTTGCATCCATTTCATCAGAGATGGTGGGTTGTGGTTTTCTTTTCTTGTAGTGTACTTTTCTGGCTTTGGTAATAGGGTAATTCTGCCCTTGTAAAATGAATTTGGGAGTACTCCCTCCTCCTTAACTTTTTTGGAAGAGTTTGGAAAGGACTAGTGTTAATTCTTTAAATGTTTAGTAATATTTATCAGTGAAGCCATATAGTCCTGGCCTTTTCTTTAGTGGAAGACTTTTTATATCCTGTAAGTCTCCTTGCTAGTAATTGGACTGTCCTTATTTTTACTTCTTCCTGATTCAATCTTGGTAATTTAAATGTTTCTGAGAATTGTTCCATTTCTTCTAAGTTGTCCAGGTTATTGGTATTTAATTGTTCACAGTAGCCTCTAATGATCCTTTGGATTTCTGAATTATCAGTTGTAATGTCTCCTTTTTCATCCATAATTGTGTTGCTTTGCATCCTCTGTTTTCCTTCATTAGTCTAGCAAAAGGGTTATGAATGTTTATCTTTTCATAGAATGAATTCTTAGTTATGTTATTTTTTTTCTATTGTTTTTCTGTTATATATTTTATTTATGCTTTAATCTTTATTAGTTTCTTCTAAATTTGGGCTCAGTTTGTTCTTTTCTAGTTCATTTCTTGAGCTGTAGAGTTAGGGTTTTAGTTTTTGCCTTTTTTTTTTTTTTTTTGGTTTTTCTTGTTTCTTAGTATAGGCATTTTCAATGGTATAAGAACTTATCTTTTACAACTGCTTTTGCTTCCTTTTACTGGTTTGGTATGTTGTGTTTTCATTTTTTGTTTTACTCAAGGTACTTTATTTCCCTTTGAATTTCATTTTTGATTCGTTGGTCATTCTGGAGAGCATTGCTTAATTTCTATGTCTTCCTGAATTTCCAGTTATCCTCCTGCTAATAATGACTCCTATTTTTATACCAATGTGGTAAGAGGAGATGGTTGGTATTATTTCAAAATTTTTAATTTTTAATTTTCTAAGACATTGTTTTTGGCCTAACATATGATTTTAGAAAATGTTCATGTACACTTGAGTAGAATGTGTATTCTGAGGTTTTGAATTAGAATGTTCTGTACATGTCTGCTAGATACAGTTTGTCTATAGTATTGTTCAAATCCACCATTTCCTTTCTTCCTTATAAAATGCTACTATATATTATTGAGAATGGGGTTTTAAAGCACCCAATTGTTATTTATGGCTGTTTATTTCTCCATTTAGCTCTCTTCACTTTCACTTGATGTATTTGTGTGTTTCCATGTTATGTGTATACATTTTTAAATCTTGATGAATTGACATCTTTATCATTAATGATATAATGACCCTCTTTGTTTCTTTTTACCATTTTTAGGTTAAAGTTTTTTCTGTCTGATATAAGTATAGCTACCTCTGCTTTTGTTGTTGTCATTTGTTTTGGATATCACTTGTTTGAAATATGTTTTTCTGTCCCTTCACTTTACATTTATTTGTATGTTTAGAACTACAGTGATTATATTGTAGGCAGCATATGAGGGGATCTGATTTTTTAAAGTCATTAAGCCATTCTATATTTTTTGAGTATAATTTAATCTATTTGTGTTTACAGTAATTATTGATAGGTCACAGGACTTACTATTGTCATTTAGTTAGTTATTTGGGGGATGTTTTCTAGATACATTGTTCCTTATCTCTTACTTTGATCTTGTTTTTCTTATGTTTTGATGTCCTTTCGTATCATATGTTTTGGCTTTTTTTTAACATTGACTTTTATCTAATTACAATAGGTTTTTCTCTTGTGGTTACCATGAAGCTTACGTAAAATATCCTTAACAGAATTCCTAAATTTTACACTTTTACTTCTCTTCCCCACCACATCTCACACAGTTTCCCAGTGGTCAAGCCATGCAGATTTCCTCACAATCCCCATGGAGCAAGACCAGAGTAGGACCTCCCAAGAAGTGACCCACAATGCTGGGGACTTTGATATCCACCCTAGAACCTCTTTTCCCTGTGGAGGAACTGTAGGATCAGGGGGACCTCTCAGTGTGGTGCTGCACTGGCCTGGGGGAGCATCAAGGTGATCAGCATGTCCTTTTACCCTTCTAATGTGGCCTGTTTTGGTCTCTGTGATGCAGGGAGTACTTCACTCCCATATTGTGTGGGAGCCTCACTCCCATATTCTAGAATTTTGTCAGTGCTGTCTTGTCTATGAATAGTAGTTCACTGTTCTTCTGTGAGGTAGAGTGAAGTTGGGAACAACCTACGTTGCCATCTTGGCAATGTCACTTCTGAGCACTTCTTGAATACTCAACATTTTAAATGAAAATTGGTAGACTTTCACTTGAGTACAGTTGATTGTTTTCTCTATTTTTGTGAATTTATGTCTGTACTAATTTACATGAAGTATGTGTCTTATTTGGAGTACAACTCTCATGGGTTAAGAATTTTGACAAATGAGAAAGTTAACAGTGATATGTGAAAATGAACATGTACACATAAAATTTGTTTGCTGACTGACAAATTATGTAAACAGAAAATTAAACAGCTATTACATTTCACTTGCACAAATTTACCATTTTATGTATATGATACTGAATGGTATGCACAAGATTTGTGAGATAGGAAAAATATGAACAATTAATTTGAGAGATTCATTTAAAAATCTCTCTATTAAGGGAGGAAGATTGTACATGAATTAAAAATGTCTGGAAGAGACTGGTCCATTTTATTTAAGAAATAGTAACTACGGAAAAGCAAATCATGTAATGATCTTTCTGATATAATAACTGGAACAAAAAAAAGCTGAGCAAAATGAAAACCAAATATCTGGGAGGAAAATATTTGTAAAGCCTGTTGAAACCTTCCACTACAACAGATATTATTGTGCATTTTGTTAGTAATCAATAAAATCCATTTGGCAGGGGGAGGGCTAAAACAATTTGGTGAATTGGTCATTAAGTGAATTGGTCATTTGGCAAACTGCATCCGTTTCTGCCAGAAAAGTGTCCTTTAGGAAAATGGCTTTCAGAGAATTAGTTGGCTGTCTTGATCAGCTATCCTCTGTTTAATCAGTTGCTCACCTAATTTATTCTGCTTATTATTGCCACTTTGTATTAAAAATCACCGTGACTGCTCTCCATGTAATTCTCTTAAATGACATCCCAAATCCTGCAGAATATAGACTCATTCCTAGCATCTAATCATAGCTCCCATACACAGGCTGTGCTATGCCACTTCAGACCCTGCATCATGTCCATGTAAGGCAGTGCCTTTTTGTCATGTTGCTTTCTATCCTAGAAAGACACTGACCATCTTTCTTCCTATCAAGTGCTTGTCTAGTCCACTCTAGCTGTTCTCTCTCAAGTGAATTTTTCTCATCTTCACAATTAATCCAAACTCGTAACTTATCTACTGTGCCCATAGGTTTTAAAATACACATATATTATATGTAGCATTTGAAAGGAAGACAGAACAAAGAGGGATTAAAACAGCTCTGGTCAGGGGGCACCTGAGTGGCTCAGTTGGTTAAGCATCTGATTTTGTTTGGCTCAGATCATGATCTTACGGCTAATGGATTCCAGCCCCACGTGGGGCTCTGTGCTGACAGTTCACAGCCTGGAGCCTACTTCGGATTCTGTGTCTCCCTCTTTCTCTGTCCCTCCCCAGCTCATGCTCTCTCTCTTTCTGTCTCTCAAAAATAAATAACATATTTTTAAGGATTAAAAAAAATAAATCATCTAGTCAGTTCTCAAAGAATGACAGTGCTTGGTTAGGACTATTATGGGCCAAGTTTTCCCAACAGATGCATTGAGCTGTTTTTCTAGAAATAAGACTTTATTTATTTTTTATCTAGGAGTAATCTGACTACATGTAACTGATTATCATTAAATGACTTTATAAGCAACTGATGCTTGATAAATCGATGTCATTTATTTTCATCAGAAAATAAATACTTGGTTTAAAACACAGGTCATCATTTAGCATTTGGGATTGGGCATACCTTCCTTGGGAGAAGGTCTACTACATTGTTCCATAAAAGCAGGAAGTATGTGTAATATTCTCTAGATGACCTAGAGGTGGGCACAATGCCTTGCATGTAGCAAGTACTGAAAATTATCTGTTGAATGAATTAATGAATAAAAAAATGAAAAGGAGCATTACTTATTAGTGCTTGCAAACCACAAACCACTTTATTGCCATATGTGGTGACAAGAGTTGAAGAACAAAGGGAATGAAAGTTTATTGGGATCATCTTTGCCTTCTTCCTCTTCTTTTACTTCTCTCTTCTCACCCCTTCTCCTCTCCCCTCTCCTTTTATTAATCTCAAGGTAAAGCAATTAGATAAATTATACTACTCCATAACATTGTTTCCTCCTTCAAAATTAGACTTGTTTAGACCCACAGTTCCTTCTTCCCCATGATAGAGGTAGATAAATATTGAAAAATTTTTGATCCTTGTCCACACTTTTTTTTTTTGTATCTCATGTAAACCATTTCTCAAATATCACTCTTTTAAAAAAAAGATGGTTAATGACAAAGAAGAAAAACCTCAGTATGCTATAATTCCTTTGGATCAGAAATCACAAATTGGTTGTTCCTGGGCCCTGTGGTACATTTGGTTTTTGTATGATTTTTCTTTCTGTACTTGATTTGATCTACAATGTGTTTAGAAGAAATAGAATTTTGGAATTACTATGCTAAATTGCACCTCACAAAGTTTAATGTTTATATCATGCATTATGTACTCCATAGTATTTAAAGTTCTGATCACAGCTTTCAATCATTACATTCTAAGCATGTGTTCCTGTAAACGTATAATGTAAGTCTTAAAGCTAGCATATACTAACAATGACTATATTCCCTACCCATGCTGTCTATCTATGAAGAGATGTTAATAATAGAGTTCATACATGTGTTTCCTTCCATTTATCTATAAGGTAAATGATGCTTGGTCTGTATTTTTCATTGAAAAATAAGTACTTTGAGAGCAAAGACATGTTTTTCTTACATTTTTATTCCAGAATACTTAGCACAGTGATTTTGTATAGTGGAACAAACAAACATTGGCTGACTTTCTTGAAATTAAAATGCCACAGGAGCGCCTGGGTGGCTCGGTCGGTTAAGTGTCCGACTTCGGCTCAGGTCATGATCTCATGGTCCGTGAGTTTGAGCCCCGCTTCGGGCTCTGTGCTGGCAGCTCAGAGCCTGGAGCCTGTTTCAGATTCTGTGTCTCCCTCTCTGTCTGGCCCTTCCCCGTTTATGCTCTGTCTCTGTCTCAAAAATAAATAAAACATTAAAAAAATTAAAAAAAAAGAAATTAAAATGCCACAGGCAAACATGATCATTGCACTGTAGATTTTGAATCGGAAGTTTAAATATGCAACTGGCTGAAGAAACCACAGTAGGTATGTGGTATCTTAGGTAAGCCAAATTATAATCAAATGGCTATTTGTTATTCACATATCAAGTACTTAGTCATCAGAAATATATTGAGCACCCACGTAACTGGCATGTATTGGAAGAACTGGGGATAGAATGGTTAATAAGAGAGATAAAAATTTCTCTTTAAATAACTTCTATTTTATTCAGAGAAATAGCAACTAAAAATATGTAATAAGTACTATAATGAAAAATAAAGCAGAGAAGGGGGATAGAGAATGTGAGATACTGTTTTTAAAATTGTCATCAAGAGAGATATGATGGATAGGGGTGTCTGTGTGTCTCAGTTGGTTAAGCATCTGATTGTTTGGTTCAGGTTATGATTTCATGGTTCGTGAGTTCAGGTCCCACATCAGGCTCTGTGCTGACAGTGCAGAGCCCGATTGGGACTTGCGTTCTCTCTCGCTCTTTCTCTGCTCTTCTCTCTCTCTCTCAAAAAAAAAAAAAAAAAAAACAAAAAAACAAAAAAACCAAAAAACTTTAAAAGGAAAGGTATGATGGATAAAGTGATATTTATAAGAAATCCAAAGTTGGTAATGCAACAAGCCATGTAGGATATCTGGGGGAAAATCATTTCAGGCAGAGCAGTAAAGGAAAAGGAAGATGCTTCCTATTTTCGAGGAGCAGTCCAGAGTTGTATCTGAAGCAGATGGATAAAAAATAAATACTAGAAAATGAGACCAGAGAAGAGTCGGGTACTTAAATATGTAAGTGGTTATGAGCCATCATAAGGATTTGGGGTTTTGCATTTGAGAAGCCACTGGAAAATTTTGAAGAGAGATGTGATAGAATGTACTTTATGCATTAGAAGCATTACATGTATTGAGAATGGAATATATATCAGGTGATAAAGGAGAGAGACCAGTTATTATTTCAGTAACTTAAGACAGAGATGATGATAGTAATGGAGGTGGAGATATGTGTTTGTATTCTCTATACTATTGGAGGCAGAATTTGCTGATAGATTGAATGCCTTATCTGAAAATAAGTCAAGGAGAACACTAGGTTTGTGAAGCAACTCAAGAGAGTTGCCATTTCCTGAGACAGTAGAAACTGGGGATGCAAGACTTTGAGAAGAGCAAGTTTGGGGGGTGTAGATCAAGAGTTTATTTTTGGGTACATTAAGGTACATATTTGAGATACCTATTAAACGTCTAATTGATGATTTGGATCCATGACTCTGATAGTAAGAAGAGAAATCCACACTGGATATATAAATTTGAGAGAAATTCTCAAATATATAGAGTGTATGCGTTTGTATGTGTGCATATATAAACACACATAAACACATATATACCCTGAGGAGTGGAGAAGAAAAAGACCAAAGCGTGTGAGTGGAGAAAAAAAGACCAAAGAATGAGCCCTAAGTTACGCCAATATTTAAAGTTGAGGAGATGAGAAGGAACAAAGACTGAGAAAGAAACACAAGTGAAACTGTTTCATGAAGGAGAGAATCAACTGTCAGTTACTATTAACAGGTAAATTAAGATGTGATTAAGAATTAACTATTGGATTTAGCAAAGTTTTGTAGAGTGGGGAGAGATATATTCTGATTAGAGTACTAGAGAATGAGAGTGCAGAAATTGGAAAAAAAAAAGTGCAGACAACTCTCATGATTGAAAAATTTGAGTTGTAATGCTTAAGTACTAATTAATGGATCAATATTCCACATATATATTTGGACTTGCCTCTAGAAGAATGCAGTCAGCTTTTTAATGAGAAATTAAGTTCAGATTATGTTCACAGTGAAATGGAACATCAATCAAGTTTGTGGAAAGAGAGTCAATTACAGCAAAGAAAAAGGCACTTGAATTTTGATTTCAAATAGACCTGGATGAAAAGACCACCTCTTTGACTTTGGAAGTTAATTCACATTTCTGAATTTATTTTCTTCACCTCTGTTATGAGTTATATCACTCAGTAAGGCATCCATAATGTAGCTGGCACTTAAAAAGCTGTTAATGTAGTTATTTTTTTTCTAACAAAATTAGCTTTATTCAGTTATGCCTTTGTTGTATGTGGTGTCTTATATATGACATTCTTCCATTGATTAAACTAGTTAAAAAAATGTAAAAATTTGTCACTTAAGCTCTATCCATCAATTGTATTAAGCCAGGGAATCAATGGAAGGAAGTCTTCTTCCTGATTCTGTATGTCAGGTTGCTAGTGAACATAAGTTAGCTTTTATTGCTTAGTGATTTGGCTTTCCCTTCTCTAAGGTTCTTGAAATTTGCACATGGTTAGAGTTATAATATGTTAGTTTTTTGCTTCTTTCCCCCCCCCTTTCCTTCCTTCCACCCTCCCTCCCTCCCTCCCTCCTTCCCTTTGTATCTTTACTCTTTCCTTACATAGTAGCACCAAACCCAGAATCTCTTTCTTTCTTCAGAGTACTCTAGCTACTATTATTCTCAGTAGGAGTTGATATTCAAGGATGCTTCCCCATTTAGGCCCTTAAAATACTGAGCCTCTGGCAGGTAGTGACCTCTAATATTTGAATATTAATTGGCTGAATTTATTAATAATTTATTCCTGCTATATGTATATATATATATAAGATATACGTATATATATGTACATATGTTCCTGCTATATATGCATACATGTTCATTTTGTTGTTTCTATAGAAAGCTTGTCCAGAGAGTCCCATGTATCACATGTCACATTGTGGGCTGTACAGCTGAGGATCTGGATTATGGGAGGGTTGTGTGGGTATGTTTCCGACCTAGCCATCGTTGCCCGGAGGAACTGAAGTGGACGAATGCCCATCCATAGGACTTTTCTGCTGAAGTGGGTAGAGCAGGAGGGCTCTTCACTTTTGATTCAGTTTAGGATCTGGGGAGTTGGACAGTGGACAGAATGGAAGGGAACATTATCAGGCATGTGGATCTTTTGTCATGGTTTATTTCTGTTACCTCACCGTAATCCTTAACGGTCCTTTTAAATATCAAGATTGCATCATTTTTGAAGATGCATTATACATTCACTGTGTACGTGGGTCAATCTGTAAATTTGGATCTTTTGGTCTCTTGTATCTGCGGTCCTGCTTTTACCCTCTTTTAGAATTTGATTAATCCCATTCTATTTCTTTTCTTTTTCCTCTGTTATTTCCTCCCCAGTTATCCATATTTTCACTGTCCAATGTCCAAACAACATTTTTTTTAATCCTGAGAAATTGTGGAGGTGTTGTCAGAATCTTAATTTGATCATGCAGAAATATCTACATCTTCTGAGAAAACAATTTAACTTTAAAAATAATTTTTTCATGTTTTTAATAACCGCTTATTTTTTAACACATTTGATAAGAACCACTTGAAATTCTTATAGCATTTTGGGGGGTGGTTAATCTTCATTTTTTTTTTTTGGTCAAACCTCAAATCTCATTTATGGGTCATCATTTGTTATTGTGGGCTCTGACATTTTCATAACATCTGTAAGACTATTTCTTAGTGAATCTTTCCAAAGTTGTATGTTATTTCCTTTGATGCATATAACTATTTTATCCTTTATGTAAGTTCTACCTACATCATAAGTGCCATTAAGGTTGTCTCACACAATGTTCAGAAGACATTTAAAGTAAATGGTAAATTTACATTGTTTCCACTGAAAAATAAAATGAATAAATAATATAAGAGATTGTATTCAATCATTATGTGCATGGAATCTAATTTGACTAATGTAGCACTGTATAGTGTTAATATTCTTTTGTGCCATAAATCATATGAACTATAACAGGTTTCAGATTCTTCAATTTTTTAAAAAAAAGTTCTAGATGATTTCTTGTGACATATATGAGATTCATGACTTTAAATATACATTACGTATTTAGGCAGTTTTTAAAGGATGCTGCTGATGTAATATTTGTGATTAATTTTTAGCTTTTATATTCTGCTTTTTTCTGTTTCTCCTGATATTAAGAAGAGCTGGAATCCATTTCAAGCTAAAGAGGAAATTCAACCTGGACTATCTTTTTCTTTTAAGAAAATTAACAAAGTACTGATGGAGCCCTTTATCTATTGAATGCAGACTTCATTAATTAATCCTTTTTATCTCTGACGGTTAAAGGTAAATCTAGAATATTTGGCCTCCTTGAAATCATTTCTAGTTTTACTCTTACTAGCTAAAATACATTTTTTCAGCCATATGTTATCTTTTGTCAACCATGTATAAATTAAATCAAATTGCATTGGGCTATTTCTTGCCTTGCATGGACTTTAAAAAAAGATGGCCATTTAGATAAATACTTTTTCATATTATTACCTTAATATTTTTGAGAGTGACAGAAAGCAAATGGAGGATCTTTCTGTTACTCCTCATTTTCATAATAGTGGAAGGTAGAATTCATACGGCATTATAAGTAGAAATTTTCTGCATCACTAAGAACATGGCTTAAAGTATAATGCCTCCCGGACAAGTCAGAAAAGTATTCTAATAAGAAACAATTCTAGTTATACATCATACACTGTACAATTTCTGTCCCTTTTCACTAAATATGCTTTCCACAAAAAAGCAATACTGGCGTTTAGTTCATCTGGTCCTATCTTTTCCTCATCTCATTCCATATATATATTCTGATCATTTGCTTAAGAAGTAATTATTATTCAGCCTTTGAAACAAGACTCCGGTGAAGCAAGACAGAATCCTGAGAATGTAGAAGCAGTCTCTTTCCTGAATTTAATGTTTTAACTGTTTTTGTTTAGGCATCAGCTGCTTTTTAATGCTGATGCTTTTTTCATGTAGAGCTCTGCTGGTAGACTATTACCTGCCAGGAACGAGTAATGGGAAAACATTCTAGTTACATGGATATTTGCCCATTTATACTCACTTTTAACAAAAAGTGACAAGCATGTCACATTTCATCAGGTCACATCAGACTGTATCTCAAGAAAACAGAGAACATAAGATAACCCAGCTCAAAACAGCATGCTTCATCCAGAAGCGCAGAAGCAAGAAAACAGCAACTTCTTAGGATTAGAGAAAAACTGTAATGTATCTGGATATCAAATGCACTTCTCTGTGTATCAGATACACTTCAATTTGAAATGGCCATATTTACTAACAATTATGGTTGTTCATTTTTCTGTTTGTATGTGTTAAAGTGATAGCATTTCTCTTTCTTAAACATAATATTTGTTGGCTTAATATGCTTAAGCAGCTCTGTTAAAAATGTAAAATTAGGGGCACCTGGGTGGCTCAGTCAGTTGAGCGTCCAACTTTGGCTCAGGTCATGATCTCACAGTTCATGAGTTCGGGTCCTGCGTTGGTCTCTGTACTGACAGCCCGGAGCCTGGAGAGTGCTTTGGATTCTGTGTCTCCTCCTCTCTCTGCCCCTCCCCCACCCTGTTCTCTGTTTCTCAAAAATAAATAAGCATTTAAAAAATTTTTAAAAATATATAAAATTAATTAGGATGGTGGTTCCTTGCTTTGAGGGAACATGCATCTGATGGATTATCCAGAATTGTGTCGTCCAGTACAGTAGCCACTAGTCAGTCACATGTGGTTGTTAAATAAAAATTAACTACATTTTCTCAGTCTCGTTATTCACATTTCAAGTGCTCAATTATCATGTGTATTTAGTGGTTCCAATATCGGAAAGCACAGGTAAAGAACATTTTCAGCATCACAAAGTCGTACTGGGCAATGCTAATCTATAATGTGCAGGAAAAAGGAATCCCAGTATGTATCTAATCTTCCCAGCACACTGAAACTATATGTAAAGTACTCCAAAAGGGGTTTTAGGATAAATTACCTATTAGTCAAATACTTGTGGTTTAAGTAGATAAATAAATAAACTGTAATATTATGTATATAATTACATATATATATTTTTTTATTTTGAAAATTTATTTTGGAAAGTTTTTAGATTTTTAAAGAAACTTGCAAGAGTACTACTCACCTAGACTCAGTTTTCCCTGATGTTATTTCTTACATTGCTATCGTACATTTATCAAAATCAAGAAATAAACAACACTATGTTAAATTCTAGGCTTAATTAAAATTGCTTCACCTTTTTTAAATTTACATTTTTCTGTTTTAGGATGCAACCCAGGATACCATATTGCATTAGCTTGTCATGTCTTAGTCTCCAGTGGTCTGTGATGGGTTTTTAGTCTTTACTTATTTTTTTTTCTTTTTTCTTTTTTGTTTTTTTTTCCATTGTCTTGAAAGTTTGAGGAGTGCTGGCAAGCCATTTTGTAGAATGTTCCTCAGTTTGGGTTTGTCCGATATTTTTCTCATCACTAGACAGGGGTTAGGATTATTAGAAATAATACCACAGAGGTAAAGTGACTTGCATATCATGTCACATCACATTTTATGCACATGTGATTATTTAATCTTGATCACTAGAATAAAGTAGTGTCTTCTAGGTTGTCCAATAGTGTTAAGTTACTAATTTTCCCTTTCCACATTTTTCCCTTTCCATATTTTGAAAACAAGTTGTGAAGCTTAGCCCACGCTCAGGATGACGGAGAATTAAGCTCCAACTCCTACAGGGGGTAGGGGTGTGTGTGTGGGGGGGTATGAATTAAATATATATTTATTTATATATATCAAATATAATATTTAATATATATTATATTTAATTCTTTCATAAGGAAGATTTATCTCTGCTCACCTCCCTTTCAAATTACTTCTTTATATCAATATAACTCATATATATTTATTTTATACTGTGAGTTATAATTCAATACTACTACTTTTTTATTGATCAAATTGTAACAGATGTAGCCATTGGGAACTCTTTCAGGGTGGCTCTTATTTCCTTTCACATGCCCCCATTCCTCTATTTTTTTAAAATTCTATTTTCTGGTATTACAGGATATTTCAGGTTTATCTTGTCTTTTCCCTACCCTTGCCTATAATCAGCTATTTTTCAAAAAAAGTTGAAGAATGGTATTTAGCAAGTAAGAGCTGGGCACTGGGTATGCTCATTGCTACTAGGTATCAAAGCTTATAGGCTCTCTAGCAGAACAGACAAACTGTGTGTGTGTGCGTGTGTGCATGCATGTGTGTGTGTGTGCATGCATGTATGTCAAAATATGTACACAGACATATCTGTGCTTATTTCTGTATTTACCAATCTGGGTGTGTGTGTGTGTGTGTGTGTGTGTATGTGTGTGTGTGTGTATATATATGTGTATATATACATATGTGTATATACACACACACATATATATACTATTAGAGTAATAAATATATATATATATACACATATATATACTATTAGAGTAATATATATATATATATATACACACACATATATATACTATTAGAGTAATATATATATATATATATATATATATATATATATATATATATTAACAGAGTAATTAAGTTCTAGTCTCTTAGCAAGTTTGATGATTATAATACAATATTTTTGTCTATATTCACTATACTGTGCATTAGGTCTTGAGCAATTATTTACTACCCACTATAAGTTTGTAACCTTAAATGTTTAACATCTAGACATATACATATATATATATATGCACATATATATATATATATATATATATATACATGTATATGTATATATACACATATATACAAGTATATATGTACTTGTATATATGTATGTATACACATATATACAAGTATATATGTACTTGTATATATGTATGTATACACATATATACAAGTATATATGTGCTTGTACTTGTATATATGTATGTATATACATATATACAAGTATATATGTGCTTTAGTATATATAAGCTAAACACAAGTTCATAGTAATGTCTCCAAATCTAATCTAGTACCAAAGAGTTTATTGTAGGTTTTTACTCATGCTTTTCTACAACTTTCCTTTCTGACAGTGAAAAACTTGGATCCGGGCATCTAGTTTCCATTTATGTAATTATTTATACCCAGTAAATGTGTAGAACAGTTTCAGAATTGTTCACCCATACCACATATTTGTGGCTTTATTTCTTCATTTGGCATTTATGCCATACATTACTTAAGAGTTTGTCTCAAAGAGATTGACTGTTTTTCTTTTTTTTCCATTAATTCTTTTTTTTATTGAAATATATTTGACATATAACATTGTAAACAGTGTAAAATTAATGTGTACAATGTGTTAATTTGATAGATTTATATACTGTAATACTGATCACCATTGTAGTAATAACACTAGCATGTTACATAATCACCTTTCGGTTTTAATGGTTAAAGTAATTAAGTTCTAGTTTCTTAGCAAGCTTAATGATTATAACACAATATTTTTGTCTATATTCACTATACTGTGCATCAGGCCTCGAGCAATTTTTTACTACCCACTGTAAGTTTATAACATTACATGTTTAACATCTACACAATCCCCATTCCCCATCCCCTGGTAACCACCATTTTACTCTCTGCTTTCACAAGTTTAGCTTTTTTAGATTCAACAGATGAGAGAGATCGTGGAGTAATTGTCTACGTCTGTCTGACTTATTTTCTTAGCATAATGTGATCAAAGTCTTCCCATGTTGTTGAAAATGGCAGGAAGTCCCTCTTTCTCATTGGCTGAATAATATTGCATTGTATATATATGCAACATATTTTGCTATTCATCCATCCATTGATTAGCCCTTGAATTGTTTCCATACCTTGGCTATTTTGAATGATGCTGCAGTAAACATGGGAGTATTTTCATTTCTTTTGGGTGTGTACCCAGAAATGAAATTGCTGAATCATATGGTAGTTATGTTTCCTTCGTAGTAGTTTCTTAATGATAGTTTACATCTTAGGATATTATACTTTAGGTTTTATTAAAATATTCTAAAGTTTAACAAATTCAGTATGGTTTCAGATTTACTAAATCATGGTCAAATTCTCCAAGTGGTCTGTATCAGTGCTACTTTGCTAACTTGCTTCCCTTATGATGCTTTTCTATTGACAGGATCACCAAGGAGTCTTATTCATCTATCCCTCCCTCCCTTAGAGAGAGATACCCTTTATTTCTATCTAAATAAATTAAATTAAACCAGAAAGAAATGAATATTAATTTTAAGGTATGTAGAAGAAAAAGATTAGAAGGTTTTAGTGATAAAATCATTCAGAAGAGGAAGCAATCTATAAATTAAACTCGGTAAGCAGGAGCTTAGACGGTTTTATTCTTAGTATTTTTAAGTCTTGACTGTATACCAACACATTAGAAATTTTTGTCATTGTTGCTGTTGTTGAGATATAGACCATCTCCCTTTTGTCGCAAGTAGGTATATACATAAGCTCTTCTTACTGCTTTCCTTAAGAATTTTGGAAAACATGGGCTACCAGAAGGCAGGGCTCTTCCCAAGTTTCCTGAACACCTTATGCAACTGATTTACTCAATGTTCTGGACTTGGCAGGCAGCACATGAACAACTGTAAACGGGTTCCCAATGCCTCTTCAGTCCCGCTCCTGAGACTCACTCTTTCTCTTCTCTTGGATAAAAATTTGGGGAAATCCTAAAACCTTCTCATAACTTTGAGATAATCTAAAGATCACTTCTAGAACACAAAAGTGTAGTCTGGTGTCATACAACTCCAGGTGGTACATTATAATACAAAATTCCTGACAACCTCACTAAATGAAACTTTCTTCTCTCTCCCAAGCCAGGCTTGATGCAGCCTTAGAAAGCCTTCAGTGGTTTGGGAGGCAGGATCAGCTGCTTTCTCCTTCCTAGCTCTACCTCTTCTGTGTGAGGTAATTGCTGCATTTGGACATTTGAGATTGTGTTACGAGGGGGATAAAAGGAAACGTATTGGGAACTGTTGTAATATGACGTTTATGATGGAACAATAGTCCTTGGCCTTTCTTCCCATGGGGTACGTTTGCTGGTCCCTTGGAGTATTCATCACATAAAGAGATGGGCATTTATTTGTTTCAGGATATAAGAAGTCTGAAGGTAGGAAATTCAGATGTTAAAAAGGCAGTTCAGTAATACTATCATGAACTCAGGTTCTTCTCATGTTTCTCCTTCCCCATCCTGATGTATTGTCCTGTATGTTGATGCCTGTTTTCTCCTGGTGGCAAGGCAGAAGTTGTACCTTAACGTTTCTATCTGTATTGCAGGTAAATATGAAAGGAAAATATAGAAAGCCATGGGTCATAGTAATTATGTGCTATTTTTTAAAAAGTGACAACAATAGGAGATATTTTATGAAGTTTGCCATGTGATTTTTTTTAAGTTAAGTTTGTAATTTAAAGAAAGTTTTAGATTCAAAGAAAAATTATATAGATAGTACAGAGTTTCCATATACATCACACTTAGTTTCCCTTTTTGTCTTCTACATTAGTATGTTACATTTATAATAATGAACTGATATAGATACATTATTACACAGGAAAGCCCATACTTTGTTCATATTTCCTTAGTTTATACCTAATGACTCCTCTTCTCCTTTTTTTCTGTTGCAGGATCCCACCTGCGACACTCTATTACCTTTAGTTGTTGTGTCTCCTTAAGTTTCTCTTGGCTGTGACAGTTTCTTAGACTTTGGTTCTGAAAACCTTGAAAGTATAGAGTTATACAGTCAGGTGTTTTGAGAGTGTCCCTCAGTTGGTATTTGGTCTGATGGTTTTTTTCATGGTTAGGTTGTAGTTAGTTAGGTGGGGGGAGAAGATCACAAAGATAAAGTGACATTTCCTCATGCTCCATCAAAGGTGCATTCTATCAACATGGTGTGTGACTGTTGTAATCATCTGGCTGAAGTAGAGGTTGTCAGGTTTCTCCACTGTAAAGTTTCTTTTTTTTCCTTTCCATACTGTACTCTTTGGAAGGACATCATTATATGTGGCTCTGACTTAATGAGTAGAGAGTTATACTTCACCTCCTAAATTCTGAAGTATCTACACAAATTAATTGTATTTTTCTGTGTGGGAGATTTGCCTCTTCTCCCATATTTATTAAATTTTTTACTTTTTTATTGTGTTATTGGAATGGACTCTACATTTATGTTATACTTTGGATAATAATCCAGTACTGTATTTTGTTGCTGTAATTATTCCAGTTTTGGTCCTTCGGAGCTTTTTTAGTTGGCTCCTGCTTCTCTTTGACATATTACCATCATTGTGTATTTTTTATTTTTTATTATTATTATTATTATCATTTTATTATTATTATTATTATTATTATTATTATTATTATTATTATCATCATCATCATCAGAACATTTTCTTACTTACCATAACTACAGTATGCTCCAGGGAGATTTTGCATATTTCCTGCCCAAGTCCTAGAGTCAATTTTTTCTCCAAGGGCCATTATTCCTTTTGCTGGAGTATGGCATGAAAAACCAAGATTTGTGATCTCCTAGTGATGGGTCTGGAAGTAAGGGCAGGAAGGAGATGAGCACTTCTACAATTACAAAGCAAATCAAGAAGGAGAGGAACCTTTTCATTTCAAGAGGCCACTCATGTTTCTATTTCTAGGCAAAAGAGAAGTTGCAGGATAAGGAGATAAGGTGGGAAATAACTATTCTGCTCCAAAATACTTAAAAATCATTTTAGTGTTTACTGACATCTCTAAGAAATGATCAAAAGTAAGCCTATTCATAATCTATAGTATTATTTCCTGAAAAGGGCTCTCTTCACCTACTCTTCAGTACTTTTCTTAACTTGCAGATTCGCTGAAGTCTGTCTTTCTTTCCTTCTTTCCTTCTTTCTTTCTTTCTTTCTTTCTTTCTTTCTTTCTTTCTTTCTTTCTTTCTTTCTTTCTTTCTTTCTTTCTTTCTTTCTTTCTTTCTTTCTTATTTTTTTTGTTTATTTTTGAGAGACAGAGGGACACAGAACCTGAGTGGAGAAGGAGCAGAGAGAGAGGGAGACAGAATCTGAAGCAGGCTCGAGGCTCTCGCCTCTGAGCTGTCAGCATAGAGCCTGATGCTGGGCTTGAACTGAGCTGAAGTCGGCGCTTAACTGACTGAGTCACCCAGGTGCCCCTGAAGTCTTTATATTTAAGCTTTACTCCCAAATTAATAACTGATAACATAGAAAACAAAATGATAATATAATAACCCCCAAATTTCTCCTGAAAACTTAGATTTAAGGTTCTTTTTTCTCCACTTTGTCTCCCCCTTTGTTCTGTTTAAATTCTTTTTTAATTTTTCAACTTAAAAAAAAATTAGTATAGGAATATACTAATATCCATATCTATGAAAAATCCTACATCCCAGCTTAGAGGGTTGTGTACCTCTCCTTTCTACTGATTCTAAATCACACAAGTCCCTTAACTAGGCTGATTAAACCTCCCTTGAATGATGGAGGAATGCAGTGAAGTCAACAGAGAGAAACAGAATTGTTTTTAGGAATTGGAGATGGATAGTAGGAAGAGTAGATTACAGACATGTAATATAATAAATTTTATTTGCCCACATAATGACTTAAAATGTGAGGAATTGCTGTTTCTTAGGTTACATCTCTGACCTAATACACAATTTCTTAGCTCAAAAAATAGCATCAAATGAACTGTTAACTAAAGATCAATGATGCAAAAATGTACTTAATTAGTGCCCACAGTGTCGGAGGAATGCAAAACCTAAAATTACCACCTGTGATTAGTCGACATGCACTCAGTTTCAATGTCCACTAATGTGATCTGCAACACTTTGTTTAGATATTAATAATGGCATAATTAAATGAAAAGCTGGCTCATTTTAGTTAAACTATAGAAAATAGAACCTCTCCTTTCTACAGTTGTGATTGATAGCATGTTCGTTGGGAGTGGAATATTGGTTATGAATCTTATTTAAAAGGGTTTGTTGTCTCACACTGATGGAAGTCTTCAGATCAAGTAAATTTAAGGGGTGGATACTTGAGCCATTATTTTTGAAGAGAAAAGTGGAGGGATGAAAAAAATAATAAGTGCCTAAAATATTTTTAAAAATAAATTAATTTTAATACTACCTCTAGTTGCATAGGCTTTTCTTATAATTCCCCTTCATTACCTCCTTGGCTGTTCATTTCTTGATGTGACTATGTCTGTTGCAATGTTTCCTGTGGGACAACTGTGTCTTAATATTTTAGCAACAGCATAGCCATGTAATTATCTGTAAATAATTTAGCATGTATTTCATTCATGTGGAAATGATCCAATTAGCCAAAGTGAGGAAAAATAAAAACTTGGAATGAAATGTTAAGCCACTCATAGTATGGCTTTATTTATTATTATTATCATTTAAGTTCTTCAGTGTTAGCTAATTAAAAATATTTTCTATTTCAAATTATCTGCTAAGTTCCTCTAACTAGTTGCAAGCTATTAATACTCATTTTCTCTTTCTTGAAGTGTTTGGCACCAAAACAAATCTTTGCCAGTGGTTGTTGTGGATCTGTAGGAAGGTTAGCTGAGATTGCCTTAACTGTGGCTAAGGCTCTCCCTTGAATAAGTTAATTGGCTCATCCCCTTTTCCCAGAGATACAGACTATATCATTCATCATGAATATAGATTTCCCCACTTGTCTACTTATCACGAGGCTAATGATAGGAGTGCAGCAATGGCACAGATAATTAAAAGCTGTAGATTATCCAGTACTCCCTTCCACCAATATTAGTTGTGAAGGTCTTAGAATTTATAGGAGGAGAGAAAGGAGATGGTTTTTGGGACATGTGTAGTCTGACTTATGTCTGCAAAGCCTAGGGTGTGGATGTTCTGCGGATACATAATTTAACATAACTGAAGTGAGATGAGCAGAGTCCTCACTGTTTTGTTTTTTTCTTTCTATGCATTATAAATAAGTTTGATGTTAAGAGATTAAACAAATTAAGTTCAGTTCTGAAAACTAGCTTATCGATAGATGTTTGATTGTTTAAGAGAAAAGAGACAGAATGACTACTTCCAAGTTTTACTTATCTAAAAGGATTCCGTTGAGTACCAAACACACAAACAAAACTATCATCAAGATAACCCATTCATTTTAAAGTGAGATTGATTGCACTGCCTTCAAGAGCTCTGGCTCATTTATATACTCACTCCAATGCTCAGCAATTTCACTTGTCACGAAGGTGGTGCCTGATGTACCAGCTAACTGTCTGACTTTACTACATGGTCTTTTAGGAAAGATTTTCTTCAGATGGAATGTTTTTAGGTGCCTATAAAATACTAAAAAAGTTAAGGCCTAATATATGAAAATGCAGAGTTTATGTCATAGCTGATGGGAATCAGTGATAACACAATTTGTTGTCAGTTGTAGGTTATAATAATCTATCACCTAATACAGTGAATGCGTATGTACCTATGTATAAATAATTTTCTCAAGTAAAATTACCCAATATAAAATTATCTTGCAAATTAAGACCTAAAAAGAGTCTTACAAATAAAGCTGGGAGAAAAATGGCAATACCATTGAAAATATATTGGTTTTTTTTGTCTTTCAAATGTAAATATTCTATGCATTGTAAAAAATAATACAGATATCTCATTATGCTCTTCATCCAGTGTTCCATGATTGTAAAATTTTGCAAAAACTATAGCAGAATATCACATCAGGGTATTGACATTGATACAGTTTACTCACCTAATTCAGATTTGCCAGATTTACCTATACTCATTTCAAATTGGGTTTGTACATTTAGTTCTCTGTAATTTTGTCCTATGTATAGATACATTTATTCATCACCATAGTCAAGATACTGAGTCGTTTCCTAACAAGGATTGCTCATGTAGCTCTTATCCTTTGATATTTACACCCACCTCTCTTTCCTGTGCCTTTACCCACCATGTCACCTAACTCCTGGCAACCACTATTTGTGAAATTTTGTCATTTCAAAATGTTATACAAATGGAATCATACAGCATGCAGTCTTTTAGAATTCCCACTCTTAACTCAGCGTAATACCCTGGAGATTCTTCAGAGTTGTTATTTGCATCCGTAATTTGGTTTTTATTACTGAGTAGTATTCCATGATATATATGTAATAGTTTAATTATTCACATGTTGTTTCTAAAGTCACATGTTAAATGATATCTGATATTTGCAGTATGTAGCTATCCAGGTTTTATGAATTATATTATGAATAAAACTATTATGAATGAAACTGCTATATTAATTTATAAGTTTTTGGGTGTCATAAGTTTTATTTCTCTGGGGTGAATGCCCCAGAGTACAATGGCTGGATTTAATGGTGATTGCCTATTTACGCTTATATGAAATTTTGTAACTGTTTTCCATAGTAATTGCACCATTCTGCATTTTCACCATCAATATAAGAATAGTCATTTTCCCTGAATCTTTGGTCTTTTCACTGCTTTTTGATATTTTTATGATTTACTATTTCATGATAGGTATGCAGTGATATTTCATTGTGTTTTTATTTGCATTTTTTGAGCTGTATATATCTGTATATATTTTTCAGTAAACTGTCTCTTTGTAATTTTTGCCTATTTTATTATCAGGTTGTGTTTTTACTGTTAAATTGTAAAAGGTTTTAATATACTTGAGATGCTTGTCTTTTGCCAGATAGGTAGTATGCAAATATTTTCTACAATTCTGTAGCTTGTGTTTTCATTCTCTTGACAAAGGATTTTACAGAGTAAAATTTTTAATTTTGATGAGATCCAATTTACCAATTTTTTCCTTAATGATAATACTTTTTGTGTCACCTAAAAACTCTGACTAGCCCTAGATCCCAAAGATTTTTTCTTGAATTTTTTCTAAAAGCTGTGTAGTTTTACATTTTACATTTAGAATCATGATCACTTTGAATTAATTTTTGAGTAAGTATGAAGTTTAAATGAAAATTAATATTTTTGCCTATGGATTTCTAATTTTTTAGACTTGTTGAAAAGTCTTTCTTTCCTTTATTGAATTGCTTTTCTATCTTTATCAAAAATCACTTGGGCATATTGATATGATATCTCTGTTCTTTATTGTATCTTATTGATCAGTGTATCTAGCTCTCCACCAATACCACACTATTTTTATTAATTTGGCTAAATAGTAAGTCTTAATATCAAATAGAATGCTCCCTCCTTTATATGCTTTGTTAATATTATTTTAGCTGGTCTTGGTCCTGTACAGTCTATAGTCTGTCCCTTTCCAGATAAATTCTGGAATTAACTTGTCAATGTCAACAAAACACGTTGCTGGAATTTTGGCAGAAATTTCATTAAACCTATGAATCACTATGGGGGGAAACAAAATCTTTACTCTGTTGAATCTTCCAATCAATAAACAAGAAACATTTCTCTATTTATTGAGTTCTTTGACTTCTTTCATCAGCGTTTTATAATTTCCAAATTAAAGGTCCTTATACATATTTTATTAAGTGCATACCTAAGTATTTAATTTTCTTTAGAGTGATTATAAATAGTTCTGTTTTTAATTTCAATTTCTACGTGCTCATTGTTAGTATACAGAAATGCAATTGATTTTTGTGTTGATCCTGTGAAATTGCTACACTCACCTATTAGATATAGGAAGTTTTTGGGTTTTTTTGTATTGTTTTATTTGGTAAATTGGGATTTTCTTATGTGAAAAATTATGTCATCTTCAAATAGATCAGTTATATTTCTTCTTTTTTTTTCACTTAAGTTTTTCTTTTTTTTTTAATTTACACTTTATTTTTGAGAGAGAGAGAGAGACAGCACAAGTGGGGGAGGGGGAGAGGGAGAGGAGGAGGGAGGGAGACACAGATTCCTAAGCAAGCTCCAGGCTCTGAGCTGTCAGCACAGAACCTGATCCCGGGCTCGAACTCACATACTGTGAGATCATGACGTGAGCCAAAGTTGGACAGTTAACCAACTGAGCCACCCAGGCGCTCTGTTTTTTTTATTTTTTAATTTTTTTTTTTTATTTTAGAGCATGTGAGTAGAGGAGAGGGGCAGAGGAAAAGAGAGAGAGAGAAAATCTTAAGTAGACTGTACACCCAACATGAAGCCCAAAGAGCCTGGGATCATGACCGGACAGAAATCAACAGTTGGACACTCAACTCCCTGAGCCACCCAGGTGCCCTCGTTTCTTCTTTTCTAATCCATCCATTTCTTCTTTCTTCTCTTGTTTCTTCTTCTTTCTTACTCCTTCTTCTTTCTTACTCCTTCTTCTTTCTTCTTTCTTCTTTCTTCTTTTTTTCTTCTTCTTCATCTTTGTCTTTGTCTTCCTTTTCATCTTATTGCACTCACTTGGAATTTCCATTGTTCAGAATAGTGAAAGCACACCCTTTTGCCTTGATCCCTGTTTTAGGAAAAATGTATTCAGTCTTTCAGTCGTTAGTATGACATTAGCTGCAAGTTTATGTAGATGGTCTCTATCAAATTGAGATAATTCCTCTCTATTCCTAACTTGCTGAAAATGGGTGTTGGCTTTTGTTAAATTTTTTTGAGTCAATTCAAAATGCATATGATTTTTCTTCATCAGCTTATTAATATGGAGGTTACTTTAATTGATTTTCCAATGTCGAATCAACCTTGTATATCTGGAATATTGATGGGCATGATGAAATAAACTTGCATATATGGCTTTGATAACATTTTCAAAAGAATTTTAGATGGCTCTGAAGGAATTTCAAATGGCCATTAGATTATTATTTCCATCTTTGTGGAAAGTTCATAAAATTGATAATACACTTATTTTTATTTGTAGGACAAATCATCTACCTTTGCTTGATGTGCAAAATTTGCTTGAGAAGTAACATAATCATTAAATGTGCTCATTTTTTTATTCATCTGCAAATGATCTAGATAATTCTGACTAGATAATTCTGACTTGTTCCAGTCATAGAATCCTTTGAGATTTTCTAATTTTAGGATGGCGGTTTTTTTCCATACATAGGCAACTTTTTAAGTTATACACAAAATTTAACAAATCAGCTCTGTTGATAAGAAAAGCGAAGGCTGGGGCACCTGGGTGGCTCAGTCGGCTGAGCGTCCGACTTTAGCTTAGGTCATGATCTCACAGTTCATGGGTTCAAACCCTGCATCAGGCTCTGTGCTGACAGCTCAGAGCCTGGAGCCTGCTTTGTATTTTATGTCTCCCTCTTTCTCCGCCCCTCTTCTGCACATGTTCTGTTTTTCTCTCTCTCAAAAATGAATAAGCATTAAAAAAAAAATTAAAAAAAGAAAATAAAAGGTTTAAGTTTCGTACTATGCTTGTTGAGCCTCACTTCTTTTTAAGGTGAGTCTGTCATATAAAATTAAAATATGTCTAAGTTGTCATAAAGACAGGTAGCACTAAGAATAAACTAATATAAATAAATCCATTGGAAATAAATTCTATATAAATATATCAGGTGGTTATCTTAGAATTTTAACAGAATGTTTCCATTACATTAAAAACTTGAGGTTGCAGATTTATCTTGAGTTGTAATTAATATGAAACTTTTGAAAATGTCAGAGATATTTAGTATAGGTTAATCATAAGAAATTTAAACTCTTTTGGCCAAAACATAATCAAACACTGGCAATTTCATATGATTTAATTATAACATTTTTTTCATGTAAGCAGCCTGAAAATTTTCTAAATAAATTTTTAAGGAAAGGGGAAATGTGGCACTTATATGTATACTAGATTTTTATTGTCTTATATTTCTGTGAAGTAATTCCATCCTTATAATCTTTATTACATCACACAATTTCTTTCTTTTTAAAATTATTGCCTTTGCTGTTTCTATTTTTAATAAGAAAAGGTTCATAATGTAGAAAAATGTAGACAAAGAAAATGAAATACATACTATCAGCATCCAACTTAAAACAACAACAACAACAACAACAACTTAACATTTGCCTTGTTTTCACTTCTTTTTTTGAAAAAGAAAAAAAAATAGACTGTCAGGGGTGCCTGACTGGCTCAGTCGGTTAAATGTCTGACTTCGGCTCAGGTTGTGATTTCACGGTTTGTGAGTTCCAGCCCCACATTGAGCTCTCTGCTGACAGTTCAGAGCCTGGAGCCTGCTTCAGATTCTGTGTCTCTGTCTTTCTCTGCCCCTGCCCCACTTGTGCTCTGTCTCTCCTTGTCTCTCAAAAATAAATAAATGCAAAAAAAAAAAAAAAGAAAAAAAATAGAACGTTAGAGATATAGTTAAAACCCAAACCACTTCTCCATTCATCACTTTTAATATGAACTGGGAGACAGAGTTGTGTTTTAGTAGGAATATTTATAACGGAACTCTAAAATGCGTAATACTGATTTATTTTACTTGGATTTCTATACCTACTAAAACAGAGCTTTGTTGTATAACTTCTCTTTTTTCCTGTTGAAATAGGAGTACAAATATTTTAAAAATAGGCATGCTCTTTTTTGAAAAGAGTACATGGAAAATTATTTTTATTCTAATAAAAGACAAACTAGAAAAATTGATGGATTCTCTGGATAGATTTGTGAATGAGTTAACAGAAGGTACACAGTGAGATGAAATATATTTGGAATTTAGTAGAGCCTTAGATACAAGATAATGACATCTTAGCCATAGAATGAATTCAAATTGCTTAGATATGGGCAGAGGTATAAGGACTGGAAACCAGGACTGGAATTACAAGGTAAAGATAATAATAACACTTTCCATGTAGAGCACTTCATCAAAAACACTTTCACTTGCATTATCTCCTTTGATTTTCAATAGTATATTTTTAAAAATAAAAATGCCATTCTATGCAACTCATTTACAATTCTTAAACTTGACACTGTTCAAGCAAAACAAATTTACTTATGCATTCAATCAAATCCCAGTGGTTTATGAAAACAATAGACTTAATTCCATCCATTTCTTCCTGTTTCTCCAGTTCTTCCTTTAATTACATAGGCAGTTTCCTTAGCCTTCTGTGTGTTTAACCTATTTTACATGTTCCTGTTTTGGTTTTTAATCTACAGAATTGTTTGTGTGTGCGTGTGTGCGTGTGTGTGTGTGTTTACATGGTCTTCTCTTTAATTCCTTTATTTCTAGTGCTCCATTTTCTATTTCTTTTTTTTTTTTTAACGTTTGTAAGAATTTGTGGGAATTTATAGTTTACCATCAATTTCCCTAGGTATTTCCCCATTCTTCTTCACAAAATAAAAGTTTTCTTTCTGGGCATGACATAATTATATTTTTGGAGTCAGGCCCACACTCAAATTTGGGTTATTTTTAGCTAATTTCAGTGTTTGCATTGCTCCAGTCTCTGAATGTAAATATTATTTTCTGTGTAAGCTCCATTTTACCCTCTTCCCTTTCTCTTAGTCTGCTCTTCTCATATGACCACTTAATTCTGTTTTACTGAGCCAATGTTAGAAGTCCATATTTTCCATTTTCAGTTTTACGACCAGGTGTTGGAGGCTGATGTGGTCCTATGTATCTCCTGTTGGTATCATCTTGTACTTGGACAATCTGCATGAATGTGCCCTTGCTTGTCCTACTCCCAGTGATGGAATGGCATTATTTTGTCAGTATTCCAAACACTCTAACTACATAGGACTTGTGGCGTTCTTAAACCACATTTTTAGCAAGTTCTCAGCTGTTCCTCACATCAATTAAAACACTTCTCTGCCTCGAAATCAAATAATTTGGCAAATACTTAAACCTATCGTCTCATTTCCTGACTAGTTCCGATTTCACAATATCTTTTTAACTGTGTACCCTGCTTTTGCAGCTTATTTCAGACTTTTATCATGAAGTATCTTAGCTTGGTGGATTTACCAAAAATATTCTTAGCAGTTCTAGGTGTTTTTATTATTTATAGTTATTTTATTTTATTTTACTTGTCACACTTTGAAATGTAAATCCAAATGGTCTGATAACGTGGAACTATTAGCTAAATTCCTTGCTCCTGAGAATTCAGAGTAGGTTAAATACATCTCTTGAGTTCATCCATTAGGTCTCTACCACATATTGCCTTTCTCTGTAGATGTTACAATCCTTTGTATATATAATGCCCACCATATTTTTTCCTACTCACACTATTTTCCTCTTTAAAAGAGCTTATTTTATATTTTTATCCCACTCCTTACCTTTTTTTTTCTTTCCTCTGCCAGTTCAGTGGTGATTTCCTAATAACTCAATACAATGAGTTATAGTCAGTCCCTATCTTAGTTGATCTCTGGGTCCTTTTGACTGCTCACTTCCAAATAATTGCCATCCATTTTATATATATATATATATATATATATATATATATATATATATATATATGTATATGTATATGTATATATGTATGTATGTATATATATGTATGTATGTATATATATATATTATTTTTTTTTAAAGTAGGTTTCATGACCAGCACAAAGCCCAATGTGGAGATTGAACTCATGATCCTGAGATCAAGACCTGAGTTGAGATCAAGAGTTGGACACTTAACTGAATGAGCCACCAAGGAGCCCTGCAATCCATTTTAACTCACTTTAAACATAATTCTCTGATTATTGTTTCCTGTACCTTTTTGTTAGATGATTTTTCTCCATAGGCCCTTTAAGTACTAATATTGGTTATGACTTTCTCTTTCTCTTTCCATCTCACTTTGTAATTGTTCGAGTAACCCCCGTGGTTTTAACTATCATCTATTAGGTGACACTTTCAAAATCTTGATCTCAGCCTAGTCCAGACCCAGCCATGTAATTTTCTTCTGGATTATATTATAATATGTCGTGTATATTATAATTATATATATTCAGAAGAGTATGTATATATCTATATATATATATATCTATGTATGTGTGTGTATATATATATATATATATATATACACACACACATCTATGTATGTGTGTATATATATATATATATATATATATACATATCCATGTATGTGTATATATATATACACACACACACACACAGTTTTTTTTTAATTTTATTTCTTTATTTTTTTTTAAATTTACGTCCAAATTAGTTAGCATATAGTGAAACAATGATTTCAGGAGTAGATTCCTTAATGCCCTTTACCCATTTAGCTCATCCCCCCTCCCACAACCCCTCCGCATCCCTCAGTTTGTTCTCCATATTTATGAGTCTCTTCTGTTTTGTCCCCCTCCCTGTTTTTCTTATTTTTGTTTCCCTTCCCTTATGTTCATCTGTTTTGTCTCTTAAACTCCTCATATGAGTGAAGTCATATGATTTTTGTTTTTCTCTGACTAATTTAACTTAGCATAATACCCTCCAGTTCCATCCATGTAGTTGCAAATGGCAAGATTTCATTCTTTTTGATTGCCGAGTAATACGCCATTGTGTGTGTGTGTGTGTGTGTAGACCACATCTTCTTTATCCATTCATCCATCGATGGACATTTGGGCTTTTTCCACACACAGTTTTCAAGTTCCAAAACTTCAACACATTTGGAAATGACCTCATTTTCCTTTTTCCTCTTTTTACCTTACCTTGGTGAATACCAATTTAGTAGATCATTTATTCCACATCAGATAATTTTTTCTGCCTTTCATTTACATTTATTTATAATAAATTATATTTACCAGTTTCTCCTTATTATAAACCAAAATTATCTCTTCAAAAATGATTCTTCCTTGTCAGCTTCATGATTAGTTGAGACTTTCATCTGCTCTCTCATGGATTATTGAGGTATTCTCTTTACTAATTTCCCTGATATCTGTATGCCCTAATCTATTCTTTAGTTCCCTTCTTAGAGAAATTTACTAGCTCCTCATTGCCATTTTGTCAGTTCCCTGGATAATTCCTGTGTGGCCAGTTGTAGCAAGGTCTACTTAGACTGCTGTTTGACTGTAAAACCTTGCTACCCACAATGAGTCCTGGTTCCCACAGCTAGAAACTTGTTAGAAAAATGGAATCTCATGACTTGCTGCAGACCTCCTAAATCATTCTGCATTTTAATGAGATCCCCAATTGATACACAAGCATATTAAAGTTTGAGAAGCACTGTGTGGCAGTTCTGTCCTGAATTGTGTCTATCTGGTTATGTTTTAAGTCCTGGGGGGTATTTGGGTATTCCTATCTATTCTGTAGAGTCCATGGAAGACTCAATTTAATTTTTCCCTATATTTCCTTCTCTTACTTCATTTGCATTGCAAATTTTTCACATGGCCCATTAAGATTAGTTGCCCAAGCCAACTATTTGTCTGCAACAGATTGTTTTCTTTTTGTAAACTAGAAAAAAAAATGGTTGTAGCTTTTAAACTATATTTGTTCTTAAATTTCCTAGTTTCCAAAGGGCCCAGTTTTAGCTTGACCACATGCTCAAAATGCAAGGCATTTTCCTAATACTTAAATTCAAAAATTTCGCAATAATCTTTCAGAGTGAAACTTTTCTTTAAGTTCTAGTTTTGGGCCAAGTTTGTTTCAGTTTCCTAATATACCTTAGCTTTGAAACTTCTGTGCATATGATACCGTAATGGTTATTGAATTTGATTCTTCTGATGCAAAAGTTACTTTCTGATTTTATAAGGGAACTTTTGAACTCATGTATAGTCTTTCAGATGATCATTGAGTGTATACACTAGAGCAGCATTTCTCAAAGTCTGGCTCCAGGACCAACAGCATTAGTATCACCTGTGGACTTATAAACATGGAATGTATCTTACCCATTAAAGACAAACTAATGTGAAACATTGTGGTGGAAACTCATGATCTGTGTTTTTACAATTCCTTTAGGTAATTCTGTTGCATAGTAAAGTTTGGAAATCACTGGTTTGCCTAAAGCAACGATTTTGATGTCATTGCCCTTGCTAGTGATTGATTTAGATACAGGCACAAAATATAGTATGAGTCAATGAAATGTGAGAGGAGTAGGGTAAGAAAACCTTTGGGAAAGATATTCTTGTTCTTATAAAATAATGTGCAAGATGGGATATTTTCTTGGCTGGCTTATTGATGTATTGCAAATGATTCCCGGTCTATGTATTTATCTATCTGGCCACCATCAGACAGAATAGCACTGATAATGAAGTTGGTTGAACTGGAAGATCATAAATACATGGGTTCTTGATGATGTCATCGAGTCAGTGAATAAACCAGCCTTGGAATTATACTTCCTCTGCACTTCTTCTTATATGAAATAATAGATACTCTTATTATATATTACATAAGCCCATTTAAGATGGGTTTTCTGTTATCTACACTTAAAAATATTTAAACTTATAGAACATGAGTTTCTTTTATAGTCAATAATAACATAATAAATGCTATTTAAAAATCATTGATGCATAAAAATTTTTTATGAGTTTTTCCTGCCTACACAGATAATACTTGAGTCAGTTGGTACCTAGCAGTCTGCAGGTTTTAATAGGGTAAACACCCCATAATTTAAAAAGTATAGCAGAAGCTAAAAATAAAAGTACTTAATATAAAGTAGATAAAATTAGCCACCTATGTAAAGCTTATGAAGCATGAAAAAACCATAAAGTAATTCATACTTGTGATTGGATTAGACTAAAGTTTCTTCTTTAATCTTATGAGAGATTTAAAGTATGCCAGTGGGGGAAAAAAGGCAACAATTGAAGTGTAATTAATAAAAAAATTATTCTATAATGAACACTTGTTTATTATATAAGAGTGTTCTAATAGAAGATATTGTTGAGTAAAAACAAATATTGGAAATGAATAGTGAGATCTTTCAAATATTTATTCGGCTGCTGTATCTGATCAACACTATTTACAAATTCTTCCAGATTTACCAGAAATGGGATCAAATAACACGTAAAATTGTAAACAACCTTTGTTCTGACTTCACACATGTATAACTACTTTATAATCCTAAATTTTGTGTTTTGTTTAAAATAACTTATTCTTGAGGTGACACTCATATAGAAAACAAATTGATTCATTTTGGTAACTGGAAATACATGCCCCATACTCTCAGTTAAAAAGCATAACATTCAGGTGTATGAATCAATGTTTTAGGAGTTTGGTTAATGTGATTCACTTAGCTGCATTCAAAATAATCTCATGGTAATAAAACTCAGCTTCTGTGACATAAAACTAAGAATCCAACTCAGATTGTGTGGTACCCCTATCATCACAAATACTTCATGAAACCTTTTTTTTTCTTTCCCTTTTGATGTACAGAAAATAGTTTTCTTTTGTTAAGTAGGAATGTAATATCTCTTCAACTGCTACTATGAATGAAAGCACACTGATAGTTTATACGTTCTCTTCTTGCTACTTCATAGGCCAAAGGATCAGTAATATGAAAAGAGTTTTTCATGTACTTAATAGACACTTCTGATTATCAGTGATAAAATATGAAAAGCAATATGATTACAAGAAGTATCATGCTTTTCAGTTAGTACAAATAGCAATATAGTTTATAGACAATCTAGCTCATCATTCTCAAGTATTTATATATATGATACTGCTGTGAAGATGAGAGCTATAAGTTGTAGAGTTTTCTTTTAAAGTCTGAAAACTAAAATTTCAGTAAACCACATTCAAAGAGCTTCAGTGATACTGTATGAAACCTTTTTCCTTCTTGTATTCTTATGGACACTTCTGAGAACTGTATGTAAAATGTCAGCTGCCATTGTAGTGATTTCTTGGCCCAGAATGGAAAAGATAATATAGAATGCTTATTACAGTTTCTCCTTCAAGAAGGGAAAAATCTGGGCTTCATGTGGTGAGAATGGAATTCATTATTATCTCTTTCACAAAATTAATTGCAATACACTTTCTAAAAAAATTAAAATCTTAATGCCCATTATAACATGTTTTGATAGCCTTTGACTATATTGTGGGGGAGGAGGAGATCTTTTTCTTTTATTGACCTTTTTCTTGAAGTGATTTGGTTAGGCAGGAAAAAAGAATGAGGGAGTCTTGACACCTCATCCTCTATTCTATTAACCAAACTACATAATCCTCTCCTTTGCTCAGTTTGATTTTCCTTTATTGAATTTTGCTTTCTGCGATGTTCTCATTTCCCTTATTAGATTAAATCAGATTGTTCTTGCCCATCCAACATTATCCCTTTGGGAGAGCAAAATTCTGTCTCCTGAGAGAAAAATGTAAAGAAAATCTACTTAGAGAAGATTACTCAGCTACTGTTATTATCCATTTCCAGTTTCCTTTTTACTTTACCGAGTAAGTTTGACTCATTCCCTGATGGCAAACTTTCCTCCCTTCTACTATGTAATAAGAACGAGGACAGGTCATCTATAATAGATGGCTCCTAATGCGAAGTGCAGAACCTCAGGATTGATAAGACGTGTTACATATGATAGGTCAGAGAAACTCGCAGCTTATTGCTTGCGCTTGCAGCTACTGCCTTTTGAAACCACGAAACTGTCCCACTGAACCAAGAATGATTTGGGAAATTGTGATTTAACTGACACACAGGTGATGCTCTTTTGGTGATTCTGATGGAACTGCTGAAGATCAGTGACAGCAAGAATGTGAGCGCAGAGCAACTCTATCTGTATTGCTTTGCATTCTTTTTCACTTCTGCAGAGATGGAAGAGAAAGCTTAAGGTACACAGCCTTAGTGGAAATAACGTTTCTATTCTTTACAACCTGCCACTTAAACCTCCACAGAGAAATTTCCATGGAAGCTCTTTTTGCTAGGTTTTCCAAATAACTGAGAAAGACTTTACTTTTTCATCATAGTGCCAAACATTTTTTAAATGTCTGTTCTGGTCCAAAGTATAATAAGTACAGGCAAAACCTAATGAATCATGGAACTGGAGAGAGGGAAAGGGGGAGAGAGAGAGAGAGAAAGAGAGAGAAAGAGAGAGAGAGATAGAGAAAGAGAGGGACAGAGAGAGAGGGAGAGAGAGAGAGAGGGAGTGTGTGTGTGTGTGTGTGTGTGTGTGTGTGTGTGTGTTTGCTTGTGTATGTGCTGTGTGTTTTTTAACCCAGCATCTTAAATTCTCTTGAGGTCACCCTGTCAGCATCAGTTCTGTGGCCTGGATTTAGTTGAATCAATCCTAATTGCAATTCTGCACAGGTCTGGTCCTCTGTGGAGATTGCAGATGAATGACAGTGCAGTGGCAGAAAAGATAAATATGCTGGCAAATAAGATCCTGGCTCTCCACAGAGGATGGAATAAATTACTTTACCAGTAGAGTGGAGGTAATATGTTGAAGAGAGAAAGTGAAATCGAAGCCACTTTAATACTAGGTTTTTTAAAGTTTAAAATAAAGCATTTTGAGCTAATGTAAAATACTGATGGTGATTTGTTTCTATTGAGAATGCATTCCATTGCCCTCTATCATGAGAAATAATGGCACAAGCTAATTTTGTTTATGCAGATGACAGCTTGGACAATTTTAATTCATGTAGCATCCTCTGGTAGCTGAAGGCCTGGTGGTAACTGTGGTGTAGCATATTGATTAGTAATTTGATAAATACACAAAATGGCACATTGAGCTTTAGGTGCTTCATGCAAAATGTATTTAAATGACCTTGACTAATTAGAGTGCATAGCTGCGAGGCAGTACCGTATGAACATAAGCCAGTTTGTTGGTCTGGAGATTTATGTGGGTTTATGACAGAGAATAGAAAGAGATCTGCACACAAATACTAAGAGTTTTGTCTAGGAAGTAGAATACATCATCATGAGAAAAATCTTATCTTTCATTGTGAGAATTATTACCCTTATCCTGTGAAATTAATTCCATGATCTCACATCTAAAATGTATTTCACAGATTTTTAACTGGCTAATGTATAAGCATATTTTACTAGGACTAACTAACTAGGCAAAGAGTTTTAAAATAGTCTTAAAATAATGTTGTTACACTTAAAGGTGAATATATATTCCTGATTCATTCTTGATTATTACCTCTTTACATTTTATACCTGCGTGAAGTGTGAAGTTTCAAAATAATGTTATCCTTAGAGAGTATACATCTACAGTTTGCTATCATAGATTATGTTAGGTATCCTGTAATTATCTTGAATTAAACATTCTTACTAGGCATCGTGGATGAAGTATAGGTTTTTATTTTTTTCTATTTTATTTCAGAATTTTATTTTAATTCCAGTTAACATACAGTGTTTTATTAGTTTCACATGTATGATATAGTGGTGTAACATTTCCATACATCACCCTGTGAGTATCACAACAAGTAAACTCCTTAATCCTGATCATCTATTTAGCCTGTCCCACAAACCCCCTCTTCTCTGGTAGCCAGCAGTTTGTTCTCTGTAATTAAGAGTCTGTTTCTTGATTTGTCTCCCTCTCTCTTATTTTTTCCCTTTGCTTGTTTGTTTTGTTTCTTAAATTCCACATATGATTGAAATCATATGGTATTTGTCTTTCTCTGACTTATTTCACTCAGCATAATTCTCTCTAACTGCATCCATGTCCTTGCAAATGGCAAGATTTCATTCTTTTTTATGGCTGAGTAATATTCCATTGTGTGTGTGTGTGTGTGTGTGTGTGTATGTGTATATATATATACACACACAAATTATATATGTATGCATATACATATATGTATATGCAGTTCTTCTTTATCCATTCATCAATTGATGAATACTTGGGAACATTCCGTAATTTGGCTATTGTAAATAATGCTGCTACACACATCGTGTTGCATGTATCTCTTTGAATTAGTATTTTTGTATTCTTTGGGTAAATACCTAGTAGTACAATTTCTGGATCATAGGGTAGTTCTATTTTTACCTTTTTGAGGAACCTCCATGCTGTTTTCCAGAGTGTCTGTGCCAGTTTATATGCTCACCAACAGTACAAGAGAGTTTCCCTTTCTTCACATCCTTGACAACACCTCTTATTTCTTGTATTGTTCATTTTAACCACTCTGACAGGTGTAAGTGATATCTCATTGTAGTTTTAATTTGTATTTCCCTGATGACTAGTGATGTTGAACATTTTTCCATGGGTCTGTTGGCCATCAGGGTGACTTCTTTGGAAAAATATCTATTCATGTCTTCTGCTCATTTTTTATTTGGATCATTCATTTTTGAGTGTTGGGTTTTTTGAGTTCTTTATTTTGGATACTAATCCTTTATAGGATATGTCATTTGCAAATATCTCCTCCTATTCTATAGGTTGAATTAGTTTTCTTGGTTTCCTTAGCTGTGCAGAAGAATTTTTATTTTGTTGTAGTCCCAATAGTTTATTTTCGCTTTTGTTTCCCTTGCTTTTGGAGACATATCTAGAAAGAAGTAGCTATGGCTAATGCCAGAGATTACTGCCCGTGTTCTCCTCCAGAATGTTTATGGTTTCAAGGCTCACATTTAGGCCTTTAATCCATTTTGAATTTATTTTTGTGTTTGGTGTAAGAAAGTGGGTCAGATTCATTCATTTGCATATTGCTGTCCAGTTTTCCCAAATTTATTTGTTAAAGATGCTTTTTCCCATTGGATATTCTTTCTTGTTTTGGCAAAGATTAATTGACCGTATAGTTGTGGGTTCATTTCTAGGTTTTCTATTCTGTTCTATTGATCTATGTGTCTGTTTCTGGGCCATGACCCTACTGTTTTGATTACTACAGGTCTGTAATATGACCTGAAGTCCGAGATTGTTTTGCCTCCAGCTTTGCTTTGCTTTTTCAAGTTAGCGTTGGCTATTCAGATTCTTTTGTGGTTCCAAACAAATTTTTGAATTGTTTGTTCTAGATCTTTGAAAAATGCTGTTGATATTTTGATAGGGATTACATGAAATGTGTACATTGCTTTGGGTAGTATAGACACTTTAGCAATATTTGTTCTTCCAACCTATGAGGATGGGATGTTTTTCCATTTCATTTTGTCATCTTTGAAATTTTTCACCAGTGGTTTTTAGTTTTCAGAGTACAGGTCTTTCACCTCTTTCATTCGTTTTATTCACAGGTGTCATAGGGTTTTTGGTGCCATTGTAAATGGGATTTATTCCTTGGTTTCTCTTTCTGCTGCTTCATTATTAGTGTATAGAAATGCAACTGATATCTGTATGTTGATTTTGTATCCTGTGACTTTAGTGAAATTGTGTATCAGTTCTAGAAGTTGTTTTGGTGGAATCTTTCAGATTTTCTATGTAGAACATCATGTCATCTGCAAATAGTGGTAGTTTTCATTCTTCCTTGCTTGCTGATTTGGATGTGTTTATTTCGTTTTGTTGTCTGATTGCTGTAGCTAGGATATCAGTGGTGAAAATGGACATCCCCATCTTGATCCTGATGGGGATCCTGAGTGGGAAAACACTCAATTTTTCCCCATTGAGGATGATATTAGCTGTGGGTTTTTATTATGGCTTTATTATGTTGAAGTATGTTCTTTCTAACCCTTTTGTTGAGAGTTTTTACCATGAATTGATGTTGTACATTGTCAAATGCTTTTTCTGCATCTATGGAAATGATCATATGGTTCTTACCCTTTCTGTTATTAATATGATTATCTATTGATTGGTTTATGAATAATGAAGGGAACTTGCAATCCAGTAATAAATCCCACTTGATTGTGGTGAATGATTTTTTTAATGTATTGTTGAATTCGGTTTGCTAGTATTTTAGAGAATTTCTGCATCAGTGTTCATCACCTTTTAGTAGAGTCTTTATCTGGTTTTGGTATCAGGTAATGCTGTCCTCATAGAATGAATTTGGAAGTTTTTCTTCCTTTTCTATTCTTTGGAATATGTTGACAAGGGTAGGTATTAATTTTTCTTTCACTGTTTGGTAGAATTCACCTGTGAAGCCATCTGGCCCTGAACTTCGGTTTGTTGGAATTTTTAAGTTACTGATTCAATTTATTTGCCAGTTATCAAGTGTGTTCTATTTAGTTTTTATTTCTATTTCTTTTATTTCTAAATAGTTTTTATTTCTATTTATTTAGTTCTATTTAGTTTTCTATTTCTTCCTGTTTCAGTTTTGGTAGTTTATATGTTCCTAGGAATTTCTCCCATTTTTCCAGGTTATCCTTTTTGTTGGCATTTAATTTTTAATAATTTTCTCTTATAATTGTATTTCTGTAATGTCAGTATTTCTCCTCTCATTTGTGATTTTATTTATTTTGGTTCTTTTCTGTTTGATAAGTCTGGCTAGGGGTTTATCAACTTTATTAATTTTTTCCAAAGAACCAGCTCTGGTTTCATTGATCTTTTCTACTGTTGTTTTAATTTCTGTATCATTTACTTCTTCTCTAGTCTTTATGATTTCCTTCCTTCTGCTGGCTTTATACTTCTTTTGTTGTTCTTTTTCTTTTTTTTTTATTTTTTTTCTTTTTTATTTTTTAATATATGAAATTTACTGTCAAATTGGTTTCCATACAACACCCAGTGCTCATCCCAAAAGGTGCCCTCCTCAATACCCATCACCCACCCTGCCCTCCCTCCCACCCTGCCCTCCCTCCCACCCCCCATCAACCCTCAGTTTGTTCTCAGTTTTTAACAGTCTCTAATGCTTTGGCTCTCTCCCACTCTAACCTCTTTTTTTTTTTTTTTTTCCTTCCCCTCCCCCATGGGTTTCTGTTATGTTTCTCAGGATCCACATAAGAGTGAAACCATATGGTATCTGTCTTTCTCTGTATGGCTTATTTCACTTAGCATCACACTCTCCAGTTCCATCCACGTTGCTACAAAAGGCCATATTTCATTTTTTCTCATTGCCACGTAGTATTCCATTGTGTATATAAACCACAATTTCTTTATCCATTCATCAGTTGATGGACATTTAGGCTCTTCCCATAATTTGGCTATTGTTGAGAGTGCCGCTATAAACATTGGGGTACAGGTGCCCCTATGCATCAGTACTCCTGTATCCCTTGGATAAATTCCTAGCAGTGCTATTGCTGGGTCATAGGGTAGGTCTATTTTTAATTTTCTGAGGAACCTCCACACTGCTTTCCAGAGCGGCTGCACCAATTTGCATTCCCACCAACAGTGCAAGAGGGTTCCCGTTTCTCCACATCCTCTCCAGCATCTATAGCCTCCTGATTTGTTCATTTTGGCCACTCTGACTGGCGTGAGGTGATATCTGAGTGTGGTTTTGATTTGTATTTCCCTGATAAGGAGCGACGTTGAACATCTTTTCATGTGCCTGTTGGCCATCCGGATGTCTTCTTTAGAGAAGTGTCTATTCATGTTTTCTGCCCATTTCTTCACTGGGTTATTTGTTTTTCTGGTGTGGAGTTTGATGAGCTCTTTATAGATTTTGGATACTAGCCCTTTGTCCGATGTGTCATTTGCAAATATCTTTTCCCATTCCTTTGGTTGCCTTTTAGTTTTGTTGGTTGTTTCCTTTGCTGTGCAGAAGCTTTTTATCTTCATAAGGTCCCAGTAATTCACTTTTGCTTTTAATTCCCTTGCCTTTGGGGATGTGCCGAGTAAGAGATTGCTACGGCTGAGGTCAGAGAGGTCTTTTCCTGCTTTCTCCTCTAAGGTTTTGATGGTTTCCTGTCTCACATTCAGGTCCTTTATCCATTTTGAGTTTATTTTTGTGAATGGTGTGAGAAAGTGTTGTTCTTTTTCTAGCTCCTTTAGGTATAAGCTTAGGTTGTTTATTTGTGATTTTTCTAGTTTCTTTTTTCTTTTCAGTATATGAAGTTTATTGTCAAATTGGTTTCCATACAACACCCAGTGCTCATTCCAAAAGGTGCCCTCCTCAATACTCATCACCCACCTTCCCCTACTTCCCACCCCCATCAACCCTCAGTTTTTACTCAGTTTTTAAGAGTCTCTTATGCTTTGGCTCTCTCCCACTCTAACCTCTTTGTTTTTCCTTCCCCTCCCCCATGAGTTTCTGTTAAGTTTCTCAGGATCCACATAAGAGTGAAACCATATGGCATCTGTCTTTCTCTGTATGGCTTATTTCACTTAGCATAACACTCTCCAGTTCCATCCACGTTGCTACAAAGGGCCATATTTCATTCTTTCTCATTGCCACGTAGTACTCCATTGTGTATATAAACCACAATTTCTTTATCCATTCATCAATTGATGGACATTTAGGCTTTTTCCATAATTTGGCTATTGTTGAGAGTGCTGCTATAAACATTGGGGTACAAGTGCCCCTATGCATCAGTACTCCTGTATCCCTTGGATAAATTCCTAGCAGTGCTATTGCTGGGTCATAGGGTAGGTCTATTTTTAATTTTCTGAGGAACCTCCACACTGCTTTCCAGAGCGGCTGCACCAATTTGCATTCCCACCAACAGTGCAAGAGGGTTCCCGTTTCTCCACATCCTCTCCAGCATCTATAGCCTCCTGATTTGTTCATTTTGGCCACTCTGACTGGCGTGAGGTGATATCTGAGTGTGGTTTTGATTTGTATTTCCCTGATAAGGAGCGACGTTGAACATCTTTTTATGTGCCTGTTGGTCATCTGGATGTCTTCTTTAGAGAAGTGTCTATTCATGTTTTCTGCCCATTTCTTCACTGGGTTATTTGTTTTTCGGGTGTGGAGTTTGGTGAGCTCTTTATAGATTTTGGATACTAGCCCTTTGTTCAATATGTCACTTGCAAATATCTTTTCCCATTCCGTTGGTTGCCTTTAGTTTTGTTGGTTGTTTCCTTTGCTGTGCAGAAGCTTTTTATCTTCATAAGGTCCCAGTAGTTCATTTTTGTTTTTAATTCCCTTGCCTTTGGGGATGTGTCAAGAAAGAAATTGTTACGGCTGAGGTCAGAAAGGTCTTTTCCTGCTTTCTCCTCAGGGTTTTGATGGTTTCCTGTCTCACATTCTGGTCCTTTATCCATTTTGAGTTTATTTTTGTGAATGGTGTGAGAAAGTGGTCTAGTTTCAACCTTCTGCATGTTGCTGTCCAGTTCTCCCAGCACCATTTGTTAAAGAGACTGGTTTTTTTTCCATTGGATGTTCTTTCCTGCTTTGTCAAAGATGAGTTGGCCATACATTTGTGGGTCTAGTTCTGGGGTTTCTATTCTATTCCATTGGTCTGTGTGTCTGTTTTTGTGCCAATACCATGCTGTGTTGATGATGACAGCTTTGTAGTAG
The DNA here is from genome assembly GCF_024362965.1 of Panthera pardus. Lineage (NCBI taxonomy): Eukaryota > Metazoa > Chordata > Mammalia > Carnivora > Felidae > Panthera > Panthera pardus. The sequence continues at coordinate 70,889,349 of NW_026526810.1, read as the reverse complement.
AGGCTAAAGTCTGGGATTGTGATGCCTCCTGCCTTGGTCTTCTTCTTCAAAATTACTTTGGCTATTCGGGGCCTTTTGTGGTTCCATATGAATTTTAGGATTGCTTGTTCTAGTTTCGAGAAGAATGCTGGTGCAATTTTGATTGGGATTGCATTGAATGTGTAGATAGCTTTGGGTAGTATTGACATTTTGACAATATTTATTCTTCCAATACATGAGCATGGAATGTTTTTCCATTTCTTTATATCTTCTTCAATTTCCTTCATAAGCTTTCTATAGTTTTCAGCATACAGATCTTTTACATCTTTGGTTAGATTTATTCCTAGGTATTTTATGCTTCTTGGTGCAGTTGTGAATGGGATCAGTTTCTTTATTTGTCTTTCTGTTGCTTCATTGTTAGTGTATAAGACTGCAACTGATTTCTGTACATCGATTTTGTATCTGCAACTTTGCTAAATTCATGTATCAGTTCTAGCAGACTTTTGGTGGAGTCTATCGGATTTTCCATGTATAATATCATGTCATCTGCAAAAAGTGAAAGCTTAACTTCATCTTTGCCAATTTTGATGCCTTTGATTTCCTTTTGTTGTCTGATTGCTGATGCTAGAACTTCCAACACTGTGTTAAACAACCGCTGTGAGAGTGGGCATCCCTGTTGTGTTCCTGATCTCAGGGAAAAAGCTCTCAGTTTTTCCCCATTGAGGATGATGTTAGCTGTGGGCTTTTCATAAATAGCTTTTATGATGTTTAAGTATGTTCCTTCTCTCCCGACTTTCTCGAGGGTTTTTATTAAGAAAGGTTGCTGAATTTTGTCAAAGGCCTTTTCTGCATCGATTAACAGGATCATATCATTCTTTTCTTTTATTAATGTGATGTATCACATTGATTGATTTGCGAATGTTGAACCAGCCCTGCATCCTAGGAATGAATCCCACTTGTTCATGGTGAATAATTCTTTTTGTATGCTGTTGAATTCGATTTGCTAGTATCTTATTGAAAATTTTGCATCCATATTCATCAGGGATATTGGGCTGTGGTTCTCTTGTGATTTTTCTAGTTTCTTGAGGTAGACTTGTATTGCTATATACTTCCCTCTTAAGACTGCTTCTGATGCATCCCAGAGATTTGCACAATTACGTTTTTATTTTCATTTGTTTCCTTGTACTTTTTACTTTGTTGTTTGATTTCCTAGTTGTCCCATTCATTTTTTAGTAGTATGTTGTTTTACCTCATTGTATTTTCGGTCTTTCCAATTTTTTTTTATTGTCGTTGACTTCTATTCTCACAGCATGTGGTCAAAAATTGCATGGTATGATTTCAATATTTTTGTATTTATTGAAGCCTGTTTTGTGGTCTAATAAGTGATCTATTCTGGTGAATGTTCCATGTGCACTTGAAAAGAATGTGTATTCTGATATTTAATATGGAATGTTCTCACTATATGTTAAGTCCCTCTGTTTCAGTGTGTCATTCAAAGCCATCATTTCCTTGTTTATTTTTGGTTTAGGTGATCTGTCCATTGATGTAAGTGGGTGTTAAAGTCCCCTACTATTATTGTATTATTGTCGATGAGATCCTTTATTTTTGTTACTGTTTTATATATTTGGAAGCTTTCATATTGGGGACATAAATATTTATAATTGTGGTAACTTTTTGTTGGATTGTCACCTTTAGAATTATATAATGCCTATTTTTTCTCTTTTTACAGATTTCGTTTTAAAGTCTAATTTTTCTGGGGTGCCTTGGTGGCTCAGTAGGTTGAGTGTCCGACTTCACCTCAGGTCATGATCTCGGGGTTTGTGAGATTGAGTCCCATGTCTGGCTCTGTGCTGACAGCTCGGAGCCTGGATCTTGCTTTGATTCTGTGTCTCCCTGTCTCTCTGCCTCTCCCCTGTTCATGCTCTGTCTCTCAGTCTGTCTCTCAAAAATAAACATTAAAATTTTTTTTAAAAATGTCTAGTTTTTCTGATATAAATATTGCTACTCTGGCTTTCTTTTGACATTCATTTGTATGATAAATGTTTCTCCACTCCCTCATTTTCAACCTGTGGGTGTCTATAACGAGTCTCTTGTAGGCAGCATATATATGGGTCTTGCTTTTTTTTTTTTTTTAATTCATTTTGACACCCTGTGTCTTTGGTTGGAGCACTTAGCCCATTTACATTCAAAGTAATTATTGATAGATATGTATTTATTGCCATTTTATTTCTTCTTTTGTTGTTGTTTCTGAAGATTTTCTCTGGTCTTTTCTTGTCTTTGTCACTTTTGGTCTCCTTTGAACTCAGTGAGTCTTCTTTAATATTTCTTGTAAGGCTGTTTTAGTGGTTATGAACTTGTTTAGTTTTTGTTTTCTGGGAAGCTCTTTATCTCTGTTTCTGGTCTGACTTATAGTCTTATTGGATAGAATCTTCTTGGCAGTAGATTTTTTCTCCATTAAGCACATTGAATGTATCATACCACTCCGTTCTGGCTTGCCAAATTTCTGTTAAGAAATTTCCAGGTAGCCTTATGGGATTTCCCTTGAAAGTTAAGGCCTTCTCTTGTCTTGCTGCTTTTAGGATTTTCTTTTCCTTTATTGCTATATTTTATAAATTTGTTTACAGTGTATTTTGATGTGGGCCTGCTTTTGTTGATTTTGATGGGAGTTCTCTGTGCTTCCTGGATCTGCATGTCTGTTTCCTTCCCCAGATTAGGTAAGTTTTCTGCTGTTATTTCTTAAAATAAAATTTCTGTCCATTTTTCTCTTCCTTCTTCTCCTGGGACTCCTGTAATATGAATGTTGTTATGTTTGGTGGAGTCACTGAGTTCCCTAAGTCTGTTACTGTGTTGCATAATTGTTCCTTCTCTTTTCTCTTCATCTTTATTATTTTCTGTTATTTTGTCTTCTAGATCACTAGTTTGTTCCTCTGCTTCTTCTAGCCTGTCGTTCATTGCATCAAACCTGTTTCTAATGTCATTTATTGTATTCTTCATCTCTGGTTGATTCTTTTTTTTTTTTTTTAACTCTTTTATCTCTGTGGTATGAGTCACCCTCATGTCTTCTTTTCTAAAGCCCAGTGAGTATCCTTATGATTTTTGGTTTAAATTATCCATCAGGAATGTTTCTTATACCTGTTTCACTTATATCTGTCTGTGGCACTATCTTGTTCTTTCATTTGGAATAAATTTCTCCATCTTGGCATTTTGTCCCTGTCTTCTCTGTGTTAGAAAGCCAATTATGTCCCCTGCTCCTGAATGTAATGGCCTTATGAAGAAGAGGATATATAGTACCCAGGGCCCAGTGCTTCAGAGAGTGTTTCTGGTGTGTGCTGTGTGCACTCTGCTGTTGTGTTTGGGCTCCTCTATCCTTCATGCCACTCATCTGCTGCCGCTCTCTTTGCCTACTGGGCAATGTTTGTCCCTGGCCTGATTGTGGTGAGTTTTAAATAGGTGTGCTCTGGTCTGGTTGTGAAATGAAATCTGACACCAACTCCGCCAGATCTGAGGACCTATAAACCTCTCTGGTCAGGAGATGTTGTGTGGGCAGGGGTTTGTGCTAGTTTTCTGCAGGGAGGGCCTATACTGGAACTGAGGCAAGCTTGATTAGAAAGGTCAGCACCACCAGAGTTCAGGGCATGGGTCTTGGTATAAGCAAGTTGGATAGCCAGTGTTAATGCTTTGCTGCTTCCCTCAGGTGGCTCTCTGTTTAGATTGAGGGGCAGGCAAGGGAAATGGTACTAGCCAGCTCCTTTGTTTCTGGAGAGGTGTCTCTGAATGCTGCCCCTCAGAAACAAGCTCTGAGAAGAGTGAATAATCTCCCCACTCTGTGCCCCCAGTGTTCTTCAGATCACTGTTTCCACTGTTTGCATGCTGTCTGCTCCTCTCTTGTTTGCCTACTTTTTCTCCAGGAGCAGGGCAGTGCCCTCTGAGCTCTATCCCAGCTAAGGCTGCTCACCTTTAAACCAGGATTTAGCCCTGATAGTTGCAAGAACTCAAAAAATTCGACCCCTTTTGTTTTCTAAGCCAATGACTTTGGGGAAATGTTCTCCTGTGTGCTGCTCTCTCTCTTGCTTGGTCTTCTCTATGACCACAACTTCTTCCCCTCAGTAGCACTTGTGATCTTTTTCTCTCCTAAACCACATCTGCACTTCCTACCTTCTTCAATGTGGCCTCTTCTCACTCTTTAGTTGTAGAGTTTGTGGAGTTTGTTTTGTTTGTCTTCAGGTTGATTTCTGAGCTATTTGGGATGATTTGAAAGTTATCTGGTTGTGTTCCTAGTCTGCCTTCATCTTCCTCTAGGTGTCTTATGTATTTTTAACTTCCATTATTGAGTTCTTCATCTGTGATTCGTTTTCTGTCTCTTTGTTAAGAGTCTCTCTGAGGTCCTCTACTCTTTTATCAAGTCCAGTGGGTAAATTTCTGAGCATTGCTTTATTTTATTTATTTTTAATTTTTTTAAACGTTTATTTATTTTTGAGACAGAGAGAGACAGAGCATGAACAGGGGAGGGGCAGAGAGAGAGGGAGACACAGAATCTGAAACAGAATCTGAAACAGAATCTGAGCGGTCAGCACAGAGCCCGACGCTGGGCCCGAACTCACGGACCGTGAGATCATGACCTGAGCCTAAGTCGGATGCTTAACCGACCGAGCCACCCAGGTGCCCCCTGAGCATTACTTTAAATTATGTATCAGTCATATTACTTTTCTCCATTTGACATAAATCTCTTGATGTGATTTTGTCTTTTTCTTTTATTTGGGACATATTCTTCTGTCCCCTCATTTTGTCTGTCTTTGTCTGTTTCTATGTGTTAGAAAAGTCAGCTGTGTCTTTTGCTCTTGAAAGTAGTATTCTTACGAAGAAGAGGTTCTGTAGTGCCATGCAGTGAAATGATCCCTGTTCACCAGAACCTGGAACTTCAGTGATCTCTCACATGTGTGTTTGTGTGCCCTCCTATTGTGGCTCAGCCAAATTTTGCCTTGAGTCCAATCATCTGAGGTGATACTCTTTGCCTGTTGTGCGCTGGGTTTGGTCCCTGTGTTGTTAGTGGGCCGGTTTGAGTCTGTACTGAGATTGACTGGAGTCAGACAAGGCATTTGCCAGAGAGGCAGTAGCACTGAACTGTAGCATGCTTCCCCTGTGTTATCCCCTGAGAAACATTTGTTGATGGGCAAGCCTTCAGTCAGACCAATTGTCTGATCCTAGCCTACTGTTTGGATCAAAGTGGGAGTGTTCTGTGTGGTTATCTTCCTCTTTGCCCAGGACTGGAGTGACTTGGGAATGGTGCTGGCCCATTTGGGCTGTTTGCACACTGCCAGGCTTGTGTCACCACTTTGGATGGGCTCCAGCCAAGAGCATATTGGAGGAGGCAGGTCACAAGAGAACATGGGGATGAGGCATGCTGTTAGAAGGTAGATGGAGAGTGTTGGTACTGTGCTGGTTCCTTCAGGTGCCCCTGTATCTAGACTGAGGGGAAGGAGCAGCAAATGCTGCCTATAAACACTTAGGTTTCTTGGAGAAATCTCCTGGGGATCCTTGCCCCTCCAGAACTTGTTCTGAGATTAGTAAACAGATCTGCCTTTTATACACCACAGGGGTTTTTCAAACTGCTTCTGCTATGCTGTATCTCCACAAGGGCTGTTTGTTGTGCTTTCTCTTTAAGGGTGGGGACTCAGTTTCCTCTCATTCTGTTGCTTCTCCCAGAGCCCACAGCATTTATTTTTAAAGCCCCAGGTATTAAGCTCTACTGACAGTAAGAACACATGAAGTTATGCCCCTCTTGTTTTCATAGCCAAATGTTGTGGGTATTTCTTTCCCCAGGGGTGGTGCCTCCATGCCTGGGGTGCTTAATGTGAGGGTCTGTTTCTGTCCCCTCTCCACGCAACCTTTGTGTTTCTCCCTCCTGAGGACAATCTTGTGTGTCTGTTTATCTCTGACTGCATCTCTGATCTTCTTATCCTCTTTGATATGGCCTCTTCTTTATATCCCACTCTGGAGAGTCTGTTCTACCAGTCTTTGGATCATTTTCTGGGTTATTTAAACTGAAGTGGGTGTTATCTAGTTGTATCCATGGGAAGAGGTGAGCTTAGGATTCCTCTACTCCACCAACTTCCCCAGATATCTATTATAGTCTTTATTTTAAAGTCATTTTTTTTTCTGTCAGAGTATAATCATACCAGCTTTGTTTTAATTTTCATTGAATATCTTTTTCTAACTCTTCACTTTCAGTCTCTGTGTGTCCTTACTTTTGAAGTCAGTCTCTTGTAGACAACATAATAGATATGTCTTGTTTTTTATCCATTTAGCTACTCTATGTCTTTAAATTGGAGAACTCTTGTCCACTTACATTTAATTACTAATAGGTATGCATTCATTGCCATTTTGTTGATTTTTTTCTCACTTTTTTTTGTAGTTCCTCCTGTTTCTTTTTTCTTCTTTTTCCTTGCAGTTTGATGAATTTGTTTAGCATTATATTTAGTTTTCTCTTTTGTTTTCTTTTGTGTATTTGCTATAAGTTTTTGTTTTGTGATTACTGTGAGGTTCGTATATATCATCTTATGTATATAAATGTATTTTAGGGGCACCTGGGTGACTCAGTCGGTTAAGCATCCAACTTGGACTCAGGTCATGATCTTGTGGTCCTTGAGTTTGAGCCCCACGTTGGGCTCTGTCTGGACAGCTCAGGGCCTGGAGCCTGCTTCAGATTCTGTGTCTCCCTCTTTCTCTGCTCCTCCCCCACTCATGCTCTCTCTCTCTCTTTCTCTCTCTCTCTGTCTCTCAAAATAAACAAACGTTAAAAAATTAAAAAAAAAACAGTGAGCACTGGGTATTGTTTGGAAACCAATTTGACAATAAATTATATTTAATATAAAAAATAAATCAATTAAAAAACAATAAATGTATTTTAAGTTGATTAACAACTGAAATTTGAACACATTTCAAAACTCTGCATTTTTACCCCCTCCACTCCACATTTCATTTTTGATGTCACATTTATCTTTTTAATTTAAATATACTTTAGCCAATTATTATAGTTTTAATTTTATTACTTTTGTCTTTTAACCTTCACAATAGCTTTGTAAGTGATTAATCTATCTTTACTAGACTTTATATTTACCTTTTCCAGAGATACTTTAACTTTTGTATGTATTTTTATTTTTTAAATTTTTATTGTTATTAATAAGTGCCATTTCTATCTTGGTTTTAGAGTCCTTTTAATATACCTTGTAAGGCTCATTTAGTACTGATGAACTCCTTTGGCTTCTACTTATCTGGAAAACTCTTAATCTCTTCTTCAATTCTGAATGATAGACTTTCCAGGTAGAGTATTCTTGGTTGTTAGTTTTTTCCCTTTCAGTACTTTGAATGTATCATGCCACTCTCTTCTAGCCTATAATGTTTCTGTCAAAAAATCTGATAGCCTTTTGGTGTTTCTGTTACATCTAAAATTTATTTATTTTTTACTGCTTTTAAGATTCTGTTTAAATTTTCACATTTTAATTACAATGTGTCTTGGTGTGGATCCTTTTGGGTTCATTTTCTTTGTCTCTCTCTGGGCTTTCTGGGGAATGATAGGTGTTTCCTTCCCTAGGTTAGGGAATTTTTAGCCATTATTTCTTTACATGAGTTTTCTATCCCTTTCTCCCTCTCATCCCTTTCTGATCTCATATAGAGACCCCTTTAATATGAATATTATTCTGTTAGATGTTGTTCCATAGGCCCTTTATGTTATCTTCATTTTTTAATGTTCATTTATTTTTGGGAGAGAGAGAGAGAGAGAGAGAGAGAGAGAGAGAGAGTGTGTGTGTGTGTGTGTGTGTGTGTGTGTGTGTGTGTGTGTGTGTAAGGGGTTGGGCAGAGAGACAGGGAGACAGAGGATCCAAAGCAGACTCTGCACTGACATCAGAGAGCCAGATGCTTAACTGTCTGAGCCATGCAGGTGCCCCTGTTGTCTTTATTTTTCACAATTCTTTTTTTTTTTTTTTTCCTCAAACATGCTCTGTCTGGCTTAGTTCCCTTGCTTTATCTTCCATCTTGTTGGTCTCTTCTTCTGCTTCATCCAGGCTGCTGTAAGCCCTGTAGTGTATTTTTCAGTTCAATTATTATATTCTTCAGCTCTGTGACTTCCATTTGGTACTTGCTTCTATTTCCTATCTTTTCATTCACACTCTGATTATATTTATCCATTCTTATCCCAAATTTGAAGAGCATCTTTGTTCACTATTAGTGTGAACATTACTTTGAATTCTTTATTGGGTAGATTACTTATCTTTGTATAATTAAGTTCCTTTTCTGAGATTTTGTCTTGTTCTGTTCATTTGGAACATATTTCTCTGTCTTGTCATTTTGCTTGACTCTCTGTTTCTATGTATTAGGCAAACAGCTGCCTCTCCATCTAGAAGGAGTAGATTTGCATATGTGATAAACTGCCATTCAACATTACCCTACCTCTTGGTTGTCTCTGAAAACTTTAGGATTATCTAAGTCACCTGATTTATTCCTGATACGTCTCCATTGTTGAGGGTGTGCCAAGACCTGTGAGTGTTTCAAGGACAGCAATCTCATTTAGCACCTAGTTTTAGGCTGATTAGGAGCCAGATACTCAGCAGATTTTAAAGCTTCCAAATACATAAATTCCTCCAGGGCTGCTGGGATCCAGACCAGGAGATCTGTTGGGGTTTCCTGAGTAACAATTGCAAAACTCAAGCTCCCATATTACTCTATAAACTCCTCTCCAGGAAGTTTTGTCACTGTAGTGAAGCCAAGGAGGTACACAAGGTTGGTGTTACTCTACTTACCTACCTTGGGAACATTGCCTTAGTCTCTAGATGTATGGGAAACCTGAATCCTGTCCTTCAGGCTGAAACTCCAGGCTAGGTAAAAGGCCTTTTCCATGGAAGACTGGTCTTTTCATGTTTTAGTCTGCTGTCTGTGCAGTGCCCTGGGAGGTGATGGCCTGCCAGGAACTATCTTTACCATTGTTACATTCCTATGGAGCTTAGTAATGCCAGCCCCTTGGGCTTCCAGGGCCAGGCATTCAAGGGGCGTCCCTTGCATGGACTGCATATGCCTGCTCCTTAAGTAGGCAGCTGGATAGTTTAAGGGGTGAGACATGTTCACTGGCTTCAGAAAGGCAGCAGTAAATTGTCTTAACTGCTCCCCCTCCCCCATGGGCTTCAGGAATGCAGGAAGAGAGTGCCTTGTCTGTGTGTGGATGCCAAGTTTAGGCTGGGAACAGAATGCATGACAACTCACACTTGCCAGCCCCAGCCAGGGAGCCAAGGAATGTCGCAATTTCCATGCTTACTGACCTTAGCTAGGGAGAAGTAGAATGGAGTGGCCATTTGCTTTTATTTGTCCCAGCAAGAGCTCCAGAGCTGCAACTACCTCTGCAGTCCAGCTCCAGAAACCCATCTAGCCTGGATTTCCCTTACGTGTCTTAGCAAAGTGATGGGAGGCTTCTGTGTCTGAGCTCACCCTCCTGTGTTAGTATGGTAGATGGAAAGTAAAAAAATGGAATCTGCCAGTGCATCTGTCTCTGGGGAGTTTCAGCTGTCTCCTGCCCCTCTACCAGATGTTTTTAGATTAGTAAACATAATGTAGGTAGTTTTCAAACTGCTTTTTTGTGGCATATATGGGGTGAGTGAGACCCCATGTGAACGTTTTAAAAGAGTAATCTCCATTTCTTATAGCAATTTGGGTCTCCTGGACATCAGCTTCATTGGTTTTCTAAGCCAGTTGTTTTAGGAGCTTGTCTGTCTGGTGCAGATCCCAGGGGTTAAAGTGCCTTAGGTGGGGTACCAACCCATTGCTCCACCAGAAGAAGCACTGCACTGCTGAGATCCTTGCCTTACTATGTGTTGCTGCACCAGATTTAGAGTTTTTGTAAAGATTGTGTCTCTGCTTCTCCTACCTGTCTGGATTTGGTCTTTTTATCCATTATTGTGGAAAAGTAGTTCATCTAGATTTCATGTCTTTTGGTGTGCCTGAATGGCATAGTGAGTTAAACATCTGACTCGATTTCAGCTCAGGTCATGATCTCATGGTTTGTGAGATCAAGTCCCATGTCAGGCTCAGTGCTGTTAGGTTCGTTCTCTCTCCCTCTCCCTCTCTCTCTCCCTCTCCCTCTCCCTCTCCCTCTCCCTCTCCCTCTCCCTCTCCCTCTCCCTCTCTCTCTCTCTTTCAAAATAAATAAATAAATTTAAAAGAAATTTCAGATCCTCCTCGGAGGGAAATTATCCATATGTATTTGTAGGTTTGGTGAGCCCATAGAAGGAGGTGAATTCAGGATTTTCCTATACTGCCATCTTGAAGAATTCCCCCAAATAATAGATTTCTAAAAAGACTTTTAAAAAGCCTTAAGGAAAAGTATAGGAGATTTATAGTCTTCTTTTCCCAAATTATTCATTGTAATAATTATTGAATAGTTATAACTAGAAAAGACTTAAAACTGACACAACCTAAATATTTGGTAATAATTGATAGGTTTATGGATATTGATTATAAAAGATTGCTACTAGGGGCACCTGGGTGGCTCAGTTGGGTAAATGTCTGACTTTGGCTCAGGTCATGATCTCACGATTCGTGGGTTCAAGTCTCATGTCTGGCAAGTCCCTCTGTGCTGGCAGCTCAGAGCCTGGAGCCTGTTTTGGATTCTGTGTCTCTCTAGAGGTCTCTCTGCCTTTCACCTGTTCATGCTCTGTCTCTGTCTCTCAAAATAAATAAATGTTTAAAAAAAAGAAAAGATAGCTACTAAACATTTACATATATTCATATATATTATATCTATTTGACACACACACACACATATATATATATATACACACATGTGTATATATATATATATAATATTTTTAAAAATGTTTATTTATTTTGAGAGGTAGAGGGGGAGTGTGCATGCCTGTGAGTGGGGGAGGGGCAGAGAGAGCACAAATCCCAAGCAGGCTCCACACTGTCAGCATGGAGCCTGACTCAGGGCTTGATCTCACCAACTGTGAGATCATGACCTGAGCCAAAATCCAGAATCAGATGCTTAAACTAACTGAACCACCCAAATGCCCCATATATATAATCCTTCTTATAAAAAGTTTTTGAAGTTTATTTATTTATTTTGAGAGAGAGAGAGAGAGAGAGAGAGAGAGAGCAAGGAGGGGAAGGGCAGAGAGACAGAGGGCAAGAGACATTCCCAAGCAGGCTTCGCATTGTCAGCAAAGAGCCCTCTGCTGGGCTCAGTCTCACGGACTGTGAGATTACCACCAGAGCCAAACCCAAGAGCCTGATGCTTAACTGACTGAGCTACTCAGATATCCCTATAACCTTGATTTAAGAAAACAGATACAAATTATAGGTAGTAATGTTCATTTGACATTAATCATCTCCTAATATTCTACCATGTTTGTAATGTTAAAATATAAGATGAGACATATAATCGCTTGTAAAAAGCAGTATTGTAGGGGTTAAAAGTAATTCCATGACATAATTGTGTAACAATTATAATAATCATGAATGAAGAAATTTTGAGAAATTTGATAAAGGATTTTAAAAAATGAATCATGTGAAGAAGAAATTAGATTGAATTGTTCTATAAAGGTGAAGGTATTTATCTAAAGGAGCATATTGGGACAGTAACCTTCACTTTAAGACAGTCTATGAAAAGTACTCAGCCAGAGGCCTTTAATGTAGCCTAAATCTCTCCAGTCCCAATTTAAGTAGAAAATCTTTGCAGAATTGATGATTAAGCAAAAATCACCAACATTGAATATAATGTTAGGTAATCTGTGAAGATTCAATAAACCAGTAACTTTAATAGACTGGTCTACCAGATGAATCAGCCTTAACTATGATAAATGCAGATTTCTACCTCACTTTGGGCTTTTGAATTAGGATCTCTGAGGGCAAAGCCCAAGAATCTCTCTCAATAAGGAGCACCTTAAGTAAGTCTGATTTACTTCATAACTTGAAATCCACACAATAAATACTTATTATCTGAGAGATTTTAGTTTAGAAGATAGTATATAGAAGAAATTATCTCTACTGATTTCTTCTAGTACCATCATTCTTGAGAGTTAAAGACAAAGTATATTATTACTGAAAACCATAAGCTGAAGTGTCTGGCTAACTTTTTCTTCCAAAGCAGTTGAAGAAAGTAAGGTAATATGAAATTAAGGAATTTACTCCAGTAAAAAGTATATAACTTAATTTATTTTGAGATAAAGCATAAAGGTCCACTTGCTTTTGATAAAAATGATGATAGTTTGTATCAAATTTTATGTATCAATTTAGTTCACCCTTTACTGTCACAGAGAAGTGGACATTAAAAGATGTGTGCTAACTAAAATAAAAATCTAAAACTACAACTTGCCCATATCGAAATTGCCAAGGAAAATCCATTCACATATATTGTTTTATCCTTACTTATAAAGAACATGAATTTGGTGGTAGTTATACTTTAAGCAGTAGTTAAATTCTGAAACAAGAATTTAAAAATAGCTAATCCAGTCCACATTTCCTCCTCTATTTGCTCTTAGATATCTATGACTACATAAAAAGGAATGGAAAAGGAAGAGGTATGATGCTTTTAGAAATGTCATCTTTGTTCGCAGATCCTTTCTTGATTCTCTCTTACAGGGACCTTTCTAATTTGGATTCCTCAGCCATCACCTTTATGTAGATATGCTCCACCTTACATCTCGTCTCATTCTCTCCTGAGACATGATGCCGCATCGCCAAAGAGCATTTCCACTTGCTTATCTTTTTATTATTTTATATTCAGTATTCAACTAGACTCATGACCTTCTCTCCCAAACTTACATGTACTTTTAGCTTGCCTCTTTCTGTTAATGATAGCACTATTCTTCAAAGCATACGGCCTCTAAATCTTGAACTAAACTTTGTTGTTTTTTTCTTCTTCTCTATGGCCAAATCCCTCCTATCCTCAGTATGATTAATCAATCACTACATCCTGATGATTTTTTTCTTAGTCTCTAACATTTGTATTTTACTTTTAATTCCTCTATTTCTGACTCTATTTCAGTCTTAGTCATCTCTTACCTGGACTATTGTGCCTCCTGTATTAGGGTTCTCTTATAGAATTAAGAGCTTGATAAGAATTTTTTAAATAGGAGCATCGATATCTGTAAATAAGGAATACGTATGTATGCACATAACTATAACTATTTATATTTAAATATATATGTATGTCTCTGTGTATGTATGTTTATATATGAGTCAGCCTTGTTTCCTCTCTTTCCTCATTCTCACATACTATTTCTATTTGAGTTTCTACAGGCTCATAACTTATTCTCCAACATTTTTTACTGTTATAACCCATCTGTATTGCCATCTCTCATTTCAACAATAATAAAATTTTTTTCATGCTTCCATACTTGAACTTGTAATCCATGTAATACACATAATGATTATGCCCTACATCAAACTTCCCATAGTCTTTTAAAGAAAATACATTTTTGTCTTTATCTATAATTTACTACATGCTGTCCTCTTTTCTACATCATTTTTTATTAATTTGTTTTATTTTTTATTTTTTTAAATTTACATCCAAATTAGTTAGCATATAGTGCAACAATGATTTCAGGAGTAGATTCCTTAGTGCCCCTTACCCATTTAGCCCATCCCCCCTCCCACAATCCCTCCCATAACCCTCAGTTTGTTCTCCATATTTATGAGTCTCTTCTGTTTTGTCCCCCTCCCTGTTTTTATATTATTTTTGTTTTCCTTCCTTTATGTTCATCTGTTTTGTCTCTTAAAGTCCTCATATGAGTGAAGTCATATGATTTTTGTCTTTCTCTAATTTCACTTACTTCTTTGACCTCATGTCAAGTATCTCTCTCTGGACCATGTTGTTTTTTTTTTTTTTTTTTTTTTTTTTTTTTTTTTTTTTGTTGTTGTTGGGTTTTTTTGTTTTTTTTTTTTTTTTTTTTTTTTTTGGCCATACTGGCTTTTCTTCACTTTTTAAAACTTCATTCTCATATCCATAACTGGAAGGCCTTCTCCAGAGATATTTGTGTGATTTGACCACTTCTTGTTATTCAATTCTTTCAACTGATGCTTCCTTAAGACATTTTTTTCATGACTGTTTTTTTCCTAAAGTGGTCAGCACTGCACTTAGAGTCAATGTAATATATTCCATTTTGTTTTTAGATTTTTGTATTTTTGTAGCATTTACCATTGATGAAAATGTATCATCATGAAAATGATCATAATCTTCATAACATGTCTCTCCAAACTTAAATGGTTAACCTCCAAGAAAGAGGGAGGGGCATTAGTGCCTAGAATAATATTCAACATATATTAGGTATAGGAAGGTAGCAGTTTCATTGGGCATATAAAATAGAAGAATGGATATTATAAAGCCTCATTAGAACTGTAAGATCTCCGTCTATAAAAAGTCTTGCTGGATTCTTAATTGAGGGTTTGATTGAGCAGAGGTCCTTAGGTTTTCTAAATCTGGACTGGTTAGAACTCTTTTTATAAGAGGTGAGTGTCTTGGTTCATGTGAATAATGAAAACATCTCCAAATTAAAAAAATTTTTTTCCAAGTATTCTCTTAAAAAGTCTTTCTTAGGAATAGTTACTTCATGAAACACAAGTAAATATTAAATGTGAACAATTTAATATTCAGATATAGAGAAGTATGTTGTATCTCTTAGTAATGACACACATTTATGTGGCAATGCCATGTGTCAGGCCCTCTTCTAATAACCTTATGTATTATAACTGACTTATCTCCCAACTCTTCTTGAAGAAATTGCCATTAATCTTCTGTTTTACAGGTGAGGAAGTGATATACAGAGTTCAATACCTTGTCATAGCATACAACTGCTAAGTGCAGATAGCTTCAGAAACTGTATGCTTAACCACTATGCACACTGCCTCCCTCTTCTTAAACCACAGTAGGGTAAAGTAAAAGGAAATCAAGATTAGATAATGAGAAAGAATAATGGAACCAAGAGTACAGAAGCTAAAATTTGAAACAATAAATAGAAGAGTAGTGATATACAAACTTGGGAAACATTTCTAGATCACATACAAAATGGAGAAAAAATAATGAAAAAGAGTAGAGTGAGGATATTTGACAATGGAGAACAAATGAAAATCATAAATATTAGCTATTATATAATCAAAGCCAGCACATGAAACAGGAATTATAATTAATATGAATGGGAAGAAACAGCAGTTAATCATATTTCAAATCTCACAAAGACCAGATGGACTTTAGACACAGTTCACTGTGTTACAAGATAATTAAAAGAAAAGGAACACACACACACACACACACACGCACACACACACACACAGACTTCTAAAGATTTTTGAATTAAAGAAATATTTACTTGAAAGAAAATAAAGACAGAACTTTTTAAAACAATACATGATAAAGATAAAACACTGTTGTCATAGCTTTCAGTGAAAAATGATTGTGGCCCAAAAATTGTTTGTAGCTAGCTCCGTTACCATTCAGATATTATAATAAAAAAATAACTCAAAAGACATTTATGTTTTGATTACTAATTGGTAAATCAAAATAATTTAAGAATAAATGTAGCAAAGATGTTAGAAATTTGATAATATGCATTGAAATCAATTAAACATATAAGTGCTTGATTAAAATCATTAAGCTCTAATTTAAAAATATGGGTGCTGATAAGCACAAGTAATTCCTATAACTTTGTAAAATATTTAATATGAACAGACTTAAAATTATAAAAATACTTTGTTCAGACATGTTTAAGAGTATTTCGTTTTTGGTTTAGAAATATTATGATGTAGGAGTATGACCTAATACTTCTTTAGTTCTTTAGTTCTTATGAAATTTATAATAAAAACTGTTTTGCCTTACACTAGTCTATAATCCTAGTTTTTACCCTGTTTGTGTATACTATAAAAAATAGGTTTTCGTCCTTACATGTTACACATATATGTTAGCATGCTACAAATAACAAGATACTATGGTAATATGGCCTAGACAATAATGATTTTATTGTTGTTGATGTTACAAGAAACCTGGAGGGGTGCCTGGGTGGCTCAGTTTGTTAAGCTTCTGGATTGGGCTCAGGTCATGATCTCACCATTCGTGGGTTTGAGCCCCATGTTGGGCTCTGTGCTGACAGCTCAGAGATGGGAGCCTGCTTCAGATTGTGTGTCTCCCTCTCTCTCTGCCCCTCCCCTGCTTGCACTCTGTCTCTATCTCTCTCTTTCAAAATAGTAAATAAACATTAAAGGAAAAAGAAATTTGGAGACAGTGGCTCCAGTGTTGGGCCAGGGATTCAGTGCCATCACATCTTGAAATCAATTATATGGTGTTTAAGAGTGTAGTCCTTCCTATATTAAGAACCTGGCCCCAATTCTATCTGGAAATATGGTGTCTCTAAACTTGACTTTCCTCATTTATATAATTACAATAATAATAATACTCCTTTAAGTTTTTTTATAAAGATTAATGATAAAATGTCTGGCACATAGTAAGCAAGCAACACATGATAACTATTATTATTTTTAATATTGTTGGTAGTAGTAATAGTAGATAAAATATTGCTGAACTAAAGATTAATGTTTAGTGAGTAATGTAATAATGACCAAACAAGGAAACAAATATTTTAAATAACTTATTCAAATTCTGGGACTATTGAAAGGTATACTTTAGTTTCAAATATGTATTACTAGATATTTATAAATAAACTGCATTTTTTTTGGTGTGGAAAAATGAAAATCAGAGTGAACTCTATTATCTAACTCTGTAATTAAATAATAAATGGAAAGAGAAACATTTTTTTTTAATTTATCAGATAAGGTTAATTAAATGAAAGTTAATGAAATTTTCCTGTCAGTTTCATTAAATATGTTTAAATGGGTGGAGAATAATAAATCACAGCAATGCAGCAAAGTCGAAAGCAATGAAGTATAGTACCTGAGTTGGCTGACTGGGGTGATAGCTGTCAACCATATTCCTTATGCTATTTGATAGAAGTTTCTCATGTCACTATTTCAGGTACTCCAGTGCCTCAACTTTCTAGTAAATAAAAATTACTCCCTTGAGGTAGAGTCTTCTTTGCGTTTTTTTTTAAATGTTTATTTTTGAGACAGAGACAGAGAGAGATGAAGCATGAGTGGGGGGAGGGGCAGAGAGAGAGGGAGACACAGAACCCGAAGCAGGCTCCAGGCTCTGAGCTGTCTGTACAGAGCCCGACATGGGGCTCAAACTCACAAACCGTGAGGTCATGACCGGAGCTAAAGTCGGAGGTTTAACCGACTGAACCACCCAGGTGCCCCAAGTCTTCTTTATGCTTTTACAATAACAATTCCATCTTCCTTTGTAAGAAGATTCTGACTTTATTCTGGGGAGCAGTGTGCCCAGTTAAATGTCAATATTCCAGCTTCTGCTATACTTGAAGGTAAACAATAAAACATGAATAGAAATTATTGAGTTGTACTCTGAAAGCTTATTAAGAGTGGTGCACACAGTAAGCACATATGCTTTTTTTGATGCCCTCCTCAACCCAGCTGTGCTCACAATCCAGACAGGATTTCTGGAATTCAGCCATCATCTAAGACTCTACTACTGCATTGAGCAGAAACTCCCTGGGCTACGAATGGTAGAGCACAAGTATAGTGGGAGGCTATGTCCCTGATTTCGCATGGTTCTGCTATAACAATTGAGAATTGCCTGGTTTTTGTATTAGGAGAAAGAGAAACACTTAGAGTGTTCAAATCTTTGATATTTATGATATTTAGTCCTAGAATTTATTGCACTCACTTAAAACACCAAAAGTGTACAACGAAAAGACAAATGGTCTATCTCTTTGGAAAAGCATCATTTTTTAATAACAGCACTTTATACCCGCCATCTCTTTCTTATTATGTCGACTGTCAGGTTCTTCCTCTTCTAAAATTTTTGATTTCTGATTTCTTTATTTCTGTAGTTAAAGTATACTTGCACGATGTGGTGAGAATGAATGAGATAATTAGGTGTGAAAATACTTGTCACTATTAAGTTTACTTGGAAACTTAGTAGTTTTAAGGTTATAGGAACTGGGGATAGTGGTGGTCAAGATAAATGTGGAGAAGATAAAGTGTTCTTAGTCAAACTCTCTTGTTGTATTCCTGTTTCATTCTATAACTATGTCTGCCCATAGATGCATGATTGACATTTGAAATAAAAGATGAAAAGAAAATGAGGTAAAGAATGAGAGGGGAAGGGAAGAAATATAGTCAGAGATCTTCCACAAGATAGTTTCTATGGCCTTTTGTAGCAACGTGGATGGAACTGGAGAGTGTGATGCTAAGTGAAATAAGTCATAGAGAGAAAGACAGATAACATATGTTTTCGCTCTTATGTGGATCCTGAGAAACTTAACAGAAGACCATGGGGGAGGGGAAGGAAAAAAAAAAGAAGTTAGGGAGGGAGCCAAACCATAAGAGACTCTTAAAAACTGAGAACAAACTGAGGGTTGATGGGGGGTGGGAGGGAGGGGAGAGTGGGTGATGGGTATTGAGGAGGGCACTTGTTGGGATGAGCACTGGGTGTTGTATGGAAACCAATTTGACAATAAATTTTATATTAAAAAAAACAAAAGATAGTTACTATGACAGATCCATTTACATATACAAGTAGCACCTGCTTTCTGAATGTTCCTGTTACACCACTTCTGTTTTATGAAGGACCTACCTTAGTATGGTAACAACTTTTTTCTATAAAAGTAAAATCTTCTTTGGATTTCTTTTGGTTAGAAAAAACAGGGGTGCACCTGGGTGGCTCAGTCTGTTAAGCATCCAACTTAGGCTCAGGTCATGATCTCATGGCTCACTTCTTTTGTTCAAGCCCTGCATTTGGCTCTCTGCTGTCAGCACTGAACCTGCTTCAGATCCTCTTGCTCCCTCTGTCTCTGCCCCTCTTCTGCTCAAGCTCCTTTTCTGTCTCTCTCAAAAATAAACAATTAAAAAAAAAAAGGAAAAAGAAAACACAGGTACCAAGGTAGGTCTTTTGTAAAAGCTAGTGGCATAATGTAAACTTTCAAAAAGTAGGGGATACTCTTCTTTGTTTTATGACATTTTGGCTTAGGGTTTCTTGAGAAAGTTTTCAGAAGGATGTTCTACTTTCTTTCAGCTAATGGCAGAAACCTGTATTTGCTTCCTTTTTTTTAACCTGTACTTTCTTATTTAATCTTTACAATACCCCCAAAAGATAGTTATGTTCTCATATTAAGAACATCAGGAAATGAAGTTTCAAATATGTTAGTTAACTTGCTTACGTTTGTATAGCCAGAATTGGAAGCCCAGGTCTTTCTTTTCACTATGTGATTTTTAATATTATATCAGTTTGGATATAATGATAAATAATTTCATGTCCTAGCAGATGGATGTTCTAATTGTGATTTATTTGGTTACAGTAATTGCTTCACAATAAACAATTCGTTAAAAAAATCTAGTCTCTATTTTTGTCAGTTGACTCTGTAAAATAGCAGCTAATATTTGTATTTCACAGAGTACTTCTGACCAGTTAATTATTTATGAGAATTTTACTGTAGTCAGAAAAAAGAAAAAAAATGACAAATCTGTTAAACTATTGTACAGTGTCAAATGTGTGGTGGCTATCGAATTCCTTGGACGGTGATTTCTATTTACTATCTGATATTCTACCATGTAGTTATGAGATGGCACTCAGAGATAGGACTTCCTGAAAAAGTTAAATTGTAGCTACTTGCTCATTCTAATGTCATCATGAGGATCAAAAAAAAAAATGAGTTTTTTCTGTTCACAGATATGCCAACATATTGGAAGTACTTCAAAAAGAGAAACTAAGTAAATTCTGTGGCTCTTAAAATGAGCCATAGAAGGAAATGCCTTAAAAATACTGAGTTTTAATGAACATGGTATTTTATAATTTCCAAGGGCTATCTCATATATATTGTCTCATTTAATTCTCACAAACCCATGAAATATATGTTCTAACGATAGAGATGAAGAAATTGGAAACAGAAAATTGAGGGACTTTGTGAAGATCACACAGATAGTAACTTATACATAACTTGGATCCAAGTCTTTTGACCCAACTATATCTTGAGCATTAAGATCATGTGGCAGAACCTCTAGAAACAATGATTCTTTGTCAAACATATTTAGTTCTAAATTACTTTATTTTATTTTTTTAATGTTTATTTTCAAAGAGATTGCACATGTGTGAGCAGGGGAGGGGCAGAGAGAGAGAGAGAGAGAGAGAGAGAGAGAGAGAGACAGAGGCTTCATGCTCAGTGTGGAGCTCAATGTGGTGCTAGGTCCCACGACATGGAGATCATGACCTGGGTTGAAATCAAGAGTCAAACACTCAACTGAATGAGTCACCCAGGAGCCCCTGGAACATACATTTTAGTGCACATGAGACAAAATAAAAATTTATGTAACAAAGCCATTCAGAATTCAAACTCTATGGGTACACTGTCTGGACTTAAGTCCCAATGGCCCTACTTATATAAGGTTTATAATTTAGTGGGTTTCATGTTTACTAATCTAGAAAATGGGAATAAAGCAGTAATTGTCTCCTTATGTCTTAAGAGAGATGAAACTCAGGATTCTTCAGAGATGGAGTGAGGTAGTAGAAGCAAATTCTAGAAGAATAGTTTCCTCAAAGTAAGCCTTTGATAAATGTTATTATTTAATAGGAATACTGACATTTCTTTATTTTTGATTTTCAGTAATTCATTTAACACATAAAAGGATGCCTAAAAAGTTGCCTAAAATGTGATCTCTTTCTTCTATTATAACTTGGTCTGGTGGCAGATTTGCAATGGACTGTCAGAATAGAGGCAAACCACAAGACTCTATAAAGATTCTGAATTGCTTGTAGGACAAGTATTAGTTACTTAGGCTGTAACAACAAAGTACCACAAAATGGGTGACTTAAAACAACAGACATTTATTATCTCACAGTTCTGAAGGCTAGAAGTCTAAAATCAAGGTGTCAGCAGGGCTGTGCACCTTCTGTAACCTGTAGGTAAATTCTTCCTTGCCTATTCCTATCTTAGGGTACCTTGCTGGCAGTGTTTGGTGTTCTTTGTCTTGTAGGTGCATCATTTCCATCTCTGCCTTTGTCCTCACTTGGCATTTTCACTGTGTCTGTCTCTCTTCATTTGGTGATTTTATTAGGATACCAGCTATCTTCAGTTAGGGGTCCATTCTTTTCCAGTATGACCCCATTTTAACTAATTACATCTTCAGTGACCCAGTTTTGAAATAAGGTCTTATTTTGAGATACAGAAGATTAAGAGTTCACTATACCTGTTTTAGGGTGTGAAGGGAGGCACAATTCAACATATAACAAAGTTTGAGTTTTCCTGGGAATGATGATGTTTAAACTGATAAATAACCCTGAAATGATGTCAAACTTCCTTATTCATATCAAATGAATTAGTATATCTATATTGCTTCACAGTAGTTCTTTATTTCTTTGTCTCTTATGACAGTTACCACATTTTAAAGAATAATTGCACACGTTTTGTTTAAAGAATAGAGTTTATTTTACAAATCAGCTTTATGCTTATATCAAAATTGAGTGGAAAGTACAGAGTTTGCCTTTCCCCACATGTTCCTACCACCCCCACTGTTAACATCCCACACCAGAGTGCTACATTGATAGATCATGATCCTACCTTGAACCTACATTGATACATCATGATCACGCAAAGTTTATAGTTTACATTAGGGTTTGCTTTTGATGTTGTCCATTCTATGGGATTTAATGACTATATAATGACATAGATCTATCAAAGTAGTTTCATACGAAATAGTTTAACTGCCTGCAAAGTCCTTTGTGTTCCACATATTAATCCCTGCTTTATCCCTAATATCTGACAGCCCCTGATATTTTTATTGTCTTTATATTTTTGCATTTCTGAGAATGTCATATAGTTGGAGTTATACACTATGCAGCATTTTCAGACCAGTAGTCACTTAGTAGTAGGTACTGAAGCTTTACGTCTTTTCATGGCTTGATGGTTCATTTGTTTTTAATGCTGAACAATATTTCATTCTCTGGATGTACCATAGTTTATTCACCTACTGAAGAACATTTTTGTTGCTTTGAAATTTTGGCAACTATGATAAAGCTGCTAAAATATCCATATACAGATAACCTTTGAAAAATGGAGGGGATCAGGGGTGCTGACCCCACACAATCCAAAAATCCATATATAAACTTTGACTTCCCCAAAACTTTACTAACAGCCTACAGTTGACTAGAAGCCTTACTGATAACATAGTTGATTAGCACACATTTTGTATGTTCTGGGTAATATATACTGTAATCTTACAATAAAGTCATAAAGAAGGGAAAATATATTGACAGCACTCTACATATATTTATAGCAAAACATTCTGTGCATAGGTAGACTGGGCAAGACAGGTAGTACAGCAGTGAGATTGGTCCTCCAATGGCCATATTCTGCAACCTGGTGGCCTTGGCTCAGCAGTGGTAGTTGCTCAGGTGTCAGCCTTGAGGCACATTATAGCTGTTCCATCTCCACTGGCCTGTGGCCATTGGCAGCTATGGCCACACACAAGTGTGTCGGACTCTGGGAGGTCACACAGCTACGGTGTCTTCACATGGAGGGTTCCATGCCCATCCTAAAGGGGTGTGAGGCTCCTGGCTGCCCCAACACAGCCCTGGAGAACTGGGGCAACATATGGGGAACTGGGGAGGGAGGCAAGCCAAGGAGTATGGGGCCCCCTGCCCAGCACTGACACTGCTCTCTGGGCATTGGGTTTTCCCTTTAGCCCAACCTCTTGCCAGCACTGAGTGCTCAGCCTAACTACTTTATGGGCATGGGGACAATTTGCAATCTTTCCCAATCCCAGGGCCCGCTGTAGCTGCTGATGGTTTTGGGGAGCCTCCCTGGGTACTCAGGCTCTATATGTGTGCCAATTGCTTTTGATTCAGTACCATAGAGACTGGGGTGAGCAGCTGCAAATAAATGTTTTATGGCTTCTGCTGTCAACTTTTAAAAAATAATCGTATGTCAGTGGACATTCATTGTCCAAACCTGTGTCGTTCAAAGGTCAACTGTTCAGGTTTTTGTGTGGATAGAATTGCCAATTCATTTGAATAAATGCAGAGCGTATGACTGCTGGCTCATATGGTGAGAGTATTTTTAGTTTTGTAAGAAGTACCAAACTGTCTTCCGAAGTGGCTGTACCATTCTGCATTCTCACCAGCAAAGAATGAGAGTTGTCCTTCCTGTTGATCCACATCCTTAACAGCAGTTGGTATTATCAGTGTTGCAGAAAATGGCCATTCTAATAGGTGTATAGTGGTATCTCATTGGTGTTTTAATTTGTATTCCCTGATAAGGAGCATCTTTTCATATGCTTATTTTCCATTTGTTTATCTTCTTTGGTGAGGGTTTTTAAAAAATATTTTGACCTTTTTTTTTTGTTGGTTTGTTTTGTTTTTTGAGAGAGAGAGAGAGCTGGTGACCAGGGGAGAAGGCAAGGGAGAGAGAGAAAGAATCTCAAGCAGCCTCCATGCTCAGCACAGAGTCCACTGCTGGGCTGCATCCCATGACTTTGGGATCATGACCTGAGACAAAATCATCAGTCGGACTTTTAGGTGACTGGGCCATGCTGGGGCCCCATCTTTGGCCCATTTTAAATTGGACTTTGTTTTCTTGTTGTTGAATTTGTAAGTGTCTTTGTATGCTTTGTATGACAATCCTTTATCAGCTGTGTCTTTTGTGAATATTATTTCCCAGTCTGTAGTTTATCTTCTCATTCTCTTGATACTGTCTTTTGCAGAACACTTTTTATTTTTTTTTAACATTTATTCATTTTTTGAGAGACAGAGAGAGACAGAGCATGAGTGGGGGAAGGGCAGAGAGAGAGAGGGAGACAAAATCTGAAGGAGGCTCCAGGCTCTGAACTGTCAGCACAGAGCCCGATATGGGGCTCGAACTCATGGACTGTGAGATCATGACCTGAGCTGAAGTTGGACATTGAACCGACTGAGCTACCCAGGCACCCTTTTAATTTTAGCACAGTCCACCTTATCAATGATTTTTTCATGGCTTCTGCCCTTGGTGTTGTATCAAAAAAACATCACCATACCCAACATCATTTAGGTTTTCCTCTAAGTTATATTTTAGAAATATTATAGTTTTGCATTTTACATTGATGTCAGTGATTCATTTTGAGTTAA
This sequence comes from Panthera pardus, assembly GCF_024362965.1. NCBI lineage: Eukaryota > Metazoa > Chordata > Mammalia > Carnivora > Felidae > Panthera > Panthera pardus. The sequence continues at coordinate 70,865,168 of NW_026526810.1, read as the reverse complement.
TTCTTTTTGTTTTTACATGTGGATGTCCACTTGTTCCAGCACCATTGATGGAAAAAAAAAACTGTCTTTACTCTGTTGTATTGCTTTTAATCTTTTGTCAAAGATCAGTTGCCTGTATTTATGTGGGTCTATTTATGGGCTTTCTAGTCTGTTCCATTGATTTGTTTTTCTACGTTTTTATGAATATCACACTGTCTTGATTACTTTAGCTTTTTAGTAAATTTTAAGTTGTATAACATCAGCCCTCCAACTTTGTTCTTCTGCTTTAATATCACATTAGCTCTTGTGGATGTTCTTCCATTTAAACTTTAGAATCATTTTGTTGGTATCTACAAAATAACTTGCTGGAATTTTGACTGCATTGAGTCTATAGATCAAATTGGAAGAACTTGCATCTTGATGCTATTGAGCCTTCCTATTCATGAACATTATCTCTCCATTTATTTAATTACTTGATTGCTTTTCTCAGGACATTGTTTCTTTCCTTATGTAATCTTGTATATATCTGATTAGATGTGCACACCTAAGTCCTTCTTTTCTTTCCTTTTCTTTCACTTTCTGTCTTTTTCTCTCCCTCTTTATTTTGTATGGGTTTTTAAATTTCAAATTCCCATTTTTCATTGATGGTATATAGGAAAGCAATTGACTTTTGTATATTAACCTTTAGCAATTTTGCTATAAAGCTCATTAGTTCCAGAGGGTTTTTTTGTTGATTCTTTGGAATTTTCACATATGATCATGTCATCTAACAACAAAGGCACTTTTTACTTCGTTATTCCCAATACGTATATCTTTGATTTCCTTTTCTTACTGCATTCATTAGAACTTCCAGTATAGTGTTTAAAAGTAGTGGTGAAAAGGGACATCCTTACCTTGTTCCTGTTGTTGGTAAAATGGATTTTAGCAATTTTTTAATGTTGAACCAGACTTACATATCCAGGATAAATCCCATTTGGTGGTATATTATCCTTTTTAAACATCATTGAATTTAATTTTCTAGTATTTTGTTGAGGATTTCACAACTGTGTTCATTAGTGATATTGGTCTATAGCTTTGTTCTCTTGTAATATCTTTGCCTGACTTTGGGTATTAGGATAATGCTGCTCCCGTAGAATGAGTTGAGTAATATTCCTTCTACTTTTATATTCTGAAGCAGAGAATTGTATGTAATTACACAGCATTAGTGTAATTTCTTCCTTAAAAGGCAGGAAAAATTCGCCAGTAAACAATTTTGGGCCTGGTCCTTTTAGTTTGGAAGGTTATTGATTTCTTTAATGAATATAGTACTACTCAGTTTGCTTTTTCATGTGTGAATTTTGGCAGATTGTGTCCTTCAAGGAATTGGTACATTTCATATAGTTTTTCAGATTTGTGGGTTTAGAGTTGTTCATAGCATTCCATATTACCCTTTCAACATCAGTGAGATCTGTAGTGATGTCCCTCTTGCGTTATTGATATTAACAATTTGTAGTGATTTGTCTCTTTATCTTACTTAGAGTTAAGCTGGTTAGAGGTTTATCACTTTTATTGATCTTTTCAGGAGGTCCCCTTTTAGTTTCCTTAATATTCTCCATTGATTTCCTGTTTTATATTTTAATGAGTTATGCTCTAATTTTTACAATTTATTTTCTTCTGATTACTTTGAATTTTATTTTCTCTTCTAGTTTTCTAATGGGAAAGATAAAATTATTAATTTTAGATATTTTTCTTTTCTAATATATGCTAACCTTTTAAATGCTAAAAGTTTCTCTCTAAGCATTGCTTTTATTGTATCCCACAGTTTGTTTTTGCTTAATTCAAAAAATATTTTTAAAAATCTTCTCTTGATATAGCTTCTCTGATCCATGTGTTACATGAACTGTGTTGTGTAACTGCAAGCATTTTGTAATTTTCTAATCTATCTTTAGATTTTCAATCTTGTTTAATTCTGTTATAGTCTGAGAGCAGAAATTACATTATTTCTATTATATTAAATTTGTTAAGATATGTTTTATGGCCCAGAAAGTGGTCTGTCTTGGGAAATGTTTCATGTGAGCTTGAGAAGAATGTGTATTTTGCTGTTGTTGGATGAAGTATTCCATACATGTCCATTATATCCAGTAGATTGATGGTGTTGATTTCAACTACGTCCTTATTGATTGATTTTCTGCCTGTTAACTCTGTCCGTTTCTGATAGAAGAGTTTTGAAATGTCCAACTATAATTGTAGATTTATCTATGTCTCCTTGCAGTTCTATCAGTTTTTGTCTTCAGTATTTTAATGCCCTGTTGTTAGTTGTATACGTGTTAAGTACCATATGTCTTCTTAGATAATTGACTCCTTTATCATTATGTAATCTGCCTCTTTCTCTGATAACTTTTCTTGGTCTAAAGTCTGCTCAGTCTAAAATTAATATACCTACTTCACTTTCTTTGGATTAATGTTAGTAGAGTATCTTTCTTCATTTATTCTCTTTTAATCTATATGTGCCTTTATATTTAAAGTAAGTTTCTTATGGACAACATATAGTTGGATTTTGTTTTTTGATCCACTCTATCTCTAGATTTTAACTAGTATATTAAGCATTGACATTCAAAATGATAACTGATGTAGTAGAATATGTAGTATACTTAATAATTTTTTAATTTCATTTTTTTCAAATTTTTATTTAAATTCTAGTAAGTTCGCATATAATATAATACTGGTTTCAGGATAAAATTTAGTGATTCATTACTTGTTACTAATTTTTTTGTTTGCTTTCTTTGCTCCTATTTTTGTCTTCAACTCTTTTTCAGTCTTTTGTTTTTATTTATTTCTTTTGTTAAATGCCAGGTTTGACTAGCAAACCCTGGGGCTGCAGATAACCGATTACTCCATACTCCTGAATCAGAGGAAGGAGAGGGCAAGGGGGCCAAGCGCTCTAGTGGCAATGGCTCCAAGAAAAGCTCTTCTCCAGTTTTTTTTTAAATTTTTTTAACGTTTATTTATTTTTGAGACAGAGACAGAGCATGAACGGGGGAGGGGCAGAGAGAGAGGGACACACAGAATCGGAAGCAGGCTCCAGGCTCTGAGCCATCAGCCCAGCGCCTGACACAGGGCTCCAACTCACGGACCGCGAGATCGTGACCTGTGCTGAAGTCGGACGCTTAACAGACTGAGCCACCCAGGCGCCCCATCATCTCCAGTTTTTATTGAGAATCTTATCAGTACATTTCAAGGGGTGCAGGGGAAAGGAATGTGTGGTTTCAAAAGCAAGAACAAAGCATAGTCGTAGATTCTCAGGGGAACAGTACAATCAGGGTAGTGAGTGATGTGCAGGCATACGTCACAGGGGCAGTGTAAATGTCATAGGAAGGGGTTTTGTTTTACTACTTTAGATGAAGCATTTACGTAATGGGAAAACATGTTGATTCACAGGCAAGGTGAGGCTGTCTTTAGCCTTGTCATTTCAAAGGAGATCCTCTTTTCCTGGTCTACTTTGCTACTTAACCATCCATTTCCCAGGCTGCAAACATTCCTTACTTAAGTCTTTTTTTTTTTTCAATTTTTTTTTCAACGTTTTTTATTTATTTTTGGGACAGAGAGAGACAGAGCATGAACGGGGGAGGGGCAGAGAGAGAGGGAGACACAGAATCGGAAACAGGCTCCAGGCTCCGAGCCATCAGCCCAGAGCCTGACACGGGGCTCGAACTCACAGACCGCGAGATCGTGACCTGGCTGAAGTCAGATGCTTAACCGACTGCGCCACCCAGGCGCCCCTTTTTTTTTTTTTTTTTTTTTTTTAATTTTTTTTTTCTTAAGTCTTAACCAGCCAGGCTCTATGAGCCTCCACAGTTAACATTATATATTTTTTCAAGTATAATTGGAATACAGTGTTACATTAGTTTTGGGTTTACAATATAATAATTCAACAATTCTGTACACTTTTAAGTTCTCACCAAGCTAAATGTTCTCTTAATTCCCTTTATCTATTTCGTCCATTTCCCTCCCCCCTCCCATGCCTCCTCCTTTCCTCTGGTAATCACTAGATTGTTCTCTGTTTTTGAGTCTGTCTGAGTTTTCTTTGTCTCTTTTTTCCTTTGTTTATATGTTTTGTTTCTTAAATTCCACATATGAGTGAAATCATGTAGTAGTTGTCTTTTTCTGACTTATTTAATTTAGCATTATATCATTTAGGCCCATCCTTGTCATTGCAAATGGCAATATTTCATGATTTTTTGTGGCTGAGTAATATTCCACAGTGTATGTTTATGTATCCATGTGTGTATATATATCTATACATATCTTCATTATTCTTTCATCTATTGAGAGACACTTTCATATATGGGCTATTGGTAAATAATGCTGCAATAAACATAGGGATGCATATATCTTTCGAATTAGTGTTTTCATTTTCTTTGGGTAAATACCCAGCAGTGGAATAACTGGATTATATAGTTATTTCATTTTATTTTATATTGATTTTATTTTTTGAGGAGCGACCATACTGTTTTCCACAGTGGCTGCACCAATTTACATTCCCACCAGCAGTCCTTTTTTTTTCCACATCCTTTCCAACACTTGTTTTTTCTTGTTTTTTTTTTTTTTTATTTTAGCCATTCTTACAGAGGTAAAGTGGTAGCTCATTGTGATTTTAACTTGCTTTTCCTGATGATGAGTGATGTTGAGGCATCTTTTCCTGTGTCTGATGGCCATCTGTATGTCTTCTTTTGAAAAATGTTTATTTAGGTCTTCTGCCCATTTTAATTGAATTGTTTGTTCTTTCAGTGTTGAATTATATAAGTTATTCATGTATTTTGGATATTAACCCCTTATTGGATCTATCATTTACAAATACCTTTTTCTATGCAGTAGGTTGCTTTTGTGTCCTGTTGATGATTTCCTATACTGTACAGAAACATTTTATTTTGGTGTAGTCCTGATATTTTAAAGAAGAGTTAATACTTACCCTCCTCAAATTGTCTTTTTTAAATCTTAATTGAGCATTTTATGATTCTATTTTACTCCTTTTTTAGCATATCAGTTGTAGTTTTGTTTTGCTATTTTACTTTTTTTAGTCATTACTGTAGAGTTTGCATTATGCATTTACAACTACTTGAAGTCTACTTTCAAATGATGCTGTGTCACTTTATGGATAGTGTACATACTTATAGTAACAAAATAATCCTAATTCTTCCTTCTCTTCCCTTTTCTCATGGCTGCTATTAATTTTGCTTATATATGGCTTCCATTTATTTCACTTAAACATTATATATACAAATAAATGTATTGCCATTATCTTGAAAAAAATGATTAAATCAATTAAAAATAAAAATAGAAATTTTTATTTCACTCTCATTTATTCCTTCTCTGATGCTCTTCTTTTCTTTATATAGATTGTTTTTCTGATTTATGTGATTTTCTGATTTATGTGAACCTTTTGTTTCGTTTGTTGCAAGGCAGGTCTAATAGCAGCAAATGTCCTCAATTTTTATTTATCTGGGAAAGTTTGTATTTTTCCTCTATTTTTCAAGCTTATTTCTTCAGTGCTACAATATTTTACTGGTGGACATACCACAGTTTATTCATCTGTTCACCTGTGGAAAGACATCTGGATTGTCTCCAACTTTTGGCAGTTATGAACAAAGCTGCTATAAATATTTTCTGTCAGATTTTTTTGGTATAACTAAAATTTCAGTTTATTTGGGTACATACCAAGGAATATGATTGGTACGTTACATAGTAAAAATATGTGTACTTTTGTAAGCAACACCAAAATATCTTCCAAAGTGGCTATACCATTTTGTATTTGCCTCAGGCGATAATTAAAAGTTCCATAATGGTACCTCATTGTTTTAATTTGCACTTACTAATGATGCGCTGTTGAACATCTTTTCATATGGTTACTTGGTATCATTATATCTTTTTTGGTGAGGTATCTGTTGAGAGTCTTTTGAGCACTTTTAAAAAATCATGCTTTTCATTTTCTTATTGAGTTTTTAGATCCTTTTTTCTTTTCTTGACTGAGTTTTTAGATTTTTACATATATTTTGGATTACAGTCCATTATCAGATGTTTCTTTCACAAATATTTTCTCCTATTCTGTGGTTTGTCTTCTTATACTCTTGATGTTTATTTTCTTACAATGCAAACTATAAAATTTCCCCCCAAATTGTAGCAAATGTAATTTAATTTAACTTTTGGAAAAAGGATCATTATAATCTATAAAAATGCCTGGCATAACTAGAGTTTACTTATTTTAGGGGTGCCTGTGTAGCTCAGTCAGTTAAGCCTCTGACTTCGTCATCTCACCATCTAGGAGTTCAAGCCCTGCGTTGGGCTCTGTGCTAATAGCTCGGAACCTGGAGCCTGCTTCAGATTCTGTGTCTCCCTCTCTCTCTGCTCCTTCCCTGCTCACGCTCTCTCTCTCAAAAATAAAATAAAAACATTAAAAAAATTAAAAAAAAGATTTTACCTATTTATTATTTTTATATATCTAAGTATTGTAATAAAATAAACATATTATTTTAAAATGTAATCTTTAGTTGAAAAGTATTAAATACTTCAGGTTCTAGGAATCAGAAGTGCCAAGTTTTGGAGTTACAGGAGCTATTAAAATAATACTAAAAAGAAAGAGTTTTAAATTTAAAGTTTTTAAATTTACAATGATGAAAAATCAATTATCAATAGAAGTGAGAGACAAAAAGTACTTGAATAATAAATAGAAGCATATTTGATAACTTTCAAGCATCCTTTTCATAGAGAATTATTTCTACACTTACCAAAACTTATCAGTTTCCAGTGAATTACATTAGATAAGCAGCAGTTTCAACTTTTATCTTGCTCACCTTCTGAAGGCAACAAATTACAGAGAATCAACAAAAAGAGACACTAGATGAAAAAAGGAAGAATGCATGTTAAATCATCATAACTCAATGAACTTGGTTGTATGGTTGAAACTGTATCACCTGATTATTTATTAATCCAATTTATATATCTAAAAGAACATTGGGAAATAAAAAAGAAATATTTTAATCAGAGGTTATATGCAGAATAGCAATTAGAAATACAATGTAATCTCTGTGAAAGCTCTGGAATAATTTAATCACGCTTATTCCCATTACTATTATTGACATCGCATAAAATGCACATCTTGATATCCCTTAGAAAAGGTGAAAATCCCCTGATAATATCTCAGCAATGAATGAGTGCAGTCAACCCCTAAGGAATTAAGATAAGATGCGAAAAGGTTATAAGAGTAGATCTCTTGAACATAACTGAGAAAGTAAATTCATTTACTGAGGTGCAATAAGAAATGAGCAGAGCACTATGAATAGCAGAATAAACAATCCAGAGACATAAAACTCAAGATGACACAAATTCTCTAAGCTATGAAACAAATTTCCTACACATTTTTTTCATTGATGGGTACAAGGGATTCCACTTGAAGAAATACCCTAGTTTGTGTCCATTGGTATCATCAAAGTCACACTTCTATAAAGAGGCATATCCCAAATGATGGGGCAAATAGTGAATCTGCTTACTGAAAAAATAACTACACTGAGTTTGTACAAAGATATTCCCTTATGCTTTTTGGATATGTAACCACTACTAAGTGAAATTTTACCTGATATGCAAACATAGAACACCACATAAGTAAGTATGCCTTATACATACATATACACATATGTACATATACACAGTATTACTTCTCTATTATCTGATAACTGGAGTTCCATTTTCTTTAAGAATCTGTCCCATATGAAGCCTGTACAGTGTAGGAATCCAAGACTGAGACTAGAGAATCAAAGAGTTCAAGAATGTGATAAGGACCTAGTGTAAGAATATTCGAACAGAGGCACCTTGGTGACTCAGTTGATCATCTGACTCTTGATTTTGCCTTAGGTCATGATCTCATGGTTTGTGGGTTCAAGCCCCATGTGGAGCTCTGTCTGACAGCACAGAGTCTGCTTGTGATTCTCTCTCTCCCTCTCTCTCTCTGCCCTCCTCAGTTTTCTCTTTCTCTCTCTAAAAGATAAACACAAAAAAACAATATTCAAACAGACTATCCAATGGGTTATTCTCCATCGTGGAGGGAAAAAGAAGTAATCTCAAAGAGATTTGTATGTGAGGAAATTTATAGGATAGATTCCAGTAGGATCAATCCTACTCTCTTCTCAGCAATAATATAGTAATATTCACAATAATTATATTCTGAATTTATCAGGTAGTGTTTAGAAGAGCAGTTACCATCCCATAGTAACAGAATAGTACCCAAAGTTCAAATTCCTTTAATTGTGAAAATTATACCAACCCTGAGATTTTTTTTTTAATTTACTTTACGTATATAGGTTTTAAAAGGCTGGGCTTCTGTGTGACCTAGGTGTAAAATAAAAACAAATCTTGTATTGTAAAATTGACATATTCTTAAGTTGGTTATAAATTATTTTGTAATATGGATCATTGATTTATATTTTAATATATAGAAATACTTTTAAAGTCTATTGTCTTACCTTGCTTTTCCTTATTTCTCAATGTTCATGAAAATTTTTAAAACTTTAATAGTGTGTCAAATGTTTTGCCGCATTGTCATTTTTTCAAACTCTATTATGTTTTCTAATTATAATATGTCTGACAAGGTCATGCAGTCCTGTGGTGCCCTCAGAACTTCAATATTATGTACTGACTATAGAAAGAACTCAATGATGGCTTCTTCACTCAAATGATAGGAAAAGCTTTATGAAAAGCACCTATAACTAAAATTTTGTTCATAATAAAGATGATAATGATCTTCAGTATTAGACTGTCTTGTTTTCAGCCTTTATACTTCTTCTAGCAACTGAGATTAGTCGAACTGTTTAACTTTTCTGTATAGCTCCACCAGCTGGTCTGTCCTTTTCTACTGTAAATACGATGTTACAAATAGGATCAACAAATAGGATGTTGATTCTATCCTGAGAAAACTCCCTCAATCTCAAAATAATTTGGGCCTGGATGATCCAGATTTCTTTCACAATTCCTTAGGCTCTTCATGAAATTTTAAAGCTGTCTGAATAATCCCTGAGTATAAACTTTGGAGAAGCCAATCATTTGCTAACTGGTATGGTACATCAGACTGAAACATTTGCCCCTGAAAATAGCTGCCCTCTTGCAACAACTCTGCTATTACTAGGTTTTCACAATCCCAGCTTTCCCGGATTGTGTGTGAATCTCACCTTCATTCCTCTGAAATCATCTCAGGAGTTCTCTTCAGGAACTTTTGTCTACCCTGAGGTTCTAGCCTTTGACTTTCAAATGCAGGCATTGCCTGAGTCCTACTTAAATCCAGTAACTCAGTGCTTACTTACACTGTTGCACTGGTCAGACTCTGCAATGTCTCATAAACATTAAACTCATTATCAAGGAATGTCCATCTAGCAACAGAGCTGGAGAGCTCTTACAAATCTCTTGATTGAGAGTTGTGAAGTTTTTAGTGTAAACACAGATCGCTCCATCAATCCTAAATACTCACACCCTGTTGCTTTGTGTATGAAGTGAGTGAGGGGTACACAGCAGAGGTGCAGGAGGTAAAAGGAAGAGGAAAGGGATTTCATTATTTTCTGCTTTTTCTTCTTCCCATGTTCCTCATTGTAGACTATCTTAATATTGCCATCCAGCCACTGGGATGACAAGCCTGGAAAAAGATTATGTCTAACACTGGAATATTTGATCATTAGTGATGGGAATTAGAGGTGAATTTTCTATGAAGAGCTACCTTGTACCTAAGAAGTACAGCAGCATCCTTACTAAAGCAATGAAGGGATGGCTTAGGTAGCAAATTGAGGCAACTGCTAAATTTTAAGTGTGTGAATATCATTTTTACCTGTGCGTATCACTCCCCAAATCATTTGCTAGCTGATGGGAAGAAGGGAATTGCTGTGGGATTATATAGACTCAAGACCAAAATAAAACAAAGAGTTGAGATCATTGAGTATAACTGTGAGAGGATTTTATAACATTACATGGTAACCCAAAATCATGAAGACTGAATTTATTTGTAGTTATTTATTAAATTAAAAAAACACATTTCTTAAAAGATAATTTATTTTTCATTTTTTAAATTTAAGATAATTTTTAAATTTATTTGATTTCTTAAAAATAATAATGAAACAAGGACAATAGATTGAGCCTTCTATCAGTGACGCAAGGGACTAGAGACTTGGTTGAAGCCTATACACAGTGTGGCCTAATAGATTTCCAATGTCATTTACTTAGCCAGTAGTCATAACTATAGTGCTTGGAGTTGGGCACACATAGGTGGCTGTAGATGGGAACTCTTGATTAATTTGGTGGCTTTGGTGAAGTGGTTCACCCTAACATCATTGGATAACCTGGACATATTTAAGAAATACTCTACGGAGATATGTGCATTGAATTATTTACTATTAGTTATATCAGGTTTTTAATGTGCGTATTTCCACGATAACAGTTTTGAGAACAGAAAGGATTCAGCCATAATATTAATAAAAGTAGAATATTTTGTTAATAAAATCCCCTAAATAAATTTTGTTATAATCTTTAGACTATATTAGAAATTATCTTTAGAAATATGTAGGAAAAAGATGTTCTAAATAAGACTAATCACCTTCAACTGAATATTCAACTCTCTCTCTATATATATTTTTATTTTTTTGGTAATCTAGAAAGCCATTCAAATAATTTTTTTGTAGTTGTTACAAACTTCCAACTGGTGAACATCAGCCCCAAATAGATGTTTTGAATTTCTCATAAGGGAATAATGGCCTTAATGTACACCTCATAGCTGTTGGACATAAAGTAGGTGCATCCTGGGTTGATTCCTCTCATGTCCATCTGCTTGGCTGGATGACTGCTCAGGGGCTGGTCACATCTTTGCCATGTGGCATAGGTTTCAATTTTGAGATAATTTACATGAGTAGGCTGAATTTGAATAACTGCAAACATCATGCAAATATTGGGCCATTTTTTTTTTCCCAGTGGTATTGTATACTTTCTTCATCCTGTATTCCAACTGAGATTCTACAGGTAAGTTTTTCTTTCTGAAGTCTTTTATTCCCATTCAAAAACATGGTCAAATTTTTGAATTTAGTATCTCTAACATAAGTAACGGATGATTCATAAACATAATATAAGATTATCTTACATATTTGGAGCTTATTGCTTTCACTTAAGAAGGCATTCACAGAAACTATGTCTTTGAAATTGACCAGCCTACCAAAAAGCGCATACATTAATAACTTCCTATTCCATATGTCATTAATTTAACATTATAAAATCTTTAAGATGTTATATGAATAGGAAACACTACGTCTCAGTAGCCAATAAAGTCATTGTTGCAAAGCTTATGAATTTTGCTCTTGGCTTGTAAATTTTGGAAATACCATAACACTTTCATTATGAATCTAATTATTTAAGATACAGTCTGAAGAGGCTGATTTTCACTCCAAAATAGATGACAACCAACAAATTGGAAACTCAGAATGTGTGTGTGTGTGTGTGTGCGTGCGCACGCGCGTGTGTGGTTCTTTAGTTTTTCCACACAGAGACTGTGATAAGGATATCAAACGAGACTGTAGGCAGGTGGGTTAGCCAAATGAGTGACAATCTTTCTAGACCTACACAATTATCACTGCTCTTTTTGCTGGTCTAAACAAATATATTCTCTTGACCATCTAATGAACATATTTGATAACTTTTCTTCTCAGGCATGTGTGGGGGTGACTAAAATGTGGAAGTTAAGTACAAAGTGTGAATGAGAACGCAAAAAGATTTATACTTAACTTTATTATATATATATATATATATATATATATATATATATATACACACACACACATGTATATATACATATTATAACGAAAGATTGTAATATACTTAAGGCTTTATTATAATGCAACATTGATACCTAAGAACTTTATTATTACTATATATACAGTATATATATATTTGGACTTATATACTTAATATATACTTATATATATATTATACCTGTTTATATATGTGTATGTATACTTAATATATATACTTATTTATATACTTAATGCTTTATTACTACAATGGAAGTACAAATTGTAGTTGTGATATTTTTAAGCTAAACTCTGATATACCCTTAGTTAATCAGAATTCTCAGAAGATGAAATATTCTTCAACTTTATTTTCTGGTGAGTTGAGGACTTTCTAGTCAGAAGCTCTCTTGTTGTAAATGGTCCAAATTTTTTCTTCGTCTACCTTGAACTTGATAAGAGTGGTAAGGTAAAGATAATAAACACATTGTTTAATGTTGGAGGGAGTTACAGTGTCTTTGAACTCTCAGTTTAAACATACACTCTCATTATGGTGTTCTGTAGATAGACAAGGTATATGTGACCCATTTTGATCTGAACTGAACTTTATGTGGGTCACATTATTGCTACATTTCTTTTTTACATGTATTTTTATTTTTATTTTTTTTCAATATATGAAATTTATTGTCAAATTGGTTTCCATACAACACCCAGTGATCATCCCAAAAGGTTCCCTCCTCAATACCCATCCCCTACCCTCCCCTCCCTCCCACCCCCCATCAACCCTCAGTTTGTTCTCAGTTTTTAAGAGTCTCTTACGCTTTGGCTCTCTCCCACTCTAACCTCTTTTTTTTTTTTTCCTTCCCCTCCCCCATGGGTTTTTGTCAAATTTCTCAGGATCCACATAAGAGTGAAACCATATGATATCTGTCTTTCTCTGTATGGCTTATTTCACTTAGCATCACACTCTCCAGTTCCATCCACGTTGCTACAAAGGGCCATATTTCATTCTTTCTCATTGCCATGTAGTACTCCATTGTGTATATAAACCACAATTTCTTTATCCATTCATCAGTTGATGGACATTTAGGCTCTTTCCATAATTTGGCTATTGTTGAGAGTGCTGCTATTAACATGGGGTACAAGTGCCCCTATGCATCAGTACTCCTGTATCCCTTGGGTAAATTCCTAGCAATGCTACTGCTGGGTCATAGGGTAGGTCTATTTTTAATTTTCTGAGGAACCTCCACACTGTTTTCCAGAGTGGCTGCACCAGTTTGCATTCCCACCAACAGTGCAAGAGGGTTCCCGTTTCTCCACATCCTCGCCAGCATCTATAGTCTCCTGATTTGTTCATTTTGGCCACTCTGACTGGCGTGAGGTGATATCTGAGTGTGGTTTTGATTTGTATTTCCCTGATAAGGAGCGACGTTGAGCATCTTTTCATGTGCCTGTTGGCCATCCAGATGTCTTCTTTAGAGAAGTGTCTATTCATGTTTTCTGCCCATTTCTTCACTGGGTTATTTGTTTTTCTGGTGTGGAGTTTGATGAGCTCTTTATAGATTTTGGATACTAGCCCTTTGTCCGATGTGTCATTTGCAAATATCTTTTCCCATTCCGTTGGTTGCCTTTTAGTTTTGTTGGTTGTTTCCTTTGCTGTGCAGAAGCTTTTTATCTTCATAAGGTCCCAGTAATTCACTTTTGCTTTTAATTCCCTTGCCTTTGGGGATGTGCCAAGTAAGAGATTGCTACGGCTGAGGTCAGAGAGGTCTTTTCCTGCTTTCTCCTCTAAGGTTTTGATGGTTTCCTGTCTCACATTCAGGTCCTTTATCCATTTTGAGTTTATTTTTGTGAATGGTGTGAGAAAGTGTTGTTCTTTTTCTAGCTCCTTTAGGTATAAGCTTAGGTTGTTTATTTGTGATTTTTCTAGTTTCTTTTTTCTTTTCAGTATATGAAGTTTATTGTCAAATTGGTTTCCATACAACACCCAGTGCTCATTCCAAAAGGTGCCCTCCTCAATACTCATCACCCACCTTCCCCTACTTCCCACCCCCATCAACCCTCAGTTTTTACTCAGTTTTTAAGAGTCTCTTATGCTTTGGCTCTCTCCCACTCTAACCTCTTTGTTTTTCCTTCCCCTCCCCCATGAGTTTCTGTTAAGTTTCTCAGGATCCACATAAGAGTGAAACCATATGGCATCTGTCTTTCTCTGTATGGCTTATTTCACTTAGCATAACACTCTCCAGTTCCATCCACGTTGCTACAAAGGGCCATATCTCATTCTTTCTCATTGCCACGTAGTACTCCATTGTGTATATAAACCACAATTTCTTTATCCATTCATCAGTTGATGGACATTTAGGCTTTTTCCATAATTTGGCTATCGTTGAGAGTGCTGCTATAAACATTGGGGTACAAGTGCCCCTATGCATCAGTACTCCTGTATCCCTTGGATAAATTCCTAGCAGTGCTATTGCTGGGTCATAGGGTAGGTCTATTTTTAATTTTCTGAGGAACCTCCACACTGCTTTCCAGAGCGGCTGCACCAATTTGCATTCCCACCAACAGTGCAAGAGGGTTCCCATTTCTCCACATCCTCTCCAGCATCTATAGCCTCCTGATTTGTTCATTTTGGCCACTCTGACTGGCGTGAGGTGATATCTGAGTGTGGTTTTGATTTGTATTTCCCTGATAAGGAGCGACGTTGAACATCTTTTTATGTGCCTGTTGGTCATCTGGATGTCTTCTTTAGAGAAGTGTCTATTCATGTTTTCTGCCCATTTCTTCACTGGGTTATTTGTTTTTCGGGTGTGGAGTTTGGTGAGCTCTTTATAGATTTTGGATACTAGCCCTTTGTCCGATATGTCACTTGCAAATATCTTTTCCCATTCCGTTGGTTGCCTTTAGTTTTGTTGGTTGTTTCCTTTGCTGTGCAGAAGCTTTTTATCTTCATAAGGTCCCAGTAATTCACTTTTGCTTTTAATTCCCTTGCCTTTGGGGATGTGTCAAGTAAGAGATTGCTACGGCTGAGGTCAGAGAGGTCTTTTCCTGCTTTCTCCTCTAGGGTTTTGATGGTTTCCTGTCTCACATTCAGGTCCTGTATCCATTTTGAGTTTATTTTTGTGAACGGTGTGAGAAAGTGGTCTAGTTTCAACCTTCTGCATGTTGCTGTCCAGTTCTCCCAGCACCATTTGTTAAAGAGACTGTCTTTTCCATTGGATGTTCTTTCCTGCTTTGTCAAAGATGAGTTGGCTATACGTTTGTGGGTCTAGTTCTGGGGTTTCTATTCTATTCCATTGGTCTATGTGTCTGTTTTTGTGCCAATACCATGCTGTGTTGATGATGACAGCTTTGTAGTAGAGGCTAAAGTCTGGGATTGTGATGCCTTCTGCTTTGGTTTCTTCTTCAAAATTACTTTGGCTATTTGGGGACTTTTGTGGTTCCATATGAATTTTAGAATTGCTTGTTCTAGTTTCGAGAAGAATGCTGGTGCAATTTTGATCGGGATTGCATTGAATGTGTAGATAGCTTTGGGTAGTATTGACATTTTGACAATATTTATTCTTCCAATCCATGAGCAGGGAATGTCTTTCCATTTCTTTATATCTTCTTCAATTACCTTCATAAGCTTTCTATAGTTTTCAGCATACAGATCTTTTACATCTTTGGTTAGATTTATTCCTAGGTATTTTATGCTTCTTGGTGCAATTGTGAATGGGATCAGTTTCTTTATTTGTCTCTCTGTTGCTTCATTGTTAGTGTATAAGAATGCAACTGATTTCTGTACATTGATTTTGTATCCTGCAACTTTGCTGAATTCATGTATCCGTTCTAGCAGACTTTTGGTGGAGTCTTATCGGATTTTCCATGTATAATATCATGTCATCTGCAAAAAGCGAAAGCTTGACTTCATCTTTGCCAATTTTGATGCCTTTGATTTCCTTTTGTTGTCTGATTGCTGATGCTAGAACTTCCAACACTATGTTAAACAACAGCGGTGAGAGTGGGCATCCCTGTCATGTTCCTGATCTCAGGGAAAAAGCTCTCAGTTTTTCCATTGAGGACGATGTTAGCTGTGGGCTCTTCATAAATGGCTTTTATGATCTTTAAGTATGTTCCTTCTATCCAGACTTTCTTGAGGGTTTTTATTAAGAAAGGGTGCTGAATTTTGTCAAAGGCCTTTTCTGCATCGATTGACAGGATCATATGGTTCTTCTCTTTTTTTTTGTTAATGTGATGTATCACATTGATTTGCGAATGTTGAACCAGCCCTGCATCCCAGGAATGAATCCCACTTGATCATGGTGAATAATTCTTTTTGTATGCTGTTGAATTCGATTTGCTAGTATCTTATTGAGAATTTTTGCATCCATATTCATCAGGGATATTGGCCTGTAGTTCTCTTTTTTTACTGGGTCTCTGTCTGGTTTAGGAATCCAAGTAATACTGGCTTCATAGAATGAGTCTGGAAGTTTTCCTTCCCTTTCTATTTCTTGGAATAGCTTGAGAAGGATAGGTATTATCTCTGCTTTAAACGTCTGGTAGAACTCCCCTGGGAAGCCATCTGGTCCTGGACTCTTATTTGTTGGGAGATTTTTGATGACTGATTCAATTTCTTCGCTGGTTATGGGTCTGTTCAAGCTTTCTATTTCGTCCTGATTGAATTTTGGAAGAGTGTGGGTGTTTAGGAATTTGTCCATTTCTTCCAGGTTGTCCAATTTGTTGGCATATAATTTTTCATAGTATTCCCTGATAATTGTTTGTATCTCTGAGGGATTGGTTGTAAGAATTCCATTTTCATTCATGATTTTATCTATTTGGGTCATCTCCCTTTTCTTTTTGAGAAGCCTGGCTAGAGGTTTGTCAATTTTGTTTATTTTTTCAAAAAACCAACTCTTGGTTTCGTTGATCTGCTCTACAGTTTTTTTAGATTCTATATTGTTTATTTCTGCTCTGATCTTTATGATTTCTCTTCTTCTGCTGGGTTTAGGCTGCCTTTGCTGTTCTGCTTCTATTTCCTTTAGGTGTGCTGTTAGATTTTGTATTTGGGATTTTTCTTGTTTCTTGAGATAGGCCTGGATTACAATGTATTTTCCTCTCAATACTGCCTTTGCTGCATCCCAAAGCGTTTGGATTGTTGTATTTTCATTTTCGTTTGTTTCCATATGTTTTTTAATTTCTTCTCTAATTTCCTGGTTGACCCACTCATTCTTTAGTAGGGTGTTCTTTAACCTCCATGCTTTTGGAGGTTTTCCAGACTTTTTCCTGTGGTTGATTTCAAACTTCATAGCATTGTGGTCTGGAAGTATGCATGGTATAATTTCAATTCTTGTATACTTATGAAGGGCTGTTTTGTGACCCAGTATATGATCTATCTTGGAGAATGTTCCATGTGCACTCGAGAAGAAAGTATATTCTGTTGCTTTGGGATGCAGAGTTCTAAATATATCTGTCAAGTCCATCTGAACCAATGTGTCATTCAGGGCCCTTGTTTCTTTATTGACCGTGTGTCTAGATGATCTGTCCATTTCTGTAAGTGGAGTGTTAAAGTCCCCTGCAATTACCACATTCTTATCAATAAGGTTGCTTATGTTTATGAGTAATTGTTTTATATATTTGGGGGCTCCTGTATTCGGCGCATAGACATTTATAATTGTTAGCTCTTCCTGATGGATAGGCCCTATAATTATTATATAATGTCCTTCTTCATCTCTTGTTACAGCCTTTAATTTAAAGTCTAGTTTGTCTGATATAAGTATGGCTATTCCCGCTTTCTTTTGGCTTCCAGTAGCATGATAAATATTTCTCCATCCCCTCACTCTCAATCTAAAGGTGTCCTCAGATCTAAAATGAGTCTCTTGTAGATAGCAAATAGATGGGTCTTGTTTTTTTATCCATTCTGATACCCTATGTCTTTTGGTTGGCACATTTAGTCCATTTACATTCAGTGTTATTATAGAAAGATACGGGTTTAGAGTCATTGTGATGTCCATACGTTTTATGCTTGTAGCGATGTCTCTGGTACTTTGTCTCACAGGATCCCCCTTAGGATCTCTTGTAGGGCTGGTTTAGTGGTGACGAATTCCTTCAGTTTTTGTTTATTTGGGAAGACCTTTATCTCTTCTTCTATTCTAAATGACAGACTTGCTGGATAAAGGATTCTCGGCTGCATATTTTTTCTGTTCAGCACATTGTAGATCTCGTGCCAATCCTTTCTGGCCTGCCAAGTTTCAAAAGAGAGATCAGTCACGAGTCTTATAGGTCTACCTTTATATGTGAGGGCACGTTTATCCCTTGCTGCTTTCAGAATTTTCTCTTTATCCTTGTATTTTGCCAGTTTCACTATGATATGTCATGCAGAAGATCGATTCAAGTTAAGTCTGAAGGGAGTTCTCTGTGCCTCTTGGATTTCAATGCCTTTTTCCTTCCCCAGTTCAGGGAAGTTCTCAGCTATTATTTCTTCAAGTACCCCTTCAGCATCTTTACCTCTCTCTTCCTCCTCTGGGATACCAATTATGCGTATATTATTTCTTTTTAGTGTTATCACTTAGTTCTCTAATTTTCCCCTCATACTCCTGGATTTTTTTCTCTCTTTCTCTCAGCTTCCTCTTTTTCCATAACTTTATCTTCTAGTTCACCTATTCTCTCCTCTGCGTCTTCAATCCGAGCCGTCATCGTTTCGATTTTATTTTGCAATTTGTTTAAAGCGTTTTTCAGCTCCTCCTGGCTGTTCCTGAGTCGCTTGATCTCTGTAGCAAGAGATTCTCTGCTGTCCTCTATACTGTTTTCAAGCCCAGCGATTAATTTTATGACTATTATTCTAAATTCACTTTCTGTTATATTATTTAAATCCTTTTCGATCAGTTCATTCGCTGTTGTTATTTCCTGGAGATTCTTTTGAGGGGAATTCTTCCGTTTGGTCATTTTGGATAGTCCCTGGAGTGGTGGGGACCTGCCGGGCACTTCCTCTGTGCTGTGGTGTATAACTGGAGTTGGTGGGTGGGGCTGCAGTCAGACCTGATGTCTGCCCCCAGCCCATGGCTGGGGCCACAGTCAGACTGGTGTGTGTGCCTTCTCTTCCCCTCTCCTAGGGGCGGCATTCACTGTGGGGTGGCGTGGCCCGTCTGGGCTATTTGCACACTGCCAGGCTGGTGGTGCTGGGGATCTGGTGTATTAGCTGGGGTGGGTAGGCAAGGTGCACGGGAGCAGGAGGGGCAGGCTTAGTTTGCTTCTCCTTAGGTGATCCACTTCAGGAGGGGCCCTGTGGCAGCGGGAGGGAGTCAGACCTGCTGCTGGAGGGTTGACTCCGCAGAAGCACAGCGCTTTTTTTTCCACGGAGCAAGCAAGTTCCCTGGCAGGAACTGGTTCCCTATGGGCTTTTGGCTGGGGGATGGGCAAGGGAGATGGCGCTGGCGAGCGCCTTTGTTCCCCAACAAACTGAGCTCTGTCATCCTGGGGCTCAGCAACTCTCCCTCCATTTGTCCTCCAGCCTTCCCGCTTTCAGAGCAGAGCTGTTAACTTATGACCTCCCAGATGCTAAGTCCCACTTGCTGTCAGAACACACTCTGTCCGGCCCCTCTGCTTTTGGAAGCCAGACTCAGGGCTCTGCTTGGCCTGCAGGCTGGCCCTCCGCCCCGGCTCCCTCCTGCCAGTTTGTGCAGTGCGTACCACCTCTCCGCCCTTCCTACCCTCTTCCATGGGCCTCTCGTCTGCTCTTGGCTCTGGAGACTCCGTTCTGCTAATCCTCTGGCTGTTTTCTGGGTTATTTAGGCAGGTGTAGGTGGAATCTAAGTGATCAGCAGGACGCACTGTGAGCCCAGCGTCCTCCTACACCGCCATCTTCCTGAACTCTATTGCTACATTTTAAATGTATTCTATACCAATCTTCCTCTTCATTTGAAAATTTTGTAAACATGATTTGATGTTCTATTTAGCTGCATTCTTATTGACTGAAGTTTCACTGAATTTTTTTAAAAAATGTTTTTGAAATTCTTAAATTTAAGTAGAAAAATAACTTTTTTAACTTGTAAAAAGATTTTTAAAATACCAGAATAATTTCACTTTGCTTGAATGGTTTGCAATAATGTTAATGCACCAAGTAGAAAATTGTCAAAGGGATAGGCTATGAAGGGCTGTATGAGATTCATTTTAGTCAAAAAAACAAAAAGCGCCAATTTTAATATTGTCATAATTGAGTTTGAAGTGTTAAGGAAAACTTTTCCATTAGAATTGTAAGAAAAAACTTTTTATAGATTTTTATTTTAAGGCAACATTATTAGTCATTTTAATGATGATGGTATAGTATGTTTAACAAGATATTTGATAATTTCCTGTGACCTTTGCTGAGAAAATTTTAAGTTGATAAAATAGAATATTATATGCATTTAAATATTTTTGTTTTTGTTGTGGTTGTCGGTTTTGTTTTTGTTTTTTGGTTTGTTTTGTTTCGTTTTTGAGAGAGAGAGAGAGTATGAGTGGGGAGGAGCAGGCAGAGGGGGAGACAGAATCCTAAGCAGTGTCCATGCTGTCAGCACAGAGCCTGATGTTGGGATTGAACCTGAAAAACTGTGAGATCATGACCTGAGCCCAAACCAAGAGTCAGAGGCTTAAATCACTGAACCACCCAGGCGTCCCCTCACCCCCACCGAGAAAATTAAAGCATATTTCCATACAGATACTTGTACACAGATATCAAAGCAGTTTTATTTCCAGTGGTCCAAAACAGGAAACAATGAAAACATCCATTAATAGGCGAATGCATAGACACATTTTAGTATAAAAATACAACAAAATACTATGTAGCCAAAACTTTTTAAAACTATTGATACATGCAATAATATATTTGAATCTGAAAATAATTATAAAAAGAGCCAGACACCTCCTTCCAATATTACAATCTGAATGATTGCTTTTATATAAAATTCTAGAAAATTCAAAGCTATCTGTAATGTCAGAAGAGAACATAGATCAATGATTGCCTAAAGTTGGTATGGAAACTGGGTGGGCAGAAAAGACAAAGGATTACAAAGAGGCATGAGGGAATTTGAGGGGGAGGTGGGATTTGCGAATTATTGTCATAGGAAGGAATGATTTTATGAATATTTATAGATTTCAAACTTACCAAATTGTACACTTTAAATATGTGCAATTTAATATATATCATTATACTTTAATGCAGCAATTAAAAAAAACAACAGGAAAGTCTAATATTGTCAAATATTAAAACTCTTTTCTAAAACTTGCATGAGCCTGTAAAATAAAAGAGAATATTGATACAAAATCAAAATTTTCCATATTGTAATGGTTACATTATAAATCATAGATGAAAGAATTCTCTGATTAATAATTATCTACCCATGTAAGATAAATTGGAAGCTTATCTCATTTTATTCAAAAGCAATTTCAAGTAGATTCAAAGGTTAAATATAAATAATGATGTTGAGAAAACATTTTGAAAAAAATGAGATTAATATTTATCTCTCTAGAAAAAATGGATGAATATTTATATGAACTCAGTGCTAAGAAACATTTCTGTAAGACACCAAAGGCGGGAATTATGAAGAAAGTTATTAATAGTTGTAGATATGTAAAAAATGGAAATTCATAAAACGTATATGAGCAAAAACATAATAAGCATCATCAAAAGGCTAAAAGGAAATTATATGCAACTACATGTCAGACATCTATTTAACATCTTCAGAATATAAAGTGATTTAATGCATCAACAGCAATTAAAAGCTAAAACTCTCATTAGAAAGGAGGTAAAGAATAGATACAGGCGATTTAAAGAAGATAAAAGAGAAATAGAGATGACTAACAGATGTGAAAAGAACATTTTCCAAAATATTGACAATCCTTATATCTTAGAATTCTAGTAGAGTATTTGTCTTAGATCTTATGACTGAATTCTAATAGCAAATAGTGTAATTTTTGAGCCAAAGCTGGGTGGATGGGGGAGGCATTCAGGGTCCTAGATGATTTCAACAGGGGTGGACACTTGGTTTCTTCTTTGATTTGGAAACTCTTTTATGCAACTTGTCAATTTAATGTGACTAGTCTTCCTTTTTGATGTGGATATATCTTTGCCACATCTCAGGTAGATTTCTCATACCTACCTCCACCTGTGGTATCTGTATCTGTTCAACTAAGCCAGTTCCCTGCAATTGATTTTCTTCCCTCAACATTTGAAATAACAGAATATAATATACTTAGCAGTGACTAAAGTAAACTGTATACCTCTGCGGGTCTCCCCCTCAACATATTTGCTCAAGATTGAGCATACAGTTTCACCTTTATTTAAAAACACAGCCATTGTAGAATGGTGTTCATTATTTCTTACTTGTCATACCCCTAGAAAATGTTTCTCTCTTTGCTTTTAAAAGCTGAAATTGCATAAATCCTCCTGTTGTTTGTAGATTAGCTGTAATTTATTCAGTGCCCAAAGGGTAACATAAGAGGATTAGCCAGAGTAGTACAGAAACAGGGACAGTCCTTCCAGCTTTGTTATGTTACAGCCATGCAGATGAAACCAAAATTAGGCCAAAGTGTCACCTCTTTTTGAGATTAACAGCATAACAAGTTTCCAACTTACTCTTCCTCACTCTTGTTTAATATGATTTCCTAAAACTCAAATCATTGTAAAACATAACTGCCAGCTTAATTGAAAGCTGACTATTTTCTATTAACACTTTTTTTCTAAATGTTTTATCTAAACATTTCTTGACACGGTGAGTATTCTAGTAAAGTGTTGAACAGAATTGTGCCTTGTAACCCTAACAACAGTGATGTCAGTATAGTACTTTTTAAATGAACCAATATTCAAAAACTGTGCTTAGATAGACTTGCTATTTCCTATGTCCCCATTGGCTATGTTTCTCCCTAGCTAAGAACAGGCATTCTATCAAAATGTGGTTAATAATTAAATGATTAAGTGGACGATAGGCTGATTTCCACAGACTATACCATGAAAAATACTGCATTTCAGAGTCTTTCACAATTTAATCTAGCATCAGAGTTCTTTTTAATCACTTTTGTTCCGACAGCAGTCATGATACCACTTCCTTTGTCCCTTTGCAAATTTGGCTAGAGCTATTTATTTGCTTATCACTTTAACTGAATTGGTACAATTACATATGTTGTATGAATTGAAGGTAGGTGATATTACGAATCCTATTGAGTAAATAAAAGAAATTTCAGAGCCACTACATGTTGGTGTCTAATTCATGCATGATATCAATCAGTCATTAATATGTCACACATCACTTTATAAAACTTTGCGCAAATTTTGAATGGAAGCTGTTTACCCTCCAGAGACTTATATTTCAACAGGAAAAAAAAATTCACGTGTTATTAAAATGAGAAAGTGCCATACTAACACTTAAAGGATGAGTGTCAGCATGTTGAAAGAAAAAGTGCAAAAGTAAGAGCAGAATACTCTTAAGAAATACTGTATCGTCAATGCTCTTCCTACCACAAGAACAAAAACTCAAAAGTAAAGCAATTTTGTGTGGAAAACACAGCATCAATTTATTTGGATTTAAAGGTAATTATTTACATTTGCATCAATGAGTTATTAGGAAATGTGATCCAAGCCTCTTGATAATGATAACTAAACATTGGCTAAAACTAGATGGCATTTGGGTGCTTACAAGCCAACAAATTCCAAAAGAAAAAGCAAATTCATAGCCATCAATCTGCCTTTTAGGGTAGCTTCTCCCTTGGAAGGATTTGCCAGATTCCTAAATATGTGACTAAGAGACTGGAAAGGGGAGTAGAGATACCCTGAACTTCAATGGCTCTATGAGATATGAAGAAAAAAAAATGGAGTCCCAGTTACACCAAGAAAGGATACTTCAGTTACACTAAAATGCTTTCGGTGAGGATTCTAAAAAGTAAAATCCTAGCAGTGAAGGCAAATCAGCAATCACATGCTCTCACAAAAAGGGACACCCTATTTCAGAACATTTTAATATGTATAATTTGGATGAAAGTATCCTCCATTGCTTTTGTTAGGTTGCCTGTGAAAGACAAATGTAATTTCTCTGTGGAGGAAAATAATATACTACCAGGCCTTGATTGATTCCATAGTTTTTCAAATATAGTGTCTATTATTTAAACTCAGGAACTTAACTAACTTAGAAAGTGACAATCCTTGTGGGGACACCAAGAAAAACAAAAGATAAGAGAAATAGCCAGAAAAAGATTTTGAAAAACTGTGCTTAATGCGTTCATTTAAATAAAAGATAAGATGGGGGTGCCTGGGTGATTCAGTTGGTTGAGCATCTGACTTCGACTCAGGTCACCAGGTCATGATTTCACAGTTCATGAGTTCCAGCCCCACGTCAGGCTCTGTGCTAGCAGTTTGGAACCTGCAGTCTGTTTCGGATTCTGTGTCATCCTCTCTCTCTGCCCCACCCCTGCTTGCATGCTGTCTCTCTCTCAAAAATAAATAAAGATTAAATTTTTTTTAAAAAAAGATAAGATTGAGAATATTGTCAGAGAATTAGAAAATGTAAAAAGTATAAAATGGAAATATTAGAACTGAAAAATACTATTACTGCAATACAGTATTCAGTGACTGCATTTAATTGTAAATCACTAAAGGGAAAAATAATAAACTTAAATGTAGATTTGAAGAAATTTTCCAGATAAAGCATGGGAAGAATAAAGGATATGAAATAAAGAGGACATATTAAAAGATGCAAAGGATCTTGTGAGAAGATCTAACATACATGTAATTGGTGTCCCAGAAGAAAAGCAAAGAGAAAATAAAGCAGAAGCAAGATAGCAGTTGGAAATCTTTCAAAACTGGTGAGAAAAATCAAATTGAAGACCCCTGATAACCTTAAAAAACCCATCCTAACCAAAACCATGGAAAACTGCCCAAGATAAAGACATATATTTAAAGCAATTAGAGGGAAAGAAAGAAAAATTATTTTCAAAGGAGCAAACAGTGTATTAGCTGATTTTGCATCTGAAACAATGGGACCTAAAAGATGATGTTATGGTATTTTCAAGTCCAGAATGGAAACGAGTAGAAATCTAAAATCTGTATCCAAGAAAAAAATCCAAAATAAATATATTTTAAGATATTAAAATTGGAGAGATTTAATAGCAGTTAACTTACATTAATAGAAATGTTAAGAGATACTACCTTCATGGAGAAAGAAAATGATTTCATATGAAGAGACATTGACAGATACAGAAAACAATGACTTTTAATGGAAAAGGGTAACTGTGTTCTAAAATCCAAAGGCATATCTACTGTATTAAGACCATATTGTTCAGTGCTGCATAAAATATAGAGGAAATTAAAATATAATGTAACAATATACAAGTTGAGGGGGATAAGTGAATTAAAGTGTTATTGAGTTTTTATACCGAAACATCAATTAGGATAAATAGAAAGTAAAGACTAGGATGCATATTTGCTTAATGGTAAGTTGACTAAACGCTTTAAGTAAAAGATGATGCTCACCAAACAATTAAAAAAAAAAAAACCTGCATGCTGTTTACCAAAGAGACATTTAAAACATAAAGATACAGAAGAAGTTGAAAGTAAAAGTAATGAAAAAACAGTATGTAAATACTAATGTAAAGAAAACTGAAACACTTATAATAATAACAAAGTATATACTGAGGCAAAAATACATTACCAGCAAAGAAGAAATTTCCTGAAGGTAAAAGGATCATTTCAGTAGGAATATGTCACACATTTAAATTTGTGTGGATGTATGTAAGGAGAAATATGCCAACTATAAAGAAATCCAAGACTTGCTTTCAGAAACAAGTGACACAAAATCAGTAACAATAAAAATGTTTGAACTAAATAGCAAACTTATACATATATATGTATATATATACGTATATATATCTCTATTTGTATATAGATTTCTGTATACAGATTACATAGTATTTTCAAATATACTGAAACATTCATACAAGGGACCATAGCTTGTGTCATGAGGTAAGTCCCAAAATTTCAAATTTAAAAAACATATATTTTTCCAAGCATACTTTGAACATTTACAGGAACAGTTTAATAACACAAGTCTCAACATTTCAAAGAATTGAAATTTCAGAGCAACTATTCTCATTGTGATGGAATTAGAAATTAGTAACTAAATTTTAATGAGACTATCCTTATGTGCTTGGTAATTTACTTCACATGTTTCCACCTTAGGCAACTAGTGTTGCAAATAATAAATAAAAAAAAAGAAAGTAGCAAATATTTTGAGGAAAATTATTGTTAAAATATTACATGTAAAATTTGCATGTAGGCTAAATAATATTCCTGTGTGTGTGTGTGTGTGTGTGTGTGTGTGTGTGTGTGTGTGTGTGTGTTTATGGTGTGTATATGTATGTATACATATACATACCACATCTTCTTTATCCATTCATCAGTCAATGGACACTTGGGCTGTTTCCACAGTTTGCTCATTGTATATAATACTGCTATAAACACTGGGATGCATGTATCCCTTTGAACTAGCATTTTTGTATTCTTTGGTTAAATATTCAGCAGTGCAATTGCTGGATTGTAGGGTAGATCCATTTTTGATTTTTGAGGAATCTCCAAGGTTTTCCAGAGTGGCTGCACCAGTTTGCGTTCCCAACAATAGAATATTATTCAGCCATTAAAAAGAACAAAACCTTGCCATTTGCAACGATGTGGATACAGCTAGAGAGTATTATGCTAAGTGAAATAAGAAAGTCAGAGAAAGACAAATACTGTATGATTTCACTCATGTGATATTTAAGAAACAGATTTAAGAAACAATTTGGCAGAGAAAGACAAATACTGTATGATTTCACTCATGTGATATATAAGAAACAAATAAGAATAGGAAAGAAAGAGAGAGAGGAGGTGAACGAAGAAACAGACTCTTAACTATAGAGAACAAACTGGTGGTTACCAGAGGAGAGATAGGTGGAGAGATAGGTTAAGTGGGGACTGGAGACTAAGGAGGGCACTTATTATGATGGGCAGCAGGTGTTGAATGAAGCATTGAATTACTGTATTGAATACCTGAAACTAAGATTATACTATATGTTAATTAACTGGAATTTAAATAAAAACTTAAAACATGTGCATGTAGGTAAAAATTCTTAGATAAAAAAATCATAACTTTAGATTAATATATTAGGAAAGTAGATGGCCTGAAATCAGTTATCTGTCAATTTCTAGAAGTTAGAAAATGTACAGCAAATTAAAACCCAATCACATCCAAAAGAATGAAAATAAAGATAAAATATGTTTATAAAACTGATACATTCCTGAAAGACCTGATCAATAAAATAGTTGATCAAAGGCATAAAAACCAATGTCAGCATTAAAAAGAATAACATAGGGGCACCTGGGTGGCTCAGTCGTTTCAGTCTCTGACTTCGGCTCAGCTCATGATCTCGCTGGGTTTGTGAGTTCAAGCCCCTTGTCGGTCTCTGTGCTGACAGCTCAGAGCCTGAAGCCTCCTTCAGATTCTCTGTCTCCTCCTCTCTCTGCCCCTCCCACGCTCATGCTCTCTCTCTGTCTCTCAATAATAAATAAATGTTAAAAAAAATTTTAAAAGAGTAACATAAATTCTGATTTTGAAATAAAAATGTTGAGTAGTTAAAGTTGATGGAACTTTTCAAGATTGATCAATGTAATTTATCACATTAACAAAGAAAGAGAAACTATATCATCATTTCCCTGGATCCCGAACAAGTATTTGATATATTATTCATTAGCAGTACATAACAACAACAACAAGAAACCTGCATAACAGGAATTAAAGAGAATGTAATATGAAAAGCCTTTTTATAAAAATTCTATAGTAAACTTACAATCAGGAGTGAAGTAATGAAAATATTCTCCCTGAGATCAGAAAGATAAGCTAGCTGTCCACACAGTTATTGAATATTGCTGAAGGTCATGACAGCAAGAGTAATATACATATCTATGTATAAATAATACCCCCAAAACATATATTAAGATACAAAAAATCTTAAGTAATGTGTCATAATTTAATGGTCACATTTTTCTTAGCTTGTGGTATATGAAGTATATAATAAATGTATGGTAAATGGTAGTCTCATGTTTCATGACATCATAGATTCGTAAAATACAGCAAACCTCTCTTCCATGTGATGTGTTCTGTATAATTTTATCTAGTAACATGCTTTCTTAGAGTTAATATGGCATTTTTGAGTTTGCAAAATTATTTCACATACTCTAGCTCACTTA
The DNA here is from genome assembly GCF_024362965.1 of Panthera pardus. Classification (NCBI taxonomy): domain Eukaryota; kingdom Metazoa; phylum Chordata; class Mammalia; order Carnivora; family Felidae; genus Panthera; species Panthera pardus. The sequence continues at coordinate 70,837,184 of NW_026526810.1, read as the reverse complement.
ATCTCCAAAATAACCTTATAAAATAGGTCTTACAGAATGGATGATAGTGTTGATAATAGTTGCCATATTTGCTTTTACTATGTGCATCCAATTGTTATAAAATAGGAATTATCATACTTACTTTTACTGGCCTTAATTAGCAGACGAAGAAAAGTGAAATTTGCCAAGATCGCAAAGTGGTAAAGTCAATTGCTAATTTAGTTCTGTTAGATTTCAGGGGCCAAGTTTTTAATCAGCATAGCATCTTGCTTCTTTCGGGTAGGCTTTTGTATTCTAGAATTGATTATCAGATTTTGATTGTTGTATCTCTTCCTGCCTGCACAAGAGATCATGATAATAGCCAATTTTGACATATTTCTCTCATATGCAGGCATCGTTATAATGATGTTTCATTGATGTAATCATTTGATCTCTACAACAGCTTTAAGAGGTAGATATTATTAACCCCCAATTTGATAGATGAGGCAACTAAGACCCAGGGAATTAATGAATTTGCCCAAGGTTATATTAGGTAAGTGTCAAATCCAGATTTCAAACCTACGTGGTTTGACACTAAAGCTGGTGCCTTTAATCTATTGTTACTTTGTTCATGTGAATGTTGTAGAAGAAATTGTAAGACTATAAGAGAGTGGAAACTAGGGCGCCTGGGTGGCTCTGTTGAGACGCCAACTCTTGATTTCGGCTCAGGTGGTAATCTTAGGGTTGTGAGATTGAGCCCCCTGTTGGTCTCCACACTGAGTGTGGGGACTGCTTATTATTCTTTCTTTCTCTCTCCCCAACTCCCACTCTCTCTCTCTAAAAGAGAGAGAGCAAGAGGGTGGAATCTGGCAGACATTTTAAAAGTCATCTTTTTTGTTGGACAGTTACTGAGATGAGTATTTAATAAAAAGAATAATTGCATGTGTTGTTCTTCTCAGCTGAGGGTCAGAGGATCACAGAAAGCTAGGTCTCTAAAATCAGAGCTACCCAGAAAAAAGAGAAAGCCAAAGAAACTGTGATATAAGGCTCCTCAGCAGATAATACTTGATAAATAGAAGCACCACCTTCAATAATGGAGACAGTGTGGCAACATGAGGAAAAGTCAACAAAAAGAAGACACGATTTATTTTTAAACATACAGGAGAATGTTCCCCCTCCCCCAAATATCTTTTTGATTTAATACTAAGCCAAACCAGTGAAAGTCTTTGACTAAGATGGCTCAAGCATTTCTATTTTGATTCCTTGGCTACTAAAATGGGCTACATGTGGCAAAGACAGCACCAAGTAGTATTCCCTTAATGGAAAGAACACAACAAAACCTCTGGTATGCTACAAAATCCTTAGAATGAAGTTTATGCCAATAAATGTATATATTAAGAAAAGTAAATACTTGAAACAAATATCCTAAATTTATACTGCAAGGAATGAGAAAAAGAACAAACTAATTCTAAAGGTAGAAGAAGAAAGGAAGTAGCAATGATCAGAGTGGAAATAAATGAAATTGAGATCAGAAAAACAGTGGAAAATATCAATGAAGTTAAGTGCTGTTTTTTTAAAAAGGTAAATAAAATTTAACAAATCTGTAGCTACACCTAAAGACTAAAAGTTATAAATGAAAAAGAAAACATTTCAACTGATAACATGCAAATACATAGTATTATAAGAGACTACCATGAAAAGATGCTCAATATCACTAACTATCAAAGAAATGCAAATCAAAAGCACAATGAGATTTCCCCTCACACCTGTTAGAATGGCTATTATCAAGAAGATTAGAGATAAGGGTTGGCAAGGATGGGGAGAAAAGTGAATCCTTGTGCTCTGCTCCTTCAGCCAGTACTGAAAACAGTTTGAGGCTTCCTCAAAAAATTAAAAATTGAACTAGCATATGTTCCTGCTATCCTACTTCTGGATATAAAACCAAAGAAAATGAAAACAAGACACTGAAAATATGTTTTCACTCCCTTGTATATTGCAGCATGATTCACAACAGTCAAGGTATGGAAACAAGGTATGTAAACTTGTCCATCAGTGAATAAATGAATAAACATGATGTGACACACACACACACAAACACACACACACACACACACACACACATGCATACGTACGTACACAATGGAATATTATTCAGCCATGAGAAAGAAGGAAACTGTGCCATTTGCTACAGCATAGGTAGACCTTGAGGGCATTATACCAAGTGAGATAAGTCTGAGAAAGACAAACATTGTATGATAGCATTTTATATGTAGAACCTATAAAAGCCAAAGTTGTAGAAGCAAAATATAGAATGGTGATTATCAGGGACGGGGGGTAGGGGGTGGTGAGGAAATTGAGTAGATATTCCAAGGGTGCAATCTTGGTGTTAGAAGATGAAAAACATGTTTAGAAAAGACCAATCCATGGAGACAGGAGGTTGATGAATGTTTTCTTTGTGGTGGTGTTGGTGAGAGCATAATAAGGACCAGTAAATGAACAGGAAGGATCTTACTGAGGGTGATGAAAATGTTCTAAAATTGACTTGTGATAATTGCATGACTTGGGAAATTCATTAAAACCACTGAGCTATAAAATAAACAAGAAATGGTTCATAATCAAATAAATTTTGGAAAAATGGATTGATAAAAGAAAAGCAGGTTTTATTAATTCATTAGTGTGAATTATGAATCTGTAAGAAAAAGTAAAGTATACATTTATAAAACTATTTTTTTGTGTAAGGCTGGGGTAAGGGTATATGGGAAAATATATCAAGGAATATATCTTGGGAGACAAAGGCACGGACAAGTCTTTCAATACCAATGATTGATAAGCAAATATTTTTATCTTCAATAGCTAGGCATTCTTCTAAGATATAACAGTGAAGGAAGAGTCAAATATTCTTGCTTTCATTGAGTTTACATTCTCATGTTGGAACCCAGAGATACTAAAAATAAATAAGCAACATATGTATTATATCAGATGTTGGTAAGTTGTGAGAAGGAAAATAGAGAAGGGAGACCATAAATGTTGGGGAGAGATGAGATTTTAGATTGCCTAAGAGTTGCTAACTGAGCAAGTCTCATTAGAGTCAACTTCTAAAGGTGGTAAGAAAGTGAACTGTATGGATACCCATGGAGAACTTTCCAGGCAGGGGGAACAGGACTCTCCCTGAGATGGGAGAATAACTGACATTTTAGAACATAAGGGGTCCAGTATGAACAGAGTGAGCAAAGGAAAAATTAGCAGAAGAGGTCAATAGGAAACAGGACTCTCTGCATGTGGGCAAATGTAAAGATGCTAGCTAGTATTGACTCTGAGGTAGAGAGCCATTGTTGGGTTTTGAGAGAGCAGTAGCACCATCTGACTTATATTCCAACTTTAGCACATTTGCTGTTGTGTTCAGAATAGACTAAAGAAGGGGAAGTATGGAAGCAGGGAGATAAATTTTGGGTAAGAGATAATGGTGACCAGAATCAGGGTGGTAGCAATTGAAATGGTAAGACGTGGCCAGACTCTTGGATAGATTTTGAAGTTGGTGCCTACAGAATGTCTTGCAAGAAAGGTTGGGGACTCTAAATGCATACTGATTCTATAAGAAAGCTATTGATATTATCTCCTTTTAGATCTCAACATTATTTTAAACCCTTCTGATTTGAAGCACAAAGTGGTTGGCTCGAAATGGAAGGACATACCACATTAGTTCTGCAATCATGTGTCATGATAAAGAGAAATTGCTCTCCAGATTATCCCATCATTTACTGGAAAAATATTATTAGCTGCCAAGTGATGTATTGTATAAAAATTTCCTCTGTGTGTAGAAATTGCTTTTTCCCTGCTCAGATTCCATCTCCTTGACATCTATAATGACTTCTTCTGTGTGTACTAAAACTTTGCACATACCTCTATTTTCAGTTATTGTATTGTAGCTATTTCTTGAACGTATTTCTCCATCTGACTGAATATTATCTCATTTGTTTCCATGATTTCTTGACTCTAATCCATGGCCTTGCACTGGGTCTTGTTCAGTAAATTTTCAACTCACTGAACCATTTCTTCATACATTGAACATTATATAATTCAGTCCATACAGTATTTTAAAACCTAGAATAGAACTGAGAGAAAATCCATTCTGATCATTGTCAATGTCCTAGTGCTATTGCTGTTAAATTTTAGTTTGCACCTTTGGAGGGTTTGCTAGAAACAGATTTTTGGACCCCACCTACAGAATTTATGATTCAGTTGATTGAATGGGCGTGGAATTTGTCTGAAAAATTTTCAATTTTTTTTAATGTTTGTTTATTTTTGAGAGAGAGAGACAGAACATGAATGGGGTAGGGGCAGAGAGAGAAGAAGACAGAATCTGAAGCAGGCTCCAGGCTCCAAGCTGTCAGTACAGAGCTGTATGTGGGGCTCAAACTCACAAATTGTCACATCATGACCTGAGCCGAAGTTGGACACAACCTACTGAACCAACAGGTGCCCCAAGAATTTTCACTTTTAATACATTTCCAAGTAATGCTGACATAACTGAGAAGCCATACTTGGAGGTCCACTGCCTTCACAGGCTTCCAAAGGACTGTTGGTGGAAATAGAATCAGAACTATGTGATCAGAACTATGCCAAAAAAGTATCATTATTTTCAAGGTCCTGATTTATAGACACGACTACTAGGCTTTCTGTTAAATGGTTTTGATCATGAAAGAATAAAGAATTACAAAAATTATGTTGTGAAAAAGGAAATTTATTGTAACAGTTATTACTTGTGTAGAATAGAACAGGAAAGAGTTGGAGGGCATCTCCAGAAAATGCTCTTTCCTTCTCTC